>NC_090448.1:1054088865-1054713865 GCF_031143425.1 Pleurodeles waltl
CCATGTTCAACCTGACCCTATTCATGTAGTCTTCTCCTTTTCCACTAGCTGGACTTTGTGTGGAATTCAGACTGTTGAACCATTGTGTCAACTGTTGCGCATTTACCCCCATCAAGGTAGCGTTCACATCAACTGCCATCGATGGCTGCGGCAGCTTTTCAGTGTTCGATGTGAGAGGTATTATCAGTGGGGGGCTCGACCTCACCAGTGTTGACTGAGCACATATGGGGCTAAACTCCATCAAAGACCCAGATCCAGTTGGCTGAGCCGCTATCGGAGTTATCCCTGGAATGTTTTCTATGCACCTTCTTTCTGTCCCATTCTGCAGCATTGATCCCTGACTGTTCAGACCCAAATTAGGCTGACTATACAGAGGTACCGCTGGACCTACAGTAATGGGCAAGGATATCGCGTCTGGGTTCTGTCCATTCCCCATGTTCTGTGGCATGTTCATTCCCACACCCTGGGTCATCATTGTTGGCATGCCCATCTGGCTCCCCGTCATTTGAGCATGTACGTTTCCTCCCTGTATCTGCTTTTGAGGCATCAAAAACTGTGTTGATTCAGCTTGTGTCATTGTTGGGTTGTAACCATTCTGTACTCCCATTGCGGCTGGGTCTAAAATCCTTCCTGCACTGTTATCGTTACTGTAGTACCCTGGCATCTGCGGCTGATAACTTTCTGCTGGTTTCAACACGGGCACATCTGGATATATTCTCCTAACCTGCGGTATCTGCGGGGTGAACAATAAACTCGGGTCCTTAGATCCCGATGACGCTCCTGGACTCTGTGTTTCACTGTTCTGTACCGGTGCCGGAGGGGCAGAACTGGTACTTGGACCTTGTCCATTCTCTGCATAAGGTGGTGGACGGTCGTTCAACAATTGCATTATCAGCTCCTCATCCTCTAACTCCTCTTCTCTTCTCAACTTTTCCTCGTCCTCTCTATCCTTGGAACACTTTCTGTCCGTCTTACAGGTGGCTTTCTTACCTGTCTCTTCTCCTTCCTTAGTAATTGCGGGTATCAATTTTATCCCCTGCAATACATCTGACCTCCACACCTTCTGTGCATTATCCCACCTAGCATCCGCTAGTGTCTTTTCTACCTTCCTCATTCTGGTCTCGAACTTCTTCTGCTGTTGCTGTCTGGCCATTAGTTCCCAAATTGCTAGAGCCTCAAACTGTGCTGGCCTTGGAGGCACCTTCATGTCATACATCGTGAATCTCAAATTCTCTAAAACCCTTATATTGAATGTCCCATGTATCGGGAACGCTACGCTCCCATGTTTCTCTGTCCACTTGTGCCATTGCTTTAGCCAAAGGCACGGAGCTACCCCCTTCTCTTCCATTACAATGTAAGCTGGTGTACCCTCGGGCGGCGTCTCCTCTCCTACGCTCGCTTTAATGTAAGACTCCCCCTTCATCGCGCTCCTGAATGCTTTAAGGAATTTTATTTTCTCGTCTTTTATTTCACAAAGTTTGTAATCAATATGTGACTTTTATTCCACAAAATTTGTAATCAATAGGTGACTTTAATTCCCGGAATACTCTTCACCTGCCTTTCCCCTTCCAATCGAGTGCCACGGACTGCGTCCAATCCGTGCGCGACCCTTCTCTTCAACCAACCTATCCCAGCGCGGCTCTTAGTGACGTCACACTCACACACACTGCGGCTGACAAAGCCTCGCGGCTAGTCCTCCTTCACTCACCTCCTCTTCGTAACAACTTCTGCATATATTGCGAGCTACCAAAAAAATAAAACAGATCTGTCGGTTTACTACAGGAAGGGTAACACAGTCGCTTCAGAACCTTAGGGACCTTTCACCAACCTTGGCCACTATTCGATCTTTTTCACCAGCTTCGGCCACTATTCGGTCTTTCTCAGTCCCCACATTCGCAAGCAAATCTGACCCGCAGACCTACTCTCAACTTGTCAATGATCTGTTCTAGTGCACTTAGAATCTTGTCAAAGCCCGAAGTCGAAGTTTCTTTCACTCCCTAACACACGTACCCGACTTGTTGACCACGCCCGATCAACCTACTAAACCGCCCAGACCACAACATGGATCAACATACTCCGGAGTCTCTTGACCTCGCAGGGCCCGTCTCAACAACAACAACCACGTGGACCTTTTTATGCACAAAGCGCCACACGCACATGAAGTTCGACGACTTCCCTACTCTCACACTCGGAGCCGCACCTCCGATATCTCTATGAAGTTCGACGACTTCACTACTTCTACACTCGGAGTCGCACCTCCGCTATCCCAAAAAAGAAAACCCTCACAACCTTTTCACACACCCTGCGGCAATAAGCTGTGCAAGCGCAAAACCCTAACTTCACTCATACCATCACTAGTACCGCCAACGCTGTTTCCACACCTCCGTTCTCTCCATTCGCAAGCTCCGAGATCCCGGGAAAGTCGCGGTGGACCTAGCCCATCATCATCTTGTCAATCCGTTCTACCCAAGAAAATCTAATTCAACTTCTCGAATGGAGTCTCAAAATGCGTAACCGTTAATTCGACACCATGTACTTTAATAGTACAGGGTCCCAAAAGACGAAACCGTCCTCTGCTACCATCTACTGATAGAGCGGTACGTGGTAATAATTTTACCTGCGTTGGACGCTCTTTAGGCCGATGAATCTTTTGACTTAGTGGGAACACTCTGTACTCTTAATCGATCAATTTAATCAAAATCAATAACGAACATAAGCAACACCTTGAACAACATAACACTTAACAATTAATCCAGAATACATTTCGGCGAACCCTGACCTTTCAGTCAGAAAGAACCACACCAGTTTATTGCGAAGTTAGTGAATTTATTTCCCTATATTAACAAAGCTAGCACAATGTAAATGTTTCTCAACACCAAATGATAAACATATATGAACATTAATAGCTGTCCATAACGTCGAAACAAGTGTAATCTATGTAGCATTTGAATCACAAGACATTCGATAATGGCAATGCAAAGCACTAATACGATAATCTGTAATGAACTAATGGCATACATTTAGTCAGCATAACAAGATCTCCAATTGCATCGTGCGACATGTGGAACCCTCATCTAACCTCCAATTAGCATCAGCATGTGGGACTTCATGCGAAAACAATTTAGCAACATTAATTTAGAAAACTCCTAACTAGGGACCTTATCAAAATCAGCAGTTGGTTACCTAAAAGAAACACAATGCAACTTTACAATTTCCTTTCATATTTACCAATTACGATCAGCATACAAGGAAGTCTTCGTCTCACAGGTACCGTTCTTCGGTCATCATGGGTACCGTTTCGATCGGCATAGGACTGGGCAAAGGGGCAAGGGTGAACGGGGCAATTGCCTCACGGCGGCAAGGTAAAACTATTTCTTCATGCAAAGGGATCAAATCAAAGTTACAGTCTCTAGGGCAAGAATCATTTAAAGTCTCTTTCTCTCGATTAGAGAAAGAATCAAAGTCTCTTTCAAAATGGCGTCGCAGCAAAATGGGCCATAATAGCTACGAAGTCTGCAAAAGGGCGGGTATCCAAAATGGAGAGCCAGCTTTCCTCTCGTGCACCTGGGTTTTATAGACAACAGTTCAAGTCCAGTAGGGTCTCCATTGGAGGGTTCATAGGTTAGCTTCAAATTGACCAATCAAAAACGACAGTTCTCAAGCTTTTACTTAAGCATACATTATCCTTGGAGATCGGTACACAAGATGCAACATTGTTTCTCAATTAGCTCACTTTCAGAGCCTCCATTGTCCGCACCTGCAAGTCGACCTTGAATTAAAGAGAAAATATGCCAGGCTGGCACTAACTTTAAGATAAGCATGTGAACAGTTTCTGTGGAAAAGTACAGCTTCAAGCGAAAATACACGTTTATTAGCACAGTGGAAAAATACGAGCATCTAAACCGTGAGACCAGGCAACTAGGCCAAAGCCTCCGCTAAAGTAATGCTAAGCTAAAACATTTCAAATAAGCAAATCGTAGCACACGTTTATGATTATGTCGGATTAGTGCAATTCTAATTCACCACGTTATATAAGCACGCGTATAAATGATGGCAAACTACTCTGAGGGCACATTTTGTCCCCGTACAATCTTAATTAATTCGGTTAATGTCACACATGATTATTTCAGCACTACGTTTAAGCGTTAATAAATCAAAACCTTCATTTTCTGCTTCATCAGTACTAAGGGGAAGAGGCAGCGGTTTACTGTTTTCCAACAGCCACCATGCACTAGGAAACACCTTCCACTTCGCCGATAACTTACCACGAATTTTGGGTCTTGTATCAGCCTGTTTGCAACGCAATTAAGATCACTCATTACTGAAACATCACTACAAATGTCCAAATTGAAAGGGAGGCACTAAACACGCATCTAGGGCCATATGTACGAACACTTTTTCCCATAGACACAGAATGGGTAAAAACCTTCGATACATCTGGCCCCTAGTTCTATTCATTTCGGTACGAGTTGGAGCATGCAGTCTCACCTCTGTGCCCACATTTGTAAAAAGGCACAGGTGTAAAGGCAAAGGTGCTTCATTTGCATAGGCCACACCCCCTGGAAATAATGGAATTCCCTTATGTTATTACCCATGTGCATCTTTTGCACTGGTGCAATCTGTATTACAGAGGGTTCACACAAGCATCTACTGCCCCTTCTGTTATGCAAAAGTGCGATGGGGGCTCAAACGACAATCACTAACTCCTGCTGCGCCAAAACCCTCCCCTCCGGGGAACTTTGCATATCCTTATGTCTCTTAAATGAGAATGTCTGTCTGTTTTTCACAGAAAATCACCAGATTCATTTTTAACGATTTTATTACATGAGTTTACTGATTTAATCAAAGTACTCTAATAGAAATTGACTTATGGAAGACATATTGATTGTAACACGGTGCATTGAGTAGCCCAGGTCTGTTCTCAAAGTTGCTGGAGTGTGTGTCTGGAAGGAAGGGAACTGGGTCTCTCAGTTTAGAAGCCTGTGCATTCTTGCATCAAGGATACCGTGCCCTGCACCAGAGACAGCCTATCACATTGCTCACCAAGACACACGAACTCCATTACAACCAGAGCACGACTGTACAGACACTTAAGTTGGAAAGCGTAGAAACTATCCAGTATATGATTCCACGGCGTGTTAATGCCCCTTCTGTGGACAGTGAAGCATGGCGAGACGCATGGGCATCCAGTCACCAACACTCCCCTCTCCAGCATGAGCCTCAAATGTCATGAGTCCCAACAGGTATCCTCCCAGAAAGCTTGGTTTATGTCAGTTGTGTTGCAAATAGTCATGGCTTTGGCGGCCACTGGACCTCTACAAAAATGCTGACCACCCATTACTTCCTGTTTTTCACTCCAGCGCTATCACTCATTTTTTTATGAGAATGGTGTTGGTTTTGCAAGGTACACATGGCTGGGCCTACTTTATTGATCACTGTAGCAGTTGCACTGAGGAACTGGAGCTTGTCTTGACGATCCAGCCATGATTTCAAATCAAAATATGTCTGAACTGTGAGGGCTGCAGAGATGTTTCAAACAGCTCTGATTAATGGGAACTCGTCTCACCCACAGAGATACTGCACTAAGTGCTAAGGTGAAAGGAAAGATGATTGCTGTGCCCCTCTTGGGCAGTAAATGAGACAATACTGCTTTGTGCAAAGGCCGGAGTGAGCTCGAGACAAAGAAGGCTCACCACACTGACAAACCTAGAATGCTCTCTGCATGTCTTCTGTAAACATTTCTTTATTCTTATTATATTGTATTACATATATATTTTTAAATTACAATTGAAGATATTATTACAATTGAAATGTGCCCAAGGAATAGACATTGTATTATCAAAGGCAACCTAGATATTATTATTTGTACAGCTTCAAAGCTTAGGAAGAGTGTTGATTCTAAAAGAAGAAAATGTTACGCAAAACCATAGTATTAATTTTTACTTACATCTCTAACAAGTAATACCATAGAAAACCTATATATTTAATTTGGTCAACAGCCATAGCTAATAATGTACATTATAATAATACACTCTAAAAATGTAAAACTATGAATATGGGTTATTAATAAGTATTTGTTTTATAAGGTACAAGGATGACCCAATAACTATTTTACAACTGCAGTAATTATGATGGACACTTGGACACAAAACTCTAAGTGCAGCCAAATCCCCAGATGTTTAATTGTCTCTGAATAGTAATCTCTACTGATAAATGAGAACTGTAGAACAATTGACAAGAACACTCAAATCAAATCAGATCAAAGCAAGAACACTCAGGAACCGATTGTGTGACCAAAGGGTGCAGACTGGCCTCTACCTTCACCCCCCTCCCACCCCTCAGGCCAGCATCAGGGCTGCCTCTTTTGTGACTCAGAAAATGGCTTTGAACAGTATGTGGCTATTTCGCCCATGAGTGTAAGAGTTTCTCCTGTAGTGCGTGACTCCTAATCTGAAAAGGGTGGAATAGGGATCTTGGAGGGTGTAACTACCTCTTTTTGAAGGGTGTACAACTGGCTGTAGTAAAGTGTGACTATTACTCTGCACAGGATGAAAGAGCGCTTCCTTCAATGTGATGCTGTTTCTCTGCATGGGTGTCAGAGTGCTTCTGGCATTGCTTTACTGCTTGTTTGTGAGGGGAATAAGTAGTGCTTAATTTGAGCTGGTGGTTGCTGGTTGCCAACGGTTGCTGGTGGGGGCTGTAGGATGCTGGTCTGGTGTGTGGTGGACACCTATGGTGTTGGCATCTTATAAAAGGTCCAGGCAACCCATATTAGTGAATGGAGACAGTGTCTAGGAAGCCAGGGCTCTCTAGAGGTAGCTGTGGATGTGCAACCAAGACTTATCTAGGAGGAGTGCAAAGCACTTGCAGTACCACAAAAGTCACGCAGTAGCTTATAACATCTGAAAGGAACTACACAGTGTGGCAAAAATAAAGGCACTTTATTATAGTAACACTGAACTAGATTACTTGTAGGTAGTCCCCCAAATGGAGGTAAGAACACACTAATAGGGGTTGCCTGGTAGAAGGTGCCAACACCATAGGTGTCCACCACTCACCAGGCCAGCTTCCTACATGGGCAACAAGCACTCATTTTTGGAGACCAGCACTTAGTTGCCCTTTTCGGAGAATTCCTGAGAGCAAGAATAACACACGAAGGGGGAAGAACAAGGAGGAGAAAAATTGAATAATTGTCATAAATGGAGAAAGGAGGAACCCACAAGAGTGAGAGAAAGGGCCAGGGAGTGTCTGCTAATGGATTAAAGAGCCCTAGGGTGGATTAAAGACTATGCAGGCTTGATATTCGGAATGCTGACATTTAATAGCGACGGTCGTGGGCTTCTGAGCAGAGCTTTGGTCACCGGCACTCATTCTTTCATAAATTAAGCCCTGAGCATAAAACTGTTGCCCTATGTGACAGCTTCTATGGTCTGTTGTGTATTTCTTACCTGCATTTTGGTAGCTGTTTTCATGATATTACTCTTCCTTTGAATGCTAACGTCCTGTTGTTTCACATGAGTCTAATGTGCTCCAGTGCCCCAGCTCCCGTGTGTTATTTCAATCTTAACTCAGCATGTGACTAATCTTACCCTGTGCTTGTTGGCTTTTCAGCAGTATTGTTTGTCACATTATTAAATGGCTGATACTGCTCCATCCTACGTTTCATTTTGAGGCAGGTGTGTTACACAAAAAGTAAAGCAAGTGGTGTATGCCTGACCCACGTGCACCCACCACAGCATGCCCCTGATAGGCTGCAAATGTGAGTACCCCTGCTCCTCCCATTAACAGAAAAGGCACAGCTTTAACAAGTAGTAGGGTACGGGGTGTCATCTCTCATTTGCACTACTGCTGGGAGTGGAACTCAGAGAGCTCCTTGCCTCTACCCTCACAGCCTGCAGGAACGTGCCTTGCCCCTGACTCCTCTCCGCTTGCTGCTCTGCACTTTCTGCACTACCATTCACAATGGGAAAAGTATTTTCACACAGCATGTTTTTTTTAATAAATACTCAAATTACTTGTCCTTAATCTTCATTACTCTGAGTCTTACTCTTCCTTGCCACCATCCCCACAGTATCAACTATGTGTTAACACAATACAGATTCCACTTGTACTAGTACACTTTAAGTTTAGCCTTACCAATATGGCTGAACCAACCTTCACTTGTTTGGTGCCACATAAAGGCAGAGCTAACACTTACCTTTGCCTGATACACAAATACTATAATTGAGACTGAGACATGTACACAGCCTCCTAGGGTAGAAAGGGAATTTTCGACTGTAACAGGGAAGACTAAAACTTGGAATAATCAACATTATTGGTGCGTAATTCGAGCATTTCCTTCTTCGTCTATCTTCCTTGTCGTAGTCCTCGTGAAATGAGCATATACCATAGCACAAGCACAAATTACTTCTGAAGGAACTACAAAACACAACAAATTTGCAACACCTCTTACTTGTTCAGTAATCTTTCTCATCAAAACTGTTGTGCCAAAAGAAGAAACTTCCTCTCCCATATGCATTTTGTAATTAGATATGAATGTATGTGGGGAGGCTCATGTTGCTGGAGTATATTTGTCCTTAAGTTAAGCTAGAAGAAATGTATCTTGTAGAGCAGCCCCGAACTGTCTATGGAAGATCTAACTCGGCTAAAGAAATGTAATTCTTATCCATCTACGTAAGTTAGAAGTGCAAGGGCAGTCCCTTATTGGCTAAACCAAATGTCACAAACGGAATCTACCAGTGGAAAGATGACCTTCTTTGCAAATAGATGGTTAGAGCCTTAGGCAGGGCAGGGGTATGTCTCAAAACATCTTGATCAGTCGTGGGAGACGGCAAAAACATCGGTAGAACTAGTTCCTGTTAAAGATGAAAAGATGAAGCCATCTTGGTTAAAAAACAGGGGTCAGGTTTTAAGACCATGTTCTCTGTAAAAAATCTGTTCAAAGGTAGAAGGGAAAGAATAGCTTCAATTTCTTCTAGCCTGCAGACTGATGACATAGCTGATTAAACTAAACTTTTAAACTAAGACATTTCAAAGGGACAGACTGCAGAAGTCTAAAGGGACCCTTTTGCACCATATTTAAGATTAAAGGCAGATCCCAAAAATGAGTTGAAGTTTGCAGAAGAGGAAATCCCAGAAAGGAACTGTTTAGGAAAAGGGCTGCTAGCACATGAAAGGTAGCAATACTGGATCCGTTAATGACTCAGATGGCCAGTCGTTAGCTACAAAGGGTAGAAACAGGAAGCCTTAAAAGAAAACCGTTTTTCAACAATTACAGACTTTTTCCTCCCTCCCAGTAGGAAGCCTAAAACCCTCTAAATACACACCAAAAGATGGAATGAGTCTAGGGCCCTCATAGACTATAAGAGTTCTCTGTCTCTTAGAATTCCATTTAAATTAAGCAACATCAGCAGAACTACCAAAAGACTCTGCCTCTAATCCCTCGATTTCGAGACCCCAGAGAAAGACCCGGAGGAGCTATTTCTGACATTTGAGAGGCCCTTCTCAAAGAATGAAAGACTGGAAAAATCCAGGAAGGCTGAACTGCTAGCTGTTGCCAACCCTCGCACAGGACCTTGATCAACATAGAAAAGGGAGGGACCACATAAAGCAGTTCCCTGACCTCTGTAGGCTCAATGCCTTCAGCCCTCAAGCTTGCAGAGATGGGTGGAGGGAGCAAAACCTAAGGGGGGAACTCTGTGGGGATGCTAATACATCTAACAACAATGTCCTGAACTTCTGAATATAACTGAAAATAGCGAGGACATAGACATGTGGCCACTGAGGATGGGAAAACCCAGCTCAATCTTTCCATCTGCCAATTCAACCTTCTTGAGAGATGAATCACAGAGAGAGGAGATTCTCCTCTTCCAAAGTCCCTATCAGTTCTGCTATCCTCGGACCCCTGGAGTTGCCCAAATGGTTTATGTAAGACCTTGTGACCCGGTTGTCTATACGAACAAGAACAGCCTCGTTCTGGAGAAGAGGCGCAAATGAGGGAAGGGCTTCGTATACTGCAACTAGTTTCTTCTAGTTCGAAGACGGTTCCAGTTCCGTGATTTACCACTGACATTGAGCTGAGTGCTCCACCATGGCTTCCCATCCTTTGCTGCTGGAGTCTGTCCTCACCACCAGAGGCTGAAGTGGAGCAAAAGGGATTTCTTGGTCTGGAAACATAATTTTAACCACACAGAAGAAAAACAGGAATTGGGGTGTGTTAGCTCCACCTACCAAACAGAGACACGTTGGCTTCTTACCTCGGTACCAGCTAAATATAAAGTTCACCAGTGTAGGTGAATTCCGAGGAAGGTGAACGAGGTAGGCAATGAGCTAATCTTTTATTTGGTGCCACGAGCGTGGTGTATAGTCCTGGAGAGAAGGTAGGGATGTGTGGGTGCAAGCATGAACAGCTAACAGGGAACATAAGCTGGAATCAAATTTATGCAGTTTGAGGAATGGCAACTTACTTCACTCTCATTCCATGTAACCTCGTGTAATTAAACATGGATTTTAACTGTCAAGGCCACACAGCTGTTCAGATCCCACAGAAAGTGATGCACTCACATCTCACAAAACATCCAGAAACTGTCTATCCACAGATTCGTTCCCCCAGGGCATCTGCAAGACATAAGGAGCTTTCATTCACTTCCACTTCTTGGGGACAGGGCAGAAATTGTCTCTTCCGCAGCCACAATACAATGCTGATCACCCTTCCACCAGTGCAGAATGTGACTCTGTAGAAGAAAGAGTCCGACAGAAGCAGGAGTTGGAGTCAGAAGCCACCTCTTGTTCAGAATGAGGCAGAACAATTATATTTCTGAAATAGAAACATTGTGCGTAATTAAAGCAATATGTTGTTCCAGGGACCAAAACCTTTCTTGAGTGGTTCCTGCTTGCATCAACCACTGCTTGTCTCGAGAGTGAGAAGTTTCCAGGGCAGTTGTTGATATTCAGCTGTCTCCACGGTTTAGGATTGGTGCAACCTTTGGAAATGTGTGTTATCTGAATATTAATTAATTAATTGTTTCTTCTCTGTATTTTTAGCTCCCATTCATGTCTTCTGTTTGCGTCTATTATGTGGATAGGAATGAACTTTCTTAATTAGGAAAAAAGCCAGTGGATTCTTTTTTAGGGGTGGAATTCCTTACTGCACTTGGTCAAGGTCTGTGTGGTTGTATGTTGGAACAACGCAGGCATTCACCACGCCTGCCTTAACGCATCCTGAACCACTAATGCATTGCTACAATGCATTCCTTTACCACAAAAGTCATTACAACGACTTGCCTTGGGTAAAACGCTGGACTTTGGAATAATATAATTTACTACTCCAGTCTGCGCCACAGTAGGGAAAGTGTTGGATTTGAAGTCATTGTAATCACTTGCGTGGTTAAGGAAAGCGTTGTAAAGACACATTTGTGGGTGGGGCCGCGTTGTAAATGCACAGTGCGCTTCGAGCCGTGCTGTAAGGCTGTTTCCCTGCCTAAGTAATATTCTACCATAATATTGAAGTTTTGATATCGACTCACTCTTGCATCAACTCCTGAATATCAACTTCCAACATCTTGTCAAAGTAAGTAGGCGTGGACCTAAGAATAGTAAATCTGCTTAGTTGGCAATATAGAGAAAATCAAGTCAATTAGGTGCAGGTCGATATTCTTGTTGTTGATAGTGTGGCATGCAATTGTTTGTAAGTGTGAAGTTTGACCTAACAGAATGTCTAGTTGGGAAAAGTTCCCATGAAATCCCGACGCACGAGGTTCGTTATGTTCCTAAATGACATCGGGACATACATACGTGACACTCTTGTTGGTGTAAAAGGTCATTTATTAGAACAGGATTTAAACACAAACAATACTTCAAAACATTTAACTGTATATCTTTTAAAGCAGACTTTAACTTTTACAACTCCCTCGCCTTCATTTTCTCCACAAATGTCTCCCTTCAATTTTCCTGCCGTATATGCTCCCCTATTCCACCCATGCCTTCCTTGCCTGTAGCCTACCCCTCCCCGCTCTGATGCTTCACCTCCTTGTTTTCCCCCTGGAAGGGTGGACAAACCCGCACCTGGCTCTCCACCCTCCCCCATCTCCTGCTACCTCTTCACAAATCACCTGTCCTAAATGACTGTTGACCCCCCCTACCTGACCTAACTAGCCTACCTAACTAAATCCTTTCCTCCCCCTGTCTTCCTAAGCTGGGTGGGTGGGTCTTCACTAATTAAACTCATCCCCTCCTAAGTCGGCGCGCAAAAGGGCCGACCCCACCCTCCACCCCCCCTTATAAACCTACTCTAATCCCCGCCCCCACTTACCAACCATCCAATCGGGCGCCTTACGCGCCACTTCGCCCGTCCCGAATCCACCCGCGGAGAGACTAGACTGCGTCTCTCTCTCCGCGGGTCCCTTCATGGCCTTAGAGTATCACATGGTGCTGCCCATGACATCGAGGATGCACTTTTTGCCACATGTTGTAGTAGAGTCCAGGAGACAAAAAACATTTTGATCCCACCTGTAAGAAAGCATGCCTCTTGGAGTGGTTCCTAGAATGTACTGGACTGAATTTTCTGGTATTTTTGATTCTCGGCACAAGACACTGCTAGAAAGCACCGAGTGCGTGTGCTCCGATCCATTCAAAAGCGTTAAAAAGGCCATTGTAATAAGGCACAGAAGCGCAGTAGTGCCATACAGGTCAGATGTCATACTTGGGCATCGGTGTGATTTTAAGCTGTCCACATAAGTGACTTTCAAAGCATAGCTTGACGGACTGCCACTGCAAATACTGAGTGATTGTAACCAAGCATTGCAGCCAGTAAATATCCAAGTAAACCATTTCAACATCTGGACGGCTACTTACACCAATAGCTAAGATACTAGTAAGTACTGCCTTAAAGCAGTTGTGCATCAGAATATTGTATGGAGTATCATTCAATTGGGGGTACATTTTCTACCACTCTCTCCAATGGGGTGATAGTTTCATAAATGATAATTAACCAGATGATATTCTGACATCACTTTTCTAGTACCATACCCTTGTAACCCACAAGGCCTGGATGTATAGTTTGCAGAAGTGGAACTTGCCCAATACTTACAAGATTTGCATGCCCCGTGTGAAAATATGAAAAATGCTATTTCTCTCAAATAAGCAGTAGTAGCTTTTTAACATTCTAAAAGCCTACTTGTTAATAAAACTCAACTTTGTTCGTTGTTGTCTCATGGGGCAGCTATTGGTGCCAAAAGAGTACACTATTGGAATATGAATCAAACCTCAAATACAAAGGTGAGTGCAGATGAGTTGATAAAAAATGTTAATTCCGGTTGAAAAACTGCAAAGTGATTAAACTAGTTCTGCCAGGCTCTCCCTCTTCCTTTGATAGTAATTAACTTTATGTGTGCTATCATATGGCTCTTGAGAAGAACAACATTTTGTCTCTAACCACGCTTCAGGTACAACCCCATTTCTGTAGGCTGGGCAGAGAACTTTCCTAGCACAGCATAGCTTATACAGCTAACGTGGTTTAAATTATCCCACGAGACAGGTCTATTCCAACCAAGTCTTGTGCTAAATAAGCTATGTGGGTTGTCTAATAAAAACATAAAATGCTGTAAAGTACAGGTTGCCCAGTAATCTGCAACTACTGTTGGGTAACCCAAGTACCAGCCAGGATATCCAGACAGACTCCCAGGAGAAGGGGAAGAGGAAATGCAAGTTTAGTGAGGAGGAGAATAACATCCTGATCACTGAGGTGACGGAGCACCAACACTAGCTATTTATCACCTCAAAATTACCATTAGGGAGGAAAGAGGCCATATAGCAGTCCATTATGGACAAGGTCAACAGTGTGGCAGAAGTCAAGAGGACAGTGATCAATTGTAAACAGCGCTGGCACAATTGCAAGCGCAGGACAAAGGAAAAACTGGCCAGCAACCTCAAGGCAGCATTACAGACCGGAGGTGGAAGTCGGTCACCCCAGTAGCAGCTGGATGAGTTGGAGGAGACAGTGGCAGCCATCATCCCTGAGGAGCTGGTGGCAGGAGTCCCAGGACATTACAGTGAGAAATATGACAAACAACAAGAACCACAGGGTAAGTTGCAGCGAGAGGCAATGGGGCAACTAGGCAATGTCATAAGTTGCAGGCAGCTATGTTCCAGAACTAAAACACACTATCTGCAGGCCAAAGGATAGTATGCTGGCACTTCTATGGTTACACAGCAAGTGCATGTAATGCGCACTGACCACCCATAATTTGCACAGCCCAGTCCAGATCCGTCACCATACTCCCTTCATTGTATGAAGTGCAGCATCAGACCACGTTTACCTTACTTTGTATTCTGGCACTTGCAGTGCAATGCACAGTACTCACCACAACTACAACTCCCAGAACACAAATAAACAAACATGGATTGGAAGTATACAACAAGCATACAAACTGCTACCGTGCACAACCTGGGTGTTACAATGCAGCACACCTTGCACCATGTAGCTACTCGGACTCACTTGGGCTCATGCACACTAATCTAGAATGGAAATCCTCAGAATAGAATGGCTGTGCCACAGGACAAATAACTAATCTGAGGGAGGGCAGCTGTGAGCAATGGGAGGTATTCACACATAGGGCCATGGCAAGCGACATGTCTATAGTACCCTGCTTTAAACTATATTGCACCTGCCTCACCGGGCATTCAGAGTGAGTGCCCATAGACGTCAGCTGCCATGGATGGGACCACAGGAACTCCTTCCAACAAATCAATTAAAGGGGGATGCAAGAGATGCACACCATAGGACCATGGGCGTACAAACTAATAATAATAGAGGGGCCTGGTGGGCCACTGCTACTGCTGTGCATTGTAAGTGCTGACTATGCATGTCAAGATGAAATTCAGTATAAATGGGGAGACTGTGCATACTGGGGAGGTGGGAATGGACATGTGTACTGCATTGTAGCTACACAAATACACATATACTGCTGGGTCTGACTGTGCAACAATTGTGTCACACCTGGGGAGGGATGGCAAAGAACAGCCCATTGGTGGGTCTGGCTGTGCAGCAACTGTGTCCATCATATGTTGTTTTTGCTTTTGTCGCCTCAAGTGGGAAGGCTATGCCCAGATGTGGGTCCTGTGCTTGCTATGCCAGCACATTCAAGCTAGCCTTGCTGATGAAGGGTGATACCCTGAAACCGGTCCCAGGATGCTTGTTTCTGGCTCAGGAAGGACCTGGCCTGGCAGTTCAGGCTGGACTGTTCCCATGGGGAACAGGGTCAAAACTGATTTGCATATGGCTAGGTCCAAACTGGAATGGCATGACAAGCAGAAAAGTTGATGGATTAAACCCAGATCTGTGACTGGGAGTGAATGTTTGATTTGCTCCACATTCCGTCCATCATCTGTTGTTTTTGCAACAATTGTATCACACCTGGGGAGAGATAGCAGAGAACAGCCCATTAGGGGACTACAACCTATTTGCCACGTTGACCTGGGGGAACATGTAGCACGTGCCAGGTGGGAGTCTGATTCAACATTCTCTCACGGTGCCACATGTAAAAGTTGGAGGATGTCAAACAGGGACTTGCCAAGGGGTACTAAGAACCACTTAGCTATCACAAATGACAGGAATCATGGAAGCACCCAGACTGAAGTGGGTGGGTCTACTGATGTAGAAATCATATGTAGGTACTTGCCACTATTTACACCACAACTACCTTGTGGGGTGATGCTTCACAAATATCTTACTATTACAAAACAACTTGTAGCAGCATTGGATATGGTCACACATAATCAACGTGTCATAGGCATGTATGAATTAAAGTATGATCTGGGTAGCATCACTGAGTGGCACTTACCCGTGTACCAGGACCCAAAAGTGGGTAATCAGAGGAGGCACATACACATACAATGACATGGGCCTGAGTCACATGACGTGTGACACTCTGATAAACAATTCTAATCATGATGAAATGGAGAAAATGTCAGTGATCTTAACCTACCCAGTAGGACAGGGCCAGTCCCCTCAGAGCAGGGACACAGTGCTTGTGAGAACAATGCAGAGATACTGTCATCTGTAACTGAAATACTGTGACATTTCACATCAATACCCATGCCTAACAGGGGGACTACATATCACTGTTGAACTAAAAGTACTACATCTGAAACCTTAAATGTCAAGCTGATTACTCCTGTTAACATCTAGCAGAGATCACCGTTAACATACCTATATCTCATTGCAGAGGATGAACCCATAACTCTTGGCCAGCTGACTGTCCTGGACTTTTCCAATGATGTGGATGACCAGCTGCAAACCATACATCCGGACACCCTCTAGCAACTCCTGGGCACCATCCAGACACCATCTTCAGCCATGGGAGGCTTGAAAGCATTGCAAGGTCTCCAGATGATACACCCAACATCTAACAGTCACTACCATTGGGAGATGATAGACTTTGCGCAGATGTATGATCACTTTAACCTTCAAGATGTGTTTGGGGTATTTATAGTGCAACATGTGATGTCTGAAGATAGTATTTACATGTCATGGTTGATGATCATTTATCAAGATAACCTTTGTATGACATGTTTTCTTTATGATTACACAGTAAACTTGACCCCAGCCCAAAAGAAGCATCACCATCTATGGGATGACCGTTACTGGCACATTCACAAAGTGCACAAGGCTTTGGGGAAGATGGGGAAGACCTTGGAGAAGTAGAAGGCATCAGGGCCTGGAGGGCCTTTCCTCAAGGTGTCCCAAAAATGGAGACGGCTACCACCAGCAAGTCTCGGGGTGCAGGCAAGGATGGGTCTGCAGAAGCAGAACCACCCCCCACCCCAGCAGTCACACAAGCCAAACTATCTCCCATCCTCACACCCAAGGACTGTCACAGGACTTTGAGCAGGACATGTGCCAAGAAGTAGCGGACCTCAAGTTTTGTTTTACAGCCTGGAGCACAAGATGGACAGTATGCTCATCCTGCTCTGGGAGATTAAGCAGGCCATGCAGAGATACTAAGTGGCAGGGTGATCCAAAAATACATTTTGTTCCCTTCCCCTTGAAGATAGTTGTTTTTATTGCATGTGTTTTTAGGTAGCTTAGTTTATTTAGTTAAGTTAGCGTAGTTAGGGTAGATTTTGTACTTTGTAGTTTTTTCATAGGGGTGGGTAAATTGTTAGGGGTTTGGTTTTATGAGGAGTTTTTAATGGGTGGGGGGTTGATGTGTAAGTTGTGTTTATGAAAAATGAAACAATACAGAAAAATATTTATTTGTTTATGCCTAAATGTTTAGTTAGTTTATGTATAGATGTAGTTACTGTTGTCTTTGTCTGCAGATGTGTTTTAAGGGGGTGGGGTCTTGATGCTTGTCATGTGGTGTTAAATGTATAAATAAGGTAGGTTAAGTTAAGCTAGCTGTAGGTAGTAGTTAGTATAAGGTAATTGAGGTTAGGTTAGGATAGTTAGGTTTTGTTGGTTAGGTAGTTAACATATATTTAAGGTTTCATTAAAAATTTATGTTTGCTACATATAAGTCTCAATCAGGACTTCTCACGCAGGTGTTACCATGTATGGTCCGTTAATGCGTGTTTGTCTTTGCTAGAAGTATGTGGCTACATGTGTCATTAGGTGATTTCCCCATGGGCAGGTACCTTTTAGGTGTGCCATGGAACCACTTGAGCTATCTACAAACATTGTTGAGCAGTTTATGTGACAATCTGGATGTGAACGGATACATATGCCAACATTTGTATTCATATATAGTTACTCTGTGTAGTAATTAATGGGACATGCATTGGTGGGATGTTGTTTTTGTTGCCCTCGCCCTAATCCAAGAATCTTTAACTCACACACTGATGCCTGTCCCTTACAGACTCACACTTGAATAATTTGCTTGTCACAGCAATGTTGTTTGGTTGCTACTATCCATGTTTAGACCAGCCACCTGTGGTGTGAGTTACATCAGCTTTCACCACAACTGCATGATACCTATTGCACTACATGCTGGGAAGGCTCAGTAAATGCTTGTTAGTCAACATACATATCATGTTCAGCAAATATGTTTCACTCTGTCTGTGTGGCTTTGTCTCTAGCTCCAGTACACATGCGCCATTGGCAAGTATTCAGTTTATTCGCTTCACACATTGCAACATATTCAAATTGGTCCTGCTTCGGAAACACATACAACACATAGGTTATAATTTGTGGTTTTATTTACCATCTCAAAATTACATGATGTACTGAGGGACATTTCATGAAACAACAACCCCAACAGATGTTTGAAGCCATTGGATTTCCAGACAGAGTCCATGGGGGGAACATGCTATGGGACATGTGTAGGAGAGGAGTGCTCCAGTGAGGAGGAGGACAACATTGCCATTAGCATAGATTGGCCACAATAACAGTCCACAAATGTGAGAGGTCAACAGAGGGAGAGTCAAATTGAGGACAGTGCCAGTTGTTTTGACATGATCTTAAGCACAGGACAAAGGAGAAAGTGGGTATGTGCCACAGCGAATTGCTACTGTGCACTTTTGTCTGGTGAAAGATGTACACTCCACATCTTCTTCCTCTGATGTATGTGGTGCCTCCTGTGACAGGGGTGCTGTAGGTGTTGAAGTAGAGGGAGGCACACACACACACATCAGGGACTGAAGATGTAGATTCCATGTCCACAACAACTTTCATCTGTGGCAACACATAAGCTAGCACAGCAGCAAGGAGGGTCTGCTGGTTTTGCAACACAGCAGCAACGTCACAGTGGTACGCACCATGGTGCCAATGAGGGAGTCCTGCTTCCTCTCCATTGACACCAAGATGTTTGTGATTGCCCCAAGCTTGTCGGTAACCTCACTGGTGCCAATTTTGCATGACATTTACTCATGCCTCTGCCTCATGAAACCAGCGATGTCAGCCAGGGACTGCTGGAGGCCGCGGAGAGTAGGTGCCTCCTATGGCGGCAGTTGTCCTTATTCGGACTGAGGCATCAATGGACTGCCTCTAGGGAGTCCACCATGGTCTCCATCCCCGCCCACACCTGATCTGCCAGCTCCCGCTGGACTACTACTGTTGTCTGTTGGAATGTAAGTTATGGGTCCTGGGAGTCCAGGGCTCTGGGTGGCAATGTAAGATGAGCAAGGACTGCAAATTTCATGTATTGTGTCACAACACTGGGTGCCCGTTATAGCAAGGACACATATCTGAACACATTGCTTCAAATAATCTACAAGTCCCAGGTATCATATGTGAGAATGGAAGGTGGATAGCTCACTCACATCACACAGAGATGTATGAAAGAACTCCTATATCAACTCCTGTTAGTACATGGTGGGCTGTGCCACGACTTCTTGCATACTCACCAAGTAATTGCATGTGTCTAACTACGCAGCATACATACGTGCCAGATATTCATGTCACCTTGAATCACACCTGGGCTCAGGACAACCATTTGATGGGTGTGTGCATGCATGCCCTACATCTCATCTGCACAAGGATCTTAGGATGGCAATGGCTAATGCTGTTCATAGTATGATCCTGTTTGCAGTCCATTTTGGAAACTATCATGGCCAGCACTATTTGAAGATGGATTGGGCATTGGCATATCATATGACTATGGTGCACAGACATTCCTCTGGTCCAACATAGATTGCCATATCTGTGAAGATGACAGGGGATAGCAATGTTGATCCACAGACATAAAGTATGGAGCATCACACTGCATGAGCCATCACTTCAACTGCATTCCCAAGTGTGGAATGTTGCTACACTGAGGGCCTTATTCACAAGTACCTCAGTTCCGGGAAGAACCTAATTTTCTGTGGTGGTTCGGTGGCACACACAGCAGGAACATAATTTGAAAACTACATGATGCCACCCTGCCTGGCCTGTTAGGACCCTGTTATTCTGGCACATGGATTTACTGTCCTTACTGTGTTGTGACTCATCCCCCGTGTGGGCTAGCCATACACATGTGATATAGATTGCACAGTAAGCAACAACATGTCTGTACATCTGAAATGCATTTGTTAGGTATACCATCCCCTGCCATGTTCAACTATGAATTCACCACCACATATGTTCACAGATCCTGGCACTGTGGTCATTGCTCTTTGGTCATATCAGCAAACATGTGGCCCCTTAGTGATAGCAATCAGATCGTCCTTGACATTAGTCAGAGGCAACTGCATATCCAGGACACAACCTCTACCTTCCTGTCCAGATTCATATGTAACATATGGAGTTTAATTTAGAATAGATGCACTTTGAACAGTCATTGCACAAAGCATACATCACACGCAAACCTTGCACTACCCATTAGACATACAGGATGACACTCACTGGTAGCTTCGGGTCACTGAAGCTCTCAACCTCTCCAGCTGCGTAAGGCTCGGGTCCACCTTCAAGACATAACATGATTGCACTGTGATTGTAAAAAACAAACACTGTGGTCAAATACTGAACATTACACTTGATTTGCGAATGGCCATTAAACCCTTCAGGTTGCAGTAACTCAAATCACTCATTTGACGTGCCTCAATGATATCCATTGGTAGGGCAGTCTGTCATGTTCACCCATATGATGAAATAATACATACTTCTCTTGAGCACATTGTTGAACCATTTGAAATGACTCACAGCCCTAGTATTTCACAAGGGTAGCAGAGTTTCATGGCACTCTGCACCTAAAAGAGTCACAGACCACACTCAGCCAGACCTAACTCCACCATCGACCCTGCACTGTGTCAAAACTAAGTAAATGAGGTCCTAATACCAAAAGACAATCTGTGCTGTGTCCCAAGGTGCAAACAGCAGGCTGTAAGGCAATGTGTGTGTATGTGTGGGGGTGTTACAGTCTCCCATGCAGGCAAGTGCTGGGGTAGCCTGGACACACATGTAAAGGGATTTAATGATGATGCCATATGCCCAAGGCCCCCCTCCAGGGGTCTCCCATCAGGAGATGCACTGCCAGTGCACCTCTGGAGATGGACTTAGCCTCTAGTCCCACATCTTACATACAGTGTACAGTCCAAATCAGAGCAGGGTTCATATTGGCATGTACCCACGCACCCCTGCACAAGAGGGTACACCTTCTGTTGATGCCACAAACACTGTAAGTGTCTCTACACTACAGCTTTGTCATGAAAGAAGGCCCATACATGTGCAGTACCTTCAGATATTTCCATGGACACTGGGGGACCACAAAGTGTGTGCAAAGTGCCATTGTGCACCTGCTGTACGTATACCACACATAACTTGGTGAGGGCACTGTGGCACTTAAGATGACATTTCCAAATGGGGTAGCATGTGAAGGTGCCCTGAATAGTCCATTTCAAATTATTTGTATTGCACATGAATTTCACTCATGCTATGGTGCAATGGTAGACTACCATGCATGCCTTTGCATGACCTCTGACATACTGAGGGCAGCAAGGGAGCAAACATCCCACCATTGCTACACTCTGCATCAAGGTGGTGTTGCTTGTGCGTAGCCGTGAGTGTACATGTGCAATACACATGTAGTTTCACACTGTGAGAGCTAATTGGACTCATGTGAACCAGGATCAGTCCCAAACCTGTCAGCCATACCCAGTAGATCCTAAACAAGGATGTAGCAATTAATGTGACCTTGGTCTATCTGTTTCAAAGTGTCCTGCATTATTTTGCTCACATTGGCCATGTCAGACTGATGGCGCATGTGCATGACAGTCTTGAGAGAACTGTAATGCAAAGTGACAGCAGAGTGGGTGGCTATGTGGGCCTCATCTACAGCCCCATGTTGACTTCACATGTTTGCATTGGTTATCTAGATTATCCATTTGGGTTGTCCAGCACTAATGCACCAGCACTAATGTACCTGCAATACACCCATTACACTGAGTAACACTTGTAGGCATCTTGGGGTGCATTCAGTTACTCCATAGCTATTAAGTCCAGGATGATTCACACAGCTGAACTTTGCATGGCCTCAAGGATACTGTTGAAAGGCTTGTGCCACCTGATGGCCTGTGAGAGGGGTGACACCAGCGTCATCGCCCTGTAGGCCATAGGCTCATATCTGTATGACTTCCATCCTAGGAGAAGCCACCAGGGGGCTGGAATTTGGCCTACAAGAAAGAAAGTTGTATATCTTCTTTTCTGTATTAGTTATGATAAATTCAACAGTGGCAGGTTGTTGGCTTTCTCATTAACAGTTGTTTGAGTCCTTTCATTATACAGTTAGCTCCTTCCTAGCAATATTTATATTTATGGAGAATGTCTATGGAGTCCATGTATCTACAATGATGAAAAATGAAATGTGCAGTTTTTCCCTCACAAGGGCATATAGAACATATTTTGTAATGTCCCTGCTTATAGTTACATGGCACCCCACCCCTGGGGGCACCTAGGGGAGACCTTAGGAGTCATTTGTATTTAAAAAATAAGTTATATTTAATTCCAAAGTCAATTATTCACACATTTTGCTTTTTGAAGACAGTCTGCATGGCAGGACTGCCTTTAAAAATTACAGCAGGCAACACACGCCAATGCAGGAAATCTACTGGGCCTCTAAACTTCCCTGCCCTATTCGATACTACAGATGTATAGGTAGATTGAATCCCCCTTGCCCTATTATCTACTTGGGACCTATAGGAGTCTGTCATTGCCAATTGCAATTGTACCACTTTACTATATACCTTTTATTCAGAGCACTTGTCCTGGGCCTGTTTAGCAGACCCAGGGTAAAGTCAGGGTCAGTCACCACCATTATCAGTCAAAAACATAGGAATAAACATGTTAAGAAGATGACTTTTTCATACTGTGACTAGGCAGGTAACTTACATACATACTGGTTGAGCTTATATGTGTTATTTTACATAGGCATACAAATATATTTAGTCATAATCCTGTGACATTGTACGTCATTCAAGCATGAGGCAAACAGATTTTCTAGTATATGGTACAACAGCCATGTTGCTGCTACTGATGTTATTGATGTTACATTTGAGCTTGCTCCTCATCTTCCTCATCTTCCTCAACCTCATCTTCCAGTCCTTCCTGCTCCTCATTGTCATCAGGCCATGGGACATTTGTCCATGCACAAATATTCTGCAACATGCAGCTCACTAATATTAGTTTAGAAACCATTGGTGGTGAGTAGAGTAATTGCCCCCCAAACATATCCTGACTTCTGCATTAGTACTTGTGCACTCTGGAAGTCCTGTCCACAATGTACCAGGTCCTGTTTAGGACATGAATGTGACTCTGGTGGGCTTCCATATGGATGTGTGTATGAGGGTTGCGCCCCCGCAGCTGCATACTATATCCTTTATCAGCTGCACAGTTTGTAGGGGTGGATTTGGTAAATAGTCATGACAGCTTATGGCCCACATCCATATACAAATAGGTACATAACCTGATTTACTCATACACTTTGCCAACAGTATGAGACTTGCTATGACTTTGTTTGGCATACATCCAAGATGATTACTGTTTTGACTAACACTGTGTTACACATACAGTTGTTTTGTCCTCTGTGATAATTGTCATACATGTGAGTGTGTTAGAAATTGGGTCTCTAGCTGGAACCCTTTTCAAGTAGGGACCCTCACTCTTGTCAGACTAAGGGTCTCACACAGCTAAGATAACCCCTGCTCACCCCCTGGGTAGCTTAGCTCAAGCAGTCAAGCTTATCTCAGAGGCAATGTGTAAAGTATTTGTACACACGCACACACACACACGGTAACACAGTGAACACCACAAAAGTACTCCACACCAGTTTAGAAAAATAGCCAATATTTATCTGAGTAAAACAAGACCAAAATTAAAACAATCCAATATACGCAAGCAAAGATGCGATTTTCAAAGATTAAGGCCCTCATTTTGACCTTGGCGTTCTTTTGACCGCCAGGGTAAATGTGGCGGTCCCTCCACCTGCCAACCTCCCACATCTCCACACATACTGCCATGGCGGTGGAAACCGCCGGGCCAGAGATGATCATATACGACCCAGTATTAGGAGCCGGCTTTCTGCCATGGTTTCCATGGCGGCGGCACCGAAACGAAAACCATGGTGGAAAAGACTATTAGTGACAGGGAATTCCTTCCCTGCTGTGGTAGATGACTCCCTCCCAGCAAGCATTAGACCCCTCTTCCCCCATCCAGCCACATCGCCCCCCATTCTCCTCCAGACACAACACCCACCTCCCCACATACATGCACAGACATCCACATGTACCATGCGTACACCCATTCACCTACACTTACATACACACATTCTCTCACACACATCCATACACACATTGATTTCAACATTCATACACGCATTCACTTCAACATTCATACACGCATTCAAGCATGTATACTCACACCCATCCAAACATGCATACTCACACGCAAACACGCATTCACCACAACACTCACACTCACATACACACATACACACACGCATACACACTTACATACAGACACGCGTTCACTTCTACATTCAGACACGCATACAACCATGCATACACACATTCATGCACACACACAGACACCACACACTCATACTCGCACACACAACACCCCCTCCCCTCTCCCAC
Source organism: Pleurodeles waltl (assembly GCF_031143425.1). Lineage (NCBI taxonomy): Eukaryota > Metazoa > Chordata > Amphibia > Caudata > Salamandridae > Pleurodeles > Pleurodeles waltl. Next base: position 1,054,113,409 of record NC_090448.1, read on the forward strand.
CCCCTTCCCTGTTGAACGATCACCTTACCTGTTCTGGGGAGTAGGTCGTCCGGCAGGGAACGGGAATTGGCGCTTCCACCGCAGGACCCTGGTTACAGTACCTTGGAAAATGATGGGGAGGTGAGGCGTAGGTTCCTTACTGCTAGGCAGGGGAGGTGAGGCATTGGTTCCTTACAGTTGCAGGGGAGGTAATGCAGTGTTGGTAGTGAGTTGTCGGTTCTTTGCTACAAGGCAGGGTCAATGAATTCAGCAGGTTCAGACGCAAGGCGTTGACTTTGCGGTGTCGCCATCACACCACAGGGTCATAGATGCTGCGGTGGAGTTGTACAGACGGTGACACAGTGCTCTGGATTCACGCTGTGGTGAGACTTCAGAGGCACTGTGGTGGCATCTGGCCTGTGGCCTTGGTCATGGTCGTTGCACTCAGCGGAGACCATGACTCCAGTACAGGCAGAAGCAGGGGGTCAGAGAGTGGCGCCAGTTCCAAAGTCGTTCTGGAGGTTGATGCACTTGTTTCTTCCTTGTTGTACCAGAGCTCACGCCCAAGGGCCCAGGCACTGGATTTGGAACCTCTTGGCAAGTCAGGATTCTCAGCTAGAGAGCCCAGGCACTGGCAGGTGAAGCCTTTAATGTCCCTGAGACTTCTTAAAAGGTGGCAAGCTCAGTCCAAGCCCTTGGAGAACCTTTGGAAGCAGGGTGTAGAAAGCAAAGTCCAGTCCTTTCACTTCCAGGAGAGAGCAAAGCAATAGGCAGAGTGATAGTCCCTCCTACAGCATCCAGCTCTTCTTCCTAGCAGAATGGCCTCAGTCCAGTAGGATTCTAATTATGTGAGGTCAGAGGTCCAGTATTTATACCCATTTCTGTCTTTGAAGTAGGCAAACTTCAAAAAGAAGTCTGTGTAGTGCAGAAGACCATGCCCTTTTCTGCCTTGGCCCCCACCAGACACACTCCAGGGGGTTGGAGGCTGCTGTTTGTGATGACAGACACAAACCTATTCAGGTGTGTCAGCTCCCCTCATTACTTTAGCTAAGGAAAACCCATCAGGCCTGGTGATGGGCCATCAGGATATGCAGGTCATACTTCAGCTCCTTTTGTGTGACTGTCTGGAGTAAATGCACAAACACTCCAACCATCATCCTGAGCCAGACAGGCAGAGGCACAGAATGGTTAAGCAAGAAAATTCTCACTTTCGAAAAGTGGCATTTCCAAAGTCACAGTTAAAAAACACAACTTCACCAAAAGATGTAATTTTACATTGTGAGGTCAGAGACCCCAAACTCCACATCTCCATCTGCTCCCAATGGGAAGTTATGCTTAAAAGATATTTCAAGGTAATTCCAATGTTACCTATTGGAGAGATAGGCCTTGCAATAGTAAAAACTGAATTTAGCAGTATTTCACTATCAGGACATGTAAAGCACACCAGTCCATGTCCTTCCTTTTAAATACACTACACCCTGCCCATGGGGCTGCCTTGGTCCTACTTTAGGGGTGAGTTACATGTAGTAAAAGGGATGGTGTGGGCCTGGGAAATGCAGGCACTTCCATAGACGAAATGACAGTTTAAAATTGCACCCACAGACACTGCAATGGCAGGTCTGAGACATGTTTAGAGGGCTACTCATGTGGGTAGCACAATCAGTGCTGCAGGCCCACTAGTAGCATTTGATTTACAGGCCATGGGCACATAGTGTGCACTTTACTAGGGACTTAAAAGTAAATCAAATGTGCCAATCAGGGATAAACCAATCACCAATACAATTTAGAAAGAGAGCACATTCATTTTAGCACAGGTTAGCAGTGATAAAGAACCCAGAGTCCAAAATCTAACAAAACACGTAGGAAAATATAGGAGGAAGAAGGCAAAAAGTTTAGGAATAACCCTGTAAAAAGGGCCAGGTCCACCAGAGGGCAAATTGTGTGGCTGTGCTGAGCTGTCACCAATAAAAAGACTATTTTCCTACATAAGGATCAAGTTTGGGCCTAATGCATCACATAGAGTTCAGATCTGTCTGGTTTTCTTTTTCACCTACACATATTTGGCTGATATGTGTGTGTTCAGTACAACATGATTGTTTGTTAGGCAATGCAAACATTACCCACCGCACATTTCAGAGATCTGTGCACTGTGTCTGGCACTTTGAGGATGATGGCAGTGTTCACACTTGATTGACAAATGTTGTGGCCTACTTATGGTTTTCTGGGTGTGGGTGAGTTGTTTTGTTACTGGAACTATGACATAAACACCAAGACATATGTTACATTTTCTCATTTATTTACATGTTGACGCACTATCATACATTCACTGATGTACTTATGTGAAAAGAATTCTGCACAATGTCTGTGCATCAGCGTGCACCTGCAGCTGTGTTTTGGATATTGCCATCATGTGCCACCTCCTCTTCCGTTGGGTCCTCTGATTGCGCATCTCCATCCCAGGGGACATTTGTGTGCACACATATGTTGTGTAGTATGGCACAAACGAAAATAATTTTGCAGACTAGGGAGGACTACAACAGTCTACCCCCAGAAACATCCAGGCAGTGAAAGCGGGTCTTGAGCAGGCCAAAGGTCCACTCAACAACATTATGGGGATCATTCCTACCCTGGCGGTCCGAGACCGCCAGGGTAGGGGACGGAGGAAGCACCGCCAACAGGCTGGCGGTGCTTCTGGGGCTATTCTGACCGCGGCGGTAAAGCAGCGGGCAGAAAAGGGAAGCCGGCGGTTTCCCGCCGGCTTCCCGCTGCCCCTGTGAATCCTCCATGGCGGCGCTGCAAGCAGCACCGCCATGGGGATTCCGACCCCCTTCCCGCCAGCCTGGTTCTGGCGGTTTTCACCGCCAGAACCTGGCTGGCGGGAACGGGTGTCGTGGGGCACTGCAGGGGCCCCCTAACAGGGCCCCACATTGATTTTCAGTGTCTGCTTGGCAGACACTGAAAATCGCGACGGGTGCAACTGCACCCTTCGCATACCAGCAACTCCGCCGGCTCCATTCGGAGCCGGGTTCCTCGTTGCTGGTGCTTTCCCGCTGGGCGGGCGGGCGGCCTTTTGGCGGTCGCCTGCCAGCCCAGCGGGAAAGTCAGAATGACCGCCGCGGTCTTTTGACCGCGGTACGGTCTTCTGGCGGTTCCCGCCAGGCGGGCGGCGACCGCCGCCCGCCAAGGTAGGAATGACCGCCTATGTGCACAGATGTGGGGCTGGTTGTATGGGTTTGCATATGGGGCTCTGTCTCTGGGTTTGCATATGGGGCCATTACCCTCTGCTGTATTCCATATCCGTGTTCAGCTGAAATGTAAAAAAGAGACAGTGTCAATGATTATGATAACTGTATTAGCTAAAGTCCTGCACATGTGTAGTATATGTAGTAATATTGTTATGCCCTTCTCCCAGTTATAATGATATGATGTGTCAGTCATACCAGTGTCAGTGTTTACAGGGGCATGCTCAATCAATCCATGTGATGTCAAATGCAGTGTATGAGCAGATACACTATGCAATTTAACATCCTGACTGTCATATGTCTGCAGCAGATTTTGATGGTGGCTATTTCCCATCACTCTAGTCCACTCGATGTTATGTGTTCACACTAGATGTGTGGAGAGACAGAATGTGGATGTGATTCTTTTTTGTAGGTCCTCCATAGGTAGGTGGTAACATGCTGGACATGACTAACACAGACACAATAATGGGTCCATGGTCATCCCCAGATGTCGGTGTTGTCATGCATTACATTGGCACAGGCCTTTGAGTGTACCATATTGTCCAGGGCAGTTGACATGATGCCATCCACACAGTATGCACTCACACATACCAAATGAATGACATGGTGTCACAACTGTCATTTCCCGATCCATGGATGCATGTTACTATGGGAGAACATTGGGCCTGATTCTAACTTTGGAGGACGGTGTTAAACCGTCCCAAAAGTGGCGGATATACCACCTACCGTATTACGAGTCCATTATATCCTATGGAACTCGTAATACGGTAGGTGGTATATCCGCCACTTTTGGGACGGTTTAACACCGTCCTCCAAAGTTAGAATCAGGCCCATTGTGTACATGTGTGACGGTATTATGCCTAATTTGTGCACACAACACATGGATCCTGAAGATTTGGGAGTGGTCTTCTGCAATGCAGCTACACAACTTCCTGCACTGTACAACATCTCTGAGAAGGGGAATTGATACACAATATTTAGGGCCTCCTGCACTATGTGGTTCCTTCCAACTAGACTTGTACACAAGTTGCCTAGCAAGTAAACATTCTACTCGCATCATCGGTTGTAGGGATTCTTCTTGCTTGCAGGATTGTAGTTGTGTGAGCAGGTACACCTTCCGGCCAAGGCTGCTGCCTCAGAGGCATGGTAAGTGATGAATGTGTGTAGCACTACACATCACACATGTGACATGGAAGTTATTTTGCTGACTATTATACATTTGTACAGTTACATTTCATCTGCCCATGAGCTGTGGTTTGTCGCGTTGCAACTAGTTCCTGGTGTAGGAGCTATGACACAGCTGAAGGCCCATGCATTTTGCATGGGAACACCCCCCAGTGGACATGGAACACCTCCCTTGCACACAGTGATAGTGGTCAGATTTTCTGTTTGCCATGCATGGCTGTGTGCTTTTACATCATGCAGCATCAACAAAACTGGCTTGAGTTGTATTCACATGTATGGTAGGGTGATTTGCAATGCATATGTAACATGACGCATGGGGCACGTATGTGTAACAGCCTTCATCTTGAAATCCCTATCTGTGTAGGCAGACAGTGAGTTGTATATTGTGTCCCTCATTTCTATTTTTTATTGTGTTTCTTAGGTACTTGCTTTTTGTTTATCTACAAGTAGGCCATTCCCATATTGTCCATCCTGGAATCGTTGGCTTATGATGAAGTGCCGAAATACATATGCATCATGCACAGTTCCAGGGTATTTTAGCACAACATTAGTGATCAACCCATGATGGTCAATAATGTCAAGGATGTTGATGGAGTGGGTGTGTTTCCTGTTGTGGTAGAGATGCACAGTTGCAGCAGGAGGAACCAATTTCACCTACGTGCAGTCCATGGCACCCAGCACATGTGATAAGCCAGCAATGGCATAGAATCCTTGTTTGATCTCCTGCTGCAGTTGCTGGGTGTTGGGGAAGAGGATGTGGTGGAGTGTCAGACGGATGAAGGCATCCACGACAGAGGGTAGGAATGAGGAGAAAGAATACTGAAATTCCGGCCCCTCTGGCAGCAGTTGTCTGGAAGGACCACGAAGCCAGCATGTGGAGCACGGCCATGAGCTTTGTGTGTGGTGGACTGTTGGTGACCCTGTGAACTGTTGAGTCTTCGCACAATCAGATGTAACAGCTGTATGATGGACTCCCTCCTTCCTCAGATGGCAATGGATGATTACCTCTTTCTCCATGGTCCAATTAGTGAGGTATGCAGTTGATATATGTGCTCCCTTCTACCCATTCTCTGTGGTGCAGGTGGTGGTGACTGTGGTGGCAATGATGGAGGTGGTGGTGATGGTGGTGGCTGTGGTGGTCTTCTTGGTCTTCCAAGCTGCAGTACGTCCATGGTGTCCTAGAGCTTGCCAGGGTGATTTAGGTATGTTCTCCTTATCTGCCTGTGCCATTGAATAATTTTTAAGCCTGGTCTGACCAGGTGTTTTTTTTTTGATGCACTGGAGACTCTTGCAAAGGGAGTGTAATTTTCCAAAAAGCTTGTAAATACAACTGTGTCAGTCCTGCTTGATTTTTAAGAGGGAACACCTACCTTGCATATCATTGTTGGTGTCTGACACAGCCGGAACCAACTCTAATCACACCCAGGGGGAAAAGGCCTCAAGTGTCACTTTGTAAATATGGAGTTGATATTGCACCATTGCAGCACAAAAAAAATGATTCAGCTGGAGCGCAAGGGGGTTGTAAATGAGGCCCTATATATTGTGGTAATTTTCTTGTCTGTCACTAGCAGAGTAGCGGAAATGAAGATGTGCAATTGGTTTGGAATTATTATAGTGTTTTAGTGTAGACACAATTCACAGCAAAAATCCATTGACTGTGGGAAGCAAGATCATGATGTAATATAAAATAAAATAAAGAACATGAACTCTTTCAATACTCCAGAAGCATTGGCTTTGACAATACCTGTTTAATCTTGCAGAATGTATAATTTTGCCAATGCTTGTTTAATATTGCTTCATGTAAGATGTCACACAGGGGAATCCCACCCAGATGATGATAAATAATGCACACTTATACATCTATGAAAGATACCAGCACTGGAGAACTGCAGATACAAGTAAGTAAATTGTTCATTTGGATCAAAGTGACCCAGGAGTAATCCATGTTTTTCTGTCCTTGAGACTGGTTATACATTCAGATGGTGAATGCCTGCGTAGGCAGTGATGCCTGACTTACATCATTACACATAAACAATTTTGCTGCCAATGTCCCTGCACCAAAGATAGTAAGAGTATACCTGCCTGCCTATGTCCCTCAATTGTCCAAAAGAAACATTGGAGGATAACAGTACCTGCTTCAACAGGTGGTCAGCTGATGAGTGTGTCACTGGCATCCAAGAAAAGCAAAAGGGAGTTTTTACACTGGCCTCTAAGGATGCCAGTTCACCTATCATTACAGAGAGTACTGCGTAGTTTGTTACGTATTTCCATTGGAGAGTCGAAACGGTTGTGGTCAGGGAGACATGATCCTCCTTCTGACATGATCCTCTATGGACATCTAAGTTTATAATGTATGCAACTTATTGAGAAATGTTTTGTTAACAAGAGCACAACAAATTTCAGGCTTCACTAAGTAATTTCACTTTCCTCAGATGGACGAGGTGTAATGAGCATGTGAAGGGAAGGAAAACTAAAACTCTTGAAAAGTATGATGCTCAAAGAGCATTCATTATTTGCTGCATTTCCAAACTTACTTTGTCATGAACCAATGACTTGAAAATGTTGTTCTTGAGAGCATACACCTACTTGTATGCTTACTTAATCATGACAACTGCGTAGAAGGAAAAACTACATTTTTAAGCAGTGTCTCTAGAGGAAACGTGCAACCTTAACATTGTTTAAAAAAAAGAATGATCCTTTCTCAGACATATCAGAAATCACAGTTAGATAGTTATATTTACACCTGAGTGTAGATTTACTGTTTTTTACATTCATAATTTCCTCAAGTATTCTTTATGAAAAGCTAAGCCTGGTGCAGGCTTCCATGAGGAATCCTTGAAAAATCTTGTGATTTCCTTGTTGGGAATGCACTGTTTCTATACTGAGTTCTCCTTGGCATAAAGCTTGGCACAGGAGGAATCGATTCCCTTTAGCAAATAAATAATTTTGTCACCACAGAGAAATCTCTTTCCCTACATCCCTAACAAAATTTGGGGTGATCCATTTCGATTCTCACCCTGGAAAGAGTCTTTATGCCAGCACTTGGCTAAAGTAAAAATACATTTGTCCTGCCTTGTTCCCGCCCTGGAGACTGACCGTTACAGATGCGTGCCGGTAAAACACTTATAGTGCCAATTGCCTTTAAATTTTGGAGACTCCGCTATGGAAATATAGAATTAGATTTGTGCTATCTTGGATCCTGTAACAAATCTGGAGAAAACTTTGAGTCTTATGCTCTTTGAAATTATGATGTACATTGGAATGGAATCGAGCCTTGAGAAAGTCCTGAGATAGGACGAAACACGTGTCGGCTGAAGTTTACATCTATTGACTGAGAATTTATAAAGCTTGAACGTCTGAGATTTGCAATCATTTTGGATTGGGATTGGATACAAATGGCTATGTATTTTTTTTTAAACAATTGTATTTTTGTATTTATATTAGACTATGTATTTATGAACGTATGAATTTACAAATAGATATGATACATATATTAACTAGTAAAGACAACAAGCACTCATAAAATATACACCCAGTTGTTTATGCTACTGATTTTTTACTTTATTCCCTTATATATCTGTGCATTTTAGACAGTGATTATTCCACTATGACATCTATTTGCTATAGTCAGATGTTCAATAATTGAGGCATGGTGTGCTCCGCCATATTTTTTTGTAAAGTAAAAATACAACCCTTTCTAGGTTGGAAAGGAGAATAATAGTAGTTTCTGAATGCCCACTAATGTACTTGTGTGTAGGCTTTCACAAACTTTAAATGTTAACCATGCATTAAAATGTCCAGAAATACATTCAATCCCACCCCTTAGCAGGGAATACAGGTAAGGAGATCTCCTTACTCAAGGTGTAGATCTCCTCATTGGTAAAAGTGCTTATGGGTGCAAGGAATCCCTCTGTGTATTCCTGGCAGGCATAACTGAGGTAAATGTTTCCCATAGAAGCAAAAACCTGGAAAACCAGTTTAAGTAAAAACCTGCAAACTGAAAACCAAAAAATCAAAAGTTAAGTCCAATACTTGTCCAATACATAGCCCTCCCCCCAAAAAATTTAAAATTAAAATTGGGATACTTCTCTAAAAAACACTTAAAATAACAGCACAAAATAATGGTTTCCTTTTGCCTGCAAGAAATACATATAACATTTCTATGACACCTCAAAACACAATACACATGATAAATGTTGCAATATCATTTATAAAACACACAGATATAACTACATCCTCCAAACACACATTACACATATTATCAATGAAAACCCACACCCATAGACACCTACTATAAGTTAACGAACATAACCTAAAAACACTAAAATAATCTAACCGATACAATACACATACACCTAGTTTAAAAACTTAAATTAGACCCATCAAACTATTAAATTACTTTTAAATGAAATTTAAAAGCAGTATCACCTTTTCAGAAGAACCAATCCTGCTTCCGTAGTCTTTGAAGACTGCCACAATATGAAGGAAGGGAAAAAAAGACTATACAGTACTGATATAAAAACGGCAGAAAATTAACATTAAAAATGTAAATGTAAATTTTGCACTTGTATAGCACACTACTCACCCGTTACGGTCTCAAGGCGCTGTACTCATACCACTATGGAACCCCTCCTGGCTTTTCCCTGTGAGGTTCCCACTCCTGGACACCCCCAGGGTGAAGTCAGGCATCTAAGCGCTGTTGGGGCCATTGTGGAGATTAAACAAGCTATTGCCCAGAGTTGCAGAGTGGGACCCATTAATTAGATTAGGCACTGAGGCGAGAATTATCTGGTCCAAGGGAATTGAGCCCAAGACCTGCTGAAGAGGGACTTGAACCCTGGTCTTGAGCTGGATCTCTGCTTCAGGGTCTGCCACTCTCACCATTGTGCCACACTTCTCCACATAAAGAGTAACAATACAGTGTAATAAATAGAAAACTGTTTTTATATTTGTTTTGAAAACTGAAAAAATTTACACAATTTTATTAATATAAAATTATTTTATTTAGTTAAAATGTGCTCTTTTCTATACTCTTTTATGCCATGGTGAACTGGCCCGAGAACATCCAACTCTCTGGTATTAAAACTGCAAATAGGACACAGTTCTATTTGTAGAAAATGCATATGAATATTCCATCAATGCTACCAATTGAGTTTATTTTTTTTATACTGAGGGCAACATTTAGGAGGGTGGTGTCACTTTTTATGTTCTGCTGAATAACTGTTTAAGTGGTTTGCTTTGGAAAAGTTAAATATGTTTCTAAAATAATGCAATTGTTTCTTGTCTGGCTCTCCTTCCTTAAAAAAACTTGTTGTGAATTGGCGGCCTGAGAAGCGTGACTAAAAATTGACAAATCCAGCAGGTTAAGTCAGTAAGACCCAGTAGAATAGGGAAAGAAACAGTGACTTATTTGTATTATTCAGTGGTGTCATGTCAAGAGTATCTATGGGAGGCACCTTCTGAAGTCCTGGTGGGTGGGAGGGGAGAACAGTCTTCCCTCTAGACGTAGGTACAGGATCTAAGCTTAGAAGCAATTAGCCCATCTTCAAATGCAACCTTGAAGCTCTCAGTAACTTCATACGTAGCTATGCCTCTGCCATCTTGTGCAGGCCCTCCAGAGTAGAACTGATAGAGTCTTGAATATATCCATCAGTCTCCTCGTGGATTTTTTAGGAATGGATTAGGTTATCTGACAACTCTTCCATTGCCATGTGGAAGACATGTCCTGGCGACACCAGCATAACTACAGGAGGTGAGCCAAAAAAGTGCAATTGAGAACAAAATGTATCATGGCAATAGATTCATAACTGAATTAGGGATCATGAGGGATGATGATTGGAGACCATCTTTGTGTACCTCCCATGGACCACATTTCAGTACGAAAGCAAAAATGCAGATAAAGAGGGCACATACGCCACTGAAATTTCATGTGGGGTAGAGACTCAAGTGTAGTTGCATCTGAAGCAGACTTCAGGGGAGGGCCGGACATTGAAGAGGCTATGGGCAGTGATGGTTAACAGGAACCCCGAGGAAGAAAAGAGAGTGTTCATTGACACAGGCTAACTGCAAATCTGCAGATACAGTAGGAATTGAGTACAGTTCAACACAAGAAATGATTTTCACAGCGAGTAAGTATGATGCCAAATGCAGCTGAATTTGGCAGCATTCAATAACTGAAGTGCTCTCTTGAGAAGGAAAGGAAATGACTGGATAAACACGCGGTTGAGGGCTCATACATAGGTCATAGGCAAAGATATGCAAGAGCAGGCTCTAGTGTCATTAGTGGGCATGCTCAATACTACGTATCTGCAATCTGGTTGCTAGTTTGAGGGAGTGGAACAATGTCTGTGAGTTGAATGGCATATACCTTTCTTTAACAGTGATGGTGAGAACACAAGTGCCCACTGTGCTGTTCTTAGTTCCACCATGTCTGGCACTCAGTTCCAATGAAGGACTATTCAACTCAGCAGCTCCAGCGAGATGCTGATGCATTAGGAGCAGCCAGGTCCCCATGCCTTAGTGCTTCACCTGCTAGCTTCTGCAGAGGCTGTCGAGACTGGATAGGTAAGAGAAAGTACCTCTGGCAAATATTGGCAGACCAGTCACCATCCTCTGCGCAGCAAGAGAGACAGCCAGAGAACTGCAAGGGAGGATTGGGGAATGGGGCGTTCTCCCTCCAAGAAAGTTTGAAAAAAGATTGCAAAAATGATAATTTTTCACAACGCATTTTTCATTGTAGAATCTTGTCCAATCAATGAATGGATGAATGGAGATTGGATGACATGACTGCCTGGGTCAATTAATGAATGCACAACTGAATGGGTAAGGATCACGTGGATAAATTCAAGAATGGATGACAATGAATAAAGACATTTAGCTACTTGAAGCAAGAGGTCTAAAGCTCTGACTCAAGGTAGGTCCTCTGGTTTTTCTCCATTGAAGAACCACCCTACCCAAAGTCTGCTATCACCAATCCTTTTGAAAGATACATAGCCCAAATTATGTACTGAAAATCCTCTGATGCGGCATGTGTACTCCCTCTACAGACTTAGCAAGGAAGTTCGAACAAGTGCACCGAGCATTCTGACAAAACCTAAGAAGCCACATCATTGGCAGGCATAAGTTAAGCACATGGCCGGTAGATAACACTGAATTGCTAGCTTAGCTTGCAAAGCAGAACTTTTCTCCTGTCCTACACCAGTCGAACACTGCATGGCTCTGAAAGAATATTATTGAGCTTAGAGAGTGAGGAGTGGTGGAAATGAAGGTCTCTGGGGTTACTAACTTACTACATCCAGGAAGCTGCTGTGGCCCACAGTATGTAATAATCAATAATGCCACCACTTCCCTGCTCACATTAGCCAACAGGCCTACCTGGGGATGGGGGAGATGAGGGAGTGTATGCCAATTTGCCCGACCCTCCCAGGTTTCGCTGCTGTATGGCCAGTCAGTAGAGATGGGCGAGCCACTGAACACTCAAGTCTAGCTAGGTCCAGATGCCAGGTTCTAGCCCAGCTCAAGGTCCTCTTGGAACATCAAGCCAAAACCAAGCTAACCTTTCATTGTCCAAAGTCCTCCCATCCTGGCCTGCAAACGAAGTTCTGCCAAGCGAAGGTTTGCAATCTTTTAACAGATGGGAACCGAATTAGACTCTCGTTATGGAAATTTCAGAACCTTTGGAATGTCATCCTTAGACCAATGAATTTGCTGAGAAACCATTAAAAAAATCCAGATTGTGGGCTATGTACATGAAAAAAAAACATTAAAGTTAGGTTTGATTTATTCATTAATACGCAAACAGCAAACATTGTGCCAAAGATCATTTGTTCCATTTATGCACCAGTACAACGTTTATGTAATGTTCACCAGATGTTTTTACATCCTGATTGTTGTCATCACACATGATTGTCCCTCCCTACATCTCAAAACCAGTGTTTAAACTCGACTAGATGTTTAAATTGCCTGCTTAGATTGAATAGGAAAATGCTTTCTAATCTTTTCAGGGTCTATTTTCTCTAGTCATATCTAGCACTACACTTGCGGTTGCAGAGGCATGCACTGCCCTTAAACATACTGTAGGCCATATGTAAATGTTTAGTATTTCCATAATCCTCTCATGTAAATGATAAACTGGAGCTCTTAGTCTTTCCGGGAACAACTTGATTCTGGAACAGCTAACACTAATCCCATAGAAAGCACAATGACATATTGGAAAACAAATCATATGGGACGATTTAGAAGGCACGCTTGCCCATTTAATTGTTAATAGCCACGCATAGTAAAGCTTTTCCTAAGCAGATTTATCAGGAAGGCACAATGTGATTCATGTTTCTAAAAATATCTACCTATGGAGACAGCACTGAACAAACCCTCTGTCATATATGCCGATTATTGTTTTAAAAAAAGATGGTGAACAGTGTAACGCAAAAGAAGAGGGGCTGCATATATCAATATTCAGAATTCCAGGTAAGAACCAGGTATGTTGCCTCGTGCCATATAAATATTCGCAAATGTTGCGACTATAGGAGGGATGGGTTGCATACAGTGCACTGGTACAAATTAACACCAACATTTCCAGATTGATGCAAAATGTTATTCTGCACTGGTCAATCAGTGCACGTAATGTTATTGTATCTGTTGCAGTTCACGAGTCTGACTAAACATCTAGGGGCATATTTATATTCTGTTTGCGCCGGATTTGCGTCATTTTTTTTACACAAATCCGGTGCAAACCTAACTCCATATTTATACTTTGGCGCTAGACCCGTCTAGCGTGGAATGTATGTAGTTAGCGTCATTTTTAGCTTGCGGAAAACTACCTTGTCTCAATGAGATGCAAGGTAGGCGTTCCTGTGCAAAAAATGACTCTAAGACCGTTGCGCCTTAGTTATCCTCCCGTGCAAAAATCACGCACGGGAGGAGGAGAGCCATAAATTATGGTGCTAGGCCTGTTTAGCGCCATTATTTAATACCTGGGTCAGGGCAGGAGTTATGGGACCTGTGGTCTCATTTCCATGGTCAGTGATCATGGAAGCAGTCTACAGGTGCCCTTCCCCGCCCCCAGGGACATCCACAGCCACCCCCACTCACACCCGGAGGACACCCAAGGATGGGGGACCCATCCAATATAAGTCCAGGTAAGTTTTATTTTATTTAAATTGCCATGCCTAACTTGGACCCCCCTACAAGGCACATAAGTCCACTGGGTATGGCCATTGGACAGGGGGGCATTACTCCTGTCTTTGCTAAGACAGGAGTCATGTCCATGGGGGTTGTGCATCAAAAAATGACGTTAGTCAGGTTAGAGTCAATATTTTTTACACCAACCTGACTACCGCCATTCTTTGACACACAAATGCCAGTCTCCCCTACGCATCCCCTACCCAGTTAAAGTCATTTATTTTGACGCTAACCGGGCCTTAGCGCCGGCTGGCGTCACTCCTTAAATATGATGCCTGGCTGGTGTCTAGGAATGCCGGTACCCGGCGGTAAACTTTTTGATGCAAACCTGCGCTTGCGCAGGCTTGCGTCAAAAAGTGTATAAATCAGGGCCTTAAAGTCACCACCCAAAAATATCTCACACAAATACCATTAAGAAACAAATGGAATGTTAGGAAGTCACTACATTATCTAGGACCTGCGCTTTCTAATTTCACGCCTTTCATGCCTTGCCCAATATTTGACACATAACATTTTGCAATCACTTGAAGGTTCACCTGGTAAGCCAAGCATTCAGACTTGATCAACCTTACATTTTCTGTCTGTTGTTCCCTCTTTCCTTCCTCCTCCTCTGCTGCGTAAGTCTTTTAGTATCCTTGGTAGCACTTAACAAACAAATTAAACAAAATACAAATGTATAAATATTTAATACAGAAATGTTGGCGTACAGTTGTACTGATACTGATGCAATCTATGAAACCAGGGCAGTGTTTGGACAAAATATCAACTTTTTAGCATCGTCGTACAAAAATATTGTGTCAAAAAATCGTGAGTGCAGAAATAGTATGTCACAGAATATCGTTATCAAGAATATTTTTTAGCAGATTATATCATTTTAAGTGATATCATAATATTTAATATTGTGTACTTATAGTTGTAAAAATAGAGTTTTTGTGTAATTTAATATATACTAGTTTTTGTAATATAGTTTGTAAATTATAATGTTTAATAGTTTTTTTTATTGAGTTTGCCTGTTATAATGTAGTAGCATACTGCTTGGGTTTTAGTACTATGTGTAATATATAGTCCATGAGCCGGCCACAATTGTAGGATTCAAGTGGACTCACTCACATTTATGGACCACTGCTTGGAACGTGGTGCAAAAGTGAGAGCGCCTGGGAGCCAACACAGATTGATGAGGAGATAGCAAAAATATATTGTCAAAACAATCAACTTTCTTACCTAAGCAGAGTGAAAACATTCCAACCTAAATCACTGCAGTGCCAAAAGAGACACTCAAGTACACCTGAACTGGACACGCCATCACCTTGTCAGCCAGTGTCTGCTGTAAGTAAAGGCTGATGCGGGTTTTTATTATAGTCCTCATAGGCATTTGAACTTCTCCTTCCATAGGTGAGGTGGTGTTTGTTTTGATACAATAAGAAGCAAACTTTTGCTACAGCTATCTCACAATAATCGTTTTCCATGTCACTAATACCCTGGTGGGATGACATGGAAAAAGACGTAACTATAAGCATATTAATGTTTCACAGTGTGACGTCCGACTGAAGTCTTGCTGTGCCTGTGACCATTTTTGGCCATCCAAAATGGCAGAGTAACAATACCTCAGTCTTGTGCATACAGAAGCTGTTGAGTGTCTCTAACTCCTTGGGTTCTCTGTCAACACCACCAAACATGACATGGTTGTCACCTTTCCAGTTATAAACATGGGTCTTCAAACACCAGTGTTCATGTCAATTCACAGCTGTGTAACTCTTTACACTCTCACCTAATATGGCCAATGGCTATGGACGGACCTATCTTTTTTTGTGCATAGTTCTCCACTCCGGCTGCAAAGTCTCTGAACTAGTCAACTTACTATTAAAATGCAGTTTTGAGAATACTGAAAAAGCATAAACTTTCACAAATGTGTAATTTACCTTTACCTTTGTGAATCAGGCCCAGAGTCTGAATAGATGCCCAATTACAACCAGTAATGGAACAATTACAATGGGCTTCGCCATGCTCCTACGCACCCTTACTGCATGTGACACTCTGTGCTTTTCACTACTGTACCCTTGGTGCCTCCGTTCTTCTGTGTGTGTTCCCTTGAGTCATTCCCTTGCATCCTTCCAGTGTCTTACTTTCTGGGTATTGACTACCCTGTGCCCTTTCAATCCATTCTGCCACACTCCTCTAATGCACACAGTACCTGTAGTCTTCCCATGCGTCCTGCCAGTGCCCCATTATTGTTCCACTAGCATCCCCCAGGCATATCCTGCCTATCATGTCAGATCCTTAGTACTCCATTATGCACTCCTCCACTGATGCTCTCACAGCTCCTTTCAGTGTCCAGACGTACATTTACAATGGCTCAAGCCATTCCATTTCATCCTGCTGGTGACACATTCCTCCAGTGCATGCTCTCACATACCCTCACACCCTGCTGGTGCCACAGTGCATGCTTCTTTATGTCTTTCACACCCATCTTCCACCGTCCCGATTTCCTCATGTATACAGCACCATAACCTTCCTTTCCACCTCCCGGTGACCCTTTCTCAGGTGAAAGCCCTCCAAACTCTTGTCACTCTCTTTGCTCCACCCTATTAAAGCACTGTGTGCTCCCTCATGCCCTTTCCACACATCCAACTGGAACATTATTATTCCACTGGTGCACTGTTCCAATACTCTGCAGTGAGTGTTCCAGAGCTCCATTCCACCAGTGGACAAATCTCAAATGTAAATGCACCTTTATTCATATTGTTATTCATTGCAACATGATAATTAAGTATGATCAAATATATTCATGTTTTTTTATATGGGTTAAATTCTCTTTTTCAGTTATTGTTTTGAAAAAATGAGAAAGATTTAATAGAAGCTGATAACTTCACTTCTAGTATATTGTTAGTAAACAATAGGCAAGGTTTCGCAGAATGTAATGAAGTGAAAAGATTTCAGGACCTTTCTGCTAATTGTTTATTTTGAACATGTTTAATAATGTTCAGACATAATATATAGAGTTAGAAAAGAGTGTAATGAGGTAGAGAGGAATTTCATACCAGAAACTCGAAAAAGCAGGGCCACAAGGAGTATTAAACACCTTTCGTCGCTGAAGGCTACAGGGAGCCACATCTAGCCTTCACCTGTTGGGCTTATCTTCAAGCCTAATGATGCAGGTTAGAACAGCAGATGCTGTTACTGTGCTAACCATTCATTCAATTGTTTAGAAGAGGTTGACAGCTGTTAACCATCTCTGAAACTCGAAGTATACCATTCATGATAGTTCCTATTCAGCAAGTCTGCACCAGAATGGGTGTCATGGGCATACACACCACCGATTCCCTAGAGAATTATGCAGCGTGCCCTACCATGAATTCATGGACCAACGTAGTCCATTCATGGAGGCTGCGCAATTCCACACACATTATTTAATTTGTGCATATATACATGAGCTAACCCCACCAGTATGAGTCTGTTTGTTTGCAGTACTAGCACATGAAATTGGAAAAGTCATGCCGGTCTTTTAAAAGCGCACCTTACAATGAGCTTCATGCATGCAGACTAAACTAAGAAAGACTTGTTTGCTAGTGTGTTGGTAGTTGTAGGAAAGTACCATCTTGCCTGGCATGTTACCCCCATATTTCACTGTATATATGTTGTTTTAGTTGTATGTGTCACTGGGACGCTGCCAGCCAGGGCCCCAGTGCTCATAAGTGTGCCCTGTATGTGTTACCTGTGTTATGACTAACTGTCTCACTGAGGCTCTGCTAATCAGAACCTCAGTGGTTATGCTCTCTCATTTCTTTCAAAATTGTCACTAACAGGCTAGTGACCAATTTCACCAATTTACATTGGCATACTGGAACACCATTATAATTCCCTAGTATATGGTACTGAGGTACCCAGGGTATTGGGGTTCCAGGAAATCCCTATGGGCTGCAGCATTTCTTTTGCCACCCATAGGGAGCTCTGACAATTCTTACACAGGCCTGCCACTGCAGCCTTAGTGAAATAACGTCCACGTTATTTCACAGCCATTTTACACTGCACTTAAGTAACTTATAAGTCACCTATATGTCTAACCTTTACCTGGTAAAGGTTGGGTGCTAAGTTACTTAGTGTGTGGGCACCCTGGCACTAGCCAAGGTTTCCCCCCGCATTGTTCAGGGCAAATTCCCCGGACTTTGTGAGTGCGGGGACACCATTACACGCGTGCACTATACATAGGTCACTACCTATGTATAGCTTCACAATGGTAACTCCGAATATGGCCATGTAACATGTCTATGATCATGGAATTGCCCCCTCTATGCCATCCTGGCATTGTTGGCACAATCCCATGATCCCACGGGTCTCTAGCACAGACCTGGGTACTGCAAAACTGCCTTTTCAGGGGTTTCACTGCAGCTGCTGCTGCTGCCAACTCCTCAGACAGGTTTCTGCCCTCCTGGGGTCCAGCCAGGCTTGGCCCAGGAAGGCAGAACAAAGGACTTCCTCAGAGAGAGGGTGTTACACCCTCTCCCTTTCAAATAAGGTGTCAGGGCTGGGGAGGAGTAGCCTCCCCCAGCCTCTGGAAATGCTTTGATGGGCACAGATGGTGCCCATCTCTGCATAAGCCAGTCTACACCGGTTCAGGGATACCCCAGCCCTGATCTGGCGCGAAACTGTACAAAGGAAAGGGGAGTGACCACTCCCCTGACCTGCACCTCCCCTGGGAGGTGCCCAGAGCTCCTCCAGCGTGCTCCAGACCTCTGCCATCTTGGAAACAGAGGTGCTGCTGGCACACTGGACTGCTCTGAGTGGCCAGGGCCAGCAGGTGACGTCAGAGACTCCTTCTGATAGGCTCCTTCAGGTGTTGCTAGCCTATCCTCTCTCCTAAGTAGCCAAACCCTCTTTTCTGGCTATTTAGGGTCTCTGCTTTGGGGAATTCTTTAGATAACGAATGCAAGAGCTCATCAGAGTTCCTCTGCATCTCTCTCTTCACCTTCTGCCAAGGAATCGACTGCTGACCGCGCTGGAAGCCTGCAAAACTGCAACAAAGTAGCAACGACGACTACTGCGACACTGTAACGCTGATCCAGCCGCCTTCTCGACTGTTTTCCTGGTGGTGCATGCTGTGGGGGTAGTCTGCCTCCTCTCTGCACTAGAAGCTCTGAAGAAATCTCCCATGGGTCAACGGAATCGTCCCCCTGCAACCGCAGGCACCAAAGAACTGCATCACCAGTCCTCTGGGTCTCCTCTCAGCACGACGAGCGAGGTCCCTTGAACTCAGCAACTCTGTCCAAGTGACTCCCACAGTCCAGTGACTCTTCAGTCCAAGTTTGGTGGAGGTAAGTCCTTGCCTCCCCACGCCAGACTGCATTGCTGGGAACCGCGTGTTTTGCAGCTACTTCGGCTCCTGTGCACTCCACAAAGATTTCCTTTGTGCACAGCCAAGCCTGGGTCCACGGCATTGCACGACCTCCTGAGTTGTCCTCTGGCGGCGTGGGACTCTCTTGTGCAACTTCGGGTGAGCACCGTTTCACTCCACTTCGTAGTGCCTGTTCCGGCACTTCTGCGGGTGCTGCCTGCTTCTGGGAGGGCTCCTTGTCTTGCTGGACGCCCCCTCTGTCCCCTCACGCAATTGGCGACATCCTGGTCCCTCCTGGGCCACAGCAGTATCCAAAAACCCTAACCGCGAGCCTTGCAGCTAGCAAGGCTTGTTTACCGTCTTTCTGCAGGAAAACACTTCTGCACGAATCTTCACGACGTGGGACATCCATCCTCCAAAGGGGAAGTTTCTAGCCCTTGTCGTTCTTGCAGAATCCTCAGCTTCTACTGTCCAGTAGCAGCTTCTTTGCACCCACAGCTGGCATTTCCTGGGCATCTGCCCACTCTCGACTTGATCATGACTTTTGGACTTGGTCCCCTTGTTCCACAGGTACCCTCATCTAGAAATCCATTGTTGTTGCATTGCTGGTTTTGGTCTTTCCTGCAGAATTCCCCTATCACGACTTCTGTGCTCTTTGGGGAACTTTAGTGCACTTTGCACTCACTTTTCAGGGTCTTGGGGTGGGCTATTTTTCTAACCCTCACTGTTTTCTTACAGTCCCAGCGACCCTCTACAAGGTCACATAGGTTTGGGGTCCATTCGTGGTTCGCATTCCACTTTTGGAGTATATGGTTTGTGTTGCCCCTATCCCTATGTGTCCCCATTGCATCCTATTGTAACTATACATTGTTTGCACTGTTTTCTATTGCTATACTGCATATTTTTGGTATTGTGTACATATATCTTGTGTATATTTGCTATCCTCATACTGAGGGTACTCACTGAGATACTTTGGCATATTGTCATAAAAATAAAGTACCTTTATTTTTAGTATATCTGTGTATTGTGTTTTCTTATGATATTGTGCATATGACACTAGTGGTACTGTAGGAGCTTCACTCGTCTCCTAGTTCAGCCTAAGCTGCTCTGCTAAGCTACCTTTTCTATCAGCCTAAGCTGCTAGACACCCCTATACACTAATAAGGGATACCTGGGCCTGGTGCAAGGTGTAAGTACCCCTTGGTACTCACTACAAGCCAGTCCAGCCTCCTACAGTAGTGTGCTATTTCTAGTGTCTCAAGGTATGTGGGTACAGCATCTACACAGGATAGATGACCAGCTGCAAGGGGTATGGTCAAGAACAGTTGTACGCATAGCGCCTAGACATTAACTTGCTAGGAGCTGGAGCCGGTGAAGTAACTGGTGTCAAAAGTCTACAGACATTATGGACAACAAGCAGACATCATTATTTATATGCTGATCTGGTCATGTAAGAGGTAATAATGAGGAATGAGTGCTTGCATACAAGAGAGAGTGCGAGAGAGAAGTGTTGAGTAGCCCAATAATTTGTTTATGCTTGTCTTAGAGGACACACTACATCCTCAACGCCACCTGACAAACATGAATGAGGGCGACAGCTATCCAATAACGTCAGACGAGGGTGACCAGTGAAGCAGCGGACCAGATCTTGTATATTATTTTGTCCCATTCACCCATTCCCTTTATTGCGATCTGGGCTGACAATAATGCAATCTGCGTAGCTTTAAAGGGTGTGGTCGGACAGTCTGCAAACATCGCTCCTGCTGCGTCAGGATCATATGCCAGGTTAGTGCAACTGAACGTACTGTGTTCTGACAATGGGTTTAGGTCCTGCTAACTATCCCTGTGGTATCTCACAGGATTTATTATTTCTTAAAACGCTTCTCACTTAAGTAGTGCCCCGTGGGTTGCAAGGTGGTTGCAGTTCATCCGGCTTTCTATCTAGGACCGGCACATTGACACAGTCCTTGGAGCCAAGAAGTCTAGAAAGCCTATTACCAGGCCCTGTCCTGGAAAGAAAATCCAGAAAAAGTATCAGACATTCCTCCAGTGCAGGCTTTCATACATTTTGTGTTAGACATCCTGCTCCTTTCTCATTACCCTGGAGTCTGCTTTCCTGCACTCCTGTTAGATGTCCTGAAAGTGCCTTAATCCTCCAGTGCACCTTCTATCTTTTCTAGTTCCCCAGTGCTCTGGTACATCCTAACCCTGGTGGTGTCCTGGTGCCTACGCTGCCCATCCTTCCAGCTCACCATTAGTCCAGTGCATATGAAAAGATTAGTGAGTTCTCAGCAAAAGGTCTTCAACAGTGATATCTAAGGGGCAAATGTATTGAATATGGATGGTATCAACAGACCTATGCCCCTGTGCTCATACTTTACAAATACACAAAAACCGCAGCAAAAGTGAAGGATTCACAATTATTCCATGCATGTTTGACAATACCCGCCTTCATCCTCAGAGCATGTGCGTCTTTAATCTGAGCCACCACCTCCACCAGCCTGACCACCATGTAAACTGAGCTTTGAGCATCCAACACTGGATAGATTGTATCAAACACCTGAGGTGACCACCCCTAATTTGTCTTGGTTGGTCAATTGACTATTCCCTTTCCTATATGGCCTCTACAGCAGTACACAGTCCATCCAGGCTAGCACTAGTGCCGTAGGTACATTAACTCAACCATCTTTCTCCCTGGTAGATGGGAAGAGTCACATTGAAATATCACTCTTATCACCGTAGTCCTTCATGTACACACACGTCAATAGTTCTCCTACAAAGATGTAACACGGCCTTTAACTGAGAGTATTTTAGATACCAGTAATATTTGCTTCCAGTGATCTAAAACAGATCTTCCAAGTTTTCAAAATGTTGCAACTAGCTCAACACACATGTCCGCCTTGGTTGGACTGCGCTCACTGAGCATTTGCAAACTAAATCAAAAGATGAACATGCCAGTCTTGGTTGGACTACTTTCAGGGAGAAGTGCAATGAAAAATCTCCTTTGGTGTAAAGTTTTATTTTTATTAGATTTTATTAAACTCTAGCCATACAGGCGTTACTGTCACCTACATGCATAAAAAGGTAGCAACTGACAGAAAATAAAGCATTTCAGAAATGTACAAAATTTAAGACTCGTATATTAAAATCTGTATCTTCTATATTCACTGAATGCTGAGCTCTGTTCTTAAATCAGCCGCGCAGTCCAACCAAGCTCTGGCGGGAGTGTGGGTCTACCCGCCTTCTGATTGACTCTGCTCCCCTCCTACTGCCAGGCTCTGGTTCAAAATCATCCTGCCGGTCTGGCCAATAGCAAACTGTTGACAGCTTTCTCCTCGCTAATCTGATTTAGTCTTTGTGTTTCAGTTCGCTGCCTCATTATCTTGCACATCTCTCCTTTAATAGTGGCTTTAAACTAACAGAGCCGCTCTCCTCTCTGCTTGAGGGATAACAAGCTTAGGTTCGGATCTAAACACAGAGGAATCAGCATATTGTATGTCATTTGTCTCTGCCACGGAGCCAGTTCGTTGCCACAAAACAATGTGTAAATAAAGCACGCACTGTAGTTTCAAAGGCGTAGTGACGCCGCACTGAGTGGTTATTCACACTGAAGGCACTGAGCCAATCCTGAACCTAAATGAATGTATTGTGTAAAGAGCCACTCCCAACTTTTCAGATGACTGTGTAGGCTCTTCTCATCTTGTTTACAAGATGCTAAGGGCTGCTGATGCTTTGCGACGTGGAAATACGAGATGGTGTAGTTTTAAGATTTATTCTGGTTTTAGTTGCATTATTTATTTTGGACACAGCTATTATGATTTAGTACTTCTCCCCAGGACCAATCATGTCTCGCCACACTAACATTCTTCTTTATTACATCACCCTGCTTTTGGCTGAGAAATACACTGTGTTGTCCAAACACCCACGGTGATCCCAAGGCCCATTAATCTCTGCAGTACTCTTCACTTCAGTGTTGCTGACTCTTCAGAATAAGACTGAATCACATGAACACGCCTTAAACTCCAGGATATTTTATTAGGATACTTTGGTAACAATAGTAAGATGACCGCAAACTCTGCTGAACATTGTAACATGTTTCAGTAGGTTACAATGCCTACCCATCATTTCTCAACTGGAGTGTGTCCAGGGGAGCTAGTTTGCTAAAATGGCAGGGATAGTGGAAGTGACATCACACGTACTTCCGCCCAGTGGCTTCACACAGTTGACTCATCGTACCACTCATCGTCCCACCTTTAACCCCCTCAAAGGCCTCCTATCGGCTGCTGAATGACTGGTGGAAGTGCAAGGAAAGGAGTCTGCAGAAAGTACACCATGCTGTAAATGCTCTGCTTACTTTCTGTTCCTGCAGCTATCCTCATGACCTTTAAGTCTACAGGCCTCCAGGGAAGAGCCAGGAGCTCTAGATGGAGCAGTTGCTCCCAGTGGCAATCGTAATTATCCAAGAAATTATCACGTGTAGCCAGGGGCGGCCCCTCCATGTGAGCTGAGGAGGATCGCCCTGCCAAAAAAAGTTCCCCTATAACGGAAAAATAAAATGGTAAGAAGCTTTGATCACTGCCATTTTATTTTTCAGCGGCCCGTTCTGAACCGAGTGTCAAGACAGGGCTGGGCAATTGCTGCAGAGTGGCAATAGGGAGCTGTGTACTTGTTTAAAGTGCGCATGTCGCTTTGCCTGACCGTCTTGTGACGGCCAGCCAGACATGCCCATTTTAAACATGTCTAACCCAGCTGTCTCAAGACAGCTGGGTTTTAGAAAGCACAGGCCTCCAATGCTCTTGTGAGCGGTGAGAGAGCCTGCTCTCACCAATCCTGATACTGCTTTAATGCTGGCTACCAGCATGAAAGCAGCATCAGGAATATTTCGTGATGTTTCCTGGTCCTGCGCGTTGGAGCTTCTATGAGCAGGAGGACGTCGCGGGGAAGACACCTGAAGGTAAATGCCTTTTTTAAAATTATTATTGTTATTATTATTGTGTCCCCCCTGCATCCTGTCCCCCACCACCCTTCCGTAAACATAAGCCAGCTGCTACTGCGCGGAGCATGTGGACAGTAACAGGTAAAGTGCTTAACTTCATGTGTAATGTCCCAACGTTTCCCAGACCAAGACGTTACTTCGCTATACTAGAAGGAACCTCTCTCGTGCTCGAAAACTGCGTATTGGCGACAGGAGGGTGGGACAAGGAAGAAGGCCGCAAGCAGGGAGCAGAGAGGGAATCTCTGGGAGCTCTCTGCTCGCTGAGGTATGTCTTCACTTATATAAACAGAATTGCACACAACACAGATTACACTACCAGCTATGATAAATCGACATGCCAGCCACCTTTAAGAATATGATGAATAGCCTGACTTCCACTCTACTCTTCTGCAAAAGGCCTCATGTATAGACAATCGAATGTGCTTCCGTGCTCCTCTCATATCCAACTGAACCGATTAACTCACTCCTAGAGAGACTATCATTCATACGGACCAAATGCACAACACATGCAACCAGAAGCCACACACCTTGCTTTCGACATAAGAACACACAAAACTCACCACACCTTGATGTCCCACAATACCCACCTCATCAAAAGACAGGCCATCTACTTTTGCTATTATATATATCAAAATCAACTAGTACACACGGATCTTCATCCCACAACATATAGAATACATCAAATGTACATCAACATCAGTGTTTGGCTGCAGGTTCCATACTTCTGCACCCAACAGGGCTCGCTTGTCTTTCAGCAATTACACTGGTATGGACAGTCTGCTCCATGATGCCATGAGAGAACTCCATACCCCACAAGAAAACACAAATTAACTGATGAACTCACATTGCCACATCTCTCAATGTTACATTCAGACAGCCAACAGCCAGTTGCTTGACACTGGTATACTAAAGATCAAAGGCACACTGTCCCGACACAGGCCCTCATTCCGACCCTGGCGGGTGGAGGGCAGAGGAAGCACCACCAACAGGCTGGCGGTGCTTCCCGGGCCATTCTGACCGCGGCGGTAAAGCAGCGGTCAGAAAAGGGGAACCGGCGGTTTCCCGCCGGTTTTCCCCTGGCCCAGGGAATCCTCCATGGCGGCGCTGCTTGCAGCGCCACCATGGGGATTCCGACCCCCTTCCCGCCATCCTGTTCCTGGCGGTTTTTACCGCCAGGAACAGGATGGAGGGAACGGGTGTCGTTGGGCCCCTGGGAGCCCCTGCACTGCCCATGCCACTGGCATGGGCAGTGCAGGGGCCCCCTAACAGGGCCCCATAAAGATTTTCAGTGTCTGCTTTGCAGACACTGAAAATCGCGACGGGTGCCACTGCACCCGTCGCACCCCTGCAAATCCGCCGGCTCCATTCGGAGCCGGCTTCCTCTTTGCAGGGGCTTTCCTGCTGGGCTTGCGGGCGATCTTTTGGAGATCGCCCGCCGGCCCAGCAGGAAAGTTTTAATGACCCCCGCGGTCATTGGGCGGTTTCCGCCCGGCGGGCGGCACCCGCCGCCCGCCGGGGTCGGAATGACCCCCACAGTGTCAATTTCAGTTCTCACTTATTTCTGACTCACAGAATGACTGTGTAATAACTCAGTGAAGCAACTGTGACTCCCAGATACAACGCACTTCAAACAGCACCCACAAGGCTTGTACACCATATTCACAATGACCTTATTTGTAATGGCAACCGTAGCTAGACACAGGGTATACCACGTAGCTCATACCACAATGCACCTCTCATAACCTAGCAACGCTTCGAACCTCTTCGAATGAAAATTCACAGCAGTTTACAAATCATTCAAGTCTCAAACAAGAATAAAACATTGGAAACAATGTGTCCCTCATGTCATAAAACTCCACATAGAATATTATAATTACAGAAAGCAAAACATTTAGTATATGTCATATTAAAGAATTAAAGCTAAAAATTAATTCTGCATAACTCAGCACTGCAACTGTCCGGTGCACACTACGGCGGTCATTACTAACCTGGCTGTTTTATGACCGCCAGGTTCACAAATGAAGGTCAGACCACCAGGAACAGTCGTCCCGGCAGTCTGGTGGTCCAGATGGTCCTAATCCACCAGGGCAGCGCTGCAGGCAGCACCGTCCTGGGGATTATGACTTCGTTCTCACCATAAAAAGGCTTGCATGAGCACGGCAGGGCCCCCACTGGCCAGCACCCTTTGCAGACAGTGAACATTGTGAGGGTGCTGGTGCACCCTGCAACCAACAGCATTACTACCGGATTAATTATGAGCCAGAGACAATGCTGTAGGGTGTTTTTCCGCTAGGCCATCGGGCGGAAACTCTTTTTTCTGCCCGCCAACCTGGCAGGAAACTCATAATGTGCCGGGCAGAGAGGCAGCCACAATGGCGGCAACCTCTCCGTCGGAAGTTCAGCAGACGGTGAAAACCATCTGCCGAACTCGTAATCAGGCCCTACATTTCCAGTCAACATATGAGGTATCACATTGACTGTGCACAAAACTTGAGGTATAGTCCTTCTTTATTTCTTTTAGAGCTTCACGCATTATGGATGAAGCTCTGCAAATTTTACCTTTCCTTACCTACAATGAACCTTATGAGCACCTCCATCATGAGCACCATATGTACCTAGAGCAGCCCAAAGTGAAGCTTCTCATCTCCATCCAGTTTCTCAAAATATATACAAATGTATATCTGTTTCAATTCTTTCAGCTCACATGGTAGAAAATTGTGATCTAGAGTGGTGGAAGACTCTATTAATCTCTTTGAACCTCTAAGAAGAACTGCTTCATGTTACACCATCAAGACTGGGGACAGGGTAAACACTAAACACGGCTGCTCTGTGCCCTCCCATCACCAACAAAGTTATTTTAGCTTCTGATGCCCCGTCCCTGTTCAAGGACCAGCAGCAGACCACTGATGCCTTCATGCAGATATGTAGGTAGGACAACTTTCCTCTTAGCTAAGGACATCTTTATGCATGACAGTGAGTTCCTTTCTGCCAGAAGCACTGAGCTCTCCTCTTTCAATCAGGGCAGCTACATGGCAGCAGCAAACACTCTTTGTCCTGTACCTCCTTGTTCTTCTGTGATGCAGATGTTGCTGTTTTTCATGGTTCATGTGGTGGTCCTAGGGCACAGTGAGCCAGGGACCCACGTCAGGCCATACCCGGCGCACTTAGGGATCTGTGACTGGGGGTGAATGTTTGACATTGTTCAGGATTCCGTCCATCATCTGTTCTTTTTGCATTTGCCACCCTAAGTGGGAAGGGTATGTCCAGACGTGGGGCCCATGCTTGCTATGCCACTTGATTCAGGCTACTCTGGCTGATGAGTGGTGATACCACAAACCTGGTCCCAGGATGCTTGTTTCTGGTCCAGGGAGGACTTGGCTTGGCAGTTCAGGCTGGACTATTCCCATTAGGAGAAACATCAAGACTGATTTGCACACAGCTGGGTTCAAACTGGAATGGAATGGCAAGAAAAAAACGATGTAGTTTACGCTCAGATCTTTGACTGAGGGTGAATGTGTGACACTGTTTAGCATTCTGTTCATCATCTATTCTTTTTGCATTTGCTGCCACTGTCAAAGCAGCAATATCTTATACAAGCACATATATTATAATTGTCCAAAAATAAACACCTTCTGGAAAAATATTTGGTCCAGGTATTTTAAAAACAGAACCTCTTCTAAATATACAAGCAAACTATGTGACTTCTTCATTAACCACCATGTGATGAGTTAGAAGATGGCATTCCACTCTAAGCCACTTTACAACGTTCCACTCTATGCTACTCCATGCAACCCCACTCTGCAAAAATCGAGTTCAGTCTGCACCAGTCTACTTCACTCTGCGATACTACACCACTCTATGCCACTCCACTCTATGACAATCCACTCCACTCTACAACATTCTGTAGTACTATATGCCACTCTACTCTAACTGTCTCCACACTGCTCCACTCTACAACACTCTCCAACACTCTACACCAATCTACTCTACAACATTCTACAACACTATGCAAGACTCTGCTCAATGACACTCTATCCCACTCCACTCTACGCCACTCTACTCTATGCCACTCCACTTTACAACACTCTATTCCATTCCAGTCTATGATACTGTATTCCAATCTATACTACTCAACCCTACGCCACTCTATGCCACTCCACTCTACGCCACCACTCCCTACTGGCACACCACTCTATGACACGCTATTCTAATCTACACAACTCCACTGCACGACATTTGAGGCCCCACTACTCTATGACACTGTACTCCATGCTACGCTGCTCCCTAGTATGCACTCCATTCTACTCCACTCTATGACACTGCACTTTATGACACTCCACTCTATTACAGTCTATTCCACTCTACTCCACTACACTCTACCACACTCTACTCCACTCCATGACTTGACACTCTACTTCATGCCACTCTCCTCTACACCGCTAATGTTTAGCCATAATGAATAGCAGCCAAGCTGGTGTACAACATGGCTAAAACACATGGGCAAAGCCAATATCTCTCACATGGGCGTGACCTATTGGCTGTGCCAGTGCTTATTTCTATATGGGCTTCTTCTTCCTGTAAAGGTGCAGGCAGACACAGATCATCAAGAACAATAAAAAGAAAACACGATTGACAGGAATGAGGTGTGCAGGCCCAAAGATGGCAGATGTGCAAAGTATAGTGAAGGAAATCCAGAAGGAGAAATGAGAGATGACCAGGAAAGAAAAATGGGTAGATGGTAAAAGCAGAGAAGAAAGAGAGGAAGGAAAGGAGGATGTAGTGAACGGTGAATGGAGGAAGAGGGTTGAAAAGAAGGAAGGGCACTATGATGGATGACTGGAAGGATGAAAGGTTACATGCAAGAGTGAATGGGTCAAAGTAGATAGAATGGTGAAAGGAGACCTAGACGGATGGGTCGGTGAAAGAATGAATGAATGAAATGATAAAAGGGTGAATGAAAGGGTTAAAATATTGGACAGATGAATGGAAAAAATGATAAATGACTAGATGGATGATACGTGGATTGATGAATACATTAATGTATTGATCGACAGATGCATCAGTGATTAGAACAATGGATAGATGGAAGAGTGGAAGTATAGATGCTGAAGGGTAGATGGGTGAAAATGTAAAATAAGTGGTAAATGAATCGATAGATTGAATGAAGTGTGACATGAATGAAGTGTGACAAAATGGATGGGTGAACAAATGTAGGGGTAAGAGAAAGGATAGCCGTTTGGCTAAAAGGGTGGATGAATGGCTGGAAGGGCAAATTAATTAACAAAAGAATGGATGATAGATGCTTGCTTGAGTAGATGAAACAACAGATAAATGAAAGGGTGGATGGGTGGAATGGAAGGGTGAAAGTATGAATGAATAAATGGAAAAATGAAAAAAACGTGAAAGGATTTCTGGGAGAGCAGATGGGTTGATGAAAGGATGATTGAATGTGTAGGTGAATGAAATCACGATTAGGTAAAAAATTGGCTGGAAGAGAGAAATGGGGAAAGGATAGGGCAGATAGATGAAAGGATAGATGGAAGAATGCATTGGTAAAAGGTTGCATAGATATAATGGTGAATCGATGAATGAATGGAATATTGAAAGGATGCATGCATACAAAGATGAATGCGTTGATTCAAAGCTAAAAGGAAGGATAAAAAGGTGGACGGAGGGGTAAAGGGGACGTTTCTAGGATGGCCTGGGCTTGGTGTGTCCCTTGCTCGGTGCCTTTAGAATTATGGCTCAATGTACGAATATTTTAATATTCAAACTTCTCCCTTGTTTCGGATGTGCTGCAGTGTAGAAGGGGTCGGGTGCATTTGATAAAGGAATTCTGATCAAGGACTTGAACAAGAGTGAGTCAGGAAGACGGGCAAACGTGACACAACGACACAGAGGGAAAGAGAGAACATGAACTGTAAAAAAATAATTAGTAAGAAGGAAAAAACATTTCTAGGAGAGCGTATTAAGTCAAATTAAAAGAAGAAGAATAATTTGCTTCACGCTGTGGGCTCACTGAATATCTTTTTCACTTGTATGCAAAGCCCTGCTAGAGGCCTTGGGCCTAAACATTGCCTTGTGCTTTCCCATAGCTTAGTGGAACAGACAGAATTCCTGGTAAAAGTACCTAATTGTGCACCTCAAATATTCACAATACCATGAAACAAAGTGGTTACTCACCTAATCAGTACTTAGGAATTATACACTTTCACATGTCTTCTATAGATGTTGACACGGACTTTCTTTGTGAGCAGGTACTAAAATAAAGCCTCGTAATTAGATCTCTGGAGAAGGTTGTCTCCTTTATTTAGATAGCCAAGCGAAATAACTGCAGGAAACCGGGGCCAAGCGAAATAACTGCAGGAAACCTGGTTGTTAAAGTCCAGCTTTCTGAAACCAAGTGGTATTATTACGATGTATTCTCTTAGCAGTACAAAACAGGCCGTTACTCAAAGTAACGCAGTTTAGATTGGGTTTGACATCGTACTTGTTTGCCAGAGTTCATGTAATCAATACAAAGTTTTAAAGGCTGTATAAAGATGGCTTTAACTCTTCCACTTTGTTGTGCTGTGACTCCACCCTCGGTCACAGCACAAATACCCAAATGCAAGCATATTCAGTACTGCTAAACTTTGCCTCGCCCATCACTGTGATGCCACTGACCCGGCTTGTGCCTGCAAGGTGAGGACTTTCCTCTCCTGACAAATGCGCAGGCTGATACCCTTGGGCATTTACTTGGTTTGTTGAGATCCAGCTGTGAAGTTCCTTGAAGGGCATTATGCCCCGCCCCTTTCAAACTAGACCAGCTGCCATTGATTTTGAATCAATACTACGGCAGCACCAGGGTTTTGGCTCCTTCCATTTGTTGATATTTTGCTTTATGATATTTGATTTGCCAATAGTTTTGTGAGCCTGCATTTAAGTATTGCCATTGCCTATTACTATCCGAGACTCTGTGTCAAATACATTAGGACGAGGTTTCACACTGTGAACTCTGACAAATACCATAGGAAGGGGTTTTACATTGTAAGCTGTCTAGTAATACAATATAAGGGTGTTTTCCTTTCTGAACTCTGAGATACATACTATAGGAAGTGGTTTTACATTGCTTACCGCTGAGAGAACATATAACAGAGATGTCTAGTTCAGAAGAGGCTACAGGATGTGCTTTTCATTGTGTATATTTATGGTTTTATGTTTCGCATTTAGTTGTGGGTGAATGAAAATACATGTTATTTTTAAAAGTAAAAGAACTGACTGCACATTGCTGTATTAAGTGCATTGTGTGCTTTACCAGGTTTTATGTTTTTACCCCACACAACCTCTCAGAGTAAGAGTTAGATTTTTCTACTCTGCGACCCTCAAGTTCAAGTGCCACATGGGTGTTCTCGATGCTTAGTTTGGGCCTCATAGTAAGGTTGTCCTAGAGTTTTAGCTCTGAAGCTTTGTTGATCTTCTTTGTAGGAACTTCAGTGGGGAGAAGATGTTTTAGTCTGCTTATGAAGTAGCCCCTTCGGATAGTTTGGGACACACTAAAGGCCACATTAAGAGGACAGGTCACCACCGAGTCATTCAAAATAGCCAAAGAGAGAAAGACTGTGACCTTCAAACTTCAAGAGTGTGTTGAGATGGCCTCTAGGGCTATTATTTCTTTTAATTCATAAGCTAATCTGCACACACTTGCCCTGTAAAACAAAATGATTGGGGATCATTATACAACAATAGAGCTGCTAAAGGAAAATAATATAAATCAGAAATTCTACAAGGAGAATGAACATGTCGCTAAACTAGAGGCATGGTCTACAAAAACGAAATCCAACATGAATCTCATAAAAATGGCTGTTGATCCAGTAACTAGGTCTCTATGTGAGACGGTTTTTAGATAATTATAAAACATCTATCATTGTAACTGTAATTGTATTTATATAGCGCTTACTATACCTGATGAGGCGTCAAAGAGCTTTTCTGCCAGGAACCCAAAGTGAATTAGTGGTGGATTAGCATGGGGAAATATAAGTTGTTAATTGGGGTGATGGACATGTGAGTCGGTTAGTTGGATTGAATAGGGTAAAGGAGAGATAAAGGATAGAAGGGCTAAAATTGTTTACTTGGGAGATCATAGTCGTATAATGAGATTGGGATGAGTCAAAGGAGGGAAGAGTCTAGAAAAGGTTATGTGGTAGATTCACACCAGTACAATGAAGTTTGAGATGAGCCAGAGAGTGGAGGTGTAGGATATATTGAAAGAGGTATAGGATGAGACATAGAGTAGTTAACTGGAGAGAGTTGAAGGTTTTTTTTTTAATAGGATGGATTATGTTACGGACTTGAAGGTAATTACTCATTTTGGGGGGAAAATCACTATTCCAACCTTCTCATCTGTACAAAAATCAGACAGAAACCTTTTTGAGTGGACAAAATCAAATCAAGTTTAGAGAGTTGTATTAATAGTAAAGGCATAGGTAGTAAAGGGATACCAACTGAGCCATACAAAGCATTCGCCCCTGAACTGCAGAAAGCTTTGGGTAAACTATTTATTTCACTCCTTTTGGGGGCCAAAACTCCATCTTTATTTTCAGAAGCCATACTGGCTAGTATTCTGAAAACAGAGAAACAATCTGAAAATCCAAAATCCTGCTGTCCAAATAGTTTGTTAATTTCTGAAAAGAATATCTTTACAAAAATTCTTGCAAAAAAGCTCATGGTGTCCCCATCAAGTTTGATCCATTATGATCAAAATGGATTTATTTTGAATAGATCTATATCAGCTAATACTCTGTTTGTGATACACGGTATTGATTATTTTTCTCTGGACCACTTGAAATTGGCAACTTTACTGACAGACACAGAGAAAGTCTGTGAATTGGGAAGCACTCCTTTGTATTTTGGAGGTCTTCTCATATCTGGCACGTTGTTATTGACTTGTAAGGGCTTATGTAGATGGTTCTGTTTCAATAATAATTAATCAGAGGCAGGTCTAATTACTAGCAATCGTGGGACCTGCCAAAGATGCCCAATATTCTTGATTCTATGTGCTTTATTTATTGAGCCCTTGGTAATTGCCATTCACTACCGTAGGTATTTCCATCTATCAGCCTCAGGCACATCACATCAGAAATTATATGCCAACGATCTGTTTGTAATTTGAAGGCAGAAAAAATCCAATATCCAAAAGTTGTTAGATAACATACAGTTGGATTTGGTTGGGGGAATATAAAATCAACCAAAGGAAGTCAGAGATTATGGGCCAGATGTAGGAAGCCGTTTGCATGGTGCAAACTGCGAAAATCGCAGTTTGCGCCATGCAAACAGCCTAACGTGATGCTCATTCACAAATTGCGAGTCGGTACCGACTCGCAATTTGTGAATGTGACTCGCAAATAGGAAGGGGTGTTCCCTTCCTATTTGCGACTCGCATCGCACTTCAGAATTGCTTTGTGACCGTGAATGCGGTCGCAAAGCAACTCGCAGTTACCACCAGTGTCTGGTGGTAACTCATTCGCAAAAGGGAAGGGGACCCCCTTGGGACCCCTTCCCCTTTGTGAATGTCGACAAAAATATTTTTTCAGAGCAGGCAGTGGTCCTATGGACCACTGCCTGCTCTGAAAAAATGAAACCAAATGGTTTCGGAAGTTTTTTCATTTTGCAACTCGTTTTCCTTTAAGGAAAACGGGCTGCAAAATGAAAAAAAAACACTGCTTTATTTAAAAAGCAGTCACAGACATGGAGGTCTGCTGACTTCAGCAGGCCACCATCCCTGTGAGTGCAGGGACTCGCTATGGGGTAGCAAAATGCGACCCACCTCATTAATATTGATGAGGTGGGTCTTTGCAACCCCATAGCGAGTCGCAGACGGTGTCTGAGACACCCTTCTGCATCCGATATTGCGTCTCAGAAATTGCGACTCGGACAGACTCGCAATTTCCGAGTCGCAATATCGGACTTTGCTACATGTGGCCCTATGTTTCTAATGCCTCTGTTACTGATTTCCCTGATGGGATTTGTTCTAGGTATAATCCCATCTCCCCTGTTAGGTATCTGGGAATTCAAGTTGCATCAAACTGATTTATTTAGATTAAATTGAACGTTGGTGAAAGTTCAACATTTGTTTAGTAGATGGAATTATTTCTCTGTAGATTCTGGTAAAGATGCTCATTCTACTATTGTTTATTTTTTATTTTCCAATGTCCCTATTAAGGCAAGGTTAGACTGACAGCCTTAGGGTGATCTCCACCCAGCTTTTTGCCAACCTCTTCCACTTTTCTGACCTAGTTTTGGCTGGCTTTTGTGACTGTGCACTTAACCACTTTTAGCAAGTGCTAAAGTGCTTGTGCTCTCTCCCCTAAACATGATGAAATTGGTTTATCCCTGACTGGCATATTTAAAGGACTTATAAGTCCTTAGTAAAGTGCAC
The DNA here is from genome assembly GCF_031143425.1 of Pleurodeles waltl. Lineage (NCBI taxonomy): Eukaryota > Metazoa > Chordata > Amphibia > Caudata > Salamandridae > Pleurodeles > Pleurodeles waltl. Next base: position 1,054,147,737 of record NC_090448.1, read on the forward strand.
TACATGTGCTACTTGTGGGACTGCCAGGTTATGTTATGTTATGTTATGTTATTTACAAGGGCTGAATCATTTAATAAGGGAGAGTGGCATGGGGCCTCCTTTCCTGAGCCTTGTTGAAGCCTGTGGGACCTCATTCCTCATGACAAATCATTTAATAAAGGGTGGAGGCATGCACCACCCCTCCCTGAACCTCCTAGAGGACCTGGAGAAACCACCCCTTGGGACGGGTATTTAATGGGATTGATGTACATGCCCACTGGAAAATAAATCTGCATTTAATAAATAAAACAAGACCAAGCGCTCTGGCCTCTTGTGAGCTCTCTGTGGCCTTTTAACCACGCCCACTCTTGCTATTCATTCTTTGTTGTGGTTGTCTTAAATGCTTCATTTTGTATTGGTGCATTTTGTGAAATGTCCTTCCTGTGTGCACTGAGTTCCCTCCAAGTGAACATTTTTGTTGGCCATCACACTATGTCACGCTTCCTCCTGTTACAGCGAGTGATGTCCCCTCCTCCGGTTTCAGTTTGCCTTTCATCCTAGCTGTGATCCTTCCTAGACATTCACGCAGGGAGCCAATAACTCTCGCGCTCACGCTCATGGAGGCCATGGCGCTTTGAATTGATTTGCTTTTGTCAACTGTTTTACTTTTCATTTTCAATTTATGTGGCAAGAAAAGTCCAGTTAGGAATTTACAATGCTAATAGCTATAACTCAAGCAAACACGAGACCCATTGCATTGCAAGTGCTTGTGTTAATTACTATGTTAATAACCCACTCACTTATTGTGCAGTGTTGGAAGACAAATGATGTGTCACTGTTTACGCATTGGCAGTTAAAAAAGAGTAGGGTAAAGTTTTTTAAATTAACCTATGCAAAAAGAATTAATAAAGTCAATGCATATAATAGTATATGGCAAAACATTGTTATAATAAATTGATATAAGGGAAGGTTTTTAGAAAACTATGGCCCTCATTCGGACCTTGGCGGGCGGCGGAGGCCGCCCGCCAAAGTCCCGCCGTCAGGTTACCGTTCCGCGGTCGAAAGACCGCGGCGGTAATTCTGACTTTCCCGCTGGGATGGCGGGCGGCCGCCTTCAGGCCGCCCGCCAGCCCAGCGGGAAAGAGGCTTCCACGATGAAGCCGGCTCGGAATCGAGCCGGCGGAGTGGAAGCTGTGCGACGGGTGCAGTTGCACCCGTCGCGTATTTCACTGTCTGCGCAGCAGACAGTGAAATACATTTAGGGGCCCTCTTACGGGGGCCCCTGCAGTGCCCATGCCAGTGGCATGGGCACTGCAGGGGCCCCCAGGGGCCCCGCGAACCCCCCTACCGCCATCCGGTTCCCGGCGGGAGAACCGCCGGGAACTGGATGGCGGTAGGGGGGGTCGGAATTCCCTCGGCGGCCCAGCTAGCTGCGCCGCCTTGGAGGATTCCAATGGGCGGCGGTACACTGGCGGGAGCCCGCCAGTGTTGCCGGTCCGACCGCGGCTTTACCGCCGCGGTCGGAATGCCCATTGGAGCACCGCCGGCCTGTCGGCGGTGCTCCCGCGGTCCTCCAACCCGGCGGTCATGGACCGCCAGGGTTGGAATGACCACCTATGTGTCTGATACAGCCATGCATGAATTATTTTCTCTCTTGCTTTTATCGATCTGTGATTTGAGATCACTGTTTTATTATACAGTGAAAAGTGTTTATTTGTAAGGAATTACTGAATCATTTTTATGTAAAGATCTATTTATCGATGCTACCTTTTAAAAAAGTAGCCCCTCTGTTCATGACTGATAAAGACAATGTTAACACCGACCCTGTTTCAAATACTGAAGTAAGAGCCTTTACAACGTATACCTCTATGACAGAAAGATTGCCTTCCCCCCTTCTTCACTCTCTGGGAAGCTTGGTCGGGCTAATTCAAAGATAATTGAATGAAGACTGTAAATAGCTACAGCATGATAAAATTACCACTGTTGCATTAAATATGTTGAGACCTATTTACAAATTGCAATTTATAGTGCACAAAGTAGTAGTATGGTAATACTACTCACACATTACAAAATGCTATTCACTATCCTACAAGCGCAGATATCTGCCTTCAACTCTTCAATTTTTTTCTCTGTGGCGATCTGCAGTATAGTGGCAGATATTTCAGCACTTGTATGTATTAGCAGTAGATGTGGGAGTGACAAGCGGACTTTGCTGGAGAATTAGGAAAACATACTTACTTAGTGCCTGTTATGCTCACTGGCATGTAGGGCAGCAATGAAGGACCTCCACTTCTGTCTGCCTTGGGCTTCTTCTGCATGGTGCCCCAGCTTTTGTTCAGGGCCTTCATTTCTGATTCCATAGTTCACCTCCATGTGTTCTTTGGCCTGCCTCTCTTCCGTTTGGCATCTGGGGTCCAGAAGGAGAGCTGTTTTTGTGATGGAGTTGTCTTCTCTTCTGATTGTATGTCCTAACCATCTTGATCGTTTTCTGATATGGTGGCAGCCATGCTCTCTTGCTTGCATTTGATGAACATTTCCTGGTTGGAGATGGTTCACAGCCAGAAAATGTGCAAGATCCTTTTCAGATTACTGGTGTGGAAGCCAGACAGTTTGGTGATTTCACTTTCCAGTTCTGGTAAAGCCTCAGCTTTGTGTTGGTGCTGTACTGAAATCAAGTCCACACATTGTTCATCATTCTGAAGGCACTCCTGGACTTGTTCAGTCTACTCTTGATGTCACTGCCTCCCTCACCATCATGTCTGTTAGTACTGCCTAGGTTGGTGAACTCTTCAGACATGGCTAGGTCCTATCCATACACCTTGATTGGTGAAGGGTTTAGGATGTTGAGAGTCATGCCTTCTGATTTCTTCATATTGATCTTCAGGCCCACTTGTGGTGCACAGATATTAAGGTGAGGCGTCTTTTCCTGCATATGCTGGCGTGTGTGAGGGAGCAAGGTTAGGTCATCTGCATAGTCAATGTCCTCCAGTGGAAAGCCTCCAATGTAGAGAATAAGGCCCATCTGATGCCTCTGGCTTGTTCTTCAGTTGTACGTCGCATCACCAAATTGATGACTAGGTTGAAGAGCAACGCTGACATCACGCATCCCTTTATCACACAGGTCTTGACTTCAAAGCTCACTACTCCCTATCTCCCACCTTGCATGTAAAACTTTCAAAGAAGTTCAAATCTGTTGCGGTATACCATTGTTCTCAGTATTTGCCAGAGGTTGTAACTGATATTTTGAAAGGTTGTCTTAAAATCAATAAAGGTGCTGTATTGTTGCGTCTGCCATGCTGAATCCTGATGATGATGCCTTAGTTGCAGTCATATGGTACTTTCTTTCCCTCCCACATTGATGTAAACAGTGGTTGGATTGTTTTGGCTGACACTTAAGGGCCTGCTTGAACATTTCTGCATTCAAGTTGTCTTGGCTAGGAGCTATTCTTGAGAGATTGGATAGTAGTGCCAATTTCTTCTTTCTGTGGTGTGGTGGTATTCTCATACAAGTCTCTCTCTGCTTTTTGGTTGTCCACTTTGCTTTTTGGTACTGGTCTGTTCAAGACATCTGTGAAGCGCTCTACCCAGTGTACTTCCTACTCTGTCTCTGTTGTGAGTAGACTGCCTTGCTTGTCCTTGATATGGGTGTTGTATGCTGCACATGATTTACCACTATCTTTAAGATCCTGAAGCAGTCCCCCATTCTCCTCTATTAGCAGCCTCCTCTGCTGTGTTGGCAATGTTAGCCATGTACACCGACTTGTCTGCTTTTGTCACTCTTATGCTCTATTTGTTTCTATGTACTATTGCTTGTACTTCTGTAGCTTCTCAGATTGGGCCTCCATGAGCTTCTGTTTTGTTGCCCTCCTGTCTTCAATACCTTGAAATTTGCCTTATCTTATCCACTCGTTACTCTTTGTTTTTTTTGGTCCCCAGACATGTTTCACTGATCTTCACATATATGGAAGAGACCTGTTCCCGTTTCTTCTTGACTGCATCGACATTTGGCTCAGATTGATATGTGTCTGCCAGGAGTGGGAACCAGTTTTTGCTTTGTAAGATGAATGCCCTGTCAGTCTTGGGGTCCTGTAATTTTGTCACATCAAAATGCTGTCATCCAACTCTTTTGCATTCAGATTTTTTGAGTTTCAAAAGAGTGATAACTGGATGGTGATCACTATTGACGTCTGCCCCCCTCTTCACTCTCACATCTTGCAGTGAGAGTCTCCAGGTGCTGCTTTTTATCAATGGGCACACAAGGACCATGTAGGAACTTTTCAGGATTAGGAATCCAGGTTGGTCCACTGCACAGCTGTGCAGGTGCAAGGACCCTAATGTATTGCGTGGGATACTTCTTCTGCAAACCTGACCACTGAGATGGGTGATGGATATGTGCTAATTGATCTGTCACACCAGATAGAGGTTAGTAACTATGTGCACGGGGCAAGTTGGAAGAGTTTCAGAAAGGTGAACAAGCAAAATGTGGGCACAGGAAGGTAATATGTTCATCAGACAGAGCCACCACCCCGTTCATCTGCACTTGTTAAAGGATATTCAACATCCCGCTTATGATCCTTTGTAAGTGGTAGACAGGACTTTGAGGTACTCTCTACCAGTATCTCTGTACTCTACGCAGGCATGTTTAGCAGGAGCAGAATAGTCCAGCTTATCTGCTCAGTCCTGGTAGATAGGCAGCAACCTACAATCAATGTGAGTGCATTCCCATAGTTGAAAATCAACCAGTCCAGTTGGGACAGCCTTGCCATCCATGCCAAAGATACTGGCTTGGGTGGGCTTGCCTCACACCTAAAATACTTTCTACGGGCTGGTGCCTGTGTGATACTGGCAGCCACATTCTCTGAACACTAGATCTGCAGGAAACCGTGATTATCACATTCAGAGAGGCCCCTGGGACAAAGAAGCAAGATGGAGAACAAAAATGTGGGGGTAGCGGACTGGTCCAATACTTTGTCTGTAGGAAACTGTCATTCTCAGGATTATCTTCATTGCTCATCAAAAAAGATGTTTGCAATCATGTAAGGGTATACCAAATGACAGGTGCACTAAAGTAGTTCTCTTTTTCATTCTTCTTCGGATGTTCACAATCAGTATTGCAAATGCAATAACATTTTCAACTATGGAAGCAGTTACTGCGCTCCAAAACTATATCAATGCTGCCTCAGCCATAACCTTGCTCAAGGAGGGTACCCCATTTGTATTTATTTATTTGTGACATTTATATAGTGCACCTGAAACTCAACTGCATTTGACAATGAAATCTTCTACAGTAACATGGTAATATCGAGATGGGGAGGAACAAGAACATCATCATTTTTAACTAATGTAATAAGCATTAGTGACAAAAAATAGAGAATAATTGTCAGTACATTGCAACATGTTAAAGTATTGTACGGGGGGCGTGGCCAAGATGGCGGCGTGAGCGGACGCGTTGGTCCGTGCTCCGCCGCCTAGGCCCTGATTTGACAGTCCGACCCCGTTTGAAGAGGCCCATGGAGTCCCGGCACAATGCTGGGTGGTGTCGGGCGCCGGAGGCCCGTACATTGAGGGCGCCCCGAGATCGCTCGGCGGCGCGCGCATGGCCGTGTCTCCTGGGCCGTGCTGGCGGCTGGTGGAGGCGGCGACCCGCGGCCCCTTCAGTGTGGCGGACCCGGAGCGGAGAGGCGAGTCAGGTGGCAGCTGTGGTGTGGCGGGACCCGTGGTGGGGAATTAGATCCCCTGAAGGACGGGTCGAAGGCGGGGCCTCGCCGGTGGGCTCGACGCCAGAGAGGGGAGACGGCGGGGCCCGCTGGTTGGGCCCGGAGAGCTGGCCCTTAAGAAAGGACGACGGTGGAGCGTGGACCCTCCCCCGAGTGACTGTGCTTTTCGGCAGTGGTGACGCTGGGGGCCCTGGCCGCCGGATGGAGGAGTAGACGGTCTGTGGTGTTCTTGCCTGGCGCAGATGCGAGCTGCATCTGAGAGTGGCCCCGTGGACTGCTTGGCGGAGAGGAGGCTGACGGTTGCTGGCGAGGAGCCCATCTTGGGGGTACAGAGTCCGGTGTTGGTGCGCAGAGGTCTGGCTGAATTCCTGAGCAGCGGCTGTTAGAGGTCATAGATATGGCGACCTCTAAGCCTAAACGAGACCGGACGGTAAGAGACATGCTGACGGGGGACGCCCGGTGCTGGGGGGGGGGCCCTTGAAGATTCGCCAGCCGTGGGGTCCCCTGAAGCAAGGAAGGAGACATCGGGGGAGGACGTGGCCCTGGTTACGAAGGGCTTCCTCACTTCCCTGTTTGAATCGCTCCGCGAGGACCTGCAGGAGCTCCGTAAAGATATATCGCATTAGGTGAAGGAGTTGCGGGAAGAGCTCTCATCCCTGGGTGAGCGGATAACCCAGGTTGAGGATGGGGAGGTGGCCCGAGGCGAGGAGGTCGCGATCCTGTAGCAGGAGGTTCTGTGCCTGCGGGAGCAGCAGGACCTTCTTCAGATGACAGTGGAGGACTTGGAGAATCGCTCGCGCAGACACAATATCCGCATTAGAGGAGTGCCGACTGGAGCAGAGGATGACATTAGGGACTTTGTGGTGGCGTTGTTTCGTTCAGTGCTGGACCTGGAGGCGTCTCAGGAGATTGTCCTGGACAGAGTACATCGGGTGGACCGTGCTGGGGGAGTTGGGGATCGCCCGGCAGATATCCTGGCATGCGTCCATTACCATTTACGGGCGCATGCTGTATCCTATACATGGGGACATCCGTTCCGCCTTACTTTCCGCTGGGAGGATCAGCTCCGCCAGGTGAAGACGGTATCGGAGGCTTGCCGGATCCTGGGCCTGGAGGGAGACGATCGGGGCTCGGACACGAGTCTAGGTCCGGTGGGAGGAGATTGCCCGTGCTGGAGGAGGAAGGAGAGAAGGAGGAAGCAGCAGCGCCCCACGGAGTCGGAACGGTTATTGGAACGTCAGTCGGCAGTGAGCAGTGTAGCGGCTGGGACAAGTGCCTAGGCGTGGAAGGCGGGGGGCCATTGTTCAGCACGGGGTCGCTTATAGCGGGCTTGTGCCCTTGTGGGTGGGCCTGGGCGGCGGAGGTGGTGGACTCAACGGGCTAACTGGTGTGGTTCTACGGCCCTATGGAGCCTTTCCTCTCGGGGATGGGTGCAAGAGGACTTTTTTGTTATGAGCACCTGTTGTGCATTTTGGATTTATGTTTATATGCTTCCCTGCGGGTTAGGTTATCATGGGCTCTAAGGGGTTGGTCATGTTACTTGGAGTGGTGGAGATGCTGTTCTGAGTCCCAGCCCCTCAGTGGTTTCTCTCCCCTCTGAGCGATTTTCTTCCCTTGAAGGTATGACAATTAAGTGCTTAAGCTTGAATGTACGTGGGCTTAACAACCCAACCAAGCGGTTAGCGATACTATCCGCTCTGGAGAAATCAGGGAGCCATATCTGTCTCTTACAAGAGACCCATTTGTTACATAGAGATACGTTCCGTATGCGATCCAGATGGTTCCCCAGGCAGTTTGGTCCTCAACAACTACGAAACATGCGGGGGTGGCAATATTGCTCTCGAGGACATTTGCGGGGGAGATAGTGGGGAAGGTACATGAAGTCCCAGGTAGGTTCCTGGCTATTAGAATTAGGCTTGGGGCCTTTTCTTTTACCATTGCTTGCCTCTATGCTCCGAATTCCCAGCAGGAGACCTTCCTGAGACAGTCAGTTTCCCCTATACTTAGTTCGCCTGATAGCACCATTTTAGTAGGGGGAGATTTTAATCTGGTGATGGACAACGAGCTTGACCGCTTGGGCCAGAGCTTTGGGCACACAGGAGCTTGGTCGGAGATGGGGCGTCAATGGCTGGCAGAGTGTGGGCTGGAGGACGTATGGAGGAAGTCGCATCCCACACTCCGAGATTATTCCTTTTACTCAGCTGCGACCAAGACATATGCACGGCTCGATCTTTTTCTGGCCTCGCATGAGTTTATGTCCGGGTTCGGGAGGCTACGATTGAGCCCAGGGCCCTGACGGATCATGCCCCTATCATGGTCGAGTTGGCCATGGAGATAGGTCGCGTTGGCACTCTGAGTTGGCGCTTTAGAGACTCCCTGCTTCAGAGTGAGATAGCAGTGGACTCGCTGCGCCGTGCGATTAGGGATTATATTAGCTTCAATGATGAGGGCAGTACTTCTGTGGAGACTGTGTGGGAGGCACTGAAGGCGGTAGTGTGGGGCGAGGTGATGGCATTATCGGCGAGGGATAATAGATCGAGGAGGGAGGTGAAGGAGAGGCTTGAGCAGAGGGTAGCTGCCCTGGAGCTTTCCCATAAATCCACTGGTGCACCTTGAATTTAGCGCAAACTAGAGAAGGTACGGCAGCAGTTGAAACGACTGGACTGGGATAGGGCGGAGTATGCGGTAGCACGACTTAAGCATCAATACTATATAGGGAGCAATAGATGTGGGAAGCTATTGGCGCATCGGCTACGAGCGTGCGGCGTCGGCGGTCGAGTTGATTCGTTCTTCCTCGGACGAAGAGGTCTGCACGGGTGATCAGATTGCAGAGGCTTTCGCAGGATTTTACCGGGGGTTGTACGCGGCGGATGAGCGGGACGACGCGGCCCTGGATTCTTACTTAGAGGGTATAGCAATTACCCCTCTTGGGGAGCGGGAGGCGTCCCTGCTGGACCAACAGATAAGGCCGGAGGAGGTCATATCGGCTATCTCCCGCTTAAAGAGTGGGAAGTCCCCTGGACCAGACGGGTACACGGCACTGTTTTATAAAACCTTTTGTGCTGAGCTGGTCCCGCTTCTAGTGAAGCTTTTTAATTCCTTTCGGATGACGGGAACCCTGACGCCGAGTATGCTGGATGCTACCATTACTGTTATACATAAACCGGGCAAGGACCCGGAGGAGTGCGCCTCATATCGGCTGATTTCGCTTCTGAATATTGACGCTAAGTTATTCACAGGGATCCTTGCTTACCGCCTTAATCCTTATATGCCGGGCCTTATTGATCCGGACCAGTCTGGTTTTATCCTGAATCGACAGTGTGGCGACAATACGAAGCGCCTGCTGCATTTGTTAGATAAAATTTATAGATCCCGCAGAGAGGCGCTTTTTCTCTCTGTCGATGCCGAAAAGGCATTTGATAGGGTTCATTGGCCATATTTATTCCGGGTCCTGAAGCGTTTTGGCCTGGGCCTGGGCTTCAGATCTTGGACCAAAGTGTGCCTATCGGTCCCCTAGAGCTGCGGTCAGAGTTAACGGTGTGCTTTCTAGGCCGTTCCTGGTGAAGCGTGGGACCAGGCAGGGGTGTCCGCTTTCCCCCCTTTTGTTTGCGTTATATATGGAGCCCCTTGCTTGCGGGATAGTCCCTTGGTTTCTGGGGTGAAATTTGGAGGAGACCACCATCTTATTACTTTATATGCTGACAATGTTATTCTTACACTTGCGGAGCCTGCGACCTCTTTGCCTGCGCTTATGGAGATATTAGTTGAATTTAGCCAGGTTTCGGGATTTAAAGTGAATATGCAGAAATCTCAGGTCCTTGGCCTGGCTCTGAGTGCTGACCACGAGGAGGATTTGAGGGCTCAATACCCTTTCGCTTGGTCGTCTTCACGCCTTTCCTATCTCGGGATTGAGTTGGCGACTTCTGCCGTTAAAATGGCGAGAGTGAACATCGCGAAGTTGGTTCGCAATGTGCAACAGGACCTGGAATTGTTTGGGAGCCATAAACTGTCGTGGCTGGGCAGGGTGGCTTCGGTCAAGATGACAATCTTGATGCGAATACTGTATTTGTTTCAGGCGCTCCCACTAGCCCCACCTCCTCGGACGATTGCCACCCTGCAGTCGGCGGTCTTGAGATTTATTTGGGAGGGTCGACAGGCGCGTCTTCCGCGGCAGGTTTTATATCGTCCTAAGGGCAGCGGGGGTTTGGCGATACCATGTCTTCTGAGATATTTTCAGGCCACACGGTTGCGCTTCCTTGTGGAGTGGAGTCGCCCACTCATGGAGAAACATTGGTGTTTTATGGACCAAGCGGTGGCGGGCTCTCATATATGGAAGGAGCCTTGGCTCCGGCATAGGGCGGGAGGCCTTTATTCTTCCCCGATTACTGGAACAACATTACGAGTATGGGATGTGGTTGCTTGCTGTCTAGGGCTGACTTCCTTTCTGTCCCCTATGACCCCCATAGGTCTGGATGGCCTGAGACGTTGGTATAAAGGGGGTTGCAGGAGAGTAGGGAGTCTTTTTGACGAACAAGGGGTGTTGTCCTTCGACCAGATGCAAGCGGCCTATGGCCTATTGGAGGCGGATAGATTGATGTATTATCATGTTCGACACTGGGCTCTCTTGCCGGTGAATAGAGCTCTGATAGACAGGTCTCTCACGCCATTTGAGAAATGGTTGTTCCTAAAGAAGGATGATAAGAGAATCATCTCGGAACTGTATTGGCTTTTGCAAGGGGAAGGGCGCCCGCCTAAGTCAAAAGGGCAGTTGCGATGGGAGAGGGAGCTGGAGCTGGAGAGAGAACTCTCAGATGAGGAATGAGATAGCATATTCTATAGAGTACATCACACAGCATATAACGCAGCCGGGACAGAGACATCATATAAATTCGCTTCGTATTGGGATTACACTCCAGCGCGGGTGCAGGCATGGAATCTTGATAAGTCGGATCTTTGCTGGAGGGGATGTGGAGCTACGGGTACGCTTACGCATTTGCATTGGCACTGCCCCAAGCTGCATCGCTACTGGGAAAGCATAATAGATTATATTGATGCAGCGTTCCAAGTTCAGATCCTGAGATTCCCATCGTATATTTTATTGGGGTTACCTAATTCCCTTTCTTATCCTTTACGGTCCTGAAAAGGGAGGCAGGTGGCTTTAGCACTTAACTCAGCACTGCAACTGATCCTAGCTCTCTGGGATACAGACAGAGTTCTGACACGTATCTCATGGTTCCAGAAACTGTGGTTTATCTTGGCCATGGAGAAAATTACGTTAGCCTCCCAGCAGCGGGTAGAAGACTTGGGCGAGTTGTGGAAGCCGTTCCTTCGGATTCTCTCAGCAGAATTTACCGAACTGACATGCCCGCTATACCTGAGAGTCTTGAGGCTGATTTGAATTTTACGTTTGAGGGCGGGGGGGGTTGGATGAGGAAGATGAGCTTGGATGACGCAAAGGGTCAGGATGAGGAGAAATAGGAAGATGACATGGTTTAAGTGTTCATGTTTGTATGTTTATGTGTTCTCGTCTGTGGGACTGGACCCTCGGAGGATTAATGGACATTACCGGTGGACACATGATTTTGCACAGAGAAGACTGGCTGGAGGATTCCGCAGGGTGTCATCTTCTGATTACGAGAGAGACTACTGGGTGAAGATTTGAGATTGCTATTGTGCTGATATTTTGCATTATGTCCCACGATGAGATGTGGTTGTATGTTTTTTTTTTTTACTTTAAAAATACAATAAACAGATTTGATCCTAAAGAATTGTACAGAATTATACAGTACAGTACAGAATAGAATTGTATAATACACTACAGTATTTACATGGCCCAATTGGAGGGTGATACTAGTTTGGGGCTTTCCCTTTCATAGAGTCCATACTGTGTTCCTTAAGGAGCTCAAGATATGCAGTTTGTGGGTCCCTTCGAATTAGCAACCCCTAAACTAAACTCTAAAAATTTGAATTACAGAGGATCTTCAGAAGCAAAAGATCACATCGTCGGTCATGTTCATAGAGAAACCACACCTTTGTCCATGTGTTGATTATTTAGGCCAGGAATAATGTGGAAGGGGCACTGACAGTCAGGACTGGCTTTAGGGTGGTGTGACTGGGGCAGCCGCACTTAGTGCTGAATTTGGCAGGGTAGAGGGGGGCAGGGGTGCTGTGTTGGGAAGTAACAATGGTTTAAACACACCTGCTGCATAGTTTATTCTGTGTCCATTATGTTTCAGGGAACAATAAAAATGTCAGGTTAACAGTGCTGATTAGTGTTCTAGCTGGAGAGAGATGTAACAGTTTTGGCTCATCATAAAGAAGAGGGTGCCTCATGTGTCGGAAGCTGGCCTGGTGTGTGGTGGGTACCTGAGGTACTTACACCTTATACCAGATATCCCCCATTAGTGTAATGGAGGCAGTGTCTAGAAGCCAGGCTCTCTAGAGGAAGCTGTGGATGAGCTGCCAAGGCTTATCTAGGAGACATGCAAAGCTCATGCAATGCCACTGTAGTCACACAGCACTTACACACATGAAAGAAAACACTCAGTGCTACAACAATAAAGGAAAGTTGTTTTAGTGACACAATACCAAACAGTACTAGAGAGGCACCCCTCTAATAGGAGGTAAGTAACACACTAGATATGTACACTAGTAACCATCAACAGGCATAGAAAGTGATAGAAAACAGTGCAAATGCAGATAGACAATAATGACCCAAAGGGGAGCCCAAACCATATACAACAAAACAAATGGAATGCCAAAAAAGGACCAACACCTAGGTAAGAGGAATGTATAGAGGGGGGCTAGGGGTACTAGGAAACCACAAAGGTAAGTACCATAGTGCCCCCTAGCAACCAGGAGGAAAGGAGTAAGGGCCAGATGTACGAAGCTTTTTGCATCGCGCAAACAGTGAAATTCACTGTTTGCGCCATGCAAAAAGCACATCGCAATGCTCATTCCCATTTTGCTAGTTGGTAACCTGGTAACCCTAAAACCTACCCTGCCCAGTCCTAAAAACTACCCCATCCTGTCTGAAAAACTACCCCTCTCCCTACCCCCACCCGGAACACTAAAACCTACCCTGCTCTAAAAACCACATCCCCACCCCTCCCTCAACCCTAAAACCTACCCGCCCTGTCCTAAAACTCCCACCAACCCCCACTTGCCCGGCCGCTGCGCTCCTCTAACAGCTGTTCCTGCTGTGTGCCTGAACCACGCATATGCATGGTGTCTTAGCCACGCATTTGCGTGGTTATGGCCTGTGTGGTAACGGCCACGTAGGAAAGGCCGTTTTCTGTTAGAAAGTTACATTTTTCCCCAGTCTTTCATTATCATACTATTGGTTGGTTGGTTTGGAAAGAAATACATTTTTATTAGTAAAGCCAACCACTATGGTATGTTTTAAATCCTGTTCATGCTTCAGACCAACAACTTTTAAACTATACTGCCTACTCTTATGGATGCAGTGCTCCCTACGCCTTGTGATCCTCATTGTCTTGTGTAACATTTCCTATAGACTGATTTACACATGTATGATTCCTTGTCTCTTTATAGTTTATGTGTGAAGTAAGATGCTCTGACACCCTACACTGGCATGATTAGCACAATAAAACATAAAACAAATTAAATACATTTTTGAGGTGGGCTATGGAGAGATGAGGGTCACTGTTGGAGGGTGGTAGTGAAGGAATCCATGGAGAAGGAGGTCATTGGGTGGGGTGCTGAAAAAAGACTGTCACACCGGATGCCACCATCACTAACGCCAGACTTGCGGACTTGCTGACAGCCTGTTTCAAACTTCACTCAAATGCCTATCAGAGCCCTCCAAATCAGAACTTTACATTGAGTGTATTTTAGCTTTCACATTCAGTGTAATGTATAAACATGGGGAAAAAATCTAAATGAATTTTTATCATACTACAAATGAAAAATTGCAGCAAGCTGTAAATGCAATTCAATGTTCACTGAATGAAAGCCATGTAGTCAAATATCGAGAAGAAAGGAGACATTTATGCAGCGTTCTGCCCACCCTCGGTTCCCGCCAATGACTCCACCACACACAGAGATGAATATTACACATCTTTACTGTTCTGCGTGTAACTGTGAACTCAGCATTCTACACCAAGCTGCTTCTGCTCTAACATCTACGTCACACTGCTACAGAGTCCGTTCGGAGCCAAAAGATTTCTGTATTAAAACTCGCAAGACACCACAATTTCCATTGTATGTGAATTAGCAGTTACACTTCCAAATACTCAAATGGCTAACTCTCTATTTAAAAACACCTACTCTTCCCTCCATACCTGCCCAGGTACTAACCTTTATCATATTCAATAGAGTCCACCGCACTCTAATGCAGCATCTCTCAGAAATCTTGCGTTCACCAATTATTCTCCAAGGAAGGATTAGGACTCTTCTGCAACTCATTCAATAGATTCTAGAAAGATTTTCAATATATGCATCACTGCTGTTTTACCATAAAATATAAATCAGGAGAAAAAACCCTTCACAACAGTGGAGAGAAATCCGAAAGAATACAGGTAAGTCTCTGTAACCTGCTGACAACTCACTTTCACACTCCTTGTCTGTGGCCTACTTTAACCACTCTTCCTCCACAAAACAAGCCAGACTGCTTGGTGTTCATCATGTCCTTGGCATGACTCCCAAGTCAGCTTTAATGCAAAGCAGCATCCTCTCATTCAAGTGCCTCTGTCACTCGCCTATCCAGTTCAAAAACTACATGGCAGAAATGTTGAGTATGAAAAACACCACAACGAGGGGAGAAGAAGCAAATCATCAATTAACCCCAATCATATAATCACGCAGTGAAAAGACTGTGGAAGAGTGATAAACGCTGTTACTGCCGCTCACCCACTTTCGTGGCATGCTTCATCATAAGGCGGTACAATTGTGCATTCCCAGGTGTAGTCCTTAGAGATATTGGGCTCTTGGTTATATTTTCAGGATCGGAACGATGACGCGGTTTAAAACTATTTAAATCACTTTAATTTTATTCACAGGTTCTTTTTGACCGGATTAAAAGAAATTTCAAATATTGGACGGTAACTGGGACATTTATCACCCACCATCTCTGGGTCGTAAACATGTTTCGGCTGGATTTAGACGGTCAAACGGATCGACAGTCTTCTTTAGGGCTACCAGATCCCCAATGTCACCCTAAAAAGGAGGTCACCTCAATGGCGTAACAAAGGCCCCAGCAGCCCTTCGCGGTGCGGGCGGCTCCGATCTCCAGGGAGCCCCCTCAGCACACTACTCTGGCCTGAGAGCTCCTGCGTGAGTCTGGAGGTGGGGGCTCTCTGTACTGTGCGGGGGGGGAGGGGGGGAGGCTCAAGTTTCGTTATGCCACTGGTTCACCTTACTGTCAGTCGTCCTGTCTGTTCACATTAATGAGATATAAAACAAAATGATTTTTTTATACTTTTGATAATAGAGATTTGAGGAATCCCCACTCGTCATGTTCTTATGAATATATCATCGGTTTATTCATTGTGTGTGAAGAAATGTTGAGTGTTCGAAACAAATATAACATTAATTTAGAAGCATGCAGTAACAGGGAATGTGGCCAAAAGTCTCTTTCCCGTCCCACCACATCTGCCCTGCGTGTCTCGTTTAGACTGTGGACGCTGCGGTTCGCCAAAAGTGTCTGGCATCTGTATATTGCATATGCCAAACCGTAAATGACCCCCTAGGTAAGGCCCCACTCTTCCCTCATCTGTACAGTATCTCTAGAACATTCTGGAGGTCTCACCTCAAATCGGGTTCCATGTTCCTAAAGTATTGCAACTGGCCACCACTCTAATATCTAAGACACATTCATTTAATCTGCGTTTAATTTGCCGTGTCAATTAATTTTTAATAATAGGAAATCATATCGTAACATTCAAGCAAAACAACCTTTGTTATTATCCCCATCTGGAAATGGGCGGGAGGCAGACGGTGATGCTGCTTACTGTGGAGAGGCCAACACTTTGGAACCAGCTGCTGCCCAAAAGAATGCCTCGCCGTGCGCTCATCCACTTAAGGAACCGAACTGCAATGCGTGCACCATAAAAAACATCACCAATAAATAACTGCGTGCAATGGATTTAAATCATGTTAACTTGCGTATTGCTTAATTATCACATGGTAATACTTCAGGGTATTCTGAAGAAATATCCTCAAGGTATAAATTAGCAGAATCTCTACCTGGCTCAGAATTTGGGAATTATTTGGGCAAATCAGTTCAGTTAGACTGATTTCGCAGGCAATTCCCCGTTCGTAGAGTAAAACTCAATCCCCATGGTATGATTAATTCCGGGTAAGAAATTACATCATCTATTTTACCGACTTCTGATGAGGCCTGAAGAAATGACAAAGACTCCGAAACTCAGCCCAGAATAAAATTTCACCTAATTAACTTTTCACCATCTTTCAACCAGAGTGTGTAAGTGTGAGTATGTAAAACCGGGGCAATCGTCAAGCTTTATTTTGGAATGGCTTTTATTTTCATATCCAACCCTCTCTAGCTTCTATCACAAAGCTGGGCTATGTGGCTTTAGGTAACTTTAATGTTCTTCTCTACAGTGTGCACAACTTTCTTAAACCATCTGAAGATAAATGTACATGCAAATCAGGAAAGTACAGAACACATCAAGGTTATTCCCTTAGAAACCCGAAGAAAGGAAAAAAGTATTCGCCTAGAGTGTGTTTCAAAAGCACCAAATCCCTTGCTCGCCTATTACATTTTGAAACACGTTTCTTTTAATACCGACCCGCACATGAAAGTTATAATGAGGTGATCTGAAAGGCACAGGGGAATTACTTAATCCACGGCTGACATGGAGCTGAGATGAGGAATTTTAATTATGGGGTAGAAAAAAAAAATCATAAACATTTTGACTAACAACATTCTTCCTGCTATACAGTCAATGTGGCAGGTAAGCAGGCTAGGTTTGTCCCTCCCCAAGAAGTTAATGCAAGTTAACAAAAATTTTATATAGTGCTGGGAATGAAACTAGAAATACTTTAAACAACGAACACGTGCAATAATCCTGCCGTACCCTATCCCGGGCTGTAGGTTGTCCACGCTGAATACAAAGACGAGAAGTATTATTTTTAATCGTTTGATAAATCGTACTGAAACAGGTTTAATCTTTTTCTAAAGGTTTTCATTCTTGCATTTTAGAACTGCTTCCTTTATTTGCAGAACTGATACAAGTCGTCACCCTCGGTTAATAATAAAATGGCAAAGTGAAAAAAACAGCAATTAAATACGCCTGACATTGCTGGGCTTATATTAACACCCAGACGTCTGAGAAACTGCAAGTCTTGTAAAAACAAGCCTTTTCTTGGCTATATCAAGGCAAACAAACACCTATTCCTGAGCTAGCTTTCAGCCAGAAAAAATAAATGCGCTTGTATTGGAGTGTGAACGTTGGGTTGTGGTGCCAGGAAGTGCCTAAAATAAAACCCAGAGAATGAGTTTGAATAGATGCTATGGCGTTCATTTGGAGTAATGCGTGAAATTGGGTGCAAAAACGTTCAGGGTGAATTAGGGAAAAAAGCTACAGTAGCAGCTGTGTTTTTTAAACTCGATTTATGCCCTGATGACAAGTTAGGCGTAATTCCATGCGGAAATCCTCTGCCGCTGATATTCGTGGTTATGCTTGCCTTATTACGAGTTAGAACCCTCGGTAAGATTCCACAGTATCTCCCCACTGATGTCAGGAACTATGGCCCTCCTTACAACCCTGGCGGTCGGTGTTAAAGCGGCAGTAATACCGCCAACAGGCCGCCAGAAAAAAAATGGGATTATGACCACGGTGGAAACAGCCAACATAGACAGCCACTTTAACACTCCGACCGCCACGGCGGTACAAACAAACAGCGCGGCGGTAACCGCCAACAGACAGGCAGAAGACAATGTACTGCCTACCCTATCACAAGATGCCAATCCGCCACCTTTTCCGGGGTGGACCAAACACAAACAAAAACACGGCGGAAACAGTACACAGAAGGGGAAATCACTCACCTCTCCACACCCCACGAGGAACCAGGACGCCATGGAGCCAGAACTGCAGATCCTGCCGGTGATGGTCTTCCTGCTTCTCTATCAGGAACTCCAGAGATGGCGGTGACGACCACAGTGAGTACTGCATCTACAACACAGGGGAAGGGGGAGGGAAAAGAGAGTGACACACACACGCAACACGCACCACCACCACCC
The DNA here is from genome assembly GCF_031143425.1 of Pleurodeles waltl. Taxonomy (NCBI): domain Eukaryota; kingdom Metazoa; phylum Chordata; class Amphibia; order Caudata; family Salamandridae; genus Pleurodeles; species Pleurodeles waltl. Next base: position 1,054,165,659 of record NC_090448.1, read on the forward strand.
CCTCCCTCACCCACAACACCATACACACAAATACATGCTGCAACATTACATATACACCCTCCCACCCCCACTTGAATAACGCAAGGACAAAAGGAATTGATTTGAATGAATCCAGTACTCAAAACTCTAAATACAGTATATACAATTATGTACACCAACTACACAAGTCTGGATAGTGCACCAATCATTGTCCGTGGACCACTGGCCAAAAATGCATGGGCGAGGCCCACACTAGATACCTGACTCCAAACGGAGAGAACACTGGAGGGGCATCAAATCGAAAATAAACAGGCACCTCAGGGGGAGGGGGAGGGAAGCACCTCAGCCCGATGAACGCACGACTCCACTGCTCCACTAGGGGGCTCCATGCCCATTGCTGTATCCTGGGGAGTGCAAAGCCACAGTCTCTCAAGTCTTTTGCAGTGGGTGGGTTGCCCACTGCTTTATCCTGGGGAGTGCAAAGCCACAGTCTCTCAAGTGTCTCAAGTGGGTGGGTTGCCCACTGCTTCATCCTGGGGAGTGCAAAGCCACAGTCTCTCAAGTCTCTCCAGTGGGTGGGTTGCCCACTGCTTTATCCTGGGGACTGCAAAGCCACAGTCTCTCAAGTCTTTTCAGTGGGTGGGTTGCCCACTGCTTTATCCTGGGGAGTGCAAAGCCACAGTATCACAAGTGGATGCCTTTCTCCACTGGTTCTGGAGTAGGCTTTGTGTCCAGAGTGCTTCATCCTGCCAAGGACTGAGGTAGTGGATGTGTTTCTCCACTGGTTCTGGAGGGGGCTTTGTGCCCAGAGTGCTTCATCCTGCCAAGGACAGAGGCAGTGGATGTGTTTCTCCACTGGTTCTGGAGGGGGCTTTGTGCCCAGAGTGCTTCATCCTGCCAAGGACAGAGGTAGTGGACGTATCTCTCCACTTGTTCTGGAGGGGGCTTTGTGCCCAGAGTGCTTCAATCTGCCAAGGACTGAGGTAGTGGATGTGTTTCTCCACTGGTTCTGGAGGGGGCTTTGTGCCGAGAGTGCTTCATCCTGCCAAGGACAGAGGTAGTGGATGTATCTCTCCACTGGTTCTGGAGGGGTCTTGGTGCCCAGAGTGCTTCATCGGACGAATGACCACTGGGGATGGCAGCCATGTCTGCGGTGGTGCCACTGGCTCAGGATGTCGCGGGGCCACCGGCGGTGCTTGCGGCGGTGTCAGTCGCGGCGGTGCTTGCGGCGATGTGAGTCACGGCGGTGCTGGCGGCGTGCTCTGTGGCGGCAGTGCTGGCTGCGGGCTTTGTGGCAGCAGTGCTGGTGGCGGACTCTGTGGCAGCGGTGCTGGCTGCGGGCTCTGTGGCAGTGGTGCTGGCTGCGGGCTCTCTGGCGGCGATGCTGGCTGCGGGCTCTGTAGTGCGGTGCTGTCTGCGGGCTCTGTGGCGGCGGTGCTGGCTGCAGGCTCTGTGGCAGCAGTGTTGGCTGTGGGCTCTGTGGCGGTGGTGCTGGCTGCGGGCTTTGTGGCGGCGGTGCTGGCTGCGGGCTCTGTGACAGCAGTGCTGGTGGCGGGCTCTGTGCAGCGGTGCTGGCTGCGGGCTCTGTGGCGGCGGTGCTGGTGGTGGGCTCTGTGGCGGTGCAGGTGGCGGTCTTCTCCGCCATACAGGTTGGCGTCGACGTGGACAGAAGGTGTGACACTGGTCCCTCAGTCGGTGCCACCATGCACTCTCCTGACCTGCCCTTTAGTTTCTGGCCCTTCCCCACCCTGGATGGTGGCGCAGCTGTCTTGCCACTATTGCCTTTCGTTTAACCTGAGGCCTTGGTGGCAGGTGTTTTCTGCTTCTCCCTCCGGGATGTGGGCAACTTTTTTAGTTTTGCAGGTGGCGTAATGTCCTTGCCCTCGCTCTATGGCACACTGGCAGCCCTGATGGTTGGCACACTCCAATAGCCCGCAGTTGCTTGTACCACTGTGCCTGGGGATGTGGTGGCTGAGGTGCTGGGTTGGGACCTGGAAAGCCTGGCCCTATGGGACGGACGGGGGGGAGGTGTAGGGAAGAGGTCAATATTAGCCAGGAAAAGTTTTTTAGACACACTGGGAAGGGAAGATGGAGGGGGGTTGGGAGTGGAGGAATAGGTAGTGGTTGTAGGAGGTGTATGTCTGCTGAATTTGGGTGAAGGTGCATGGGCTGGAGGCTGTTGTGAGGTGGATGGCTGTTGGGTGGGTGTGTGCCTGCGTTTGTGTAGTTTGGGAGGAGGGCTCACAGACACACTGGTAAAGGACACAGGGGATGTGTGAATGTTAGTGGGGGTGGTGAGTGCACATGAGCGATGTGTGGTGATGGGCATGCTGGTGATGGAGGTAGCGGCTGAAGATGTATTGCATGCAGGTGTGAGTGGAGACGAGACTGGGAGGGAGGAGGGAGACGTGGAAGAGGGGGACATACTGGAGGCAGTGGATGTTGGTATGACTGCATGGGTATGGTGCTTGTGTGAGTGCCTGTGGGATGTGTTGTGCTTATGTTTGCCTGAGCCACCCTTGTGTGTTGAGGTGTGTGCATGCTGGTCTGATGGTGTGCTTGGGATAGGCTGAGGTACAGGGGATTGGGTCCGGGTGGAGGAAGTTGGAGGGGGGAGGCTGGACACAGGGACAATGACTGCCTCAGTGCTGAGGCCAGAGCCTGAAATGCTCTCTGTTGGGCTGCCTGGCCAGAATGAATACCCTCCAGGTATGCATTTGTTTGTTGCAAATGCCTCTCAACACCCTGGATGGCATTCAGAATGGTAGACTGCCCAACAGTGAGGAATCGACGGAGGTCAACAGCCTCCTCACTGAGGGCAGCAGGGCTGACTGGGGCAGGGCCTGAGGTGCCTGGGGCGAAGGAGATGCCCACCTTCCTGGGTGAGCGGACACGGGACACACGCTGAGGGGCTGCTGGGAGGGCGGTGCTGGTAGGGGGGTGTCAGCTGTACCGGTTGATGCGGGGGCACAGAGGGGCCTGCCAACTCAAGGGAGCTCCCATCAGAGGAGGAGTCGCTGTCACTGCTGTCACCTCCTGACCCCGCCGTGGAGCTCCCCTCGCCCTCCGTCCCACTGGTGGCTTCAGACTCCGTTGTTTCGCCCTTCAGGGCCAAGTGGGATGCAGCTCCCTCCTGCTCCGGTGCCACTGCTCCTCCACCTGATGATGCTATTGCACACAAGAACAGGGAGACCACAAAAAGGGGGGGAAGACAGAAGAAAGACATGTTCAGTGCATGCAACACCACTACCATTTGCGGATACTACAGACACAGCAGACCTCTGCACTACGCCATGCACTTATAGTTCCTAGATTATTTACAGGGCAATGGGGTACAAGGCCTATGCCCGCTTGCTGCAAACATGGAAGTCACAGGAGCCTGACGAGGTGTAGATGGCACTAACCACTAGTGGGGTTGGGGTGCCACTGAGCCTGCCTCACAAGGGACCTTGCCTAACAAGCTCGCCCTGGCCTAGGGGAAGCCACTGGCCACCTTCCCTACCCAGACAAGCCATAATGCACGCAGAGTCAGATGATTGTGACTGTACTCACCCCCTTGTGGCTGCTGTGATGCCCTCAAGCGCCCATCCAACTCCGGATACACCACCACCAGGATCCGGAACATCAGGGGAGTCATGGTGTGACGGGCACCCCTCCCACGTTGGGAGGCTATCCCCAGCTGGGCCTCCGCCGTCTTCTTGCTCCAGTGGCAAATGTCCTCCCATCTTTTCCGGCAGTGGGTGCTCCGTCTGTGGTGGACACCCAGGGTCCGGACGTCCTTGGCGATGGCATGCCAAATATCCTTCTTCTGGTGGGCGCTGACCTAGAGGAATAGTACAGGGGAAAAGGATAATCTTTACCCGTCTGGACCGTCATACTCATTGGCCCACGTTCCCACCCTTGCCCTGATGCACATATACTCACCGTCCGCTCATGCAGGCCTCAGTCCCCCACACCCCATGTATCTTCCATCCACACCACTCCAAACAGGCATTGCCCATGCGGCATGCTCACAGTGTACTCACCTGTTTGTCTGGAGGACAGTAGAGTAGCGTGTACTGGGGGAGCACCCCCATCCACTAACTTCTCCAACTCCTCCGAAGTGAAGGCAGGGACCCTTTCCCCAGACACATGAGCCATCGATGCTTCCGGACCCAGGTCACAGCAGCACTTGCAGTGTAGGTCCTCTCCTGTCAAAGGTCAGGTACCAAGTGAGTGAACAGTCAGAAATTGGCGGTCACGTTCGCGGCGGTGCATACTGTTACCACCGGCGTCCAATGTTAACCAATGCAGGATTGGGCAGCGGTCTTCGACCGCCTACCGCGACGGTGTTGAACACCAGCGCAGTTACCTCATATCCCCTTGTCCCACCTTACAGTGCCATATGGCATTGATAATAACTGCGTCACACCTATCTAGGCCTTACATACACACAGTAACAGGCACATTGCGGATTAATAAATGTTTGCAAATGACATTTTGTAATACCTCAGTGTTGGCTTCCTCTCTGCTCGCTGTTCTCATCCATGGGGCACATCCGCTGGGGCAGGTGATGAGATGGCGGCATCCTCCGGTGTACAGACCGCTGGTGGACCTGTCGACAATGGAAGAGAGACACGTAATAGTCACCTACAGATTTGATTGTGCAACAATACATGAACTGTGTGCCCAGTTGGAGCCAGACCTGATGTCAGCTATCCACCATCCCACAGGGATACCCCCTCTAGTGCAAGTCCTTTCAGTACTGCATTTCCTGGCAAGTGGGTCTTTTCAAACAACAGTGGCCATTGCATCAGGGATGTCCCAGCCAATGTTCTCTAAAGTGTTGTCCAGAGTGTTGTCTGCCCTGCTGAAACACATGTGCAGCTACATCGTTTTCCCTCAGGTGGAGGATTTGCCTACAGTGAAAGGTGACTTCTATGCCCTGGGACATATCCCCAACATCATAGGTGCCATTGATGGGGCACATGTGGCCTTGGTACCCCCGCAGGAGTGAACAGGTGTACAGTAACCGGAAGAGCTACCATTCGATGAATGTATGAATGTGCTGATGGTGTGTTTGGCCGACCAGTACATCTCCCATGTGAATGCCAAGTTTCCTGGCTCAGTGCATGACGCTTACATTCTGAGGAATAGCAGCATCCCTTATGTGATGGGGCAACTCCAGAGGCACTGTGTGTGGCTAATAGGTGAAGGCAAGGACCCTATACCCTGTGAATAGTTGTCTGGGTCTGGGGTTGTCCCTATGGGTTAGTGTGTGTCTAACAGTTGTCCCTCAATATTTTCAGGTGACTCTGGTTACCCAAACCTGTCATGGCTACTGACCCCAGTGAGAAATCCCAGGACAAGGGCAGAGGAAAGCTACAATGAGGCACACGGGCGAACTAGGAGGATTATAGAAAGAACCTTCAGCCTCCTGAAGGCCAGGTTCCGGTGCCTCCATATGAAAGGTGGTTCTCTCTACTACTCACCAAAGAAGGTGTGCCAGATCATCGTGGCCTGCTGTATGCTGCACAACCTGGCTTTGCGACGACAGGTGCCTTTTCTGCAGGAGGATGGTCCAGCTGGAGGTCTTGTGGCAGCTGTGGAGCCTGTGGACAGTGAAGAAGAGGAGGCAGAAGAAGAGGATATCGACAACAGAAACAACGTTATCCAGCAATACTTCCAGTGAGACACAGGTAAGAAGATATCACTGCCTCCCACATGTCATACTATTGTTTGACCTATCATTAGTCTGTCATTTTCACCCAGTGTATGGACCCTGACTTGTCACTTTGCCTTTCCATTTAACAGATGTGGGTCCCACTTTGTGACCTCTGCTATATTTCCTCATAGACTAGAGCTGTGTTACATCGGTATGTTGACATTTAAATTGACATTGCTATATCCCATAGTTATTGCAATTACACATTTGTGAAAGCACAGAATGACTCTAGAATGTTTTGTGATTGATGTGTGTTTATTTTTGTGCAAATAAGTGGAGGGGGCTGTAAAATGGTCAGGGGTGATGGTGGAGGAAGTCCATGGCAGAGTCCAGTCTATTTGTTTCACAGGTGCATTGTCCAAAGGGGCATAGGAAGTGGAGAAAAAGGAGTTTAAAGCTGGAGAGGGTGACATAGTGGGACTGAAGAATGACATTCAGGGGGGTCTCATTACCTGGCGGGGGTCTTGGCAATGTTCTCTGTCTTGTTCCTGGATCTCAGGGACCGTTTGCGGGGTGGTTCTCCATCTGCACGGGGTGGGGTGCCGGTGTCGTGGTCCTGTGGTGGTGCTTCCTGTCCACTAGCGCCGGCGGAGGTGGTGGGCTGTTCATCATCCAGGCTAGTGTCAGGGGACCCTTGTTGTGCACAGTGTCCCTCCTGGTGTTGACAAAGTCCTGCAGCACCCCTACAATGGTGACCAGGGTGGTGTTGATGGACTTGAGTTCCTCCCCGACCCCCAGATAGTGTTCCTCCTGCAGCCGCTGGGTCTCCTGAAAGTTGGCCAGTACCGTTGCCATCGTTTCCTGGGAATGATGGTACGCTCCCACGATGTTGGAGAGGGCCTTGTGGTGAGTGTGTTCCCTGGGCCTGTCCTCCTCCTGTTGCACAGCCGTCCACCCATTTCCCATGCTTTCCTGTTCCTCTGTCCCCTAAACCGTGTGCCCATTGCGACTGCCCCCAGGTCCCTGATTTTCTTGGGGTGGTGGGTTTGCCTGGGTTCCCTGTAGTGGTGGACACACTGCTGCTTGACGTGTCCTTGGGGCAGAGGGATGGTCCCGCTGGGTGGGTGCTGTGCTGGTGTTTCCTGAGGGGGGAGGCTCTGTGGTGGCTTGTGCCAGTGTCAGGGGAACCAACTGTCCCGAGGTCCCAGATGGGCCAGGCTGGTCATCTTGATCCAGTTGTGCAGAGATGTGGACCTCTTCTGTGGGAGGACTGGACATGTCTGGAACCTCCTGTCCGGTGATGTTGGGTAGGGATCCTGCAGGGGTGTAAAGGCATGATTATTGCATCTGTGTGTGTCATCGTGTGCAATGTGTGAGTGACCCTGTACTCCAGAGCTTGCATTCTTGTCTAGGTCCTTGTGTGATATTTAGTTTGGGGTCTGTGCGGGTATCTGTTGTGGACATGCTTTGGTGATGGGTGTCCATGCTTTGGTGTTGCATGCAGGGCTTGGTGTTGGGATGTGTGGGTTGTGATAGTGGGACATATGTGAGGTGTTGGAGTGATGGGGGTGAGGGTGGGGGTATGTGATGGCATGCAGGTAGGGTGGGGTATATTATAGTTAAGAGTTGCCTTATCATAGTCCATTCCTCCTGCTACTCCTGTGAGGCCCTCAGGATGCAGTATTGCCAAGAATTGCTCCTCCCATGTTGTCAGTTGTGGGGGAGGAGGTGGGGGTCCACCGCCAGTCCTCTGTACTGCAATCTGGTGTCTTGAGACCAAGGAACGCACCTTCCCCCGTAGGTCGTTCCACCTCTTCCTGATGTCATCCCGTGTTCTGGGGTGCTGTCCCACTGCGTTGACCCTGTCCACGATTCAGCGCCATAGCTCCATCCTCCTAGCAATGAAGGTGTGCTGCACCTGTGATCCGAATAGCTGTGGCTCTACCCGGATGATTTCCTCCACCATGACCCTGAGCTCTTCCTCAGAGAACCTGGGGTGTCGTTAAGGTACTATGATGTGGTGTGGGTGATGTGTGAGGTGGTGTCGGTTGTGATGTGTGAGGGGATGTGTTTGTGTGTGTTTTCTGAGGCGCGTGGATTTTGTGTGAGTGATGATGTTGTGTGCCTGTGGATGCTAGTGTTGTTTCTGGTGGTGTCTCTCTCTGGCCTTCTATCGCAATTCTGGTCGTAAGGGTTTGTGGGTGATGTGGGGGGGTGTTTTATATTGGATTGGGTGTGTGGGAGTGGTGTGCGTATGTGTATCAGGTGTGTGTATTTCGAGTTGTCCAATGTGGTTGTGTTTGGTAAATGTGTGTGTATTTTGAGCGCGGTGGTGTGTACCGCCAATGGAATACCGCGGTTGAAAGACCGCTGCGTGGATTCGTGTGTCGTGATAGTGTGGGCGTATTCCTGTTGGCGTGACGGTGGATGTTTTGTTATCGCCAGTTTATCACTGACCTTTGGTGTGGCGGACTTGTGTGGGTGTCTGGATTTTGGCGGATTCCGAGCTGTGGGTCGTAATAGCTGTAGCGGTATTCCGCCGCCGCAGAGGTGTGTTGGCGGTCTCCTACACGGCGGTAAGCGGGATTTACCACCAGGGTTGTAATGAGGGCCTATATGTCTTTGTCCTCACACCATACGCCCACGCCCCCTCACGTATGGCACCCAGATAATCGTTCATTGCACTCCCCCTCCATCCCCGTTGTAGCCCGTGGCCCGTGCCTTTTACTATAAAACGATAATAAACGTAGTATTATTGTTTTATAGTAAAAGGTTTGCAGCTGCTGCTGGTGGGGGGCAACGCTCCTCCGCCCTAGTGGAGGAGCCACGCCTGCTATTTTATTGTATGGAATTTTGGCTGGGAAAATCAGGTCCAGTGTTCCTTGGATATCACGATCAGGTGAAGCAGTGCTCCACCCGGGATACTACTCTCCCAGACTTATAATCATGCCATTAGAGTTTAGTTTAGAAAGTCAGATGTAACAGGTGTAAGTCTGGAAACATTTTGCTTCAAGTTGCAACCAGCTTGTAAATGATGGTAAATTGGATTGCAATACATCATGAGGTGCATGGTACACACACACCTCTAAAACTGTAACAAATAAAAAGAAAATCACTGCGCCAAGGTCTAAATGAGCCATTATGTTATTACATGACTGAGTGCATCAATCATTATTGGATGAATGCATGGCTGAATAAGTGAGTGTGTGTGTAGATGGCTAGAGTAATGGCTGAATGTATTAATGTATGGGTGTTTCGTGTAGGCTCTCATTATTCTAATGAGACTACTGTATTTCGAACAGCAGAATCGCCTGCAGTGTGGGAAACTGAGTCTGACCCACTACAGGTGACACCTGTCGCCCTAATCCAGGTTTTGCTCTGGCTAATTGGCAGTGCCCAAGGGCAGGGACGATTGGGCAGGACAGCGCATGACATAACTGGTTTCTCAGGGAAGCCGTAGTCACTCAGGTCTTATCTGTTTCTCTCAGTTCCATCAGTCTCATTTACATAATGACAAACAGAGGCAGTATATGTTTCAGTAATGCTTTTAATGAAGCAACTGCATCTTAGCTAGCAAAGCATGGGCTGCAATAACTAGGATGATACAGCATGACAAGATTAAAATTGTGCCAAGGAGAGTGAAGCATAGAAATAACGCTACCATATTGTCACTACAATCAATAGACTAATTCCTACCTAGGCTATGATGAAGCACAGCGTTTTAAGCTCTAATTCTACCCTTCAGGTTGCCCTGGGAAGACATCATCCCCCATACCTGAGCAAAGGCCTGAAGTCTGCAAAAGCAGCTGTAGCGAAGCATTCAGCAATCAGCATACAGTCGTGGTTCTCTGGCTGGAATCTCACTCTAACGTGTAAGGGACAGGAGAGTGTTTTTATAATAAAACAGCTGATGTTCTGAGAAAATGTCCCTTTGTAAGGATGTGTGTATTCAATGAATATCAGAGCCAAAACTTAAACCACGTTCATCGGCAACCTATCTTACTGCAGCCTTGGAAGAACCAAAGAGTGAGCAAGAATGTCTTGTTTGAGAACACAATGCTGGCCTAGGCAAAAACAGTTGGATAGAGAGAAATAAAACAAGACCGTAAAAGTGGCTACTGTAACAATAATAAAGCGAAGCCAAATGAAATATATCTAGGTTAAAGTGCACAGCGGCAGGCCTAGTATGTTAAACTAACGTGCATGGAGCTATAACTAAAATGGCTACACAACACACTCCCCTTGTCGGTTGAGGTGGTTCAAAGCCTAAATATACATACAAGCTACTAAAATTCAACCTAAGATATATATGTAAAAAATGTCAATTATGCAAGTTAAAAGGACACATAAACATATATAAAAGGACAATTTAAAATATTAACATGTGGCATAAAAAGGAACGAATTTCAGGAGTCAGAGTTATTTTTAGAATTTCCAATTGATTCTGGGACTATGGATCTCAGGAAAGCTTCCACTTTGGCTGGTGTTAAAGTTGGATAGGCATCGCCGAGATGGACCAAGCAGCAGTTGTGTTCCTCAGCCTGAGCCTCCGCCAAGGCGGCTGTAGGAGGCTGGCCTGGTTTGTAGTGGGTACCTTGGGTACTTACACCTTATACCAGGTCCAGTTATCCCTTATTTGTGAAGTAGTAGTGTTCTAGCAGCTTAGGCTGACAGAGGTAGCTATAGCAGAGCAGCTTAGGCTGAACTAGGAGACACGCAAAGCTCATGCAATAGAACTTATAGTTAGACAGAACTTATACACAAGTAAAGACAATACTCAGTGTTACCAAAAATAAAGGTATTTTTGGGTGACACAGTACCAAAAATATCTTAGAGGCAATACTCCTGGAGGTAAGTATTATACACAATATATACATTAGACACCAAAATTAGACAAGTCAATAGTCATAGAACAATGCAAACAACAGGAAATGCTATAGAATGCAATGGGAGAAAATAGGTCTAGGGGCAACACAAACATATACTAAGAAAGTGGAATGTGAATCACAAATTCCCCCCTAGACAAGTGTAGTGTGTGCAGAATCGCTGGGAGAGTAAGAATGCAGTAAAGGTAAGTAAATTACCCCACCCCAGATCCCAGAAAAGCAGGAGTAAAGTACTGAAAGTTTCCTTAGGACACACTACACCACGATTTTGGGATTTTGCAGCAGCTAACCAAGTCTGCGAAGAACAACTGCTGGATTATTGGACCTGAAGCCTGCAAAGGAAGGGGACCAAGTCTAGAAGTCAGAAGAAGTTCCAGGAAGGACAGGAGCCCCTGCCGATCTAGAAGAGGGTGCAAAAGAAGAGTCCACAGTTAGTCGAAGACTGCAGAATTGCACCCTAGGAAGATGCCAGCGGGTTACTGAATGATGCAAAAGATGTCCCACTGTGTGAAGATCGTTGCAGATGAGATTTCGTGTTGGAAGCCACCAACAAGCCTTGGCTATGCCAAAAGTGCATTTTGCATCAATATGGCGCTGGGTGGACCCAGGGGGGCCCCAGCTCTGTGTGAGGAGGAAGAGGGGGATCTCTGCACTCCCAGGAGTCGCAGGATCCAGGTTCAAAGGAGATGCAAAATTCAGTTGATGCAGCACAACATAAGAAGGTCCCACGCAGCGGGAAAACAACTCAGTGAGTTGTGTGTCACAGGATAGAGTGCTGGGGACCTGGGCCAGGCTGTGCATGAAGGAATTTTGCAAAGAGTGCACAGAGGCCTTAGGAGGTGAAGAAGACGCAGTTCACAGGTGTACCACGTTCTCAGGGAAGGCAAGGTCTTACCTCCTCCAAATTGCACCAGCAGGTCCTCAGGACAGTCTATGTCAATAATGTCCACTCTCTGTGTCTTTAGGAGCACGCTTGTTGCTGTGAGAGGAGTCCCAGGGTACCGGTGATCATCTTGGAAGGTGCCTGCTTGGAGCAGGGGAGTAACTCCGTCACTCCACAGGAGATTTCTTCGGGCCTTCAGGTGCAGGATGAAGACAGGGAGTCCCCAGGGCATGCACACCATGGAAACTGTTGCAGTTGCTGACTTGTAGCTGAGGTTGCTGAAGAAAAGTGTCTCTTGTAGACACTTTGTTGCAGTTACAGCGTTTCTTGGAGCAGGCTGCAGTTGATCCCAGGTCAGAAGAGTCTGAAGTTGTTGCAGAGGATTCCTGAAGGAAACCTGCAAGCAGAATCTGAAGAGAACCCACAGGAGAGACCCTAAATAGCCCTGAGAGGGGGAATGGCTACCTTATCAGGTATGGACCTATCAGGAGGGGTCTCTGACGTCACCTGCTGGCATTGGCCACTCAGAGCCCTCCAGAGTGCCCCTACACCTTGCAAAGCAAGATGGCTGAAGTCTGGGACACACTGGAGGAGCTTTGGGCACAACCCCTGGGCACAACCCCTGGGGTGGTGATGAACAGGGGAGTGGTCACTCCCCTTTCCTTTGTCCAGTTTCCCGCCAGAGCAGGGGAGAAGGGGTCCCTCAACCGCTGCAGACTGGTTTATGCAAGGAGGGCACCATCTGTGCCCTTCAAAGCATTTCCAGAGGTCGGGGGAGGCTACCCCTCCCCAGCCTGTAACACCTATTTCCAAAGGGAGAGGGTGGAACACCCTTCTCTCAGAGGAAATGCTTTGTTCTGCCTTCCTGGGACTGGGGTGTCCAGACCCCAGGAGGGCAAAACCCTGTCTGGGAGGTGGCAGCAGCATTAGCTGCAGTGCAAACCTCAGAGAGCTGGTTTGGCAGTACTGGGGGTCCATGGTGGAACCCCAATATGCATGGAATTGGCTCCCCAATACCAGGTGTGGAGTGGGGGACAATTCCATGATCTTAGACATGTTACATGGCCATATTCAGAATTACCATTGTGAAGCTACATATAGGTATTGACCTATATGTAGTGCAAGCGTGTAATGGTGTCCCTGCACTCACAAAATCCGGGGAAATGGCCCTGAACTATGTGGGGGCACCTTTGCTAGTGCAAGGGTGCCCTCACACTTAGTTACTTTGCACCTAACCTTCAGCAAGTGAAGGTTAGACATATAGGTGACTTATAAGTTACTTAAGTGCAGTGAAAATGGATGTGAAATAGTGTGTGCACTATTTCACGCAGGCTGCAATAGCAGTCCTGTGTAAGGGTTTGTCTGAGGTCCCTCTGTGTGGCAAAATAAATGCTGCAGCCCATGTGGATCTCCTGGAACCCCAATGCCCTGGGAACCTAGGTACCATATACTAGGGAAGTATAAGGGGGGTCCAGTATGCCAATTAAAATTGGTAAATGTAGTCACTGACCTACAGTGCCAAATTTAAAAGCAGAGAGAGCATAAGCACTGAGGTTCTGATTAGCAGAGCCTCAGTGACACAGTTAGGCACTACACAGACATACACATTAGGCCACAAACTATGAGCACTGGGGTCCTGGCTAGCAGGATCCCAGTGAGACAGGCAAAACACACTGACATATAGGTTTTTATCTATGAGCACTGGGGTCCTGGCTAGCAGGATCCCAATGACACAGTAAAAACACACTGACACACTCTCACAAACAGGCCAAAAGTGCGGGTAACCATGCTAGAAAGAGGCTACTTTTCTACAGCGGCATTCCGTGGTGTGCCCAATGATGAGTCAAGAGCCACATCTTCCAGGAAGGGCAGCTCATAAGCAGCTTCTGTTAGCAAACGCACCCTCAACGCGCTCGACTGCTAATGAGCCCTCAGCGAGAACATCAACAGATCAGCGCCCAATGAAAGCTGCGTAGAAAGGCAAACTTCTAATGCATTTTCAAAAGAGCACCAGAGGCACCGAAACACGGACTGCACACAATGCAAAACTGGTCTGAATGACAGGGACCAGTCACACTCCAATTGCTCCAGGAGTGTTGCTCCAAAATACTGCATCATACGTTCACGACACAGCTGCAGTGATGGGAGCACTTTCATACCTTCTTGATGCCGCAGGATAGCCATTGCGCATGAAAAATAGAAATAGCAAAAGGCCAACTAATATAGCCAAAGTTATTGGAAATTGCCCAAAAATACCGGAGAATATTGAGTGGATGGCTGATGGTATTAAACCAAATATAGAGGAGAAGGTAAGAACGAAACCAGAACCAACAGCCTTAAAGAAATTTGCGATTCCATTAGTACTGGACGCATTAAATATCCGTCCCATGAGTTCACCAAAGTGTCTCGGAAAGTTGGTACTTAAAAGGGACTGTATCTCTGCTGACGACCTTGCCACCTGAAGTGGGTAGGTCTCGCGTGCAGATGTGAAAGCCACATGTTTTTGAAACAATCAATCAATCAATCAATCAAGGATTTATAGAGCGCACTAATCGCCCGTTAGGGTCTCGAGGCGCGGGAGGGGGAGCTACTGGTCGTAGAGCCATGTCTTGAGGCGTTTCCTGAATGTCAAGAGGTCTTGGGTCTAGCGAAGATGGAGAGGTAGGGAGTTCCAGGTCTTGGCGGCTAGGTGAAAGAAGGATCTTCCTCCGGCGGTGGTGCAACAGATGCTGGGGATGGAGGCGAGGGCGAGGCTGGCGGAGCGAAGAATGCGGGTGGGGGTGTGGAAGGTGAGTCTGTTGTTGAGGTAGGCTGGGCCTGTGTCGTGGAGGGCCTTGTGTGCGTGGATGAGGAGTTTGAAGGTGATCCTCTTTGATACTGGTAGCCAGTGAAGGTCTCTGAGGTGGGGGGAAATGTGGTTGTGGCGTGGGATGTCCAGAATGAGGCGGGCGGATGCGTTCTGGATTCTTTGCAGCTTTGTTAGGAGTTTGGTTGTTATTCCTGCATATAGTGCATTTCCGTAGTCCAATCGGCTGCTGACCAGGGCGTGGGTGACAGTTTTCCTGGTTTCGACGGGAATCCACTTGAAGATTTTGCGGAGCATGCGAAGAGTGTTGTAGCAGGAAGAGGAGATGGCATTGACCTGCTGAGTCATGCTGAGTGTGGAGTCCAAGATAAAGCCTAGGTTGCGTGCGTGGGTGGTGGGTGAGGGCGCGGTTCCTAGGGAGGTGGGCCACCAAGAGTCATTCCAAGTTGAGGGGTTGGTGCCAAAGATGAGGATTTCTGTCTTGTCTGTGTTTAACCTGAGGTGGCTTGATTCCATCCAGCTGGCGATGGCGTGAAGTCCGTTGTGGAGATTGTTCTTTGCAGTTGTAGGGTCTTTCGTGAGGGAGAGGATAGCTGAGTGTCGTCTGCGTAGGAAACTATGTTGATGTGGTGGGTTCGTGCGATGTTGGCGAGGGGGGCCATGTAAATGTTGAAGAGCGTGGGGCTCAGCGAAGATCCTTGGGGAACGCCACAGATGATTCTGCAGGCTTCTGACATGAACGGTGGGAGGCAGACTCTCTGGGTTCAGCCTGAGAGAACTGACGAGATCCAGTTGAGTGCCTTGTCGCGGATTCCAGCGTTGTGGAGGCTTGTGCGGAGAGTGTGATGACATAATGTGTCGAAAGCTGCGGAGAGGTCCAGGAGGATGAGTGCTGCTGTTTCTCCTTCGTCGAGCATGGTCCTAATGTCGTCTGTGGCAGCAATGAGCGCAATCTCGGTGCTGTGGTTTCTGCGGAATCTGGATTGGGAGGTGTCGAGTACCTTGCTGTCTTCCAGGAACCGGGATAGTTGGCTGTTTACGATTTTTTCGATGACGTTGGCTGGGAAGGGGAGGAGGGAGATCGGCGGGTAGTTCTTGGGGTCGTCTGGGTCTGCCTTTGGTTTCTTCAGCAGGGCGTTGATTTCTGCGTGCTTTCAACTTTCTGGGAAGGTGGCTGACTCGAAGGAGCTGTTGATGGTTTTGCAGAGGTGGGGGGCGATGATGATATTTGCCTTATTGAAGATATGGTGTGGGCAGGGGTCCGATGGTGATCCGGAGTGGATGGAGGCCATGGTGGTGGCGGTGTCCTCTATGTTGAAGGGGTCCAGGTGTGGAGGAGGTGGGTGTTGCTTGTAGTGTTGGGTTCTATAAAGCCTTGCGTCTGCTCAACTTGTCAAAATTCACATTAGAAGTAGCAATATGAGGCCAAATGTCTGCTACCTCTTTTATGTTAGTGGGAGGAAAAAGTAAGTTCCTGCAGCATGTAACAATCTTAGAGATCGAAACAACATAACTATTCCGGCTCGCATCCCACAACAGTCTTCACCATTGAGGAGGACATAGCTGCTGTTTGAAAGCACCTGGAACATAGGTCTAATCAAGGGGACTGGAACTCCCTTCAGATAACAAGCCAAGTTCGCTGCTGACGTGTTACACGGCCCATGCAAGGACAGCTGTTTACAAACCATTGAATAGCTGACAGAAGTCTCATATTCACTACCGCTAAGAAAGACCTTTTTCATGCCACTAAGACATTTGTATGTGAAGGGTAGCTTCCACACCTCATGGCCTTTAGTGTTTTAAGTGTCCACCCCAACTGCATAATGGTCCATAGTTGACTCTGCCCATGGTGTAATGAAGACATATCTGTTTGTATAAAGTCTATTGCAGAAGAAACAGTGTTATTTAAGGTGTATATCCGGTCGGACAGGGTGTTATTTCCATTATCTACACCAGCTAACGCCTTTTTTATATTTCCTGGTCTATTTGCCATAACCGGGCAGCAGCTTCTTGTTGTGAAAGCTTCCAAATTTCATTATATACTTCATATAAGAAGCATTTTCTGTGGCCTAACAGGAAGTCCTGTAAGTCAGTGTTATTAGACAGGAGACTTAGGTGTTCTCTAACTGCATCTAGTGAGAAACTCTTTAACCATTGCTGGCATAGTTTCCCTACACTGTATGTTGTTACTATACCCGCATGTTCGGACAATATATAGCGAGGGTCTGGCCTTCTAGTTCTAAAACTCTCCGAGGAGTTGATAAAACGTTTGTGACACCCATTGGTGTCTATTGGCCACAATAACTACCCACCAGGATGTGACAGTGAAACATTAAATGTGCCATTCTGGACCCATTCATCGAGCTGATCTTCAGTTCTATTTATATATTTTTGCCATTTAGAAAATTTTGCAGGTATAGGAATACTGGGTGTGTTCAA
Source organism: Pleurodeles waltl (assembly GCF_031143425.1). Classification (NCBI taxonomy): domain Eukaryota; kingdom Metazoa; phylum Chordata; class Amphibia; order Caudata; family Salamandridae; genus Pleurodeles; species Pleurodeles waltl. The sequence goes on from NC_090448.1 coordinate 1,054,182,296, forward strand.
TTCCTTTATCTTTGCTAAGCCTAAGCAACTCATTTGTTGTACAGTTTCATTGAAAAATCTCAGTTGAAAAGGTATTAGGCATGGTCTAAATAAAGCTTCCTTCACCCGTATTTGCCAATGTCTAGTTCCCCACACACTTTTCTAGTCAATCGACTTTAGCCACATTCATAGCCTTTTATAGTCAACCGGGAAACAAAGGAATACGAATAAATAAATTTCATTTTTTGTTAATAAATTGTGTACATTTTGTGTTGGTGACAATTTAAAATAATATGACTCAGCATTTTTAACATTGTGCCCAGAAAAATATGTAAACTTTTCAGAATATGTTTTAGAACTCCCTTGTGGTGGAGTCGGGCAATGTTCCCATTGTGTATAATTAAAAACAGTCTTTGGGCTGCTTGCTCTGTGGATGAAATGGTGCTCATAATAATTATAGCAAAACATATCACCATAATTCTCTTTAGATTACTGAACATCTTCGTTTTCAAATACAGAATAATACTGCAATTCAGTCATCATAGAATCAACTGTTTTCACATCCCAATCATCAGAAACAACTCCGGGTATTATTATATCGTTCATTGAAAGTTTAAACACATATGGTATTTTAATGACCGTAGGGCTGTATATATCGAATGTTACTTTATCCCAAACAATCCCATCAGGAATGGGTATAGCGGAAATGTTCACAAAAGACAAGTCTCTGGGGACCCTGTGAGAAGAAAAATGTGTTTTTAGGACCTCATCCAGCAGTTCAACTGTTGACTTTTCAGGAAGAAATTGGCCATGTATTAACAAAAAGAAAGTGATGACAAACCCAATCCAAAGCAGGAAAGCTGGAACTGTCAAGGAAAGCCACAGATAGTTCCATGGAAGAATGAAATAAGTTACTTTAAGCCAATTTATTAGCTTACTTGTTTTTGACAGTTCAGGTGTCGAAGAGACAAATGAGTCCGAGACGTAATCGTTGATGTCGGTAAAATATCCAGAAGCAGTTTGTGCAAAAACTGGAGCTGTGTTAGTTGGTGGAGTTGGTGTCTCCCGCGGTGGCACCGAGTAAATAGCACCATCCGTCTGTGTCAAAGTTGTGTCAAATCGATCAGTTGTTTCTGTAATATTTGTTGTTAGTGGAACAAATGCAAGATCATTTTCCACCTTCCCCAAGCTCGGAGAGATGTCAGTGTTGCTGCTTACAACTTGTAGAGGAACTTCTTGACCAGTAGTGAGAGGGATTCGGGAACTACTGGCTGTTCCTTTTGGTCGGCTGTGTGGGATCGGCCATATGGTGTAGATTGACATTGTCGATGGAGACAAAAGATTTTCTTTGGCACCTGCCAACGGTGGTAGAATGACAGTTCTGGTACCGTGTATTCCCAAGACTGGGACCGGTGCACGATAAGAAGGACCAAATTCCTTTTTCACAGCAACCTTTTCACGTACTAGATCCCCAACATTTAAGTACATCCTTAATTCTCATGGAGGCAGCACTGGCAGAAGAGTTGTCGTCACTGAACTGCTGTAATTCCTGTAAGACAGTGACACGTTAATTTATGTCAAAAGGTATTTCTGCCACCTCTACGCCAGGACCATCAAGATCTGAAACATACATTTGTGTTCCGAACAGGTACTCATATGAAGTTCAACCCCCCAGGGACCTTCTAGGAATATTGTTAAGTGCTCTCTGGACTCCATACAGGTGATTAAGCCAACTACGACCCGTACTTATGACTCTGGCTGTCAAGGATTGCTTTAAATCACAGTTGAATCGCTCCATGACACTATTTCCTTCGGGATGAAATGTAGATGAGTACTGGAGTTGGACCTCCAACGAAGCCATGGCGTCCCTGAATGCCCTTGAGGCAAAAGCAGGGCCCTGGTCCAAGAGGAAAGCCACATCTGCATATTTACCAATAAAGACTTGCAAATCTTTAATAACATTCAGAGCGTCAGCTGAGCATTGTGGCCACACCCATAGAAATCTGGAGCAAGAGTCAACAGCGACTAAAATGTATCTGTATACACTGTCCGGTGTTAGGGGACCGCAATGGTCCAAGTACACACATTGTAAAGGTTTATTAGAAATTAGGAGGGGTGTCTGTGGTGGTAGCTTGGCAGTGGAAACTTTGATTTGTTGGCAGATGTCACAGCAAAGGACATACTGCTTGGCCTCCTTGTATAGGCCTGGCCTCCAAAAACGGGCTTGTAGTAATGATATTGTAGCCGCCACACCAGCATGGGCAGATGCTGCCCCCTCATGCGCTGCTTTAATCAATTCTAGTTTTATATCTTTATTGGGAATTTCTTAAACCCCTACGCCAGGTATTTTAACTTTATCGTTTAGGCAGCCTTCCATTCGGTTGGAATATTTTTTAGGAAATGCTTTTGGATCTGGCGTACCATCAGCCGTAGCATTCACGGCAGCCCACATGTCTGCGTCCGGTTTTGCTCCTGAGCGGGTTACTGCAGCAATAGTGGGAGTAGCAACTGCTAACTTTGCAGCTTCATCAGCCAGTGTATTCCCAGCCACGTGTAGTCCAATGCACTGGTGTCCAAGTGTATGCAATGAATGGACATTTGGTAGCGTTTCCTTCAGATCCGCTACTTTCTCCAACAGTCTGTGTTTAATGGTGTTGCCTTTTGAATCTCTGAACCCATTATGGTGCCAGTAATGCAGGTATTTATTGAAGGTCTGGACACAATAGTACAAATCACAGACAATCAGTGTGTGCTGTACTGGATCCATATGTTCCAGTGCCATCACCAGAGCTTTCAGCTCTGCTAGTGCAATCCCCTAGGGTTTGCGTGAATGTATGCTGGGGACAAAATTTATTATCCTCCATGTAGCCACTTACGACTGCGCAAGCGGTGGAGTATTGATGCTTTGTGCCAATTGCAGGTTGTGCAGAGCCATCAATGTACATGATATTGTTCAATAGGCAATGTATTTGCTGGAACTGGGTATTCTAGTTCGTATTGCAAAAGTTCTTGAGTTTGTAATTTTGGGTCAAAAACGTAGTCTACATCAGTGGCTGTCAAAAACGTGGCCCATTGTATCCAACGTGGATATAATGCTTTAGGGTTAGGAACGCTGGCTTTTGTGACAGCCTCAAGGGCTGGAATGGGAGAAACAACAATAATGCGTTTGCCCTGGGCTAGAGGTCTTTCTTTAATGACAGCCATCTGTGCAGCAGTGAGAATTTAGGCTGGGAGGTATAATGCCTTTTGTTTCTCGTCTGCACCACCAGGAATAACCTGCCAGAGGAAGACAGGAAAAAACACAATAATCACCCCCACAGAAAACTCTCAGGGTGTGTGGATCACTTGTTTTTTATTCTTATAAACAAACACCCACTTTGGGAGTTTGTTTCTGAAACTTACAAAAATGTCAAACTTTTGGTGGGCAGCCACCCTCCAAACTTTTAGTACATTGAAAGGAACCTCTGTGATGCAGTTCCCTTCAATGAACACTGATGACCGCTGGGCCAGCAGTCATCTATAAATTTGGTGTGCTTAGTACTGTTAGATGGCAGAGCCATTGTCCCCTGCTATCCCAAAGGACACTAATCTATTCACCACCCACAGAATCAGGCCCATTGTTCACTGATGTATATCAATGGCCACTGTGAAAAAAGCACCAATTTCGAACTAAAGAAATAAATAACTAAAAAGCACTACTCCAACTAACAGTCTCTAGTTCAAGCAGTCTCCCACTTGAAGTTATCTAGAGTGACCAGTGTACTTAGTGTGCAATGTTTACAGTAACCTTGAATCTGATTTGCTGGCCCTCACTATGGACACAGTTATTCTGGTCTGGGATCAAAAAATACTCAATGTAGTTTACAAGCAGCCCAACTTTAGACTGACTCGAGCGGCAGCCAAACCAACTCGAGATGCTGCGCCTGTCTGGAGTGTCATGTGGTGCCATTTTTGCTGATTTTTAAGCACAGAATGTGCTCCTGGCACTAAAAATCAGCACAAGCAGTTCGACGTGCCGAGTTCCTCCCGTTCACGGAACCCCACAGAATCTTGCTGAGTTTTAAGGTAACTCAGAGGAATTCTGAATTCTTCTGACTAAAACTCTGCCAGTTCCATCAGCTCCTAGTAACAGCATAAAAGAAGGACAAAAACTGCTGGGGGTGTGCCATGTTAGAATTGTGATTGAGTGTTCTTGTGAGAGGCGCAAGCAGAATGAAAATAAAGTAAATGGTATATTAGGTAAAATAAGAATACATTCAGCATTACACTTTTGCACACTTTGGGGGTCATTACAACCCTGGCGGTACAAGACCACCAGGGCTGAAATTACGGAAGCACCGCCAACAGGCTGCTGGTGCTTCCCTGGTCATTACGACCGCGGCGGAAGCGCCGTGGTCGCACCGCCGGGGCCGGCGGTTTCCCACCACAATGGCCCCGGCGGTAGTAATCCGCCAGGGCAGCACTGCTAGCAGCGCTGCCCAAGGGATTACGTGTCCCCCTACCGCCAGCGATTTCCTCACGGTTTGAACTGCCATGAAAAGGCTGGCGGTACGGGGAGTCGCGGGGCCCCATGCTGCTTTTCACTGTCTGCTATGCAGACAATGAAAAGCTCGACAGGTGCAACTGCACCCGTCGCACGGCCATTTGGAGCCGGCTCCTATGTTGCGGCCAAGATCCCCGCCGGCCCCGCGGGGATCTCATAATGACCGCGGCGGGGTGTGGCTGTATTGGCGGCCGCCCGGCGGTCAGATCTTGGCGGGCGGGTGCCTCAATACCACTAGTTAAACTCTGACAATACAAGATCATGCCCAAGTGGGTACAGTTCACACAGTCTCAAGGTACACTACAATATAGCAGTCACCGTTTTGAATACCTATTACAAATGTGCACCTTCCTCAAGAAAAGGGCAAACAAAACAACAAAAGGAGAGTGCAACATGATAAGTAACCATAACAAATCATAAAATGCCATTCATATAGTCCAAATCAGCATAAACCCTCGGGGGATTGACAGGGGGAAAATCCCAGTGTCGTAAAGCCCCAGTGGGAAGCAGACATCCCAAGTTGCAGAGACCTATAATAATCAGGTTTCCCTCGAATGACAGTGAAAAGCCTGGATGCTCGCTATGTCATACAGAAATAAGGCAGATGTAAATACACTAAACAAAACCTTACAGGAAGAACAGAAATGTAAATAGAATCAAAAACGTTCTTATCTGTCTCGACATCCCATCACCTAAGTGCAAGGGTTGGAAGAAAGGGCGGGGGGCACCATATTTTCTGCAATGGTGTGTCATTGATTACCCAACCTTTGCTCATGTGAATAAAAGCAAAAGTTGATATCTTACAAAATTGTCACTGAAACCAAGAAACCATAAACAGAACCAGGTAATAAGCCTTAACCAGTTAAAAGTTGTTCAAAAGTAATTATTCCGAACACCCCCTCCAGTTCAATCTCTTTCAAGGAGCACCCTAAGTTCTTCCTCTATGTTTAAGTGTAGTGGAGTCTTGGTTTCAAGTTCATCTGGATACTGACATATGTGGGAGGTGTTTATGCACTAACAACATTTGTAACGCCACATCCATTTTAGAAAAAATATTGTGCAGCCTGTCCCTCACTGGCTTTGCCATTGTTGTAAAAACAAATAGAAATGTAAAAAAACAAACAAAATACAGTAATCATAAAAAAAAAACAGCAGTCAGGTGAAACACAAAACAAACAAAAAGAAGTAAAAACATCAGCAGAGTGGCACAAAATGAAAAATAAAAATAAAAATGATACCCCTCAACACCCGCTCCGCACGTAAGCATGCCATCGAGCTCTGGGACCTGCTCGACTCCACCGCCCCAGACGTAGCCTTCCTGACCGAAACATGGTGGAACGACTCCTCGGCACCCGACATCGCAATAGCCATCCCGGACGTCTACAAGATCATCTGAAGGGACCGCACCAACGGAATCGGAGGAGGAATAGCCATTGCCCACAAATCCACCCTCAAGGTCTACACCCACACTGACAACACCCTCAAGACCGCCGAACACCTACACTTCCGCATCCACACCGACCCCAACACCACTCTCAGAGGAACGCTCATCTACAGACCTCCTGGACCGCAAGCACCTTTCAGTGAATCCATTGCCGACTTCACCAGCACCCACGCACTCACTTCAATGGATTACATCCTCCTTGGGGACCTAAATTTCCACCAGGAGAACAACAACGACACCAACTCCACTACTCTGATCGACAACCTCACAAACCACGGCCTCAGACAACTCGTTAACACACCAACCCACATCGCCGGCCACACGCTTGACCCCATCTTCTCCTCAAGCGCCCACCTCACCTTCAACCACACCACCGTACTCCACTGGACCGACCACCACTGCATCCACTTCACCTACAAGAAACATACCGAGCACCATCGCACCCAACAACCACCCCGCCAATGCTGGAGCAAAGTTACAGAAGACCAGCTTACCAACACCCTCTCCCAGAACCCATCCTCCGACCCCACCGATCCAGATACCGCCACCCACAACCTCACTCTGTAGATCAACGATTGCGCCAACATCCTCCCGCCACTCAAGAAACCCACCAACAACCAAGCCAGAAGAAAAGCCACCTGGTTCACCAACGAGCTCCTAAACTCCAAGTGTGACTGTCGAAAACTAAAAAAGGAATGGCTCCTCAAACGCACACCTGACAGCCTCACAGCCCACAAGGACGCCACCCGCAGACACCATCAACTCATCAGACAAGCCAAACGATCCCACTTCAAAGACCGCCTGGACAACAACGCACATGACAGCAAAGAGCTCTTCAGCATTGTAAAAGAACTCTCCAACCCCAGCGCCAACGTCAACGACATCCCTCCATCCCAGGAACTCTGCAACGCACTGTCCACCTTCATCCACCGAAAGATTGCCGACATCCACGACAGCTTCAACAGCACACCCACGCCAGACCCCACCCCCGAAAGCTCCACCTGTGCAAACCGCCTGACCTCCTGGACCAACGTCAACGACACAGAGACACGCAAGATCATGAACTCCATCCACTCAGGATCTCCGTCAGACCCATGCCCCCACCACGTATACAACAATGCCGACTCCACCATCGCCCCCCAACTACGGAAGGCCATCAACATCTCCTTTGAAACAGCGACCTTTCCGGAAAGTTGGAAGCACGCCGAAATCCGCGCCCTCCTCAAGAAGCCCAAAGCAGACCCCAACGACCTCAAAAACTTCCGACCGATCTCCCTACTCCCCTTCCCCGCGAAGGTGATTGAAAAAATAGTCAACACACAACTAACCAGCCACCTCGAAGACAACAACATCCTGGCTCCCTCCCAATCTGGCTTCAGACGAAACCACAGCACTGAGACCGCCCTTCTCGCCGCCACAGACGACATCAGACGTCAAATGGACAACGGCGAAACTTCAGCCCTCATCCTCCTGGACCTATCTGCCGCCTTCGACACAGTCTGCCACCGCACCCTGAAAACACGCCTCCACGAAACCAGAATCCAAGGAAAAGCCCTCGACTGGATCATCTCATTCCTCTCTGGCAGAACCCAGAGAGTCCGCCTCCCCCTTCCGCTCCGAAGCCATCGACATCATCTGCGGAGTCCCCCAAGGCTCATCCCTCAGCCCAACGCTGTTCAACATCTACATGGCCCCCCTAGCACGAGTAGCCCAACAACACAACCTCAACATTCCCACCTACGCCAACGACACCCAGCTCATCCTCTCGCTCACCAAAGACCCGCGCACAGCCAAAACCAACCTCCACGAGGGAATGGAATCCATCGCCGAATGGATGAAAAGCAGCCGTTTGAAACTCAATTCGGACAAGACTGAGGTCCTCATCCGCCTGGGACGACACCTGGTGGCCTACCGCACTTGGAACCCCACCGACACCAACCAACCACGCACCCAACCTGGGCTTCGTCCTCGACTCCTCCTTCACCATGTCTAAACAGGTCAATGCAGTCTACTCCTCCTGCTACAACACACTCTGCATGCTCCGTAGGATCTTCAAGTGGATCCCGACAGAAACAAAAAGAACGGTGACACAGGCCCTCGTCAGCAGCAGGCTAGACTACGGCAACGCACTCTACACAGGCATCCCAGCAAAAGACCTACTATGCCTCCAACGCATCCAAAACGCCTCTGCCCGGCTGATCCTCGACATACCCCACCGCAGCCGCATCTCCCACCACCTGAGAAACCTTCACTGGATCCCTGTGGACAAGAGGATCACTTTCAAGCTTCTTACCCACGCTCACAAAGCACTCCACAACACAGGACCAACCTACCTGACCAACAGACTCAGCTTCTACATCCCCACCCGTCAGCTCCGCTCCGCAAACCTCGCCCTCGCCGTTGTCCCCCGCATCCAACAAAAAACCTCTGGCGGCAGATCCTTCTCATACCTCGCCGCCAAAACCTGGAACACGCTCCCCACCAACCTGCGACAGACCCAAGACCTACTCACCTTCAGAAGACTCCTCAAGACATGGCTCTTCGATCAGTAACATCAGCTCCCCCCCCCAGCGCCTTGAAACCCTCGTGGGTACGTAGAGCGCTTTACAAATTCAATGATTGATTGATTGAATAAAATGGCTGCCCAAGCATTAACAGGTCACAGTGCTTTGCATTACAGAATCTTGCAAGGTTTTTGTACTCAAGTGCAAACCTCACACATATTTTTCTTGCAATTTACATAACAGTGGACAGTCTCATGAAAAGGGCACACAAGATCAAACCTGAAAACTGGCACAAAAGAGAACAAAAGAAACAATTTCATGTGGAAGTCCAGTTTTGAGCAGTATGTACTAAACAGGTACTTCTTAAAAGAACTACCCAAACTTCACAAGGTAAAACAATAATAATTTTACACCTCTACAAGAGGTGAAGAAAAGCACAGAAAAGTGCAGTTTTATATGTCAACCTGCTTTTACTCTTGACAACACTTTTTTAGTTTATCACAAGCATCACTTACTTTAATATACCAAATAAGGCTACGAAAAAAGCAGTGAACTGTCAGGTGGCATTAGGTCCTGAGGTCTTTCATCCGTTGTAGATGATCATGCTAAAGGGCTTATTAGTTCATAACAAGTCACATAGCAAGTGTGAGCAAACAATATCCACTGTTTTATTTTTTAAATGTTTCAATAGTTTTGGGCACTGGCACCCAAAGCACCAAGACATCCAGTTAATACTAGATGGGTGTGGAGACAGAAAAGTGTAAGAAGATAGGACAATGAAAGATGGTCTGAGAAATTTTCGGCTAGATTTACAAGACCCTATCTTCACCAGAGTGTCACTTTTTCTGACAAGCCGGTAAGCCAATGCCCTGCGCTGTATTTACAAGGTGGTGTTAAGCCCCCTTCAGATGCAGTATTCTGCAGCACACATAGAAAGAGCAAATCGCCATTTAGGATTGTTTTTTGTGCAGGAAGGTGATCCTTCCTGTACAAAAACAATCTCCCCCTCAACGCAGGCATCCTTGCACCATGACGCAAGGGCGGCTGTGTTAGCGCACGGCAGCAAATTCAATGCCAGCACAGTGATGCGCCGTATTCTAGCGTGGCGCTGTCATTTTCTAGTAAATCTGGGCCTTTGTATGTAAACAGAGGACTATTAGGTCAGTTGGGTTGAGAGAAGCATGAGGTCTCTGCTAAGTCGCATCCCCTCACACTTTCTGGTTACTCTTAGTACAGTGCTCCAGGCTATAGCTTCTCTGATACTTGTACTGGTATGTCTAACAACATGACAGCTTTTTCCAGAAGACTCATTTGGAATCTGCTGGAGGCAACAGCTAATTTGTAAAATTTCATAGGGAATATGGAGGACAACTGTCCCTCTTCTGAAAGCCTAGGTGAGTAAGGCAGTTCATACTGCCTTATTTGTGGTACTCTTGTTGGAACGTAAAGGTAATTCTTCAGCCTTGGAGGGAAGATACTTCACCCACACCTAGGGCACCTCACCTGCTCTTCGGTTATACTTCTAATCTTCTGTGTTCACTTCTTGTGTCTCACTTCTCTCTTCTTCCTGTCAAATCCAAATACTACTCTTCCTGTCCTATTTCCACTACTCTAGTGTAGCACTTCACATACTTCTACTGTGTATGCCATACCCCTACTGTTCAAGTGACACACACTACCTTCACCTACTGGTTGTGTTCTACTCCTATTATCTAACTGTCATTCTTCAACCAAACGGGTACCTCCTCCTACAGGTCTCTCTACTCAAGTCTTCCTCCACTGCTATTCTCCTCAGCACCCCTTCCTTTCACCCACAGTATCTCCTATTCTCTCTCCAATGTTATGATTCTCTCATCTCCTAGCTCTGTCTTTCAGTGGCATAGCAATGGTGCCATAGACAGTAACGCAATAAGTATGACCCTTTATACACCCATTGTTTGCTAAGACCATGTGGCTGTGATTAATTAATAAGGCGTGGCTCAGACCACAGGCCCTACTGTTGCTGCACCAATGATACCTGTGGCCCTCCAGTGTCACAGTGATGTAGCAGGGGTGTCATGGACCCTAATACAAGCAAAGATGTGAGCATATTTATTCCCTGTCCAGTAGTAAAAGATTGCCATGATTTAGGTATAAAGGGTCCTTTGGAGCCCATGACCAAGAACCACTGCAACTGCTGCACCAATGATAGCTAGGTCCCTACTGTCTCACAGTGGTATAGAAAAAGTTCCATGGGTAGTAATGCAAGCAAGGAATATGATCTCTCTGTCCCCCTTGTCTGATATGAAAAGACCTCTAGACTCTGGTGCCACTGCACCAACATCAACCAGGTCCCTGTTCATTAATTCACTCTCACCTCTATAAATTCACTTCTCTCCCACCCATTGCTCTCCTATCAGTGCCTCTTCCAGATCACTCCTGCACTTCAGGACTTCACATTTTATCACATATAAATGCACAGATCTGCTGTTTTAAATTTCAGCTGCCTGTATCTATTTAGACCTTGGATGCAGAACATCCGAAGTGGGCCACAAGGATCATTCGTCCACCTCAGTCAGTATACTGGGGAAATATACATCCCACATGGTCTTCTGCCCTGTGATTTTGTCAGAATCAGAATATGTTTTCAGTTTTAAAGGACAGAGTTGTTGCCTGTGTTACTGCCTACATAGATAGCATATTTGAGATCTTATATGGTGTTCAAGTTGTTTTTGGATTTAAACTAAAAGTGGAAATTGTTGCTATACATTTTACAACAGCCCTAAAAGTAAAGCACATGACCAAAAGGCATTATTGCACACCACAGGTTCTCCTTTCGAGGTCCTGTGTAGGGCAGGAATAGTACAAAGCTTTCTGTGTCTTAGCCCGGCAGTCTGAGCACGACTGTGAGTTGTGGTCACAGTCAAACCACCATAGGCACACCAGGTTTAGGTCCATTACTGACATGGCACAATGACAGCACTAAATGGCTTCAACCCTACCTTCCTAGATGACATTCTCAACACTCTTCGTGAAAAATACTCAAAAAAATGTTGAAAACAAGCCTGTCAAAAAGAGACAGAGGGTTAGCTTTTCTCCGGATCAGCAGTGACTGGCACAGAAAGAAAGGAACCGATATCTGCACATCTGGGTGGCGGTTATAAAGGTGACCATGATGCCACTTCCAGTGCAAACGATGCCAATAACGCCACGCAGAATCAAACAAAGCCAAGCGATGGAGAACAGGGGTACTGCTCAGGCAAAAATCTTCTGGGTCCAATCTGACGCCTGGGAAATTCAAAGGTAAGTAATCTGTAGCTAAATATTGTCTCTATCAGATAAAGAGCTAACAAAGGTACGTAACTTGTTTTTCCAGAGTAGCCCATGATATTTTAATTTCAGTGTGGTATTACCACATACTTGTTATTGAGGTTAAGTAAAGTAATTATAGTGTTCTTACCTTGTTAAGTTATTTTGGTTACAGCTAATGGCATCTGTCTGACAGCAGACACTTATTAAAAACATTTTTTTAAACAAATTAAATTGTATTTTTGAATCAGACAACTATAAGCTGACAAATACTGTAGTTTTATTGTAGACAGATATTTGTTCACTATATAATGGATGATTTTCGCTACAAAGGCTGCTCTCCAAATGTAAAGCCTTGCTATTGGTCTGGCAACATAAGAGCTTTATGTGTATAGCAGAGTTTTTGTGACCAAGCCCCTCATTTAATGTTTCGCAGACAGGGTACTCTGCAGGGGCGGCTCCTCCGCTAAGGCGGAGGAGCGTCACCCCACTGGATTGCTGGGAAAGGAAAAATAAAATGATAATAACACAGCGTTATTATCATTTTATTTTTCCTGGAAGTAAGGGGCGGGGATGGGCTGGACGGAGGGGGCTGGAGGTTGGCTGTAGGAAGGGTTCTGCAGCGCAAACTGCGCTTGTCTCTTTGGCTGGCCGTGTTGGGCCGGCCAAACAAACGTGTGCACTTTGCATGTTCTCTACGTGGCTGTATTGCACATTAGAGAAGAGAACATGCACATACTCCCACTCCCAGTCTGAGTGACGAAGCAGGCCACTCAGACCAATCAACACAGTGCTGTCATGCTGGTGACAGCAGCGTCGTGATTGGCTGGGAGCCTGTGTGCAGCCTGGAAGAGGAGGATGGAGGGGGGACAAACGCGTCTCTCCCGAAGGTACGTTTTTAAAAAAGATATTTTTTTTTCACCCCCCACCCCGTCCCATCCAGCCTTGCCACACCCATTGAACGGCAGCCACCACTGGTATTCTGCCACAAATGTGGTGGAGTACCCTGTCCTTAGATTTCAGAGGATCATCATGTTACCACCAATGGTGTATCAGCCGGCTCTGCAAGAGAATAATCTACACCAACGGCCAGACATACTTGTGGCCATCAATGTAACTACCTCAGTCTGTCCGCCATATTTAGCACATGGGCCCTCATTACGACACTGGTGGTGGGTGATAAAGTGGCGGTAATACCACCAACAGGCTGGCGGTAAGTACTGCCAAATTATGACCATGGCGGTGATATCTCCGATAGATAGCCAATGTACCACACAAACCACCAGGGTGGAAACCTTAGCCACCTTGGCGGTAGCCACCTACAGCCAGGTAGAAGTCAAAGTTCTGCCCACCATATTAAGACCCTGTAAACCGCCACCTTTTCCGAGGCATAGCCACTGCCAACTGGAGCCACAGGGAAGAACCACGCCGCCATGGAACCCGAACTACAAGTTTTCCCGATGATCTTCTATGTTATGCTCCACCTGGAACACCAATACCGACGATGACGGTAAGTACAGCCACCTAGCACACAAGGGAGGGTGTGAGGAAAAAGAGAGTGACACACATGCACAACACATACCATTCACACGCACACCACACACACAACCAGCTGCACTACAAAAACATTTTGACCCCGAAAATCGGCAGAATTATGCAAGGACAACAGGTATTGACGAAAGTGATGGTAATCAGTTCAACATCAAAAATTAATAATCCGATTTGTCCATGAAACAGATATGTACACTTGTATAAAAAAGGGACACTGTCCAGTCCAAAGTTCAAAGGGCCCACATGGACACAGGACACAGTCCAAGGCCCAACTCGAATCCTGAGCACATCCGGATAGAACACTGCAGGGTCATCAGTTTGCAAATAGGCACCTCAGGGGGAGGGGGGGCACCTCAGCCGGATGCGGGAACAAGCCCACTGGTTCTGGAAGGGGCAACATGCCCATTGCTTTGTCCTGGGGAGTGCAAGGCCACAGTCTCTCAGGTGGGTGTCTTGCCCACTAGTTCTGGAGGGGGCAACATGCCCATTGCTTTGTCCTGGGGTGTGCCATGCACAGTCTCTCAGGTGGGTGTCTTGCCCACTGGTTCTGTGGGGGCAACATGCCCATTGCTTTGTGCTGGGGAATGCAAGGCCACAGTCTCCAGTTGGGTGTCTTGCCCACTGGTTCTGGAGGGGACAACATGCCCATTGCTTTGTCCTGGGAGTGCAAGGCCATAATCTCGCAAGTGGGTGTCTTTCCCACTGGTTCTGGAGGGGGCGACATGCCCATTGCTTTGTCCTGGGGACTGCAAGGCCACAGTCTCTCAGGTGGGTGTCTTGCCCACTGGTTCTGGAGGGGGGCAACGTGCCCATTGCTTTATCCTGGGGAGTGCAAGGCCACAGTCTCTCATTTGGGTGTCTTGCCTACTGGTTCTGGATGGGGGAACATGCCCATTGCTTTGTCCTGGGGAGTGCAAGGCCACAGTCTCTCAGGTGGGTAAATACTCCACTGGTTCTGGAGGGGGGAACATGCCCATTGCTTTGTCCTGGGGAGTGCAAGGCCACAGTCTCTCATGTGGGTGAATACCCCACTGGTTCTGGAGGAGGCAACATGCCCATTGCTTTGTCCTGGGGAGTGCAAGGCCACAGTCTCTCAGGTGGGTGAATACTCCACTGGTTCTGGAGGGGGCAACATGTCCATTGCTTTGTCCTTGGCCGTGCAAGGCCACAGTCTCTTAGCGGAGGGGGCAGCCCGCACAGTAGCCCCTGGAGGGTGGACTACATGGCGTCCGCTGGTGGTGATGGCTGCATGATTGTGGTGTTTGGGGGAGGCTCCTGGGCAGCTCCTGCATTCTGTGATGGCTGCATGCTGGTGGTGTTTGGCGGAGGCACCTGGGCAGCCCCTGCACTCTGTGATGGCTGCATGCTGGTGGTGGTTGGGGAAGGCTCCTGAGCAGCCCCTGCACTCTGTGGTGGCAGCACATCCACTGCTGGCACCGGGGACCCTGTGACAGCTGCTGGTGGTGGTGGTGTTTTCTGACAGCTTCCGCTCGTGTAGAGTGCCTCTTCTCCTCCTGGTCGTGGGTTGGGGATCACCTACCCTTCCTTGCAGGGGTGGATGGCTCTTCCCCTCTCTGCCTGGTGGAGCAGGCTCCTTCCCCTTCCTCACAACTTGTGCAGGCTCCTTCCCCTTCTTCACAGCTGGTGCAGGCTCCTTCCCCTTCTTCACAGCTGGTGCAGGCTCCTTCCCCTTCCTCACAGCTGGTGCCGGACTCTTCCCCTTTCATCCCAGGTTGTGCTGCCTCTGTCCCCTTCAGTGTTGTTGTTCTGGTATCCCTAACACCACGGGTAGGTGGTGCTACCACTGCACCCGTGGACTGTTTGGCTGAGGTGCTGGGCTATGTCCTTGCTACCCTGCCCATACAAGCAGGACGGTGGGAGAGGGGTAGGGAAGAGGTCAATCTGGGAAAGGAAAAGCTTTTTAGGGATGTTGGGATGTTGGGGCGGGAGGAGGGAGGAGTTATGGGAGTGGAGGATGAAGGAGTGGTCTTCAGAGGTGTATGTCTGCTGGATTTGGGTGCAGGTGCATGCGCTGTATGCTGTTGTGAGGTGGATGGCTGTTGGGTGTTTGAGTTTGTGTCCTTTAGGAGTGGGGTGGACAGACATGGTGGGAGAGGACACAGGGGACACGTGCATGGATGTTGTGGAGGTGTCTGCCAGTGAGGTGTGTGTTCTGCTTGGTGTGGCGATGATGCTGGTAGTTTATATTGATGTAGTGCATGCAAGTGTGACTGTGGATGTAACTCGGTGAGAGGTGGAGGAGGAGGAGGAGAAGGAGACAGTGTAAACAGTGGATGTTTTTGTGTCTGCAACTGAATGGTGTTTGTGTGAGTGCCTGTAGGATGAAGTGTGGTGCTTGTGTCAGAGTCACCAGATCCCCGGGGTCTGTGCACGTTCCCAACACGTCCACCACTGAACAGCTCCAAGACTCTGATAGATAAATCACAGAGACTGAGAGAGTTCAAGAGGGGAAGAGGGGATTAGCAAGGGAACAGCTGGGAAGGAGAACTGTAGTAAGAAAAAGGTTAGAACACACAATATGAAAATTATATCTCCTGAAATCAATACTAGACTATGATTCTAAGCCTAGTCACTCTGAAAACATGAACAATCTAAGAGTTAAGTTTAAAATGACTAAGTTTCAAGATGGCCGGATACCTGTAAGGGAATCAAGATGAATTAAATGAAAACTTTCTTATTCAAGTACTTTCCTTTACATGAGAATCAGAAAAAACATTCTGACTACATATTAAACCAGTCATATACATCCTGTTTTGAGAATGTATACTAGGACCATACAATATTGCATCTAGAAACTCTGGCCTTCTGTGTACTCTTAAAATGTTTCAACACAAATTGCGCATATTGTAGATATATACATATATATGTATATATATATATATAGTAAACACCATAAAAGGATTGTGCACCTTGCATAACACAATATGGATTCAGGAAACAAATCACATAACTTGTCAACTCGAATATTACATAATAAATATCTTAGAATAGTGGCGTACAATAAACAACATGAAATAAACTTGAGGAGAGAATCGTGCGTCTTGCCGATTCAAGTGTCACCATGTAAAATACCAAGAAATGGTAGCACGCAATGAATATCAAAGTAAAATCATCATTAACCGAATCGCGCGTCTTGCCGATTCGTAAAACACTATGTAAATTTCAAGAAATAACAGCTCACAATAAATAACAAAATCAAAGTACAATGAAACGAATCGCGCTTCTTTTGCCGATTCTTAAGCCACCATGTAAATGTCAAGAAATGGTAGCGCGCAATGAACAACAAAGTTAAATCTCATGAAATGAGTTGCGCGTCTTGCCAATTCGTAAAACATCATGTAAATGCCAAGAAATAGTAGCGCGCAATGGACAACAATGTTTAAACACCATAAAACGAATTGCGCGTCTTGCTGATTCTTAAGCCACCATGCCAATGTCAAGAAATGGTAGCACGCAATGAATAACAAAGTCAAACCTTTATGAAACAAATCACACGTCTTGCCTATTTGTAAACTACCATATAAATGTCAAGAAATGGTAGCACGCAAGTAATCTGTTACTCATTTAAGAATCAAACCAAGAATATGAAAATTCTCAATAACGGTGTCGGAACAGTCCAACCACCGTCTTACCGCCTGGAACAATGATCACCAATGAAGGATGAAGGGCAGAAGACTGGAAGATCCAAATAGGCTGCCGGGACAGGAGCTCAGGAAGAAGCTGCTGCTCTGCACCGGGACCTCTGAATAGTGAGCACTGGGAGTTGGGCTGGCTCTCTTTTATAGAGTCTTGGCCCAGCCCAGAACCACACCCAGGCATGTTGCAGGGAAAGTCTCTGGAAGGCCCTGGAAAGGGGCCACACCCTAACACACTCTGAAAACCTGCAGCAATACATTGCAAAGGAACAGTATTTGTAAGCATGTTAAAAATAAGTTTGCAGGATTGAACTCTGCAATGCAAAAAATTAAACCACAACATATCAGCACAATGCATAAATTATGTTTTTTTGAGAGTGCTGTTTTTTTGCATTTTTATCGCCAATAAAGCGCGTACTGCTCTGGTGCTGACAGCTTGTGTTTGCCTGGGCCATTTTTGTGTGTTGTCTTGTGTGCATGCTCCTCTGTCTGTGTGCTTGGGATGGGTTTCGGGTTGAGGAAAATGGGACTGGGAAGTGGAAGTTGGAGGGGGGACGGTAGAAACAGGGACAATGGCTGCCATCAGAGAGGAGGCCAGAGCCTGAATCGATCTCTGTTGGGCCGCCAATCCACGGTGGATGCCCTCCAGGATTGCATTGCTGCATCTGGGATGCCAGCCTCTGGATCGCATTCACAATGGTTGATTGCCCTACAGAGGTGGATCTCAGGAGGTCAATAGCCTCCTCACTCAGGGCAGAAGGGTTCACTGGGGCAGAGCCTGAGGTGCCTGGGGTGAAGGAGATGCCCACCCTCCGGGGTGAGCAGGCAGGGGCAACTAGTTGAGGGGCTACTGGGAGGGCGGTGCTGGTACGGGGGTGGCAGCTGTACCTGCGGCTGGGGTGGTCACAGAGGTGTCCGCCACCACCAGGGAGCTCCCATCGGAGGAGGTATCAGAGTCAGTGTTGTCCGCTCCAGTCTCCACCATGGTGCTCCCCTCGCCCTCCGCCCCACTGGTTCCCTCAGCGTCGGTGGACTCTGCCTCCTGGGTCCTGTGGGCTGCAGCTCCCTCTGTCACTGGTGCCTCTGCTCCTCTGCCAGATGATGCTAATGCACATGAGGACAGGATGACAAAACAAGAAAGGGGGGAGAGAGAGACAAAAAATACACTGGGTCAGTGACTGCACCAACACCGTTGGCGTGCACAGCACCCTCACACACAGGGGACAGGGCTATGCACTATGCATTGCACTACCAGTGAAAAGGCTAGTCACCAAGGCATGAGGAGAGGCACACACCGCCAACTGCAGCACACCTGGGACCCTCGCAGCCCTGCCGAGAAGTGAATACTAACAAGCTAGGTAAGCAGTATTTCCCATTTAAACCATTAGCCTCCAGAGGACCTACGCTGCTATGTCTGGCCTGGCCTAGGGGGACCCACTGACACACAACCACCACCCAGATACCACCCAGCCAGCTGTAAGTTGTAATGATAACCACTGTACTCACCCCCTTGTGGCTGCTGTGATGCCCTCAAAAACCCATCCAGCTCAGGGTAGGCCACCGCCAGTATGCGGGCCATCAGGGAGGGTCAGGGTCCGGTGGGCACCCCTTCCTCGCTGGGAGGCCATCCCCAGCTGGACCTCCGTGGTCTTTCATGCCCAGTGTCTCAGGTCCTCCCACCGTTTGCGACAGTGGGTGCTCTGCCTCCATAGACCCCCACGGTCCGCACCTCCTTGGTGATGGCATGCCATATTCTCTTCTTTTGATGGGCGCTGACCTGCAGAGGCAATACAGACAGGACACGATTAGACAAACAGTCCAGACTGTCACACAAATGGCCCACCATACCCGTTTGCATCACCACTGGCACACACATAGCCCAGCGCACAACATGTATACTGCCAAGAGGACACCCACCCCCCTTACATGATACCTTTACACACAACTCCATGTATTCATGCCATATGCATCGTGCCCACACTGTACTCACCTGTTGGTCTGGAGGCCCATACAGCAGTCTGTACTGGGGAAGGACCATCCACCAGGAAACAAGTGAGGAATGTTAAATAAAATGGCAGTCACATCCGCTGCGGTAAATACCGTCACCGCCGGCGTAGACCCCCATTGGCCACTGTGCCCCATAGGGCCCAATATGAACGAATGAGGAATTGCATGACGGTTCACGACCGCCTACCGCAACGGCAAACAACGTCAGCAGCATTACCTCACCATCATCTGTCCCTCCACATGACAGGCGGTTGCCATTTCAGGGGGGGTGAACAGGCCTATCAATAATTGCTGCATCACAGGATAAATAGGCACATACTTTAAAATTACAATGTCCCAAAACATGATTGCACAATGTGGACTGCTGTTGTGGTATAGTTGTTCAAATTGTGACAGCCTACTCACTCTTGTGTCCCTTAGATACCGACCGCTGCGGATGCATAGGAGATGAAGACATACCCCCATGTACAGACCCCTGGTGGACTTGGCTACACTGGAGGACAGGCACATTATCCTCACCTATAGACCGGACAGGGCCACAATCACAGAGCTGTATGCCCAGTTGGAACCTGACCTGATCTCAGCTATCCGTCATCCTAATGGAATCCCCCCTCTTGTGCAGGTTCTATCAGAGCTCCATTTCCTGGCAACTGGTTCTTTCCAAGTGACAGTGGGCTTGGCAGCAGGACTGTCACAGCCAATGTTCTCAATCGTGCTGGCAAAAGTCTTGTCTGCCCTGATAAAACACATGTGCAGCTACATTGCTTTCCCCCAGGTGGAGGATTTGGCCACTGTGGAGGCCGGGTTTTATGCAATGGGACATATCCCCAATATAATTGGGACGGTTGACGGAATACATATTGCATTTGCACCCCCCCCCCGGCAAAATGAACAGGTGTTCAGGAATTGTAAGAGTTTCCACTCCATGAATGTGCAGATAGTGTGCCTAGCGGACCAGTACATCTCCCATGTCAATGCTAAGTATCCTGGGTTGGTGCATGATGGCTTTGTACTAAGGAATAGCAGCATCCCAAATGTGATGTCCCAACTACAGAGGCACATGGTGTGACTAATAGGTGAGCCCTGGTTAACACCCAGTATATGTTGGTGTATGCCTATGCTGTTGGCCATATAGGGTAGTGTGTGGCTAAATGTTGTCCCTCAACAGGTGACTCTAGTTACCCAAACCTATCATGGCTGCTGACCCCTGTGAGGAATTCCAGGACAAGGGCAGAAGAATTTTATAATGAAGCATATGGGCGTACCAGAAGGATAATTGAGAGGACCTTTGGCCTCCTGAAGGCCAGGTTCAGGTGCCTCCATCTGACAGGTGGATCCCTGTGCTACTCACCCAGAGGATGAGGATGTGGACAACAGGACAGGACATTGGTGATACGTCAGTACTTTCAATGACACACAGGTGAGACAGTGCTACTTCACATTTCTGTGACTATTGGTGTATTCTGTGTGGAATTGGCATGCTGGCATTACCCACTTCTTTCCCCTACTTACTGTTACCTATGGATATTTATTTTACAGATGTTGATGATATGACAACATTGTCCTGATGTGATCAAAACAGCCAGCAACAGGTCATTAATTCTATGCTCATACTATTTACAGTTCATTTGCAATGGTTGTAGCTGTTTCAATCAATACAAATTTGCAATACATTAAATACTAGTAGTTGAGTTTCCTCCAAGGGTGTTTATTGTTGTGCTAAAATTTAGAAAGGAAAGTGCAATGGAATGGGGTGATGATGGAGGAAAGTCCAGAGTATTGTTCCAGTCTGTTTGTAGCATAGGTGCATTGTCCATGGGGGCATGGGAAGGGGAGCTATGGCAGTTCAAGGTGGACAAGATGACTGAGTGGGACACATGGGGGACAATCAGGAGAGTCTCATTTCCTGGCGGTGGTCTTGGCAAGTGTCTCTGGCTTCTGTCTGGTTCGCAGGGAACGTTTGCGGGGTGGTTCACCTTCTGCAGGGGGAGCGGTGCTGTGGCCTGTGGGTCCTGTGGTGGGGCCTCGTGACCAGTAGCGGCAGCGGAAGTGGAGGGTTGTTCAGATGACTGGCTAGTGGCAGGGGCCCGCTGGTGTGCTGTTGCTTCCCTCATGATGTTGGCCATGTCTGCCAGTACCACTACTATGGAGATCAGAGTGTTGTTAATGGCCTACAAGTCCTCTCTGATCCCCTGATACTCTCCCTCCTGCAGCCGCCTGTTCTCCTGCACGTTGTCTAGGATCTGGCCCATCGTGTCCTGGGAATGTTGGTAGGCTCCCAGGATCTCGGAGAGTGCCTCCTGGAGAGTCGGTTACCTGCTCCTGTCCTCCCTCTGGCCCCCCGCAGCCCTCCCAGTTTCCCTGTTGGCCTGTGCCTCTGTCCCCTGAACGGTGTGCCCACTGACTCCAGGTCCCTGCTTATCTTGTGGGCGAGGTGTGGCCTGGGGGCCCTGTACAGGTGGGCACATTGCTGATTGACGTATCCTGGGGACAGGGTGTGGGTATGCTGGGTGGGTGCTGTGGTGTTGGTTCCTGATGGGGGAGGCTCTGTGGTGGTCTGTGAGTGGGCTTGGGTGACCGGCTGTCCAGTCGTCCCTGATGGGTCAGGTAGGTTGTACAGATCCAGAAGTCCAGAGTTACTGTCATCACTGTGGGCCTGTTGGGGGACTGGATAGTGGTGGCACCTCCTCTCCAGTGACATTGGCTGGGGAACCTGTGGGGATGTAAATGATGTATTATGCTTCAAGTGTTTGACATTTGTACTTCTGTAGCTTCCCCTCTATGGTTGTTGTTACCCTGCCAGCTTTTGTTTGTGTATGTTGGTGTATTGTGGGATAGTTGGTTTCCCTATGCTGTGCATGCTTTAGTGATGAGTGTCCATGCAGGGCTGGGAGGGGTGTTCATGCATTGGTACAGCATGCATGGCCTGACATTGGGATTAGTGAGATGTGTTGGTGGAGTGTGTGGGATGTGGTGGAGTGATGTGAGTGAGGGTAAGGGGGTGTGATGGCATGCAGGTATGGGGGTGATAATTGTTAAAAGTTGACTTACCAATGTCCAGTCCTCCGCCAACTCCGGCGAGTCCCTCAGGATGCAGTATTGCCAGTACCTGCTCCACGCATGCTGTGAGTTGTGGGAGAGGAGGTGGGGGTCCACCGCCAGTCCTCTGTATGGTGAGCTGGTGCCTTCCTGCTATGGAACATACCCACAAAGGTTGTGCCACCTCTTTCTGATGTCCCTTGTTCTTGGGTGCTGTCCACAATTCTCCACCATAGCTCCATCTTCCTTGCTATTGATATTTTCTGCACCTGTGCTCCAAAGATCTGTGGCTCTACCCTGACGATTTCCTCCACCTTGACCCTTAACTGCTCCTCAGTGAAACGTGGGTGCCTTTATGGTGCCATTAGTGTTGTGTGATGTGTGTTGGTGAGCGTGTGTTGGGTAATGTGGTGGGATGTGTGATGTGGAGTGCGTGAGGGGTGTATGGGTGTATGTGGTGTGCGTGTCTAGTTGTCTCTGTGCTCGTCTTCTCAGTCTCCTGGTGGCAATAGTTGTTTGTAAAGAGTTGTGGGTAATGTGGGTGGGTGTTTTATAGTGGTGTGGGTGTGTGGGTGTGGTGGGTTCATGGTTGTCAGGGGTGTGTTTTTGGTATAGGCCAATGTAGTGTTCTTTTGTATCTGGGTGTGCATTCTGAGCGCCGCGGTATGTACCGCCAATGGTTTACCACCATTGAATGTCCGCTGTGATGATTCGTTGGTCATAATGTGATGGGCGTTGTTTTGTTGGTGTAGCGGTGTGCGTTTTGGAACCACCAGTTTATCACTGACCTTTGGTCTGGCGGATTTGTGTAGGTGGCTGTATTCTGTCGGATTGGTGTGTTTGTGTCATAATATGGTGAACGGATATTCGCCAGCACAGTGTTAAATTAGCGGCCATCAGTGCGGTGGTAAGCGGGATTTACCACTAATGTCAAGATGAGGGCCATATTGTCCAAGGTCCTTTTCTTCTGTTGATAATGACCAAAAAAGTCAAACTAAGACCATCACACCATAGGAGACCAACCAACATCTCCAAATGGGTGCCACTTGAAGAGTAAAAATCAGAATGATTTATATCCAGATCAGTGGTATGAATCGTTATGCAAATAAAAAAATACAGTACAAGACATCTCTACCAAAACCACTAATACTTCGATCACAATTATCAATTCAATTATCAACACCACAAGCATCAACAATGCCACCATCTCACCAATACCACCATCATCAATACCACCATTACCAATTCTACCATCAATACCATTACTGTCAATGCCACGAAGTTCACCACAAACACAACCACCAATACAACTAATACACCACTAACCACATCACCAATGTCACTAATAGCACCACAACCACCAATGCAGCGCCAATATTGCCATCATCAATATGAGAGCACCTCCACCAATACTGTCACTAGTATTAATACCACAAATATCACCACCACAAGTAGAACAACAATCAACAATAACACACTAGCAATACCTCTTCACTACCAGCAGAACTGTCACTAACACAACTGCTAACATGCATTGGAAAATCCAGTGGGTCTGGCTTGATGTGCTATCACATAGAGATACATTTCTGCACACCTGTGTTTGCATGCATAGAGATATTAGAAGCAGGCCTTTTGCCTTTGCCAATGCTTAATGCTTTTCAAATTAAAGTTAAATGTACCCACGAGTACAATGAAGAAAACATCTTTTCATGTGCCCACTCAGTGGGAGATCTGCTGAACAATTGACAAACACACGCACCTCTTATTAACAAATGTAAATTCACGTGAGTAAATTGTAAATCTATATGCGCACATTTACACTTACAATTTGTAATACATTTACTACTTTTGGGTATTCACCATTTCCAACTGTGAATTTACTACAGTAAAGTGTACTGCTGTGAGTGTAGACTTATGTGTCTCCATCTCCTGAAATCAGGGAGTGGAGCTAAATATATGAGTACTAAGTTACTTCTAGCAGCTTTTCACACGTAGGAAGAGGTCTCTGCCACCCAGAGCAAGATCTCCCCATGGTGAGGTATAGGGAAATACTACAGCACATATTCAATTTACAATTAAAAATATAATCATTAAAATATTTTTGACACCCTACCATTGTTATTTCCTATAGGAGGGTGTTGCAGGACTAGTAGTTGAGCACTTGTGGTGCTAGACTTACTGATGAAGTGAGCTGGACTCCATTTACCAGTGTTTTGGGGCCTTTTGACTGTAGTAACTTTAGAAGGGCAGTGTGTGAACAGCAATGGGCTTACTTTTTTGTGGGGGATTCTTTGTCACTACCCATACCCCATCTTTAACCTCCCTTAACCTGACCTTACCTCGCCCTAAGCCCTTCCCATTTTGCAGTTAATATTCCCTATTTTCCCGCCACCTCTCCCTGTCCCTCCCACATGTACTACAACAACTCAGGCATACATGTGCAGAGATCTCTGTAATTGGGAATGAGATCACTGCATTGAAAGGATAGGAGAGGTAGAGGGGTAGACCTCAGCATGTAGGTTTGTGAATAGCATTTTGCAGCTTGTGAGCAGTGCTACTCTTGTGCTTGTAAACATACTACAAAATGCATTATGTAATTAGGACCCATAGATGTTTGATACACTTTTGTTCCACCAAGAGTAAAGGTAAATGTCAGACCGATTTTTACAAAGAAAGATTTGCACGTTGCTATGTTCTTTAGGGAGTATAGGTAACAGGGCTTGATACCTTCATTTGCATTGAGGCAAGCCTCTTGCGATACACCATAGCTCTGATTACAGTACAGGTGTGAGTGATTCTATTGTGGATTTCTCATTGAACACTTTATGGTCTTCATCTCCATATATAATGCAAAGCTATGAGCATTCCAGATTGATGTGATTACTTCCAGGATGTCTGTCTTTATCTTGATATATACCCAGGAACAGTTAGCACAATGAGTTCCTCTCAACTGCTAAAACCCAAGGGCCATGTGTACAGAAGCATTTTTGCGATCAGAAATGGCCCGATTTATAGAACTGAGCCATTTCCGACTGCAAATATGCAAACTGAGAGTCGGTAACATGTTACCGAATCGCCATTTGTGTTTAGTGATACTCTGTATGAATGTCTTTTGACCAAATTACAGTAGCAAAACAATCATTTTTTACAAACAATTCAAGGAGGTTGGTAACTATTCACCAATGGGGATGGGCCTGCAGGAGACCTTAGCCCTTTGTGCATGTTGAAAAAAATATTTTTTAGACCCGCAGGGGTCTACGAGATCACTGCCTACTCTTAAATGAAACTTAAACATTTAATTTCAGTTTTTGAAATGCTTTGCATAATCCTTTAGGGAAAATGAGCTGCATTAAAAAAAAGATTGCTTTATTAAAAAGCAATCACAGACATTGTGGTCTGCTGATCCCAGCAGGTCACCATCCCTGTAATGGCTGCAATTCCTATTGGGTCTCAGATTGTGACCTACCTCATTAATATTCATTAACAAGGTCTATTTGTGACCCCATTAGGAATCGCTATTTGAAGGTTGTACGTTTTCTTACATTAGGAATTGCAATTTCTGAATTGAGATTCAGTAAAAATCGCAATTAGGAAATCACAAGTCCTAATTTGTGTACATATGACTCCATATGCCCGGAAGCCAAACATGCAATGACTAGTAGTAGCTGTAGTGATCCCTGTCTCTGTCCCACTAGTTGATAAAGGAAACCTCTTTGCAGCTAGATCTGAAAGACCAGAAAAAGTGGTCCACAAAACTGTGAGATGTTGTCTGTAGGCACTGTGCCTGAAGCTCAAAAGGAGGTAGAAAATAACACAAGTACAAGCAATGTGAAGGATTTTGCCAAAATATGAAATAGAACTAGCATAACTTTATCAAATATCTCCTTTAGTGGAGCCTAGCTTGATGTGACTCACAAATTATCACTTGAGGTAGACGGCAGTATAATTCTGATAGCCTCACATCTTACATAATCCTGTAGTAGGCAAACCCTGATTAGAAGAATTCCCTCACTGTTGGTCTTGGGCCTCTCTGAAGGGTCATGCCCATACTTCACTCCATTGTTTTGCTGAATTTGTTTTTGTTTGCTTTAGGACTCTGCTCACTTTACCACTGCTAACCAGTGCTAAAGTACTTGTGCTCTCTCCTTTAAACATGGTAGCATTGGCTTACATCTAATTGGCACATGCATTTACTTGTTAGTCACACGTAAAGTGCTAGTACATGTACCCAGGGCCAGTAAATTAAATGGTGCTAGTGTGTCAGCAGCACGTATTGTGCCACACACTTAAGTAGCCTTGCCAAACATGTCTCAGGCCTGCCATTGCAGCATGCGTGTACAGCTGTAAACTACCATTTCAACCTGGCAAAATAAACCTTTTGTCAGACATAAACTCTCCTTTTCAGTATATATGTCACCCTAGAGTACATCCTAAAAAGCCCATAGGGCAGGTTGCTTTAAAAAGCAGGCGATGTACTTGTCCTGGTAGTCAAAAACTCTCAAGTTAATTTTTTGGTATTGCAAGTCCTACCTCTCTCACAGGATAACATTGGGTCACTTTATTTCATTTAATATGGCAATCAGTGATAACTCTTCATTGGGAGCAGGTAGGAATGTTTAGTTTGGTGTCTGATTAATTGTAACTTAACACCCTCTTTAATGGTAAGGTCAGATTTAAAGTCACAATTCTGAAAATGCCACTTTTAGAAAGTTGGCATTTTCTTGTCCTGACCATTTGGTCTCTGTTGCCTATTCCTGGGTCATATGACTAGGTGTAGTTAGAGGTTGGCCTTTGTGTATTACTCCTGGACAGCCACACAATAGAAAGTCTGGGTGTTGGCAGGATGGGTCACCTCTGGCAGAATGAGGGGGCAAAGCTTCACCCACCACACTTGTAATTCAATGGGGGTACCTCAGAACACGAACCAAGGACTTCACACAAGCCTATTATGCTCCCGGACAGACCAGGGCCAGGGCAGGGATGCAGGAGATTCCAAACAACTCTGTGGGGGAAAACTCAAGGCGCTTCTCCAACTTCACAGTGGGCATCAGGTATATAAAGGAAATCCTCAGACCCACTCTTCAGTATACTCTTAGACCTGTGGATACTACAGAAGAAGGATGCCCTTCTGCTCTTCTGCCTGGGGCCTGCCCTGCTTGTTGAGAAAGAAGACTGAACCTGCAATCTTCTCCCCAGGCTGAAGTGAATCCAGTGCTTAGCTGACTTATCTCCTGTTATAGCTACAGAGAAATAACAAGTTAAAGAGACCTCCCTGCATCTGCCCAGCTGACCGGATGCCTTGACCTGCAATTGGACATGCAACTCTACTTGCCTGAACCCTGCTGGTCTGCTAGAGTGAGTTCCTGATGCCCCAGAGGTACCCCTCAGGTCCTGGATTCGTGGTGTGTCATCAGTTGAACTCCTCATTTAAGAAAAGGAGAAATAATGTACTTTTAGGCTCTGTGACCATGAACAGGCTTGTTTGTGCCAAGATCTTGCCCCTTGTGTCGACCACCATTGCAAAGCTCAGATGAATCTGAATCTTTGCTCTATAGCAACCGCCAGTGACAACCAGCAACACAAGATCTGCACTTCAGGCTACAGCTTAAACAGCCTGCGGTGATGGCCACCGCAAAGCTCCAGGAATGACCGCTTGTGACACAAGACAGGCTCTTTGTGCTATGGCGACACCCGCCTGGAATGCCTAGTCTGCTGTTTGCGCTACAGAGACTACCATCCCCGTTGTTCTCTCTGCTCCTACCTCATGGCCTCCTCCATCACAAATGGAACTCTTCACGTTGGACTTTAGAAGGGAACTTTTTTTGTGAAATTAACATGGTGCCTGTGTCCGGCCCATGCTTTTAGTTGGCCTGAACTTGTGACTTTCACCAGGTCTTGCATGACAAGATAACTACGAGTGGTGCTTTGTGCTTTTAGGCATTAAACTTACCTTAACTCTTTAAAATTGCATATCTCTACTTCTACTTATAAAGCTTTTGTCATTTACATGCCAAATAATGTATTGCATTTTACTCTTTTTTTTCTAAATGAATGTGCCATTCTTCTTGCGGTATGTTTACACTTTATTAATCTGTGTGTGCTGCATAAATACTTTACACATTGCCCCAAAGTTAAGCCTGAATGATCTTGTGCTCAGCTACCAGAGGGTTAAGCACAAGTTAATTTATTGACTTTTTGACAAGGATTGTACCTTTTACTTGACAGGGTCCCCCACCACTCAACAAACAACCCACTTTTTCACACTCACCTTCACAGTTCCTCAATGAAACCACCCACTATCATGATCTGTGGTCATTGATTTCTCTTTGTTCCCTAAATGATGCTTTCTCTTAATAGAGAGAGACGTGGTTTTCACAGTACTAGGCAAACGCACCACTTGATCCTGGAAGCTGAAAGCCTGATTCAGAAAGGAAAACTGAGACTTTTGTTTAAGTTTACAATTGCTTGCTATTCACAAAGGTATTATACTAGTAGTCTATTTACGACAGTTGAGTCTCTGCACATAAAACGGTAGGGCAGTCATAAACATACTACTAGTATCATATCTTTGTGACTAGCAAACAATTCTAAACTTACACAATAGTGTAAGTTTACCTTTCTGATTCAGGCCTTGAGTGTTTTAGCCTGGTCTCTCTGGCACTACCGCTGCCCACTTGTAACTTTTTTATTAACTCAAGACTTAGGGCCTGATCACGAGTTTGGTAGTCCTAGGACTGCCAAACTCAAGGTGGTGGGTGGACCGCCAGATTACCATCCTGGTGGTCGGACTGCCAGAAGACTGCTGCCTACCCCAGTATTAGGGATTCCGAGGGGTTGACGGCAGTTAAAGTTGTGGTCAGCCATGGTGACACCAAGTTCGACACTAACATGCTGATCACGACTTTCCTTTCTGCCAGTCTTTTCATGGCGGGGTCCCTGCCATGAAAATACTTGCAGAAAGGCAAAGCTGGGGCCACGGGGGGCCCCGGCACGGCCCACCACTATGCTGTTCACAGTGCAGGGGCAATGGCATTGGCCTCAGCTCCTTGTTTCCAGCTGGCTGACGGGCGGGAACTTAATAGTATGATGTTTCCACTGGTCAGCCCAGTGGAAACATTGTAATATGACTGTGGCAAGGCCGCCAGCTTGACGGCTGCCTCACCACCGCCATATTGGAGTTCGGGTGGTTCAACCACTAAACACATAATAAGACCTTTTGTGTTCAAGTCAGGTCCTGTCTAAGAGTCCAACGATGGATCACCGACAATGTTCTCCCACTTAAGTGAACTAATCTCTAGAAATTCTTCAATGCCCACAATGAAATAAATTTCATACTGTCTATCTGACTAATGCTCCTTGCACATTGAAAACCTATGAAGGCTCACTTTGTTCTGAGATTATGAGGGTCATTCCGACCCCGGCGGGCGCCGCCCACCTGGCGGAGACCGCCAAAAGACCGCACCGCGGTCAAATGACCGCGGCGGTCATTCTGACTTTCCCGCTGGGCGGGTGGGCGTCCACCAAAAGGCCGCCCGCCCGCCCAGCGGGAAAGACCCAGCAACGATGAAGCCGGCTCCGAATGGAGCCGGCGGAGTTGCTGGGGTGCGACGGGTGCAGTGGCACCCGTCGCGATTTTCAGTGTCTGCTTTGCAGACACTGAAAATCATTATGGGGCCCTGTTAGGGGGCCCCTGCACTGCCCATGCCAGTGCCAGTGGCATGGGCAGTGCAGGGGCCCCCAGGGGCCCCACGACACCCGTTCCCGCCATCCTGTTCCTGGCGGTAAAAACCGCCAGGAACGGGATGGCGGGAAGGGGGTCGGAATCCCCATGGTGGCGCTGAGGATTCCCTGGGACAGGGGTAAACCGGCGGGAAACCGCTGGTTCCCCTTTTCTGACCGCGGCTTTACCGCCGCGGTCAGAATGGCCCAGGAAGCACCGCCAGCCTGTTGGCAGTGCTTCCGCGGTCGTTGGCCCTGGCGGTCCAAGACCGCCAGGGTCAGAATGACCCCCTATGTATCCAGAAACTGTGTTTCACGGAAAAAGAATATACATCAATGCTCAAGGTTTATAACTAAATGAAGGTTCTGTAAACTATGAGTGGGTTGGTGTTTTGACTGTGCAGGGGTCCCCACATCGAGTTTTGTGGTATTTACCTCACCCAGTAATTGCTGGGAGTGTTAAATAATTCACCTGTTAATTTGCGGCCGGTGAAACCCTCTGGAATTTAACAGTGAATAACAGTAAGGTATTCCCTGTGACATGAGGATTTTGGTGTGGTAAGGAGTTGCAAAAGCTTCGTACATCTGGCCCTAAAATGCTGCAAAGCCTTTTCATGGGAGACAGTGCGCTGTGCATATGGTACCCATAAGGGTCAAATAACCAATATTTCATTATTCTGAAGCTCTAAATGATTGTATTTAGCGCAAGTGTCGTAGGCTGCCCATTGATACCTTGAAGGGCTGTGACAATTGAAGAGAGAAGAACTGCAACAGGAGGTGGGAACAACAAACTAGACAAAGAGAAACATTACAAAACATGAATTCTGCATCATTTATATTTGCAGTTTGGTAATATGACTATTTTTTAAACTCTTTCAATTACGTTGAACAGTTTTATTGCCCAATACATCATCTAAATTTGTCCATGGAGTACTATGCTTATTGATGTTTATCTCCATTTTTGTCAGTTTGAAACAGCCAAGATTCATATTTTAATATCAAGTTGGAAATTGTTTATAAGATTCACTCCACTAGAAGATGAATGTAGAGCTGTTTCTATAAATCTTGAAAAATGAACTGGCACGGATCTCCAAACCATGGGCGTCAATTCACCAAAATGCCAGGGGTAGCGGACGTGAGATCACACGATATTTAACCTTTACTTTGACACACACACACACACGTGTTTACACATACGCACACATTCACACACTCTCTCATTCATAGACTCTCACCTGCAAGCACGTATACAACATACATTTGAGAGCATTTTCACTTACCTAAGCTGACAGATAGTGTCATATTCCATCTAACTGTACTCCATTTTTGTTACACTAATGGTGAATAATATTATTCACCATTAGTGAAATAAAACAATTGACATAAAACCAGGAAAGTGGAGTCTCAACCGACGTCTTTAAGAATGAACTGCTCCTGTTTCACAGGCACTGAATTCTGATTATATGACGGAACACCGAATTAAAAACAACTACTAACCTTAACAACGAGGTCGGAACACCGACCTCGTCCTTACTACTAATGATTTTACCACGAATGCCTTAACAACGATATTTCGTTGTAAAGGCATTCCTGATAAAATCATTAGCAATAGGCACCATTCACCCTACATCCCTCACCCCACCCCCCCAACCCCACCCCAAAACCTAAAACCCCCTGACCCCCCACCCACTCCCCAAAACCAAAAACACCCCACCCCCCAACCCCACCCTAAAACCTAAAACCCCCTGACCCCCCCACCCACTCCCCAAAACCAAAAACGCCCCACCCCCCAACCCCACCCCAAAACCTAAAACCCCCCTGACCCCCCACCCACTCCCCAAAACCAAAAACGCCCCACTCCAAAACCCAAAACCCCCTGACCCCCCACCCACTCCCCAAAACCAAAAACGCCCCACCCCCCCAACCCCACCCCAAAACCTAAACCCACCACTTACCTTCGCCAACTCCCTTCTTTGTACCTTAACCACGCATGTTTGTTGTTCAGAACATACATAGTTAAGGCACAAAAATACGAAGTCGTGGTTAAAAAAAGCGTTGTTACGCTTTCGTTAACCACGACTTTCGTAATAAAAAAGTCGTAAAAAAGGATGTTTCCCCTGAATTCTGCCACTTCTGAGGCCAGGGGTCGCAAAGGCAGTGCCAGGGGTCACATGGGGCAAGCCAGGGGTCCCAGCTGCGACCCCCGGCGACCCCAAAATGACGTCCATGCTACAACCTGTATTTTATTTTTAGTGCAAGAATCGGCCGCCAACTCGACTAGGCAATCACTACCTGCCACAGAGTTTTTTGGGTGAATTACAGCTGTACTGTAAAAATGGGGAATAGTGTGTGCAAGGGTTTTGGCACCAGTGTTGTGTGTTATTTTTGCATTTTCCTCGCTTTGTGCTTGCTAACAGATGACAGAGCCATTTGCCATTATTTCTGCCTGTAGTGAAACAAGCGAGCACATTTATTGTTTGAATCGTAGTTAGCACCGGTTCCTGGGTATAAATCAGGCTCTTAATCGTGAACTAGAAACGAACAATAACATGATCTCAACCATCCAAGTGGCAGAGGTCCCGTTCTCGCCACTATGAACCTGACTCCCCTATTACAAGGTTGGCAGAAAGCAGAGAGCTCACTCTCTGAGCCTGATCCTCCATCGGTTTGGTCATGAAGCAATTATGATGCTGCCAGAAACGATGCTGGGCTGGTTACTCACTCTACCATGACTGGGACGCTAACATATCTAATGATCTAATCCCTCTATGCACGCCACTTTTGTTATTACAGTTGTCTTTCACCCTAATCATATTATAGTGTGTAAAACATGGTCGGTTCAACCCTTCATCAAATCATAGACACTGGAAATGTGACAATTTAACCACCCCTAGGTTGAATTTTCCCAGTGCCCACAAATGGGCTTGGTGAAGTTTACATCAGGGGAATTCCCCCCTACCACCTCCCTCCTGCTCCCTGCCACCCCCCACAATAAAACTAAATAGGCTGACACTTTGATGGAAAATCCAATGATCTGGGTTTATGTAGTTTATTACTGTTTCATAGTCAGCTCAGTTGACTTGCAACTCATGCATTAAAATGTGTCTGTCATAATGGACGGTGGTATCCGTATGATATTTGTAGAGTCTTGCACCTATGGACGGTGGTATCTGTACGATATTTGTAGAGAGCTTGAACCTATGGATGGTGGTATCTGTACGATATTCGTAGGGAGCTTGTACCTATGGGCGTGGTATCTGTACGATATTCGTAGAGAGCTTGTACCTATGGGCGTGGTATCTGTACGATATTCGTAGAGAGCTTGTACCTATGGATGGTGGTATCTGTACGATATTCGTAGAGAGCTTGTACCTATGGATGGTGGTATCTGTACGATATTCGTAGAGAGCTTGTACCTATGGATGGTAGTATCTGTACGATATTCGTAGAGGGTCTTGCACCTATGGACGGTGGTACTGTTCGATATTTGTAAAGAGTTTTGCACCTATGGAAGGTGGTATCTGATTTGTAAAGGGTCTTGTACGTATGGACGGTGGTATCCGTACGATATTTGTAAAGAGTTTTGCGCCTATGGACGATGGTATCTGTATGATATTTGTAAAGAGTTTTGCACTTATGGATGGTGGCATCTGATTTGAAAAGAGTGTTGCACCTATGGGCGGTGGTATCTGTACGATATTTGTAAAGAGATTTGCACCTATGGATGGTGGTATCTGATTTGTAAAGAGTCTTGCACCTATGGACAGTGGTATCTGTATGATATTCGTATTGAGTCTTGTACCTATGGAGGGTGGTCTCTGTACGATATTCGTTAAACTCTTGTACCTATGAAGGGAGTCTATCAGACAGCTACAATGAGCCTTCTCTTCATTTGTCACTGTTTAGGGAGCGAGTGTTGTCTGGTAATGCAGTTAAGAAATGCTCTGAATTTTCCCCAATCGAAGAGAGAACAGTAAATGTTTACATGCTTTCATGTAATGCCGTAAGCACTTGTATGGTATGTGGAAGCCACAAGTACATGGGGGAAGGTGGAAGGGACAAGAAAGCCACACGGGGTAGGACTGGAGGGATGGAAAGTACCCCAAGGGCGCAAGTGGTGGAAAGCCACATGGAGACTCTAGGATGCAACAGGGAGAAGCACATGGATGAGCGCTACAGGAAGGGGGACTGGGAGAAGCACTCAATCAACAGAGAACAACGCGTAGTGAAGCCTGAGCGAAGTACATGAGAGTGACACGTTAAAAAATGTATGCTCTGTCATGAGGTGCTTGACTGAAAATAAAAATGTAGTGCGTGAAAAACAATCACTAGAAGCGCCGATGTTAGTCAAACAAAGCAACAGTAAAGAGACAGTGTTCCATGGGAGGGGTGTATGAAGTTGGCTCTCTGTATACTATATCCAAATGAGATATAGGGCCTGTTACAACTTTGGAGGAGGTGTTAATCCGTTTCAAAAGTGACAGATATACCACCAGCCGTATTATGAGTTCCACAGGATATAATGGACTCGTAATACGGCTGGTGGTATATCCGTCACTTTACTGTCACTTTTGGGACGGATTAACACCTCCTCCAAAGTTGTAATCAGGCCCATAGTGTGCACAGAGTCCAGGGATTACCCAAGAGGCTTGACAGAGGCAATAATAGATAATACTAATGTTCTATTTGTGGTAGTGTGGTCGAGCAGTTAGGCTTATCAGAGGGTATTGTTATGCATTTGTTGTACACACACAAGCAATAAGTGAAAACACACACTCAATGACTTAACTCCAGGCCAATAGTTTTTTATAAAAAAAAAAAATATTTTGTTAATTTATTTTTAGAACCACAAGATTAATTTAGCAGCTAAGTACATTAAATGAAAGGTACTTTGCATAGTAGTAGTTGATACTTTGAATACATTCAGGCGGTCATTCTGACTCTGGCGGGTGGCGGTTGCCGCCCGCCAGGCGGGAACCGCCATTTGGCCGCTACGCGGTCAAAAGACTGCTGCCGGCATTCCAAACTTCCCGCTGGGCCGGCCGTCGCTACCCATGGTAGCGCCGGCCGGCCCAGCGGGAAGGAGGCCTGCAACACAGAAGCCGGCTCCGAATGGAGCCGGCGGTGTTGGGGGCTTGCGACGGGTGCAGTTGCACCCGTCGCGCTTTTCACTGTCTGCTAGGCAGACAGTGAAAAGCTTCATGGGGCCCTGTTAGGGGACCCCTGCACTGCCCATGCCAGTGGCATGGGCAGTGCAGGGGCCCCCAGGGGCCCCAAGACACCCGTTCCCGCCAGCCTCTTCCTGGCGGTGACAACCGCCAGAAACAGGCTGGCGGGAAGGGGGTCAGAATCCCCATGGCAGCGTTGCTTGCAGCGCTGCCCTGGCGGATTCGCCCAGCCGGGGGAAAACCGGCGGGAAACCGCCGGTCCCGGTTTTCTGACCGTGGCTTTACCGCCGCGGTCAGAATGGGCTAGGAAGCACCGCCAGCCTGTTGGCGGTGCTTCCGTGACCGGTCAGAATGACCCCCTCAATATTGTACACAATTTTCATTAAAATGTCAAAAAGCTATTTTAAAAGTGGACACTGCAATTTTCAACAGTTCCTGGGGGAGGTAAGTACAGTACAGTTTCATAGGTAAGTACCACACTTATGGGTTCAATCTCCGGGGCATAGGTAGCCCACCATTGGGGGTTCAAGGCAACCCCAAACACTCAGCACCAGCAACACAGGGCCGGTCAGGTGCAGAGGTCAAACAGGAGCCAAAATGACGTGGGCGCCTATGGAGACAGGGGGTACTCCGGTTCCAGTCTGCTTGCAGGGAAGTACCCGCGTTGTCGGAGGGCAGACCAGGGGGGGTTTGGAGGAGTACTGGATGGGCCCCAAGTAGGCACACAAACCACCCCCTCAGTGGCACGGGGGCAGTCAGGTGCAGTGTGTAAACAGGGCATCAGGTTCTCAATAGAACTCAATGGAGGGACCCGGGGTCACTTTAGGTGCTGCAGGCAGGGCACAGGGGGGCCTCTCAGGCAAGCCACCAACTGGGCAAGAGTAAAGGCCGCCTGCTGGTCGTTGCTGCACCAGTGGTCAGTTACTCAGCTTGGGGGCTGCGGTGCAGTGCTTCTTCCAGGCGTCGGATATCTTCGTCCCGGGCAGTCACGGTCAGGGTGGTCCTCGGGATTCCCTCTGCAGGCGTCGTCGTGGGGGTGAAGGGAGGTTAGGCCACGGTGGACATGTCGTCGGAGTCGCCTGGGGGTCCTCTCTGGATAGTTGGTTTCTTTGGACACGTGCCAGGGGCGTCGGGTGCAGAGTGTTGGGGACTTACGTTTCTGGAGTGAGGTGGGAGTCCCTTTAAAGATGGATGTCTTTTCTTCTTGTTGGGCAGAGCCACTGCCCATGGGAGTTCTTGGTCCTCAGTGATGCAGGCAGTCCCCTGGAGGCTTTTCAGGGGTCGCTGATCCTGCAGAATACGTCGCTTCTCAGTTGCAGAGTCTTTGAAGCCAGAGACAGGCCGGTAGGGCTGGGGCCAAGTCAATTGTCGTCTCCTTTTCTGCTCTGCTGGATTTTCAGCTCAGCAGTCCTTCTTGTGAGGTCATCAGGAATCTGAAGAGCTGAGTTCCGTGTTGCCCCTAAATACTAAATTTAGGGGTGTGTTAGGGTTAGAGGGAGGTAGCCAATGGCTACTGTTCCTGAGGGTGGCTACACCCTCCTTGTGTCCACTCCCTCTGGGGAGGGGAGCACACCCCCATCCCTATTGATCCCAATCCTCCAAAGCAAGATGGAGGATTTCCCAAGGAGGGGGTCACTTCAGCTCTGGTCACCTTAGGGGTGGACCTGGTTGAAGGGGTGACTCCTCCTTGTTTTTCTATCATCCCTCTGGACCTGCCGCCAAGAGTGGGGGCACGTCCGGAGGGCGGGCATCTCCACTAGCTGGAGTGCCTTGGGGCATTGTAACACCAGGCTTGAGCCTTTGAGGCTCACTGCCAGGTGTTACAGTTTCTGCAGGGGGAGGTGTGAAGCACCTCCACCTAGGGCAGGCTTTGTTTCTGACCACAGAGTGCACAAAGGCAGGAACCCGTCTGGAAGTGGCAGGCTGGCACAGACCAGTAAGCCTTGCACTAGCAGTTGAGCTAACATACAGGGGGCATCTCTAAGATGCCCTCTGTGTGCATTTCTCAATAAATCCCACACTGGCATCAGTGTGGGTTTATTGTGCTGAGAAGTTTGATACCAAACTTCCCAGTATTTAGAGTAGCCATTATGGTGCTGTGGAGTTCGTAATGACAGACTTGCAGACCATATACTCAGTATGGCTACTCTGCGCTTACAATGTCTAAGAATTGACTTAGACACTGTGGGGGCGTAGTGTTCATGCAGCTATGCCCTCACCTGTGGTGTAGTGTACCCTGCCTTAGGGCTGTAAGGCCTGCTAGAGGGGTGACTTACCTATGCCACAGGCATTGGTTTGTGGGCAGTGCCATGTCGACTTTGTCTTTTCTCCCCACCAGCACACACAAACTGCAAAGCAGTGTGCATGCACTGAGTTAGGGGTCCCTGAGGGTGATATAATACATGCTGCAGCCCTTAGGGACCTTCCCTGGCCACAGGGCCCTTCGTACCAGGGGTACCTTTTACAAGGGGCTTAACTGTGTGCTAGGGCTGTGCCAATTGTGGAAACAAAGGTACAGTTTTAGGGAAGGAACACTGGTGCTGGGGCCTGGTTAGCAGGGTCCCAGCACACTTCCAATCAAAGCTGGCATCAACACTAGGCAAAAAGTAGGGGGTGACCATGCCAGCAGTGGCATTTTCCTACAAGGGGCTACCATAAAAATGACAGGTTGAGACGTGAATGAGAAGCAAATCAATGAGAGTGAAAGGAAAGCCAACAAATGGTAGGGAATAGATGGGGTTCAAGCCCCTCTATGTACTTATAAGCCACAATATGCTTTGGAACAAGCAGCACATACGTTCTCTAGTTGGCTGGATATAAAAATACAACATGTAGTGCTACATAAAACACAAATTGCTATATATACATTTCCACAAAGAAACAAAAAGCCCAAGGGAAGTGCTCACCTTATGTTTGTACCTGTTCTGTGCAAACACTGGAGTAAAAGACCTGCACTATAGTGTGCAGACACCTTTTGGAATAAAATTGAAAATGAATCAATACCAGTTACGGCTAGGATTACAATTAAAACAACGGAATGAAAAAAATAGCTGAATAAAATATGAGAATAGATTTAGCATTCTGGCTAGAAAAAATTATATTTTAATTTCAGTTAATTTAGGGAACTGATTAATTGAATCTATCTAATATTAAAAAATATGAGTAAATATAATTTATAGGATTTAAATTCATGTATCTAGAGGGAAATAGCAACAATAAGCGTAGAACGGAGCTATAACATTTAAAAAAAAATATTTATGTTTGACAAAAATAGCGTTAGAATGCATTTCCAGAAGAAAAAAAAAATTAATGTCTGTCCTTTACTGCTGGTGAAGCAGATACGTTTGGTTAGGTTGTCTCCAACAAGGTGCAAGGTCACTGTGTTTCCTGGATGGCTCACTTCCCTAAGATTAGTTCTTGGTAGTCTACAGCTGCTGAGCCTTGGTTTGGTCCTCCCAATGTAAGGTCACTCCTTTCCACACCAGGCAGTAAAGAGCACCATTCTGCCAGGGTACGTTCAAGACAGTCTTGATCATATGACTAGCATAGGGGAAGGGAACACAGTAACATTTAGGGGTCCTGTTCATGGGCAGGCATACCTCTGTGCAGGTGCAGTGAAGCTTCTCCAGAAATCTAGACAAGGACAAATTACTTGGGACCTTTATTTATATAAACTGGGGCAATGATAAGAAACCTAGGCAAATCAATCTAGGGTTCCAAAGTCTCTAGAGTTCCAAAGTCATAACTCTAGGAGAAGACTCAGAGGTGGCTATTTGACACCAGCCATTGTGCTTGGCTCTTCTATGTTAGCTCACAGTGTGCAAAATTAGTCTTACAGGCCAGCATCCTATTTCTTCCACTGACCTTGTTGCAGTGCTCATATTCTGGAGGTTCTACCTGTTGCAACAGATTTCCAATTGTTCCACAAAAGGACACATTATCCTCTGAATTAAGTCAACAACCTGTTACAGCCTTTACATTGTGATGGATCTTTGGGAGTTTGCATTAAACCTCACCTTTAAAGTAGCAGTGCGAGGGATTGGTCCCATCGAGAATTGGGCTGGATGAGCTTGCGGGACTTCTGGACTCTTGCTGGGGCATCTGGTATGCCGGTGTTGCCATTGCTCCACTGCATGCAATGCTCCAGACAACAGTGAGATAACCACTTCGGTCACTGAAGGCTCAACTCATGTATGCCGTAAGTCACCATAGGAAAATACCCCAATGTGGGTGGTGGACAATTAGACTCAGTCCTTCCTTGTGCAGGGAAACTTTGCAACATGAGAGAAAATAGTGCTGGTGCCCCCGTTACTCTTTTATATGCAGAGGTAAGGGTGGAGACCATTGGCTTGAATTAAATATCATGAGGTTTGGACCGCTAATACTGAGGAGAGAGATACGTTTAAATGAATGAATTTATCTTTCCTGGCTGAGTTCTGTTGAAAGGACTGTTTAGATACTTTCTTAAAGGGTACTTTGTTACTGCAGTGCACAGTTACGTAGTTATGAACTTGGTGGCTATCACTAACAAGTAGTCAGCTGTCAGCTTGTCCTGTTCTCAACATTGGGAATGAACTATCGAGGGTCCCTCGTGTAATGAGTAGCTCATCCAGGCAAATATACTTGAGTACAAACAAGAGGAAAATGAGCTACAGTTAATGTTCAACCTTTATAAACAAATACAAAACAAAACCTTATAGAAATAGATTCAAAGATAATATTTATTAAATGTGTATGTACAAAAAGAAAAACCAAAATGTCTTTACTCTTATAAATATACACATACAAAACTGGAAGGTTAAGCAAATAAAAGCCTGACCCATACATGAATATTCCATAGACAATTAAATACAATGAAAACAAGTAATCAGATATAAAACAACAATAACTCACGAAAACCAAGTGCCACACAAGACAAGACAACACAAAGGTGATAACACAACAATAAACATATACAGCTTTTAAAACTCACAAAAATATTTGATTACAGTTAAATATAAACATTTCCTCTTTCGGCGATAGCCGTAAAGCAACTCAATATGACAAAATCCTATTATTTAAATAACAATTCTCGCTCAGTCTTGTCTGATAATAACCAAATCATAAGTTCTCTGCACCAACAGAAGTAGGAACCAAGCCTACGTGCGTTTCTGCTGAAGTCCTCTAATTTGGGGGGCCGCCTTCATCAGGGCAGTTCCTTGAGGATTTTATAATACAAAAAACTGCAGGCTTCATCAATTTTGTAATCCTTCCCAATAATAAATAGCCTGATAAGAAGATACAATAAAACATTAGTTCAATAACTATACACACTTGAGATACGGTGAAACACCGGTGCCAACAACCGAGTAACCACTCTTACCAAAAATAAAATAAAATTAAAGGGTGCAACTTAAAAATAAAAGTACAAATTAAAAAAAGAGAGAGATGTACTCTGAAAAAATAATGTGCTTCAATAAAAAAGTATAAAACATGCAACCCACAGGTGACGGATAAGTGCCAACATACTCTTCACTAAAAATATATATACCTGCAGCCAAGGCCAAGATATAGATTAAATCCAAAAAAGGATGAGAAACATCAGCTTTCTAATTCCAAAGAAGGTTCACAGATATTCCTTAAAGAAAAAGAAAGAAAGAAGATCCCTAAGAATACCAGTGACCTTTAAAAAAAAGTTCAAGAACTCAGTCCAAACGTCACTTTATAATACAAAGTATATATAATAATACTAAATACTCATACCGATGCGAGTATTAACTTTTCACTTCACCAGAGATGAAACATTATACGATCGGATTTATACCAGGGCATCCTGTCCAGAGGTTATATTGATCAAAGGTCTTCCGTCTACGAGAAAAGAGGGAAAAGGGACCCCAAAGTGCTCAATTCAAGATGTTTTTTTATCATAATTTCAAAGAGAAAGAAGCGGTCTAGAACATCAAGTGTATAGAGATCTATATAATATTTTACGTCTTAGCATACCACAATGTGGCTATTTCATAATACCACATCAAGAAAATCGGTTCGAGTTGTTGACTAACACAGCTTTTAAACATAACACACTTACTGAAAAAGAACCACCCTTCTACTTTTGAGCCATTTCGATCGATACCCCCAGGCTCAAGAAAATATTCGAACGAGTTCAAGAAAGGGATCGTGGTCAACTGTGTGAGAAGGTAGCCACTTTCTAGCCTTGTTACCCCCACTTTTGGCCTGTTTGTGAGTGTATGTCAGGATGTTTGTCACTGTTTTCACTGTCTCACTGGGATCCTGATGGCTAGGCCCCAGTGCTCATAGTGAAAACACTATGTTTTCAGTATGTTTGTTATGTGTCACTGGGACCCTGCTAGTCAGGACCCCAGTGCTCATAAGGTTGTGGCCTATATGTATGTGTCACTGGGACCCTGTCACACAGGGCTCCAGTGCTCATAGGTGTGCATGTATGTGTTCCCTGTGTGGTGCCTAACTGTCTCACTGAGGCTCTGCTAACCAGAACCTCAGTGGTTATGCTCTCTCATTACTTTGAAATTGTCACTAACAGGCTAGTGACCAATTTTACCAATTCACATTGGCTTACTGGAACACCCTTATAATTCCCTAGTATATGGTACTGAGGTACCCAGGGTATTGGGGTTCCAGGAGATCCCTATGGGCTGCAGCATTTCTTTTGCCACCCATAGGGAGCTCTGACAATTCTTACACAGGCCTGCCACTGCAGCCTGAGTGAAATAACGTCCACGTTATTTCACAGCCATTTTACACTGCACTTAAGTAACTTATAAGTCACCTATATGTCTAACCTTTACCTGGTAAAGGTTGGGTGCAAAGTTACTTAGTGTGAGGGCACCCTGGCACTAGCCAAGGTGCCCCCACATTGTTCAGAGCCAATTCCCTGAACTTTGTGAGTGCGGGGACACCATTACACGCGTGCACTACATATAGGTCACTACCTATATGTAGCTTCACAATGGTAACTCCGAATATGGCCATGTAACATGTCTATGATCATGGAATTGCCCCTTCTATGCCATCCTGGCATTGTTGGTACAATTCCATGATCCCAGTGGTCTGTAGCACAGACCCTGGTACTGCCAAACTGCCCTTCCTGGGGTTTCACTGCAGCTGCTGCTGCTGCCAACCCCTCAGACAGGCATCTGCCCTCCTGGGGTCCAGCCAGGCCTGGCCCAGGATGGCAGAACAAAGAACTTCCTCTGAGAGAGGGTGTAACACCCTCTCCCTTTGGAAAATGGTGTAAAGGCAGGGGAGGAGTAGCCTCCCCCAGCCTCTGGAAATGCTTTCTTGGGCACAGATGTGCCCAATTCTGCATAAGCCAGTCTACACCGGTTCAGGGACCCCTTAGCCCCTGCTCTGGCGCGAAACTGGACAAAGGAAAGGGGAGTGACCACTCCCCTGACCTGCACCTCCCCTGGGAGGTGTCCAGAGCTCCTCCAGTGTGCTCCAGACCTCTGCCATCTTGGAAACAGAGGTACTGCTGGCACACTGGACTGCTCTGAGTGGCCAGTGCCACCAGGTGACGTCAGAGACTCCTGCTGATAGGCTCCTTCAGGTGTTAGTAGCCTATCCTCTCTCCTAAGTAGCCAAACCCTCTTTTCTGGCTATTTAGGGTCTCTGTCTCTGGGGAAACTGTAGATAACGAATGCATGAGCTCAGCCGAGTTCCTCTGCATCTCTCTCTTCACCTTCTGATAAGGAAACGACCGCTGACCGCGCTGGAAGCCTGCAAACCTGCAACATAGTAGCAAAGACGACTACTGCAACTCTGTAACGCTGATCCTGCCGCCTTCTCGACTGTTTTCCTGCTTGTGCATGCTGTGGGGGTAGCCTGCCTCCTCTCTGCACCAGAAGCTCCGAAGAAATCTCCCGTGGGTCGACGGAATCTTCCCCCTGCAACCGCAGGCACCAAAAAGCTGCATTACCGGTCCCTTGGGTCTCCTCTCAGCACGACGAGCGAGGTCCCTCGAATCCAGCGACTCTGTCCAAGTGACCCCCACAG
Organism: Pleurodeles waltl; assembly: GCF_031143425.1. NCBI lineage: Eukaryota > Metazoa > Chordata > Amphibia > Caudata > Salamandridae > Pleurodeles > Pleurodeles waltl. The sequence goes on from NC_090448.1 coordinate 1,054,225,207, forward strand.
TCCAGTGACTCTTCAGTCCAAGTTTGGTGGAGGTAAGTCCTTGCCTCACCTCGCTGGGCTGCATTGCTGGGAACCGCGACTTTGCAAGCTACTCCGGCCCCTGTGCACTTCCGGCGGAAATCCTTTGTGCACAGCCAAGCCTGGGTCCACGGCACTCTAACCTGCATTGCACGACTTTCTAAGTTGGTCTCCGGCGACGTGGGACTCCTTTGTGCAACTTCGGCGAGCACCGTTTCACGCATCCTCGTAGTGCCTGTTTCTGGCACTTCTCCGGGTGCTACCTGCTTCAGTGAGGGCTCTTTGTCTTGCTCGACGTCCCCTCTCTCTTCAGGTCCAATGTGCGACCTCCTGGTCCCTCCTGGGCCCCAGCAGTGTCCAAAAACGCCAAACGCACGATTTGCGCCTAGCAAGGCTTGTTGGCGTCCTTTCGGCGGGAAAACACTTCTGCACGACTCTCCAAGGCGAGAGGGATCCGTCCACCAAAGGGGAAGTCTCTAGCCCTTTTCGTTCCTGCAGAAACCTCAGCTTCTTCTGTCCAGTCGAAGCTTCTTTGCACCCACAGCTGGCATTTCCTGGGCATCTGCCCATCTCCGACTTGCTTGTGACTTTTGGACTTGGTCCCCTTGTTCCACAGGTACCCTAGATTGGAAATCCACAGTTGTTGCAGTGCTGGTTTGTGTCTTTCCTGCATTATTCCTCTAACACGACTACTTTGTCCTTAGGGGAACTTTAGTGCACTTTGCACTCACTTTTCAGGGTCTTGGGGAGGGTTATTTTTCTAACTCTCACTATTTTCTAATAGTCCCAGCGACCCTCTACAAGGTCACATAGGTTTGGGGTCCATTCGTGGTTCGCATTCCACTTTTGGAGTATATGGTTTGTGTTGCCCCTATCTCTATGTTTCCCCATTGCATCCTATTGTAACTATACATTGTTTGCACTGTTTTCTAAGACTATACTGCATATTTTTGCTATTGTGTATATATATCTTGTGTATATTTCCTATCCTCTCACTGAGGGTACACTCTAAGATACTTTGGCATATTGTCATAAAAATAAAGTACCTTTATTTTTAGTATAACTGTGTATTGTGTTTTCTTATGATATTGTGCATATGACACTAAGTGGTACTGTAGTAGCTTCACACGTCTCCTAGTTCAGCCTAAGCTACTCTGCTAAGCTACCATTATCTATCAGCCTAAGCTGCTAGACACCCTATACACTAATAAGGGATAACTGGGCCTGGTGCAAGGTGCAAGTACCCCTTGGTACTCACTACAAGCCAGTCCAGCCTCCCATATTGGTTGTGCAGTGGTGGGATAAGTGCTTGAGACTACTTACCACTCTTGTCATTGTACTTTTCATAAGAGAAAAATATACAAAACAAGGTCAGTGTATATACACATAGCCAAAAAGTTTTGCATTTCCTCTTTTCACTCTTTTCTAAGTGCTGAAAAGTACTTCTAAACTTTCAAAAAAGTTCTTAAAAGTTTAAAAAGTTTTTTTCTGTCTTTCCAAAAAGTTCTGAAAACTTTTTTCTCTTTTTCTATCACTTTAACTCTCTCTAAAAAATGTCTGGCACAGGCCAAACTGTTGATCTGTCCAAACTTGCATATGACAACCTTAGCTGGAAAAGAGCAAGGAGTCTCTGTATAGAGAGAGGTTTGAGTGTAGGGAAAAATCCTTCCTTGGAACTGTTACTTAACATGCTTAGAGAACAGGATAAGGCCATAGGTGCCCCATCTGTTGAAAAAGTACCTAATAGTTCCCAATCTGATTCAGGGACTCCCCCAGGAAAAGATTCAGGAAAGAAACGTCCTAGCCTGCCCATTACTAGACAATCTAGCATAGATGGTAATGATGATGAGCCACACCAAATAAATAGTGTTGTCTCACATCATAGCAAAAGCATTTATTCTCACCATACTGGTAGTAATGTTTCTGTTAACCAAGCTGTTAGGGTGGCTTCTGTAAGGGACAGGTCTCCTTCTGTTCATTCCCATCATAGCTCTGTTTCTAGAAATGTCCCTCCCACCAACCCTGATGACAGAATGTTAGAGAGGGAACTCAATAAGTTGAGGGTGGAACAAACCAGACTGAAGCTTAAAAAGCAACAGCTGGATTTGGATAGACAGTCTTTTGAATTAGAGAAGGAAAGACAGAAGTTGGGTTTAGATACCCATGGTGGCAGCAGCAGTATTCCCCATAGTCATCCTGCAAAAGAGCATGATTCCAGGAATCTGCACAAGATCGTTCCCCCTTATAAGGAGGGGGATGACATTAACAAGTGGTTTGCTGCACTTGAGAGGGCCTGTGTTGTACAGGATGTCCCTCAAAGGCAGTGGGCTGCTATCCTATGGCTATCATTTAGTGGAAAAGGTAGGGATAGGCTCCTTACTGTGAAAGAAAATGATGCTAATAATTTCCAAGTTCTTAAGAATGCACTCCTGGATGGTTATGGCTTAACCACTGAACAGTACAGGATAAAGTTCAGAGAGACCAAAAAGGAGTCTTCACAAGACTGGGTTGATTTCATTGACCATTCAGTGAAGGCCTTGGAGGGGTGGTTACATGGCAGTAAAGTTACTGATTATGAAAGCCTGTATAACACAATCCTGAGAGAGCATATACTTAATAATTGTGTGTCTGATTTGTTGCACCAGTACCTGGTAGACTCTGATCTGACCTCTCCCCAAGAATTGGGAAAGAAGGCAGACAAATGGGTCAGAACAAGGGTGAACAGAAAAGTTCATACAGGGGGTGACAAAGATGGCAATAAGAAGAAAGATGGTGAAAAATCTCAAGATAAGCATGGGGATAAGGGTAAAACCAAAGATCCCACTTCAAATCTTAAACACTCTTCAGAGGGTGGGGATAAAACTAATTCTTCCTCTTCTTCTCAACCTACACACATTAAAAAGCCTTGGTGCTTTGTGTGTAAAAACAGAGGCCATAGGCCAGGGGATAAGTCCTGTCCAGGTAAACCCCCTGAGCCTACCACCACTAATACATCAAGCTCTAGTGCCCCTAGCAGTAGTGGTACTAGTGGTGGGACTGCTGGCAACAGTCAAGCAAAGGGTGTAGTTGGGTTCACTTATGGGTCCATAGTAGAAACTGGGGTAGTCAGTCCCAAGACAGTTTCTGTCATACCTAGTGGCACTGGCCTTGCCACACTGGCTGCTTGTCCCCTTACAATGGATAAGTACAGGCAGACAGTTTCAATAAATGGCGTTGAGGCCTTGGCCTACAGGGACACAGGTGCCAGTTTCACTTTGGTGACTGAAAACCTAGTGCCTCCTGAACAACACATCATTGGACAACAGTATAAGATTATTGATGTCCATAACTCCACTAAGTTTCTTCCCTTAGCTATAATTCAGTTTAGTTGGGGTGGAGTTACTGGCCCTAAGCAGGTGGTGGTATCACCTAGCTTACCTGTAGACTGTCTCTTAGGTAATGACCTAGAGGCCTCAGGTTGGGCTGATGTAGAGTTTTATGCCCATGCAGCCATGCTGGGCATCCCTGAGGAATTGTTCCCTCTCATTTCAAGTGAAATGAAAAAGCAAAGGAGAGAAGGCCTGAAAACTCAGGATCCCTCTCCATCAACAGGTAAAAAGGGTATCACAGTATCCCCTAACCACCCTACCATTCAGGATACTATTCCTGTGGTGGGAGAAACCTCTCCTGGGGTGGCACCTGTTCCAAGGGAATCATCAGCTGGCAAAGCTGGACTCCCTGAGGTGGAAGTACCTCTCTGTGGGATAACTAACATTGGTGAGAAAAACAGCACCATTTTAGTTAACATGGAGCATCCCTCCAACCCTCCCAGAGAAACGTTAGTGCAGAAACCCTGCACTACCTCACAACACTTAGGACAGCATCCCTGCCCTAGTGTGGAGCTCATAGGACAGCATCCCTGCCCTGCTCCAACTCAAGAGAAACAGCATCCCTGTTCTCTCTTCCAGCCAGATGGACAAAGTTTTTGCCCAGCTATGGCTTTTCTGAGACAGCATCCCTGTCTGGCATTTCCATCACTACAAATAGGTTCAGTGGACAATTCCCACTGCTCTAAACTAAAACTTACTGATAGAAACTCTGAAAATACATCTTCACATTGTTGCTTAGCTAAAAAACTTCAAACAGGGTGGTTTACATCCCCACAGGGAAGTAACCATATAGTGGATGATAAAGGGAGTAACCAGTCTATTGCAGAGCTACTCTCTACTTATCACCACTTAGACAATAAAGTCTCAACTGGCCAAGGTTAGCCTTATTGTCCTTCGTTTGGGGGGGGTTGTGTGAGAAGGTAGCCACTTTCTAGCCTTGTTACCCCCACTTTTGGCCTGTTTGTGAGTGTATGTCAGGATGTTTGTCACTGTTTTCACTGTCTCACTGGGATCCTGATGGCTAGGCCCCAGTGCTCATAGTGAAAACACTATGTTTTCAGTATGTTTGTTATGTGTCACTGGGACCCTGCTAGTCAGGACCCCAGTGCTCATAAGGTTGTGGCCTATATGTATGTGTCACTGGGACCCTGTCACACAGGGCTCCAGTGCTCATAGGTGTGCATGTATGTGTTCCCTGTGTGGTGCCTAACTGTCTCACTGAGGCTCTGCTAACCAGAACCTCAGTGGTTATGCTCTCTCATTACTTTTAAATTGTCACTAACAGGCTAGTGACCAATTTTACCAATTCACATTGGCTTACTGGAACACCCTTATAATTCCCTAGTATATGGTACTGAGGTACCCAGGGTATTGGGGTTCCAGGAGATCCCTATGGGCTGCAGCATTTCTTTTGCCACCCATAGGGAGCTCTGACAATTCTTACACAGGCCTGCCACTGCAGCCTGAGTGAAATAACATCCACGTTATTTCACAGCCATTTTACACTGCACTTAAGTAACTTATAAGTCACCTATATGTCTAACCTTTACCTGGTAAAGGTTGGGTGCAAAGTTACTTAGTGTGAGGGCACCCTGGCACTAGCCAAGGTGCCCCCACATTGTTCAGAGCCAATTCCCTGAACTTTTTGAGTGCGGGGACACCATTACACGCGTGCACTACATATAGGTCACTACCTATATGTAGCTTCACAATGGTAACTCCGAATATGGCCATGTAACATGTCTATGATCATGGAATTGCCCCCTCTATGCCATCCTGGCATTGTTGGTACAATTCCATGATCCCAGTGGTCTGTAGCACAGACCCTGGTACTGCCAAACTGCCCTTCCTGGGGTTTCACTGCTGCTGCTGCCAACCCCTCAGACAGGCATCTGCCCTCCTGGGGTCCAGCCAGGCCTGGCCCAGGATGGCAGAACAAAGAACTTCCTCTGAGAGAGGGTGTGACACCCTCTCCCTTTGGAAAATGGTGTGAAGGCAGGGGAGGAGTAGCCTCCCCCAGCCTCTGGAAATGCTTTCTTGGGCACAGATGTGCCCAATTCTGCATAAGCCAGTCTACACCGGTTCAGGGACCCCTTAGCCCCTGCTCTGGCGCGAAACTGGACAAAAGAAAGGGGAGTGACCACTCCCCTGACCTGCACCTCCCCTGGGAGGTGTCCAGAGCTCCTCCAGTGTGCTCCAGACCTCTGCCATCTTGGAAACAGAGGTGCTGCTGGCACACTGGACTGCTCTGAGTGGCCAGTGCCACCAGGTGACGTCAGAGACTCCTGCTGATAGGCTCCTTTAGGTGTTAGTAGCCTATCCTCTCTCCTAAGTAGCCAAACCCTCTTTTCTGGCTATTTAGGGTCTCTGTCTCTGGGGAAACTGTAGATAACGAATGCATGAGCTCAGCCGAGTTCCTCTGCATCTCTCTCTTCACCTTCTGATAAGGAAACGACCGCTGACCGCGCTGGAAGCCTGCAAACCTGCAACATAGTAGCAAAGACGACTACTGCAACTCTGTAACGCTGATCCTGCCGCCTTCTCGACTGTTTTCCTGCTTGTGCATGCTGTGGGGGTAGCCTGCCTCCTCTCTGCACCAGAAGCTCTGAAGAAATCTCCCGTGGGTCGACGGAATCTTCCCCCTGCAACCGCAGGCACCAAAAAGCTGCATTACCGGTCCCTTGGGTCTCCTCTCAGCACGACGAGCGAGGTCCCTCGAATCCAGCGACTCTGTCCAAGTGACCCCCACAGTCCAGTGACTCTTCAGTCCAAGTTTGGTGGAGGTAAGTCCTTGCCTCACCTCGCTGGGCTGCATTGCTGGGAACCGCGACTTTGCAAGCTACTCCGGCCCCTGTGCACTTCCGGCGGAAATCCTTTGTGCACAGCCAAGCCTGGGTCCACGGCACTCTAACCTGCATTGCACGACTTTCTAAGTTGGTCTCCGGCGACTCCTTTGTGCAACTTCGGCGAGCACCGTTTCATGCATCCTCGTAGTGCCTGTTTCTGGCACTTCTCCGGGTGCTACCTGCTTCAGTGAGGGCTCTTTGTCTTGCTCGACGTCCCCTCTCTCTTCAGGTCCAATTTGCGACCTCCTGGTCCCACCTGGGCCCCAGCAGCGTCCAAAAATGCCAAACGCACGATTTGCGCCTAGCAAGGCTTGTTCGCGTCCTTTCGGCGGGAAAACACTTCTGCACGACTCTCCAAGGCGAGAGGGATCCGTCCACCAAAGGGGAAGTCTCTAGCCCTTTTCGTTCCTGCAGAAACCTCAGCTTCTTCTGTCCAGTCGAAGCTTCTTTGCACCCGCAGCTGGCATTTCCTGGGCATCTGCCCATCTCCGACTTGCTTGTGACTTTTGGACTTGGTCCCCTTGTTCCACAGGTACCCTAGATTGGAAATCCACAGTTGTTGCAGTGCTGGTTTGTGTCTTTCCTGCATTATTCCTCTAACACGACTACTTTGTCCTTAGGGGAACTTTAGTGCACTTTGCACTCACTTTTCAGGGTCTTGGGGAGGGTTATTTTTCTAACTCTCACTATTTTCTAATAGTCCCAGCGACCCTCTACAAGGTCACATAAGTTTGGGGTCCATTCGTGGTTCGCATTCCACTTTTGGAGTATATGGTTTGTGTTGCCCCTATCTCTATGTTTCCCCATTGCATCCTATTGTAACTATACATTGTTTGCACTGTTTTCTAAGACTATACTGCATATTTTTGCTATTGTGTATATATATCTTGTGTATATTTCCTATCCTCTCACTGAGGGTACACTCTAAGATACTTTGGCATATTGTCATAAAAATAATTTTTTATTTTTAGTATAACTGTGTATTGTGTTTTCTTATGATATTGTGCATATGACACTAAGTGGTACTGTAGTAGCTTCACACGTCTCCTAGTTCAGCCTAAGCTGCTCTGCTAAGCTACCATTATCTATCAGCCTAAGCTGCTAGACACCCTATACACTAATAAGGGATAACTGGGCCTGGTGCAAGGTGCAAGTACCCCTTGGTACTCACTACAAGCCAGTCCAGCCTCCTACAAACTGGCATACCGATCGCTCCCTCTCCTCAAAAACACATTACCTTATCCATATACAAAAATCCTCTCCTCCAAGGCTGATAGCGACAATACCAAACTTGTTTGGTAGACGTCTTTCCATTTTTAAAGGCAGGAGTCACGTCCCAGTTGACAGCAAAAAAACGCGAGATCATGTGAGTTATCGCGAGACCTCGCAACACAGAAGGAAGAAATATGAGAAACCGTGTCGGCCATATTGAAAAGGTCCGATTGCTCGAACCAAGAGGTAATACGGGTGCAAAATCATGGTAACCCCGCATTAAGGAACGCTTCATAAAGGCGAACATCTATATTTACCGTAGCATAACATCCTTTTACAAAAAACACATTACCTGGCAATCACTATACTTACTCTGTTTGATGTATACAACCACAATCCCCCCCAATTTTTTTTTTTTTTTAAATGAACCCTTCATTTTAAAGGACAGATCTCCTGCCCTAAATAAGGATAGGGAACTTCCAGTTACCGCGAAAAGTCGCGAGATCTCACTCGGAAGACAGAGAATCAAAAATCGGCCATGTTGGACTGGCCTAATCATCAAAGTATAAGCCTAGAACAAATACAATTTCCTGAAGTTGAAAGTTGGGAAGAATTCCAACCAACTTGCAACCCTGAGCCATTTAATCAAGATGATACAATAACACCCTGTCGAAAAAACCCCAAAGAAAAGCAAATAGGTCACAGACTCCTGATTTAAACACTATACATATTGCAATCCTAAAAAAACACTTACAGATATAAAAAGGGGGCATTCAGATCAGGGTATTTTCCCAAGGAATATACTCATTTAGTCCATCACAAAATGTTTCCAAGGTAAAAATACAATAAACTTCAAGTTTTTTTCCGGATTTTTACTCCCTCTTCGCCATTGACGTCTTTAATTTTTTCCAAGACCATCCAAGAAACGTCGTCTAGATTATATTTTTCATTTAACCAATGTTGTACAAGTGGAGCTCCCTCCCTCTTGTTTCGAATATTAGACAGGTGTTCCGAGATCCTAACTCTAATCTCACGTCCAGTTTAACCAACATAACCAGCTGGGCAAGGACAGGTAATCAAATATATACAGTTAGACGTTTTACAGTTTGTCATATCCCGCAGCTTATACTTCTTTCGTTTCCAAATGAGGGAATCATTGACAATTGCTCTGGCACATGCTTTACAAGTTCCACATTTGTGGTTGCCTTTAACTGGAAACAGTCCAGTAATGGACTTTTGCCAAAAATCTTTATCTCGCGGAAGAGCTGCCTTTACTAGTTTGTTGCGAATATTCTGATTTTTCTTAAAAGCCAACAAAGGTCTTTCTAAAGGTGCTATAGTTTGGTCACAATTCAAAATTTGCCAGTTGTTATTTATTATTTTTCTGATTTTATAATTTATGTTGGAATGTTGAATGACACAAACTATTTTAGATTTAGATCCTTTTGTACGTTGTTGAAACATGCTTTCTCTATTGAAATACTTCGCTCTTTTATAGGATTCCCTAACCAATCTCTTGGGATAGCCTCTTAACAGGAGCTTTTTCTGGACTACGTCCACATGAAGATCGTATTCCCTAAGTTCAGTACAATTTCTACGGATGCGTAGAAATTGACTGAAAGGAACACCCTGTTTTTTGCTCCTTGGATGGTAACTGTCAAAATAGAGGATAGTGTTCTTTGCCGTGGGTTTAGTATATAGGGATACTTCTAACTGAAGGTTGTGACTTTTAATCCAAATATCAAGAAACTCAATTCTGTCCCTGCTCCTGTGAATGGAAAATTTTAGATTCCTATCACACAGATTGATCCATTCACAAAATTAGTCTAGTTGTTCTTCTTGTCCTGACCAGAACAAAAAAAAAACATCAATATACCTAGACCAAAGTCTGATGTTCTCATAGAAGGGAGCGATCTCATTATAGATGTGGGTCTGTTCAAATGCCCCAACGTAGATGTTCGCTATGCTCTGGGCACAAGCGGCCCCCATGCTGACTCCCTTCTTTTGCTGGTACAACTTGCCATCAAATAAAAAAAAAAATCCTTCCAACACAATTTTTAAACAATCTAGCACTAACTGTAGGTGGTCCGTCATACCTTCTTTTGCAAAAAGTTGGAAAACTGCCTGCCAAGCTTCTTGTTGCGGAATACTGTTATAAAGAGCCTCAATATCCATAGTCACCAATATTTCAGTGACGGAGTTGAAACTGACCCCTTCCAGTTTGGAAATGATGTGTCATGTGTCTTTTATATATGCAGTAAGCTGAGCCACCCTCTGTTTCAAAAAAGTTTCCACAAATTTGGACATTGGTTCGGTAACAGACCCTATAGTAGACACTATAGGGCGGAAAGGGGGATCCACTTCATTTTTATGTATTTTAGGCAAGCCATATAAAATGGGCACTCTAGTGGTTGATATTCTTTGTCACAGATAAGGCCTTCATTGTATGCTTTTGAGCTTACTTCCTGGATTGCCTGTTTGACATTGATTTGCCAATTGTTATTGGCTTTACTATAATGTTCTGACACTCCTAGCATACAATTAACTTTCTGCTTGTATCGATCTGTTTCTAAGAGAACGATACCTCCTCCTTTATCACAAGGTTTAATAATGATGTTCTTGTTTAGCTGCAACTTATCAAGAGCCTGTTGCTCATTCCTCGTAAGGTTGGAATCCGGTTTGACAGATAACACTGTCACAAGTGAAATGTGTGGTAGGTGAGGTACAGCGTGAAAGCGCTCCCTATTACAAAGAGGAAATAGCTTTGTTAAAATAGCTGAACCTCAGTCAAAGATGACTGAGGCAATTGTAAAAGATTCCACAACAGCAGGCATAGGGGTGTTACCATTCAATCCTGAGTAGAAACTACTGAATCTTGAAAGGGACACCATCACAACTCTAGGCCTTCTTGATGTGCAATGCCTTAGTCCTTAGTCTCTTCTGTGTCAGTATGCTTCCTTCTTTCACCTTATAATGTCATGTTGTGTTAGTCTACAAGCCTATAAAGCATTCTTATGCTCTTGAGTCTTCCCTTTAGAGAGCATCAAGCAGGAGGCCCATGACTCACTGTACTTTCTGAAAATTAATATTATTTTGTTTCATGGTATTATTCTAACCATTTTTGGTTCTACATATTGTGCTGATTACATTAGATTAAAGTATTTGTAGAGCACATGGCTACCCGGAGGCCTACCAGAGCTAGCTCGGACCAATCCAGACCAGTGAAGGGGTTTAAACTCTATATAAAAAGCAGGGTTTTAAGCGATCTGCGGATAGTTGGATTTATAGTATACATTTCTCCAAAGAAAAAAAGGGAACAGGAAGAGTGGGTGAGTTGATGAAAAAGACTTAGCTACACCTTCTAGGCAGAACGATTTACATCTTTCTATATAAAAATACATAATTCACCAAATGTAAAGAAAATATGAAAGAAATTAACTACCACTGTGCTTTTGTAAATGATTTAGGTATTAATAAATGGAGAACTTTCCCATAGAAAGAAACAATGGAAGTAATTTCTAATTTCGGAAGCTGCGCATGTTATCAACATCCAAATGCTCATCTTTTTAAAATGTCCTTTTTTTTTGCCAAAAAAAGAGAAAATGTACAGAGAACCAAGAGGTTCATTTTCCAAGCTTAAACATGACAACCTGTTCATCTATATACTCTGGATCCGTTAATGAACAGCCTTTAAATGAAAAAATAGAGGTCTTCAGTCTCTTTTGTTCTGAGGCCCTCTAGGCAAGATGTTGTGATGTTGGGCCCCTTCTTAATCTTAATGGCAAGGTTTGAGAAAGTGGGCGGGGCTGGGGTCCTCAGAGGGGACAGGGCTAATGAGGCCATTTTGAAGGTTTTTTGTTTTAGCTCATCATCCACACTAAATGTGAAACTTCTAAAAGAAGACATTTACCAAGCACAAATTGACCAAAAGCAGTACTCCCCATAATTGTGGTGTTGTAAGTCCTCACACTTCTAGGCCCTAATGCAACTGCACCAGCTGCACTAATAATAGCTGTGGCCCTGGGTAGCAGGCTGTCTCCTCTGCCTCGTTCACCCCGTATTCACCTTGCTCGACCATCACTCGAATCTTGAAACAGATTCTCTGTCCCTATCAGAAAAAAACAAGCTTCCACATGTTGCCCCACTCTTTGCAGCAAGGGTGCCCTCAGACCTAATGCTAGCATGAAAAAGACCTCCAGTGCCTATTTTGCAAAGTGAAACAGTCATAATTGTGATGCAGGGGGCACCTCACACTTTTAGGCCCAAGTGCCACTGTACCTGCTTACACAAACGAGAAGGTATCTTTAATGGATTCATAAAAATGTTTGCACTAGATACAGTCTGATTGCCTATTCCTAAAATGTATTCTTTGAAAGCACTTGTTTATCTTAAACATTAAGGGACAGATTTATCAAGGTTTGCGTCACCCTTGTACCATGCAAGGGGGCACAAGGGTGACACAAAACCTAAGTGAGTCTTATTAATCCACGCAAGGCCACCCTGCATGTCTTAATACATCTTGAGTAATGCAAGGCAGAGCAAATCTCTGCCCTGCGTTACTCTGCAAACGGGGAGGCGTTCCATTGGTCCACCCATGGATTTTGGCATATTCTCATATTTACCATTAGTGGTGGACTCGGGAATGCATCAAAATGCCACACCTCCGAAGATGAGGTATAATTAGAGGAAATATCTTTATTTCTCTTTTTTTCCCTCCTTGAACGTTACCTTCATTCTATAGCACACATAGAAAGAGGAATTGTTCCTTCCTGCACAAAAACAATCCTGCCTACAATGCAGGCACCCACGCATCATGACACAAAGGTGCCTGAGGTGGTGCTAGGCAGCCAAAAGTGTGCTAGCACTAGGAAAGGGCAGAAATGTGCTATATAATGGTAAATGCGATGCATTCCTGCCTTTCCCTTTCATGCAGCACAGCACAGCAAGATGGCTTTTTGAGCTGCACTGCGTGAAAGAATGATAAATCTGCCACTAAATCAGGCCAAATGGATCAAGAATTTGCGTGGTGTATGAGTGATGCAAACCCTGAGTAAAATTTCTCAAGCCACGCAAGGCCACCTTGCGTGGCCTTGAACATGGATTGATAAGTCTATAGTAATGCTAGGCAGCACAAATCTCTGTCTTGCATTATACTGCAGCAGGAAGGTGTTCCATGGGTATTCCCACACATCTATTCATGGATTTTGGTGTGCTCAACATTGATGCAACTCCAATCCAAGGTATTGTTTTCCAGCCGGCCAAGGCTGGTCCCAGTATCAGACCCATGCTCCATTGTGGTCAAACTGACTTTTCAGATTTGACCCGGTCTAGCACAACCAGGTTGGTTCTTTATGTTTTTAAGAACTACAACTAAGTCTATTATTTGAAAATTAATATCTCAACTTCTAGTTGTTGGATTTTTGTTGTTTTGGTCTTGTTTTGTTCATTAAACTCAGATCTATTTTTGTGAGCTGGTGTTATATCTTCTGTGTGGTGTTTTCTCTGTTTTACTGTTTGAAGAGTTGCACAAATACTTTACACATTGATTCTTAGTAATGCTGGCCTGCTCTGTTCTAATCTACCAGAGGACGAGCACAGGTTAACATATGGTGTGTATCTCACTTACCCTGACTAGGATTGTGGTTCTTGCTTGGACAGGGTGCATACACCTGCCAACCAGAAAAACAATTTCTAACACTGTGTTTAATACAATTTTAAAATAATGGCTCATATATTCAGAGTGCAAGCTGTTACTAGCTGGGGGTTCTTAGCACTAAATACCCACAAGTTACTCTTACGAACTTCACCAACCAGGATTCAATTCTGTGATTCGCTGGTCTCACAGACAATCATTTGGAGTGATTGCATTAACCAACCGAAATTTCATTGTGTGAAAGAGTCCCTCTTCCACCATTAGTTTAGGTTGCATTTAATTTTCACTTAATATGTGTGCATTAAATATGCAGGGTTGTAAAGGTGAAAAAATACTTTAGATTATTGTATTCATTGTAGCCATCTCTTTGACTGCGACACCACAGAGTTCAGGGTTGCAATTGTCATTCTTTTTTATGCATTTGAAATGCTGCATGTAAATGAAAATAGCCTGTAAATGTGACAAATAATCAAAGTTGGGCTTCCAGGAAATCTTCATTAACAAGTACCTAGAGGCATGTGCACCCCCTGGGTGAACATAGTCTCACACCCTACAGTTTGAACTTCTGATTATCCTCAGAAGAGTTGTTTCAACCACAGTAACCAGGACTGAACCTTCCCCCTTCTCTCAAGTATCTGTAGCCCAGGCTTCCACTGCTGTAAAACCACCACTCTGGTGGTTCTTCTATCGAGGGACTAGTGTGCGTGTTAATCTGTATATCAGCAGACACATTTCCTAGCCCATTCATTGGATTTACCGCAAGGGCACACCACAGGTTATGTAAGTACTCTGAGAACCTCCGAATTGATTTAGAGTCTAGCAAGCATACATTGTGTAAAAACTCAGAGACATTCAGGATGGTTGCCTGTCAAGTTTGCACTAGCTTGACAATCCAAGAGGAGTGATGTTAACCTCCTCAATTCTGGAACTAGCTGACAACCATGCAAAGGATACTGTACTTGTGAGCAACACATCTGGTTGGAATGTGTACGTCGCGAGAGAGCGAATCAGTGACATAGGATATTTCGTTCTGCCTGGTCTCAACCTCCACTGTAAAAGTGTTGATATCTAATAAAAGAAATAACATTTTTATTATTTCACCATTTAAATACTAATTCACTGTTCCTGCTATGAAACGTCATATACCATTTGACAATCACTGATAATCTCACTCTCCATAAGTGTATCTCTAGACATTCATGAATCTGAAATACAAATGAAACCTCTATTTTTGATGCAAAGAAATACCTGAACTACAATACTTGTTTCCATATCTGTGATTTGTACATAATGTCTATGCTGTGAATAATTTTTTTTTTTTATAACCAATTTTATTTCTTTGGTAGTAAAACAAGACAGTGAGCATATAACAGTTCAATCAGGATAAATACAGTTGACGACAGCCCTCCCTTTCCCCACAAAAACAAAATCATTTCACTCAGAGGGACAACCCATGATAAACCCGCCATTCCCCGCAGATTGTGTCATATTTTCGAGGGCAACCACGTGCTTCACTTATTGGCTTTTCTAGTTAAGAGCACCAGTCAACCCCAGCCAACGCCATTTTGACATTGATGGTGCCACAGGGTTTCTCCATAGTTGTGCAATCTTTATTTTGGCCACCAGACATGCAACCCCCACAAAGGTTCTGTATGTCCTAGGCTCGTCCAACTCCTCCAGAAGCCCCAGCAGCGCCACCTTAACAGGCAACTGAATTGGACGCCCCAGAATCCCGGAAATCTCCCAAAAGGGATGCACCCCCAGACATTGCCAGGCTAAGTGCAGAAGGAGCGCCTCCAGATGACCACATCTCAGACAGCCACTAGGCATTGCCAGACATATGTGTTGTAGGCACAATGGGGATAAATATGTCATGTGGAAGTAATTGATCTGTAACATCCTTAGGCATGAGGATATAACTAGCTCTCTAGGTGCAGGGTTTGCTTCCCTCCAGTCGTCTTCATCCAGCTCTCCCACCCAGGCCGTCTACCTGTCTCGCAGCCTAGCAAGGTCGTCAGGGGAATTAGTGAGCAACGAGCGATACATTTGAGTAATGGCTCCCTTCACCAAGTGGCCCATAATAAGTTTAGCCTCAAGAAGGCTATGATCCGGAAGGGACAAGTCAGATGTCAGGTAGGCTTGCAGCTGAAGGAAGCAAAAGAACTGGGTATTGGCCAGGGCATACTGATCCCTAAACTGCCGGAAAGACATCAGGTGGTCACCATCATACACATCACCCAGGTAGATAATCCAAATATTGTCCCACTGCGTAAAGCCCCCCAGTTGGAACGCCTTTCGCAACCACGTGCCCTCTCATAAGCGTGTTAGCTTAGTAAGGTGCCAATCTCACCCTGTCAGTCGTAGGGCCGCCCTCCAGCACCGCACCACCACCCGCCTGCAGTCAGGGGTGGTCTGTGGGATTGGACCACTGCACAGCAGACTCAATAGGCTACCAAATCACAAGTGGTAAAGCTCCAGGCGATAAGCCGGGTCGTCCCACCCACCCACCAGTGAACCATTCTTTGACCAGTACTAACTGGGCAGCCAGATATGGTATGTAGATGTCTGGTATCCCAAATCCACCTTCATAGGGAGATTTCCTTGTGGAGCAAAAAGCCACTCTGTGTAGCCCTCCCGCCCATACAAAGGAGGTGAGTTTGGAGGTGAGGGACCGGACCAGGTATGAGGCGCTGAATATGGGAAGTTTCTAGGACGTACGAATAGTGAGGGAGACAGATAATTTTAAAGAGGGCATTGCAGCCTAATGGGTTAAGCAAGGAGAGATTAATTCCCAAGTATTTAAATGCGTTTTACCTCACTGGGATATCCGGACACCAGACACTGCCCCCGCACCGCCTCGTACCTCCACTAGTAGTGAATTCCTGGGATTCAGCTGCAGCCCTGAGGCCTCACCTATACCATCAAGAGCTCAAGACAACAGGGTTTGGAGGTCTGCCCCCTCCCTAACAGGAATACCAGGATGTCATTGGCGTATAGGGACACGTGATCCTCCTGGCTAATCCCCCATCTCCAGCCACTGGGAAGCAGGTCACATCGTATGAGGCAGGCCAACGGTTCGAAAATAGCAAAGGAGAGAGGGGCATCCTTGACGCATCCCATGCCAAATTGGAAAGGAGTCTGACATAATGCCATTGACCCACACCTTCGCTGATGGGTCATGGTAAAGAAGGTGGACCATTTTGCGAAATGTCGGGCCAAAGCCCATTTGCACCAGGACCTCTTTAAGAAAGTTCCAGGCCAGGGTATAAAAATCCTTGTGGAAGTCTACCAGAAGGAGTGCCCACCCACCTTCCAATCTCTCCCTCTGTGAAAGCGCCACCTGGACTCGTCGTATGCAATGACGTGTGTTCCTGCCCGACATTAACCCACACTGATTGGGGTGGATCAAACAGGGCAACATGCAGGCCAATCGGGTCGCCAGAATCTTCGTAATATTTTTTAATCTGCGTTGATCAGTGAAATGGGGCGATAAGATGAACATTGGTCCTGGGGTAGGTCGCCCTTGGGTATGACCATGATCGTAGCACAGTCAAGACCAATGATGAAGGAACCGCATTGATGCACCTCTTTATAAGGGTTCAACAAATGGGGCACCAGCTGTGAGCGAAACATCTTATTGTATTCAATGGGATACCCACCAGGGCCAAAAGTTTTCTCAGACTGAAGGTCTGAAATGGCGTCCTCCACCTCCTCCTCTGTCAGAGGTAGATCTAGTTCCTTGGCCAGAGATACTGGATTGGCCAAGGATGGGGTTCTCTTGTTCCTCTGGGTTTGGGGGACCTAAGCATAAAGATATTTGTAATAGGAGGCAAAAGTGTGGGAGATCGTCTGTAAGTCCTCCTCTATAGAACCACCTGGTCCCTGATGAGCGGTACCACCCAGGCCCGGACATCGTGGGTCACCAACCAATATAGCAGCTTCCCGGTCTTGTCACCCAGCTCATACACCCTCTGCGTTGAGGCCTGCCAGCACTGTCTAGCCTTCGCAAAGGGATGCCTGCCAAAACTCCACTAGTAGGAGCACCAGCTGTCTTCCCAGTCTGACCGTATGACCCAATGCTCCAGGTCCGCAATCCTGCTCTCTAACCCAGTTATCCACGGGGCTTGCCGGGCTTCTTGTCATCTAACATATCCTTTGATGATTCCCCTCAGGGAGGGTTTGCCAACCACCCAGAGGACCATTGCTGACGTCACTGACCCAGAGTTCTCCCTGAAGTAATTTCTTAGTTTGTGGTCTATGAAGTCAACACACTTAGGGTATTTCAAGTACCACGCATTGAAGCGCCACATTGGGTGGTGGATTTGTAAGGGTGCTCCCCAGCACATCAGGATGGGAGCATGGTTAGAGATACTACAGGTGAGAATTTGGACCAAATTCAAGGCCAGAAGCCCCACTGCCAGTAGTCATTGCAGGTCTATCTTCGCCTCTGTATGATGGGCCACAGATTGGTGGGCGAACACCCTCAGTTGCGGAATTGGACCACCGGCCAGGGCGAGGGTCAGTGGAGGTGTCCCGGTTAGGTCTGAGACTGCATTGAAGTCGCCCCATATGATCGTAGTACTCTGTGGGAGAGCCAACAGTAAGGTCTGCAACTCTATGCCAACGTACCTCCTCTTGGGGTCAGCATGGACCTTGACCACCAACATGGACTAGGATTTATGGGGCATGAGGGCTACCCCCCTTGAGCCTCTGGAGAATCCAGCATGGTACACCTGCTCGTAGCCAAAATGACCTAGAAAAGCACACTGGGTACTCACCATGTGGGTCTACTGCAGGAGGGCAACACCAGGGTGATACCTTTTGATATACTGCAGGACAGCTGATCTTTTAATACGGTCTAGCATTAAGAGACCGTTAACATTCCAAGAGAGTATCGTGGGCATGGTATTAGACTTTATGAAAGTGGTGGGCTCAGCCAAGCTCCTTCATGAGCCTGAAGCTGTCAAGCACGGGGGCTGCCACTGGCAGACAGGGTCAAACATGGCACTCATTGTGAATGCAGTTAACCTAGAAAACAAGCAAGTAACAAACACATAGCAATACAACACAACTCCCTGTGAACCCCCCCAATACCCCCCACCCCATACATCTACCCCCAAAGCATCTGTTGCCCCTTCCCAATACATCTTGCAATACCCAGCAAGTTAGAACAACTCAGGGGTCCTCGTGGATAAATAATGCCTTAGATACGGATGTGTTGCCTGACAGCAGCGGATTAGTCAGCAAAAAGCAGTTCCAGTCACCCAGGCCGCGAAAGCCGCCACAGATCCAACAGTTCCGGCGGCCGCCGTATAGGCCAGCCCAGGCCCCAGTCGCCGACCGATTCTCTCTCAGCCCAGCCCACACCACCTGTGGTCAGTCAGAAGTAACCGGCATCTCCTCCGTTGAGCCAAAGAGGGAGGGAGTGGCCACCAAGGCCCGTCTCCATCTGCACCTCACGCAACTGCGAGGCCTCCGGGCATCTGTTCCATGTGACTTCGGTGAGTGGGAGCACTTCTTCTGTGATTGGGCCGGAAAGGAGGTCCTCCCAGGGTCTCCAGAACCTCTCGACAGCCCCTCTTTTGAATCCTGGGTCTGCAAGGTGCATTTTTCCGCTGCCCATTTCACCCCTGTTCTGGAGTCTCAAGGAAGATTGCTTTCAGGCGGGCTGGGAACAAAAGCATATATCAGCGGTTCAGAGCTTGCAAATTCTGTTTAACGGCCCGAAGGATCTGTGCTTTTGATGCATTGTGCTAAAGTAATCTGGAAAGACCAGGATCCTGGAATTCTGGTAGTGGAGATCCACTGGCTGCATGTAAGATTGCATCACGGTCCCTACAGTTTAGGATCTTCAGGATTACTGGGCAGGGCAGAACACCCACAGGCAGTCAAGGTGCCAGGGAGTGGTGCGCCTGATCTATAATGAATGTGGGGGATAGTTTCTCTGGAAGACCATTATTTCTCACATTTACCTCTCAAGGGCCACAGCTAGATCAGGGTCATCCAAATTCTCTGGTAGGCTCACCAGGTGCAAATTGTTGCCTGGTTCTCCACATCCTCTGCTCCTTCATGAAGTACAGCCACCGAAGACGTAAGTTTCAAGCCCTGTTTTTTTAGGGTGGTCACTTCGTCTTCCGTTGTAGAAATACACTTCTCCGCCTCTGTGACCCTCCCGTCACACCCCGCAAGTCCTGCTGGATCAGCAAGAGGTTTACTTGGAGTTCTTCAACCTTGTGTTCCACCACTTCCCGTGGGTCCTGGATTGCCTTAAGGATGGCATTAATGGTTGCAGCGAGGAGTGCCCTGGGGAAGAACCAGTAACCCTAGCGGTGTCATCTGCAGCAGGGGTAGGAATCGTGTATTGATCCATCTTTGTCTGGGCCTGCGTGGGTGGCCAAGGCCTGTTCCGGCCCATGGCAAGGCTACTTCATCTCCCAGGCCACAGGGGTGGAGGAAGTCAGTAAGGCCGAGGGTCCCTGCTATGATGTAGTAGCTCGTCCAGACTGAGTCGGTCAAATACCAGCAGCAACCAGCACCCAGGGGACCAGCACCATCCGTCCAATCCTGCCCTAACACCACAGCACCAGGATGCACACCCCAATGTTATCCAGGCCCAGGCCTCCAGCACAATTTGATTCTTTCAGATCAGACAAAAAAAATAGTTTGCCCCCTCGCAGCAGGTCCCGGGGACTTAAGAACCAAGCTGGCCACCACCCAACAGGCACTTCAAATACGAGGCGAGGGGAGGGACACGGCTTCTGGGCAACCCATCTAGTCGGGCTTCAGTCTGTCCAACTAAGTCACCTCAGAGCCCTGGCCAGTACCAGGGGTCTCCTGCATGCTGCTATGGGACCAGCCCCTTGATCGCCTCCGCCAGCCAACCACGCCTCGTTTACCGACTCCCCATCTGGGAGGGATGGGCCCATCTGTGGGAGGCCTAGATGTCCTCCCCCAGTGGCTCCATCAAACACAGGGCTCCCTTGGGCCTCACACCACCCACGAAATGGGGGCAGAGGCCAGCTGACACCCTCTGCAAGGGGGGTGCATTGTGATGCCGCTGTGAAAAGTCCCCTGCTGTGCAGCAGGCCCTGTCTGGTGCCCCACCTCACCTTCGCTCCACTGCCACAATGTCTTCTCTCACAGCTACTCAGCAGGCCCCTGGTCCACCGGATGTGGGCCTGGGCCCATCCAGCCTCAGGCCCTAGAGGTCACCGCAGGCCAGAGCCTGTTTCATGCAGTGCCCGCCATCTTAGGGTCAGACAGGCACTGCAGTTAGGCACGCTGCACCATTTCGGCTGCTCCCCCGGCCTATCTAAAACATGCCCACCATGTTGGCATACGTTGCCATGCCCCCGCACTAAATAATTGTTAATGTGAAATGTTCATTGTTAGAAATGGGATCTCTATTTGGCATAGAGATACACCTTTGTCCAAGTAGGGACCACGATCCTAGTCAAAGTAAGTCACACACAAACCAGATTATCCTGTGCCCACCCTCTGGTAGCTTGGCACTGAGCTGTCAGGCTTAACTTTTGGAAGGCAATGTGTAAAGTATTTGTGCAATAAATCTTACAGTAAAAGTAGATCATATTTATCTGAATAAAATAAGGTCAAAACGACAAAGATTTAATAAGCACAAGCTGAAATATCACTTTTGAATTGTTTAAAAGAGTATTAAGCCTTAAAAATAAACAGATTTCTCTTTGTTACACACAGTACCTGGTTTGCATAAAAAATAATGATGCATGGAGACTGCAGAGGAGGAGATGCCTGGAAAAGAAAGGTGCGTGTTGGATTTTCCGGTGCGGCACAGACGATGTGTCATTTCTTTCCACGCTGCAAATGGTTTTCATCATTTTTTGGCGCGTAGTCTTGTTTCCTCACTGTGATGCTGGGTATTTTGACACCCAGGGACAATGCGGTAAAAATCCTTGATGCGCTGGAAGTAGACACGGGGCACTGCATCAATCTGGTAGGTGATGCGTAGAATTTTCCATTGCAAGGCTGGCATTGCGTTGAGTTTTCACTCGGGAAGTCGGGCTGCGTTGTTCGGGTCGGCTGTGCGGCGATTTATCAGTCACAATGCAGGCTTTGTGTCGATTCCAGCAAGTGGTTCATCTATTTTCAACACACAAAGAGTTTGCTGAAGAGATGAAGGGGGTTATTCTAACTTTGGAGGAGGTGTTAATCCGTCCCAAAAGTGACGGAAAAGTGACGGATTTACCACCAGCCGTATTACGAGTCCATTATATCCTATGGAACTCGTAATACGGCTGGTGGTATATCCGTCACTTTACCGTCACTTTTGGGACGGATTAACACTCCTCCAAAGTTAGAATAACCCCCGAAGTCTTTTTGGCCCTGAGACTTCAGAAAACAGGAGGCATGCTCAATCCAAGCCCTAGGAGAGCACTTTTGGGGAAGGCAGAGTCCTTCTCAGCAAAGTCAGAGGCCAGCAGGGCAGCAGGGCAACAGCAGAGCAGTAGTCCTTCTGAGCAAAGCAGTCTAAAAGAGTCCTTTGAGTAGCCATGCAGTTCATCTTGACAGGATGCTGGTGTGTGTCCAGAAGTGTTTGAGTTGGTGGGGTCAGAGATCCAGTTTATATACCCCAAAAAATGCCATTGAAGTGGGGGATGCTTCAAAGAGTGGTTTTGAAGTGCACAAGTTTCCTTTTCAGGCGAGTTCTGTCTGCCTGGTTCCCATTAGGGGGGATTGGCAGTCCATTGTGTGAGGGTGTCAGGAAAACTATTGCCAGCGTTGTTAAGTTCTTCCCTCAGCAAAAATGATTCCCCCTTTCCTTGTACCCACGTTGGTTGCAGTGGCGTCTTCAATCCTGGTGGCTCTTCTGGAAGCTGTTCTTAGATCTAGCTTCTTCAGGTTTAACTGCCACTCAAAATGGTGGCCGCACATCCTTGTGGGGTCAGCGCTTTAGTGTTTCTACCTTAGTCCCATGCTGAGGCTTTCCTCCAGCTGTTTCTCTCTGGGAGCCCTGCACTTCAACTGTCATCCTGAGGAGAATGAGCAGTATTCTTGAGGGGCTTTATTTCGTAGAGAATTCTTCCAGTTTTGATTAATCAATTATTTTTCTTGTTATGGTGTGCACACCAGCTACTTTTTCCCTTTTGAAGAAGCTGATTCTTTTCCGTCTTCCAACAACTGGCTATTGGCTTTCTGAGGAGAATTTATTTTGGCTTAACAGAACGTCAAGCAACTGCAGTAAGGAATCCTTTTGTATGATTTCCAGACTTGCCAATATATATATATATATTAATATATATATATATGTACATATATATTCAAGAACTCTTTGCTTTGCAGACTTGTCAGTCTTAGAGACAAACCTCAGTGCTCAGACTACTTCCTTGAGACTGTGCTTGAGAAAACTGAACCTTGAGAAGGAGTTTTCATTTCCTGTAAAAGACATTAGTAGTTTTTATATTTGTGAACTTTTTAACTGTTCTCCAGAGAACCTTGGAAACCTCTGACTCCTGGAGAAAAGAAGATATTAATTTAACATTGTTCTCTTAGAGAGAGGCTTGTCTCTCAAAAGATCCAGGTTAGGAGAATGACAGAATTGGGTGAATGTGAATGGCTGAACAGTTGAATGAACAGTAGGAATGTATTTATCTATGCTCTTATCGCCCGGCTGCAGGTCCTTCCTTTAAAGAAATCCCAATAAGAAGAAAGGTGCAGGTTTTCAGGGACACACACTGAATATCCTATCTTCAAGTGGGAAACACATGCTGGAACTGGATCTGGAGGCAGTCTCTCTTTTTCTATTCCCATTCCCCTTTCCACCTAGCGGATGCAGGGTTCAGATAATCAGTTAAAGTCTGAGCACGCATCTGTGGGAGGGAGTTGGGTAAAAGGCATCTGCTCCTCTGGAAGTTTGATTTAATTGGTAATCTCCTGACAGAGGGCAGGCCACAAGCCTTTGAAATGTAAGTGTCAGGCCCTCCTTCCTTCCAGCCCAGGAAAACCCATGCAGTATGCTGATGAGTGCAGGTGTGTCTGAGGTGGTCATTATGACTTTGGCAGTCCTGCCCAGCCACGCCCGCGGTGGCGGTCAGACCACCGACAGTGTGGCAGGGCAGGACCGCCAAATTATGACCGCAGCAGTGAACTGGCTGCATCACAACCATTTCACTGCCTGTACCGCCAGGGCGGTGGTACCGCTTGGCCGAAGGTTGATCACCTTCAACCTGGTGGTCCACCTAACACCACCAGCAGTATTACGAGTATCCTTTCCGCCAGAGTTTCTGTGGCAACAGCCCCGCCACGAAATCCCTGGTGGTAAGGATACTGGTGAAAAGAATGCTGATTCTTGTCACCACAACAGGACTCCCCAATGCTCCTGCCATGTAGA
The DNA here is from genome assembly GCF_031143425.1 of Pleurodeles waltl. NCBI lineage: Eukaryota > Metazoa > Chordata > Amphibia > Caudata > Salamandridae > Pleurodeles > Pleurodeles waltl. The sequence goes on from NC_090448.1 coordinate 1,054,248,670, forward strand.
AGGCCCCTGTCACCCCCGATCCCATCAGAAGCTCACCACCCGCAAGCAGCAAACCCTCCCTTCCCCCCGGTCCCTGTACTGATCCACCCTCCCTATACTAATCCCCCGCCCGATCCACGAACGCACACACAACACTTTCATACATTCACACACACATCCACGCTCACTCATTCACACACACATACACACACGGCCATGACACTCCCCACCCCTGCATAGAGGCATTCACACAAGCACACAGACACTTGCACACACACGCACACAAACACACACAACACTCCCCCACTCCTCTCCCCTGTCGGACGATCACCTAATTTGGTGGTCGCCCAGGAGGGAATGGGGTCCAGGGTGCCACAGTGTTGTAATAAGGCAGGCGGTGTTGTGGTGGCGGCGGAGCAAGCTCCACTAGACAGTTGAGCACCAGTATGGCTGCTGGCGGCTTCCCTGTCAAATAGTGGCAGAGAGCAGGCAGCAGTCCCACCAACACTGGCGGTCATATGGCGGCGGTGACTTCCGCGGCCTACGGAATCGACTGCTGGAGTCAGAATGAGGGCCTGAGTGTCCTGTGTTTGTGTTTTCTGAGGGGAAATGCACAAGGGAGCTGTCAACAAGCCTATCCGAGACGTTGATTGGAGACAGGCTGTAAGGCACAGATGGTTTTTAAGTGCAGAGAAATGCTCACTTTCTAAAAGTGCCATTTCTAAAATAGTAATATAAAATCCAACCTCACCAATTAGCAGGATTTTCTACTACCAATCTGGCCATACTAAATATGACCTGGTTACCCCTTTCAGATCAGAATCTACCACTCCAAAAATATATGAGGGCAGTCCTAATGCTAGCCTATGAAAGGAGCAGGCCTCACAGTAGGGGAAAACAAATGTAGGAGTTTTTCACTGCCAGGACATATAAAACACATATGTACATGTCCTGTCTTTGAGCTAGATAGCACCCTACGCTATGGGTCACCTAGGGCTTACCTTAGGGGTGACGTATATGTAGAAAAAGGGGAGTTTAAGGCTTGGCAAGTACTTTTAAATGCCATGTCAATGTGGTAGTGAAACTGTACACACAGACCTTGCAATGGCAGGCCTGAGACATGGTTAAGGGGCTCCATATGTGGGTGACACAATCAGTGCTGCAGGCCCACTAGTAGCTTTTTATTTACGGGCCCTGGGCACGTGTAGTGCACTCTATTAGGGACTTATAAGTAAATTAAATATGCCAATTGGGTATCAGCCAATGGTACCATGTTTAAGGGAGAGAGCAGACGCACTTTAGCATTGGTTAGCAGTGAAATGTGCACAGAGCCCTAAAACCAGCAAAAACTGTGTCTGAAAAGTGGAGGGAGGTAGGCAAAAAAGTTGGGGGATGACCACCCTAAGGTCTAACATGCATCAGCTGTAGCATAATAGATACACATTGGTATTGTGCGAAGCTCTTAACAACAATAACTTCCCTGCCACTCTCAATACCTTCATACCATATGTGAGATAAAAGAAAATATAAGCAAAGTTGACCTCTTCTGCTGTGCTAGACCTGCACACCCAGGAAGGTCAGAGGACTGCCACACCTCATCTGTCCGGTATACAAAGGTGAACGTGATCTGTGAATCATAACAGAGACTTTCTGCATTTTTATTTGTAACTGTGAAAAAAAGGGTAAAATGTGAAATACAAAGCCATGTCTGGTACAAGAACTCACTCATGTTAACACGTAAATGTATTTATGAGTACAGGAAGTAATATTACAGGAGTACTCTTTTACATAATCTTACATACCTTTGTGTATGGTTCCCCAAAGGTTAAACTTCCTATAAAAGCAATGAGGTTGCAGTCTTTTCTATTTCTTCTAATTGTGTTTTTCCATTTTATCGCATCTTAGATGTTTGGAGGTGATAACGCGTCTCGGCCTAGGCAATTTACTTACTCTGGGACTCGTTTTAGGCCAATGAATCTATTGACCCTGATTGGAGACACCTTAAGACGAGATAACTAATCAGCATGTCAATCAACCCATCAATAACCTCATCAATATTCACAATAGCGAATTAATCAAATTAGTAATGACATTAATAAGAATCGAAACCACACCATGACCTTTCAGCCATGAATAACCACACAGAATTTAGTAAGGTTTACGATATTTATTCCCTATTGATTACACTCTACTAGCAAGTTTAATAATCTCAATACCAGAAAACACATCAGCAATGTCACAATATGGCAACTCGCATAAGATTTCATCAAAGCAAAAATCATAAACATTACAACAAAGCACGACATCAACATGGATTAACTTTAGCAGAGTATCATTAGCATGTTATTCAACAAAGCATAGATTTAGTTATTTGTCTATTTGCGTCCTTCGTAGTGAACCCCTTACCTAACCTCAAATTAGCATTAGCATGTTGGGCTTCATGCAAAACAATTTAGCAACACAAATTTAGAAAACATCTAACTATGGTCTGTATCAAAAAGAAGAAGTTGGTACCTAGAAAGAAAAGGCAAACCATCAATTACAATTTCATTATCATATAGTTACCCTCCGTAATGGGTCAGCATACAGAATAAGTCTTAGTCCTCAGGACATCAGTTGATTCGCCATCAGCCAGGAAATGCCTCAAAGTTCAGCAAGACAGGTAATAAGGGACACTTCCCTCATAAGGAGGAAAAGTGTGAATCGGGCAAGGCAAGGATGAAGATGGTTTGAAGAGTCAAACAGCAAAGTCTTTAGGACTGAGGGACAAAGTGACTAGGTAATAGCAAAGAATGGCACGTAATGGCTGATTTCTCCTTGTGACATGGCATTATGTCAATCTTGTTGTACAGGCTTATAATTTCCAATTGGGCAAAATTTGGTGCATCATTATCTCCAACCAATAATTGGCTTGTCTCCTCATTAGGATTTTTACTTTAGAACAGTTCTCACGTAGTTTATTGGCTCCTGTAATTGACGTCTCCAACAGGTAGAATGTCAGGTACAAACTTTTATTCTTGCGGTCTCAGTCAGTAGTACCATTATCTTTACCAGTTCAAGCGACATTGTCCCTGTTGTAAGTTTACACTGTTGCATTCAGCAAGAATGTCTCCTTGAGCAAGTCGAGTCTCATGAGAAAGAATTTACTACGGTTAAACACATCTTCTAGCTTCTGGAAAAGTACGGCTACATGTCCTTCAGCAAGTCAGCACATTGCACGTTAGAAAAACACAATTAATATGAGACCGGCAGCTAGGCCCCGACTCATGCTCACTAAGGCCTTGTAATTGATTTTAGCAAAATCTTAACATATAACTCTTAATGCTAATACAAAAACCACACATTAGTACACCAATAATCCATTATTAGTCAATTTCATTTGTCATCGTATACATTGGTGGCCACTCCCCGTGGGCACATTTCACACGCGTATGTTAAAGCACTTTAATACATTTTCTATGCGCCATCATCATACATTAATTTGCAAACATTTCATGTTAATTTTGATTATAAAAACTACACTCCAACAATCCCTCCTCTGATGACACTTGTCATCACACAAATTCATTCTTTAACAACCCTTTCACGTTTTCATTTCTCTCATCTCAATTTCCTCTTTTTGCTTCGCCTTTTCATATTTTGCTCTGAATTTTTTTTCCCTTTTCTTTTCTTCCCTCCTCGCTTTATGTTTTACCTATTTTGCCTTAACCCTTTTGCTAATTTTGCTCAATAACCATAGTTCAAATAAACAAGCCAAAACAATTACTATTCCCTGTATTAATTTTCCCAAAAACCCATGCCGAAGGCCACTAAACCAACTCCCCACACGCGCAAATCCCTGCCCAACCTTTTCCCAGACGCCTGGTTCTTTCAGTTCCTTCAAATCTACACTATCTCTTGTTAGGTTAGTAAGCATACTTCTAATCTCATTACTTTTGTCAGGTATGTAGGCACAACAGTGACGCTCATTAAGCATCTTACAGACTCGGCCACTTTTCGCTAAAAGAATGTCTAAAGCAAGCCTGTTTTGAAGAGTCATAGCCCTCTCCGCAGCAAATTCAGTATCCATCAGGAGTATAGCCCCTGTGAAGTTTGTCAGCATGTTATCCACAATAGTAGACAACTTTCAAATCTTTATGGAGTTCAAAACAACTCCCACTGAAGGAATTATTGCTCCAAATATGTCTCCTACTACACCAGCAGCAGTTTCTCTCTTTTGTCTAGCACGAAGTAATTCTGTCACTTTCGGAAATTCTTTAAATCATCTAGCTGATAGATCTTTTGGGAAAACTATTCCCAAATAACACATCCCATACCATCCCTTTGGAAGACGGTAATAAGCACTAAGTCCACAAATATAATAAACCCAAGGGATCGCTTGATCCATTCCATTTAGCATGAAAGTCCATTTATTCTGAAACAAAAACACATGCTTACACTCACTCGGTCCCACAAACACATTGTCATAATATGATTTTGGTCATGTAATGCAAAGTCTACCTACATGTTTCGCATCTAAAGCTAGCTTCCCTTGTTCCCTAATCCCATTATTGCTATTACTAAGAAATGATTGTTGCTGCAAGCCCTTTTCTAATTTTCCCTTTACAACCCTTCTTCTATCTTCAGTGTGATCTAGAAAGCTCTTTTCTACGGATGTAAGTAAGCATGTCAAATTATTGCGGTGTGTATATGAAGTACTAATTGTCATTCTAGGCTCAAAGAATTCCTTAATCAGCTTTATAGCATAATACTTAGCTACACTATTCAAATCTTCTATGATAGGCACATAAGAGAACACAAGATCATAATTTGAGTAAAAATATTGCACTTCTTCTTGATTATAGAAACGTGTTAGTAGCAAACTACAACTAATCCCGTAGGTTAAAGTCAAACTGTGATATGTAACTCCCTTTTGGACTGAAAGAGGAAATTGTGTGCACACATAACAAGCTTCGCATCCATAGTGTCAACATACTCACTCAGCAAGCGATAGAAAACATTAGTAGACAGCTCCCCTTTTGCATTAGTTTCGTCATGCAAATACTTTGTATCTTGCTCAAACCTCTCCCACGGTGTTAGTGTAGCAGTCTCAGAAACTGTAGCATTGTTAGCTTCACTCTCATCCACCAAACGCATTTCCACAAAGCTATAATGAATACTACACACACAATACCCAAAGCAATACCCAAATATTTACAGCGCTTATTCCCCTCAACGTCATATCCTGACCTAGGCATGATCTGTAAAGAATCAGAAAGTAAAGTACTATAAGTAAACAACTAATTTTGAGAATGGTTAGAAACTCCTTTTTTTTTTCTTTTCTCAGCAAAGCTAGGCAAAAGTCTTTCTTCAGGAAGTATTTACAGCGTTCTCATTCACTCCCAGGGTCCTTTGTCAATCCAGTTAAAAGCTTGTCACAACCGTTTTTCAAAAGTCAGTTCAGGTTAACAGTGTCACATCCGGTAATTTATCAGTCTCTTATCTCAGATTTTCCTTTAACTCAATTTCAACTTAACACAGTCTCTTTTATGTGTAGCCAACTTCAACTACCATAATATTGACCTGGAACTTCACGATCAAAACAGAAAGCCAAGAACTCTTGTTGCCATTCAGCTGAGGTTGCATACGCCCATTCAGGACCTGCGTATCTTCTGTTTGCTATTCTCTTTCTTTTCAACATGCGGTCACCCTGCAATTCTCCTTCCTTGTGGTATCAACCTCTTCCTCTATTGTTTCATTAATGACCACTTTTCCTTTAGCATTTTGTAATTCTGGCCACTTATCTCCTCTCAGTGCCCTTTTACTGTTTGGCTCTTCAGGTTGCTGTTCAATGCCCTCCGCTTGTGCTATGGTGTTTTCTCTTGCTGGACCTGCAAGTGGCTCAGGAGGAGTCTGAACACTTTGACTTCCTTCTGCCTCAACTCCTTTGCCTTCTGGGTCTGTCAGGGGCTTAACTTCAAACCTGTATCTGTATCCTTCTGGGAGAACCTCTCTTTGGGTCGGTCCTCCTGGTGCCTCAGTTGAGATAGGCTCAACGTCACCCTTCTGGGTCTTGTTTGCTGTTTGAGTGACCAAGCCGTCCTCAACGGGCTCTCCGTCAGTCTCAGTTCCCCTCTGATTACTCTCCGGCCCTGAGACTTCCTTTTCTGTAGCTGTTATTTTCAACAACTCAAGTTCCTCATCAGTTGGACACGTCACCTTCTTTGTGTGACTGGCATGGATCCAGTTTGGAATTCCCACACATTTCACCGCAGTAGTAGTTGTCAGTATCACTTGATACGGCCTCTTCCAACGTGGTTCCAAACACGACTTCCTCACGTGTTTCTTGACAACAACCCAGTCACCGGCTTTCAGTGACCTGGATCATTTATCGGTGGCAGTGTTGTTGCTTTCGCCTGGTGAGAGAAAGAGCGGACCACGTCAGCCAGACCTTTGCAGTAGTCCAACACCATATCATCTGTGATATTCACAAGAGCATTCGCAGGCACTGCGGGCAATCTCATAGCTTGGCCCATGAGAATTTCATGAGGAGATAGTCCTGTTTTCTTGTTGGGTGTATTTCTCATTGACATTAGCACTAAGGGCAATGCGTCTGGCCATTTAAAATTTGTAGCTGCACACATTTTCGCCATTCTCGACTTCAAGGTACCATTCATCTGCTCCACTCGTCTTGAGGCTTCAGGACGGTAGCTACAATGCAACTTCTGTTCAATGTTCAATGCTGCACACAAGAGCTTAACCACCTCATTGTTGAAGTGACTTCCTCTATCTGATTATAAAGAGATCGGGAACCCGAAACGTGGTATCAACTCCCTAAGCAGCAACTTTGCTACTGTGAGACTGTCATTTCTACGTGTAGGGTAAGCTTCAATCCAGTGGCTAAAGATGCACACAATCACCAACACGTATCTCAGACCTCCACGCACAGGCATCTCAATAAAATCCAATTGCATTCTGCTAAATGGACCTCCTGCTCTCCCAATGTGGCTCAAATTCACCACGGTCCCTTTTCCCGCATTCATCTGCTGACAGATGATGCACCTGTGACAGATTACTTCTGCATCTTGTCTGAATTTTGGATTGAACCAATCGATTTTGAACAACCTGATCACGGCGTCTCTCCCAATATGTGCTTGACCATGGTAAAACCTTGCAAACTGTGACGAGACGGCATAACCATTTTCCCCTCATTTGAAACCCACAAATCATCAGGTCTTTGCACGCATTGCCTTTTGAGCCAAGAGCGTTTCTCTTCTCTGCTGGCACATCCCTGCAACAATTTTAGTTCTTCCATTGTGTCAACCACCCTCAATGTGTAACCTGTGCATGTCTCATTTTCAGTTTCAGGTAACAATTCCCACTGATCTTTGAACGATACGCAGTTCAATGCACAAAACCTTGCGACTTGATCTGCATATCCGTTTCCCATTGACACAAAGGGGGTCATTCCTACCCTGGCGGTCCGAGACCGCCAGGGTAGGGGACCGCGGATGCACCGCCAACAGGCTGGCGGTGCATCCAGGCCCATTCTGACAGCGGCGGTAAAGCCGCGGTCAGAAAAGGGAAACCGGCGGTTTCCCGCCGGTTTTCCCCTGGCCTGCAGAATCCTCCATGGCGGCGCTGCCTTCCCGCCAGCCTGGTTCTGGCGGTTTTGACCGCCAGAACCAGGCTGGCGGGAACGGGTGTCGTGGGGCCCCTGGGGGCCCCTTCAGTGCCCATGCCAATGGCATGGGCACTGCAGGGGCCCCCTAACAGGGCCCCACATTGATTTTCAGTGTCTGCATAGCAGACACTGAAAATCGCGACGGGTGCAACTGCCCCCGTCGCACAAGAGCAACTCCGCCGGGTCCATTCGGAGCCGGCTTCATCGTTGCTGTGGCTTTCCCGCTGGGCGAGTGGGCGGCCTTTTGGCGGTCGCCCGCCCGCCCAGCGGGAAAGTCATAATGACCGCCGCGGTCTTTTGACCGCGGTACGGTCATCTGGCGGTTCCCGCCAGGCGGGCGGCTACCGCCGCCCACGGGGGTAGGAATGACCCCCAAAGTCTTGTGATTTCACATGAGCACTGCATTTCACCACGGCAATTTCAAGAGGTAACTGAATCACGTGCAACAACTCCTTAATTCTTTCACCATTTTTCACTGGGGAACCAGAAGAGGTCACGAAACCAATTCCAAATCCGTATCCGTAGTCAGTATACATAGTAACTTTTAATTTATCAGCGGCATGGCATGCCCTAGTAAGAGCAACCAATTCAGCCACTTGGGCAGAGTACACTCTTTCGACCCAAGATGCTTCTATGATTACAGTGACTGTACACACAGCACATCCGGCTCTTAGCACTCCTACTGAGTCTCTCAGGCATGAACCATCAAGAAAGATAATGTAATAATTTTCTTCCAATTGAGTATCTTTAACCACTTCGCTGCCAGGCCTTTTCCCCCTCCTGTGCCAGGCCTTTTTTTGCCTATTTGGGGCAGTTCGCGCTTAGGCCCTCATAACTTTTTGTCCACATAAGCTAACCAAGCCAAATTTGCGTCCTTTTTTTCCAACATCCTAGGGATTCTAAAGGTACCCAGACTTTGTGGGTTCCCCTGAAGGAGGCCAAGAAATTGGCCAAAATACAGTGAAAATTTCGTTTTTTTCAAAAAAATTGGAAAAAGGGGCTGCAGAAGAAGGCTTGTGGTTTTTCCCCTGAAAATGGCATCAACAAAGGGTTTGCGGTGCTAAACTCAGCAGCTTCCCAGCTTTCAGGAACAGGCAGACTTGAATCCGAAAACCCAATTTTTCAACACAATTTTGGCATTTTACTGGGGCATACCCCATTTGTGCAATTTTTTGTGCTTTCAGCCTCCTTCCAGTCAGTGACCGGAATGGTCATGAAACCAATGCTGGATCCCAGAAACCTAAACATTTCTGAAAAGTAGACAAAATTCTGAATTCAGCAAGTGGTCATTTGTGTAGATCCTACAAGGGTTTCCTACAGAAAATAACAGCTGAAAAAGAAAAATATTGAAATTGAGGTGAAAAAAACATCAATTTTTCTCTACTTTTTACTCTGTAACTTTTCCCTGCAATGTCAGATTATCGAAAGCAATATACCGTTACGTCTGCTGGACTCCTCTGGTTGCGGGGATATATAGGGTTTGTAGGTTCATCAATAACCCGAGGAACCCAGAGCCAATAAATGAGCTGCACCCTGCAGTGCGTTTTCATTCTATACCGGGTATACAGTAATTCATTTGCTGAAATATAAGGAGTAAAAAATAGCTATCAAGAAAACCTTTGCATTTCCAAAAAGGGCACAAGATAAGGTGTTGAGGAGCAGTGGTTATTTGCACATCTCTGAATTCCGGGGTGACCATAGTAGCACGTGAATTACATGGAATTTCTCAAATAGATGTCTTTTTTACACATACCCCTATATTTGGAAGGAATAAATGTAGAGAAAGACAAGGGGCAATAACACTTGTTTTGCTATTCTATGTTCCCCCAAGTCTCCCGATAAAAATGATACCTCACTTGTTTGGGTAGGCCTAGCGCCCGCGACAGGATATGCCCCAAAACACAACGTGGACACATCACAAAAAACAGAGCTGTTTTTAGCAAAGTGACTACCTGTAGATTTTGGCCTCTAGCTCAGCCGGCACCTAGGGAAACCTACCACACCTGTGCATTTCTGAAAACTAGAGACCTAGGGGAATCCAAGGAGGGGTGACTTGTGTGGCTCGGACCAGGTTCTGTTACCCAGAATCCTTTGCAAACCTCAAAATTTGGCTAAAAAAACACATGTTCCTCACATTTCTGTGGCAGAAAGTTCTGGAATCTGAGAGGAGCGACAAATTTCCTTCCACCCAGCATTCCCCCACGTCTCCCGATAAAAATGATACCTCACTTGTGTGGGTAGGCCTAGCGCCCGCGACAGGATATGCCCCAAAACACAACCTGGACACATCACAGAAAACAGAGCTGTTTTTAGCAAAGTGACTACCTGTAGATTTTGGCCTCTAGCTCAGCCGCCACCTAGGGAAACCTACCAAACCTGTGCATTTCTGAAAACTAGCGACCTAGGGGAATCCAAGGAGGGGTGACTTGTGTGGCTCGGACCAGGTTCGGTTACCCAGAATCCTTTGCAAACCTCAAAATTTGGCTAAAAAAACACATGTTCCTCACATTTCTGTGGCAGAAAGTTCTGGAATCTGAGAGGAGCCACAAATTTCCTTCCACCTAGCGTTCCCCCACGTCTCCCGATAAAAATGATACCTCACTTGTGTGGGTAGGCCTAGCGCCCGCGACAGGATATGCCCCAAAACACAACGTGGACATATCACAGAAAACAGAGCTGTTTTTAGCAAAGTGACTACCTGTAGATTTTGGCCTCTAGCTCAGCCGCCACCTAGGGAAACCTACCAAACCTGTGCATTTCTGAAAACTAGAGACCTAGGGGGATCCAAGGAGGGGTGACTTGCGGGGCTCGGACCAGGTTCTGTTACCCAGAATCCTTTGCAAACCTCAAAATTTGGCTAAAAAAACACATGTTCCTCACATTTCTGTGGCAGAAAGTTCTGGAATCTGAGAGGAGCCACAAATTTCCTTCCACCCAGCGTTCCCCCACGTCTCCCGATAAAAATGATACCTCACTTGTGTGGGTAGGCCTAGCGCCCGCGACAGGATATGCCCCAAAACACAACGTGGACATATCACAGAAAACAGAGCTGTTTTTAGCAAAGTGACTACCTGTAGATTTTGGCCTCTAGCTCAGCCGCCACCTAGGGAAACCTACCAAACCTGTGCATTTCTGAAAACTAGAGACCTAGGGGGATCCAAGGAGGGGTGACTTGCGGGGCTCGGACCAGGTTCTGTTACCCAGAATCCTTTGCAAACCTCAAAATTTGGCTAAAAAAACACATGTTCCTCACATTTCTGTGGCAGAAAGTTCTGGAATCTGAGAGGAGCCACAAATTTCCTTCCACCCAGCGTTCCCCCACGTCTCCCGATAAAAATGATACCTCACTTGTGTGGGTAGGCCTAGCGCCCGCGACAGGATATGCCCCAAAACACAACGTGGACATATCACAGAAAACAGAGCTGTTTTTAGCAAAGTGACTACCTGTAGATTTTGGCCTCTAGCTCAGCCGCCACCTAGGGAAACCTACCAAACTTATGCATTTCTGAAAACTAGAGACCTAGGGGAATCAAAGGAGGGGTGACTTGTGTGGCTCGGACCAGGTTCTGTTACCCAGAATCCTTTGCAAACCTCAAAATTTGGCTAAAAAAACACATGTTCCTCACATTTCTGTGGCAGAAAGTTCTGGAATCTGAGAGGAGCCACAAATTTCCTTCCACCCAGCGTTCCCCCACGTCTCCCGATAAAAATGATACCTCACTTGTGTGGGTAGGCCTAGCGCCCGCGACAGGATATGCCCCAAAACACAACGTGGACATATCACAGAAAACAGAGCTGTTTTTAGCAAAGTGACTACCTGTAGATTTTGGCCTCTAGCTCAGCCGCCACCTAGGGAAACCTACCAAACCTGTGCATTTCTGAAAACTAGAGACCTAGGGGGATCCAAGGAGGGGTGACTTGCGGGGCTCGGACCAGGTTCTGTTACCCAGAATCCTTTGCAAACCTCAAAATTTGGCTAAAAAAACACATGTCCCTCACATTTCTGTGGCAGAAAGTTCTGGAATCTGAGAGGAGCTACAAATTTCCTTCCACCCAGCGTTCCCCCAAGTCTCCCGATAAAAATGATACCTCACTTGCGTGGGTAGGCCTAGCGCCGGCGACAGGAAACACCCCAAAGCGCAACGTGGACACATCCTAAATTTTGGAAAAAAACAGAGGTGTTTTTTGCGAAGTGCCTACCTGTAGATTTTGGCCTCTAGCTCAGCTGGCGCCTAGGGAAACCTACCAAACCTGTGCATTTCTGAAAACTAGAGACCTAGGGGAATCCAAGGAGGGGTGACTTGCGGGGCTCGGACCAGGTTCTGTTACCCAGAATCCTTTGCAAACCTCAAAATTTGGCTAAAAAAACACATGTCCCTCACATTTCTGTGGCAGAAAGTTCTGGAATCTGAGAGGAGCTACAAATTTCCTTCCACCCAGCGTTCCCCCAAGTCTCCCGATAAAAATGATACCTCACTTGCGTGGGTAGGCCTAGCGCCGGCGACAGGAAACACCCCAAAGCGCAACGTGGACAGATCCTAAATTTTGGGAAAAAACAGAGGTGTTTTTTGCGAAGTGCCTACCTGTAGATTTTGGCCTCTAGCTCAGCCGCCACCTAGGGAAACCTACCAAACCTGTGCATTTCTGAAAACTAGAGACCTAGGGGAATCCAAGGAGGTGTGACTTGCGGGGCTCGGACCAGGTTCTGTTACCCAGAATCCTTTGCAAACCTCAAAATTTGGCTAAAAAAACACATGTTCCTCACATTTCTGTGGCAGAAAGTTCTGGAATCTGAGAAGAGCTACACATTTCCTTCCACCCAGCGTTCCCCCAAGTCTCCCGATAAAAATGATACCTCACTTGCGTGGGTAGGCCTAGCGCCGGCGACAGGAAACACCCCAAAGCGCAACGTGGACACATCCTAAATTTTGGAAAAAAACAGAGGTGTTTTTTGCGAAGTGCCTACCTGTAGATTTTGGCCTCTAGCTCAGCTGCCACCTAGGGAAACCTACCAAACCTGTGCATTTCTGAAAACTAGAGACCTAGGGGAATCCAAGGAGGGGTGACTTGCGGGGCTCGGACCAGGTTCTGTTACCCAGAATCCTTTGCAAACCTCAAAATTTGGCTAAAAAAACACATGTTCCTCACATTTCTGAGGCAGAAAGTTCTGGAATCTGATAGGAGCCACAAATTTCCTTCCACCCAGCGTTCCCCCAAGTCTCCCGATAAAAATGATACCTCACTTGTGTGGGTGGCCCAGGTGCCTGCAACATAATAAGGCCCAAAACCTGAAGGGATAGAAGGGATAGCACAGCAAGTTTATAAGGGCATATTCTTTTATACATCTTTAGACGGACTCTGCTTTGGGGACCCACATAAGTGAGGTGTCATTTTACTTGGGAGACTGAGGGGAAAACTGGGGAGTAGGAATTTTGTGCTGGAGCGGTGATCCTACTAAGAAAAATCAGGAAAATATGCTTTTTTATGCAAATTGTGAGGTTTACAGAGGAGTCTGGGTAAGAAAATGTTGGGGGAGCCACACAAGCCACACCTCCCTAGACTCCTTGGGGTGCCTAGTTTTAAAAAGTTTCTGGGTTTTGTAGGTTTCCCTACATGACGGCCGCACCCAGGACCAAAAACATAGGTGGGCCCTCCCCCCCAAACACAGGTATTTTTGGAATATATCCCTTTGATGTGTGCACATACGTCCGTGATGTGCCAAACACTAAAATTGTGAAAAGAAACACACTTAGGTTATGTGAAGAAGAACCCTCACCCACCAACCAAGTTGGTGGCATGCTTCATCATCGGGGTCCCACCTGAGGCACCTAGCGTGTCTCAAGTGTGCTGCGACGCCTGATTACAGCGGAGCAGGTTTTGTCATTTGTACCACACATACTGGTTGGATTTGGCACGAGGGTGAGTGATGGTTCAGTAGATCAAATTTTATTAACAAGAGATTTCACAAAAGTGAAATGCACTGGTAATAACTGAAAGGCCTAAAAACTGAACCAATGACTCACAGCTCGTGAGCTGTAAAGCCACGACAAGGCACCAACCGCTTTACAGTCCATTCACACACCTTTCATACATGACATGCACTAGACCATTCACGCCGCCAGCCACGGGCCCAGCACATTACAAGACTCGCATCCACAGACAGCGCCAGTCAAGGGCCCATCACTTTCATACGCCCACATGCCTGATACAGCAATCACACCAGCTGATGAGTGTGTGGACTGGCGTTTGGCCGGCACTGCCAGCCAAGCGCCACACCACCAGCCAAGCGCCACCCCACCCACACCACCAGCCAAGCGCCACCCCACACACACCGCCAGCCCAGCGCCACCCCACACACACCGCCAGCCAAGCGCCACCCCACACACACCGCCAGCCAAGCGCCACCCCACACACACCGCCAGCCAAGCGCCACCCCACACACACCGCCAGCCAAGCGCCACCACACCCACGCCGCCAGCCAAGCGCCACTCTACACATGCCATCCCCTTTTTTTTGTTTTTAAACAACAAAGAAACCACTAATCATAAATTAGTACAAAACTACAAACACAAAAGCTCTAACTGAATACATGACTAATGCCAACCGTGAAACCGAACATATAAAAATATAAAACACCAGTTTACGCTCACGGAATTTCCCAATAATTCTTCTGTGTGTGGTAGCTCCTGAAACAGCCACCCACACACAGCCCAGGCTTTGAAGGACAATCAGGGCAGTACATCCTAGTCTCCTTCCTGATACCTCTTTGAGCACAGACTCTACATCTCTTAGCATGAAAGTTTTTTTTGGCCGTGGGAGGAATGTGCTCAGCAAAGTGACGATCTTTCAATCTAGCCACATCCTCCACCACTGCTTCTCTAGGAACTCTTGCCTGTTCCAGCACAACAAGGCTAGCTATGATAGACTCCTGAAATTTCACAAATGTCATCCTTGACTCTGGAGAACTATCCTTAAACACAACAAAAGCATTAAAAGTTGCCAAGTGGAACAAGTGAAGCGCTAATTTCTTATACCACACATAAGACTTACGAGCAGCAGTGTAAGGTTCTAACCTCTGATCTACTCTATCAACACCACCCATGTGCTTATTATAGTCTAAGATGCACACAGGTTTGCGCACTTCGGCAACCTGATCCCAAACAGCCACAGGTGAAGTACTCTCCTCATGGATGGTGCTTAGCATGTATACATCCCTCTTGTCTACAAATTTCAGAGCTAGCAGCTCATCATTCCGCAAGGCACTGCACTGTCCCTTCTCAAGTTTTTTACAGACAAGCTCTTTTGGATAGCCTTTCCGATTAGAGCGGATTGTGCCACAAGCAACAGTGTCCACTCTGAACAACTCCTTGAACAACCGAACTCCAGTGTAGAAGTTATCTACATATAAATGGTGACCTTTGTTAAACAGTCGTCTACCAAGTTCCCACACAATTTTCTCACTAACTCCAAAAGTGGGAGGACAACCAGGGGGGTCAATATTGGAATCCCTACCAGTGTAGACCCGGAAATTATAAACATATCCTGTACTACTTTCTGACAGCATATACAATTTAATTCCATACCGTGCCCTCTTGCTAGGAATGTACTGCCTAAAAACCAAACGACCCTTGAACAGGACCAAAGACTCATCTACAGATATTTCTTTCCCTGGAACATAGATCTCTGAAAACCGATCTACCAAATGATCAAGGACAGGTCTAATCTTAAAAAGACGGTCAGAATCAGGATGATCTCGTGGCAAGGCTAAAGCATTATCTACAAAATGCAACATCCGAAGAAGAAGCTCATACCGGTTACGACTCATGATGGCAGGAAATATAGCAGTTGCCATCAAGGGACTAGTAGACCAATATGAAGACAGCGACGGCTTCCTTATCAGCCCCATCAAAAAAGTTAAACCCAAGAACTTTTTCAACTCTTCCAGATTTGTGGGAATCCACCGGCTAGCTCTAGAGTGTGGCCTAAGTCTGGCAGCGTTGTCCCTCAAAAACTGCTCTGCATACAAATTAGTCTGCTCAACAATCTCTTCCAAAAATATATCGTCCATAAACAACTAAAAAAAGTTGACGGGCAAAAAGTTTTCCGTATTAACTCGACACCCTGGAAAACCAGTAAACGCAGGCAACTGTGGCTGCTCCATGTTTGGTGCAACCCATGCGTCAGGTCTTCCAATGGGAAGCCTTTCAGCCGCTGGCTCCTGCACCATTGGCACATCACTGTCCTCCTCTAAAACAGGCCCTTCATCAGCACTGAGAGTGGCTTCATCATCAGATGATTCATCTCTGACAGAAAATTCACTTCCAGAATCCTGCACTTCCTCCTCTGCCTCAGATGCAGAGTCAGTCTCATATTCATGGTCAGAAGATGACTCAAAAAGCACACTAACAACCTGCTGAGCGGTCATCCTACGGCTGGCCATGATCCTTCCTACTAAAATTAACTGGACAAATACACCACCAACAACCAGCACTGTGTAAGATAAGTAACAAAGTATAGGTTTATCACTAAGAATTATAAACTCAAAAACTATACTGCTCACTTGCCTGAAAAAGCTTGACTCACCAGCAACTACTCTGCACAGCCACAGCAATCACCAACGATATCCCACTAAAAAGAGAAAAAAAAAAGCAAATTAGACATAAGACAACACAATAATCATTGTGCATAACTCTAAGGACAATTTCACACACAATCCTGCATTCAGTACACCACCTACAAACATGTCATTCATGCATTGCAACAATACTCACTTGGAGTAAATTTATTTACTTACCTAAAACATGCAACTACGCAAACCGCAGGACAACTACTGCCAAAACTGCAACAAGCCACAGCAAAGTCAGCAAAAGCTTTGAACTAAAACAAAAAGGAGAAAAACTGTTATTATCATAAAAGCAAATACTTCGCCAGTTGACAAACACTCCGCCACTAACCATTTTTTCATTTTCCCCTGTGTCTAGTCTTCTCTGCTTGGGGGAAGATGGGCCTAAAAAAAAATAGGCCAATCTACCCCCAAGGGGAGGGGGCAGAAATCACCCAGATTACATTGCACCCTTTGGGGGGGGCGACCCTTGCCCAAGGGGCCACACCCCCACACAAGGCACACACACACACATAGTATCCCTGGCGCTATGGGGATTCTGCCCCCCTTGGGGACAGAAAGGCCTAACAAATAGGCATATCTGCCCCCTAGGGGGCAGAACTGCCCAAAAATACATGTGGGCCCCTGGGGGCGACCCTTGCCCAAGGGGCCGCCCCCCAACACAAAAAATAAAAACCAACAATAAAATCCCTGGTGTCTAGTGGCTTTCTGCCCCCCTTGGGGGCAGATCGGCGTAAAAATAGGGCCAATCTGCCCCCAAGGGGGGCAGAAACGACAATAAATACATTGCGCCCCCGGGGGGAGCGACCCTTGCCCAAGGGGCCACCCCCCAACACAAAGCACACATACAAACATATCTTTCTGGCGCTATTGGGATTCTGCCCCCCTTGGGGGCAGAAAGGCCTAAAAAAAATAGGCCTCTCTGCCCCCAAGGGGGGCAGAACTGCCCAAAAATACATGTGGGCCCATGGGGGCGACCCTTGCCCAAGGGGCCACCCCCCAACACAAAAAATAAAAATCAACAATAAAATCCCTGGTGTCTAGTGGCTTTCTGCCCCCCTTGGGGGCAGATCGGCCTAAAAATAGGGCCAATCTGCCCCCAACGACAATAAATACATTGCGCCCCTGGGGGGAGCGACCCTTGCCCAAGGGGCCACAACCCAACACAAAGCACACATACATACATACTATTTCTGGCGCTATTGGGATTCTGCCCCCCTTGGGGACAGAAAGGCCTAAAAAAAATAGGCCTCTCTGCCCCCAAGGGGGGCAGAACTGCCCAAAAATACATGAGGGCCCCTGGGGGCGACCCTTGCCCAAGGGGCCGCCCCCCAACACAAAAAATACACATCAACAATAAAATCCCTGGTGTCTAGTGGCTTTCTGCCCCCCTTGGGGGCAGATCGGCCTAAAAATAGGGCCAATCTGTCCCCAGGGGGGGCAGAAATGACGTAAAATACATTTGCCCCCAAAGGGGAGCGACCCTTGCCCAAGGGGCCACCCCCCAACACAAAAAATACAAATCAACAATAAAATCCCTGGTGTCTAGTGGCTTTCTGCCCCCCTTGGGGGCAGATCGGCCTAAAAATAGGGCCAATCTGCCCCCAGGGGGGGCAGAAACGACGTAAAATACATGTGCCCCCAAAGGGGAGCGACCCTTGCCCAAGGGGCCGCCCCCCAACACAAAAAATACAAAGCAACAATAAAATCCCTGGTGTCTAGTGGCTTTCTGCCCCCCTTGGGGGCAGATCGGCCTAAAAATAGGGCCAATCTGCCCCCAGGGGGGGCAGAAACGACGTAAAATACATGTGCCCCCAAAGGGGAGCGACCCTTGCCCAAGGGGTCGCTCCCCTACACTAATAAGCACACACACACACACATACTGAAATCCCTGGTGTCTAGTGGGCATTCCTGCTGCCCGATCGCATCGCGATCGGGCAGCAGGAATGCTCAAAGAGACATCGAGGGAAAGGAAAACCCTTTCCTTTCCCTCGATGCCTCTCTGAGGCACCCCCACCCCGCACGAAGGTGATAAACTCACCTTCTCCCTTGGAAGCAAATGCCTTCCAGCGCGTCTTTCCCCCTTTCCCTGAAATCAGCGCGCGATCGCGCGCTGACGTCATGGGGGGGGGGGGGGCGGGGGGGTGGGCGTGAAAGGGGAAGGGATTCCCCTTTCAGCCCTGGCCTGGGGGTGTTGGGGGGCGGCCCTCGGGGGAAGCGCTAGCGCTTCCCCCGACTGCCAGTCCCAGGACGTAATGGTTACGTCCATGGCGCCACACGGGCGCTGCCATGGACGTAACCATTACGTCCGTGGCGGGGAAGGGGTTAATGTCAGGTCTCGGTTTGGTACACAGTTCTGTTACCTCAAGACAATCATGTTCTACTTCCTCAGCATCATCAACATCTGTATTCTCATTAGGAAGCAGAGTTGCCGGGTTTAACACAGTACAGCGTTTTAATGACACATTAGGTGACCCCAATATAATCGTTTCATATTTGGTCAGACGGGTATTTGTCATATGCTGCGTCTTTGTTCAGGTGAGTAGTATCTCGACTGAGTGTGGAACCACTACTGTTAAGGGATGTCCCATCACTATACCTTCACATTGAGTGAGGCTTTGACCAGCTGCTGCAACTGCACGCAGACAACCCGGTAAGGCTGCTGCAACTGGGACCAAAGTAGCTGAAAAATATGCTACTGGGCAGTTTGCACCTCCATGGACCTGTGTCAGGACAGACAGAGAACAAGCATCATGTTCATGACAAAATAGGACAAAAGGCTTTGTGTAGTCAGGCATACCAAAAGCTGGAGCCCTGCACATACACTCTCTCAGCTCAATGAATGCCCTCATCTCTTTCTCAGACATAGTGAGGGTATCCGGGCCATCCTTAACCAACTTAACGGTCAACCTCACCAATGGCTTAGAGATAGTTGAGAAGTTTGGAATCCACTGGCGACAGTAGCCCACCATTCCCAAAAACATCCTAATGTCCCTCTTGGATGCCTGGGGATTCATCTGCAATATGGCTGTCACTCTTTCTTTAGAGATTCTCCTCGACCCTTTCTCAATTAGATGGCCTAAGTACTTCACCTCTGTCTGACACTACTGCAGCTTCTTTGGGGATACTTTATGTCCATTCTTTCCCAAGTGATTCAGTAAGGCAATGGTATCATACCTGCAGTCATCTTTTGTTTTGGACGCAATCAACAAATCATCAATGTATTGCACTAGAGTCGAATTAAAAGGCAGTTCCAATGATTCCAAATCCTTCTTCAATATCTGATTGAAGATGTAGGGCGATTCTGAAAACCCTTGAGGAATTCGACACCAACTGTAAACCTTGTCCAAGAATTTGAAACTGAAGAGAAATTGGCTGTCCTCATGAAGAGGCACAGAAAAGAACGATTGGGACAAGCTCACGACTGTGAACCACTCTGCATCACATGGAACCTGGACCATGATCACGGCTGGATTTGGCACTATTGGGCAACATTTTACCACTATCTCATTAATTTTCCTCAGGTCTTGAACAATTTGAACTTTCCCACAAGGCTTTCTCAGAACCATTATTGGCGAATTACAAGGGCTGCTCATCACTTCTTTTACGACCCCTTGCTTCACAAAATCTGCAATTATCTGCGTCACCTGTATAAGGACATGTTGTGCCATGTGGTACTGCGGTACCTGGGGAAACACAGCATTTGGCTTCACATCTACTTTGACAGGTTCTACTCTTTTTATCAGTCCCACTTCCTTTCCTGTCAAATCCCACACTTTCTCTGTGACTGTTCCCTGTAATTCAGTTGGCAAGTCGGTCACTGTGAACATCGGGAAAAAGCTTATCAAAGGGTACTCCTCATCTGTGGTCTCCGTCTCTGGCTCTGAGATCTGACCATCATCCCCTTCATCATCACTGTTTGTCTGCACTTCAATTCCTTCATTGGAACAGCCTCACCCACTACAACACACACACACAAGTACATGTTGATACATTACATTAACAACCCCCCCTGGAAGAATGCAAGGACAAAAGGAAATGAGTCGAACGATTGTAATATATTCAAATACAGTAATCAAAAAAATAATAATATATATATATATATATATATTTATATATATATATATATATATATATATATATATATATTTACACTATAAACAAATATATACACCAAGAATACAAGTCCAAGGTATTCCACCATCACAGCGAGGCCCACACTCAATACCCGATCAAGACGAAAAGAACACTGCTGGGGCATCAGATAGAAATAAAACAGGCACCTCAGGGGGAAGGGAAGGGGGGGCACCTCAGCCGGATGAGTGCACAACGCCAGATCCACGAGGGGGCTCCATGCCCATTGATGTATCCTGGGGAGTGCAAAGCCACAGTCTCTCAAGTCTCTCCAGTGGGTGGTTTGCCCACTGCTTTATCCTGGGGAGTGCAAAGTCACAGTCTCACAAGTGGATAACAGTCTCCACTGTTTCTGGAGGGGGCTTTGTGCCCAGAGTGCTTCATCCTGCCAAGAACAGAGGTAGTGGATGTATCTCTCCACTGGTTCTGGAGGGGGCTTTGTGCCCAGAGTGCTTCATCCTGCCAAGGACAGAGGTAGTGGATGTGATACTCCACTGGTTCTGGAGGGGGCTTTGTGCCCAGAGTGCTTCATCCTGCTCGTGGCGGCCTCAGTAGCATCAGAAGTTTTGGCGCTCACTGGCCTGCGGTGCTTGTATCGGCGGTGTCCTGTTCAGCGGTGCTGGTGGCGGCGGTGTCCTGTTCAGCGGTGCTTGTGGCGGCGGTGTCCTTGGCAGCGGTGCTTGTGGCGGTGGTGTCCTGTTCAGTGGTGCTTGTAGCGGCGGTGTCCTTGGCAGCGGTGCTTGGCAGCGGTCTTGTCCGCTGTGCAGGTTTTTGCAGACTTGACTGTTTTTCTGTGCCCCTTCCCCACCTTGGATGGTGGCGCAGCTGTCTTCACACTCCCAACTGTACCCTTGGGAGAGGCTTTGGTGGAAGATGTTTTGCCTCTCTCCCGCCGGGGTGATATTTCGAGGTGTGTTGTGTGAGGTGCGTGGATGTTGTGTGAGTGATGGTGTTGAGTGCCTGTGGATGCTATTGTTCTTTCTGGTGGTGTCTCTCTCTGGCCTTCTGTCGCAATTTTTGTCATAGGGGTTTGTGGGTGATGTGGGTGTTTGTTTTATATTCTATTAGGTGTGTGGGAGTGGTGTGTGTATGTGTATCAGGTGTGTGTATTTCGATTTGTCCAATGTGGTAGTGTTTTGTAAATGTGTGTGTATTTTGACCGCGGCGGTGTGTACTGCCAATGGAATACCGCGGTTGAAAGACTGCCGCGTGGATTCGTGGGTCGTGATAGTGTGGGCGTATTCCTGTTGGCGTGACGGTGTCGGTTTTGTTATCGCCAGTTTATCACTGACCTTTGGTGTGGCGGAATGGCGTGGGTGTCTAGATTTTGGCAGATTCCGAGCTGTGGGCCATAATGGCTGTGGCGGACTTCTGCGGCGGTGTGTTGGCGGTCTTCTGCACGGCGGTAAGCGGCTTTTACCGCCAATGTTGTAATGACCCCCACAGTCTCTTCCCAGTAGGGACACGGGGCTTGAGTCAAAGACTACAAACCTGTGCAATCCCTGGAAGGTACCAATCTCAACCTGGACCAGATCTGTAATTGGGTTAGTCAGGAGCTGATTTGCTACTCCAACCACCTTTATGGTACGCCCTGAAAATGGCAATTTCGGAACCTCTGCACTTCTGACTGTAGAGCGTGTAGCTCCTGTATCAACCTGGAAAGAAACCTTGTGACCCATCACCTTCCCCTGCACATAAGGTCCCCTCTGATCTACTTCTAGGGACGCTGCAAGCCTGCACTCCTCACTATCTGAGCAGTCATCCGACCTTTCATCGTTTATTCCTTTCTCACCATGTAATGGGAACTGTTGTACCTCATTATTTTGATTCATTGTTTGGCCTGTGACCTGTTGAGGAAGCATCACCTGTTGCTGTCCCATCTGCATTTGCTGTCTAGGTACCACTGGGATCTGCTGTTGGACTTGCTGCACCTGCGCTGGTTTTACACGTGGCATTTGCATTTGTTGCATGGGCTGGAGACCCTGCATCTGAACCACGTTATTCTGAAAATTCGGATTTGGACCCCTCATTCTTGGACCCCTTACATTCTGAAATGCACCGACATCATTGCTATGTTGAACAACACCATCCTGCGCCATCAACGGACATTCCCGCTTCCAGTGTCCCACGCCCCCGCACGTCCCTTGCAAGTCATTTTGAACCACAACAGTATTCAAATCTGGACCACGGTTCACAAAACCTCCTCGACCTCTGCCTCTCGTTTGCGTCTGAAACATCCCGTTCCCTTGCGGTTGCTGCACCATCTGCTGTACTCCATTTCCCTGCATTCCTGCTTGAGCTGCCTTAATTTGCATCACCATCACTTTCTCTTTCAGCTTTCTCTGCTTCAATTCAATCTCATCACTACAGTATTTCGCGTATTGCAACACCTCATCAATCGGCTTCGCTTGCCAACAGATCAAATGATTCTTAATCATGTGGCTAATCTCTGGCCTCAATCCCTCAACAAACCTGAACATAAGGTGATTCATGTCTTTCGGTTGTATGACCTCTGTGCCACTGTAATGCTTGAACGCCTTCAACAACTTCTCATAGTAAGCATGTATCGACTCTTTGCCTTCTTGTGCCGTTCGATAAATCTTCTGCCAATCAATATTTTGAGGCGACACCTTCTGCTTCAAAAACTCAATTACCTTGAAGTAGTACCTCATCACTTCAGGAGACGGTGCTCCTGTAACCTTGTCCCTTGCCGGTTCTTCCGTCGGCCAAACCACACTCCTCTTGCACTCAAGCCACAAATCAGCTGGAACTATAATCTTAAACAGTGTATTCAAGTCTTCCCAAAGACATTTCGCAAGCTTCACAAACCTGTCCATTTGCTGATACCATTCTATCTGCTTTTCCCTCAACCTGGGATAGTCATTTGTGAATGACAATATGTCACCTCTAGACCATGGTACATGAACTAGAACCCCTCCAGCTGTTTCTCTCATCGGTAACATCTTTATTGTTCCCGTATCTGGCACCGCTTTCGTCTGCTGCTGTTCCAAACAGTCACTTTTCTTCTTATCTCTCTTCTTCGCCCATCTGCCTTCCCACTTCTCTAATGCTCCCCAAACTTGAGCACTTTGTAGTATCTCTTTAAGGTGTGCCTTCATTCCTGTAGATCTCATGTGATCAAAATCTTTAGGCTCGAAGTCTAACCTGTAACTCCTCTTCAGATGTTTAGTATTATCTAAGTCTATGCCATATTTGTCTGCCAAGTTCTCTAACCTCTGGTGCACCTTACTCACTTCTTTGGTTATTTTCGGGCACAGATACCTCAGTTCTGCTTCAGTGTATGATTCTAATCGGTTCACTCCCATACTTCCTTCAACTAACTCAGCTGCTTCCACACCCAACCTCACAAAATTCAGGTATTCCTCTCTCTCTGACCGCTCTGCTGTCGCACGAGTAGTCTGTGGAGTGTTGAGCTTGTCTACCCATTCATTCAGTTGTTGTGCAGTCAAACCATGCAACAAGATATGTCCAACCTGGACCATTGGTGTTTGTGACGTATTTGCACTCAGTACCTGTGGAGTCAGTAGACCCAAACCTGCTTATCTCATTGTCTCTAAAGGAACCCCAATCGGACTGAAGTCCAACAAGGATCTAGACCTCTCCGCTGTCTGTTCTCCCGGTGTCATCCCTTGGGAGCTTCCTGTGAACCCTCCTCTTATCACCTATTGAGTCATTACTCCTTGGTCACGTACACTAGGCTTTGCCTGCGCATACAGCGGTACTGGCGGACCAACAGTAATTGGCAAAGATATAGCAGCTGGTGCTTGTCCATTTCCCAATCCCTGTGGAGCATTAACTCCCATAGCTTGATTCATTGCAGGTGCTGTAACTGACTGCGGTCCTGTGACCGAAGTGTAATTTGGAACCACCTGTTGCTGCGGCTGGGGCAGCAAATGTGGAGTTGGCTCAATCTGCTCTAACTTTGATCTTGTGTATACTGGATCAGACGGCACAATCAAATTCGTAGTTGTCTCTAATGCTGGGACATCAGCGTAGAGCCTCTGAACTGGTGGTGGCTGCAACTGCATCTGCGTCTCGGGTGCAATGGATACACTAGCACCATTCTGTATCGGAGCTGATGTGGTAACATTATTTGCCTGTGCTGTATTTGTGGTCCCCTGATTCTGGGTCGAATTTACAGGACCTGCACTAGTACTTGGTCTATTGTCATTTATGGCATATGGTGGCGGTCGATCATGTAACAACTGATTGAGGAATTCATCATCATCAGAGTCATCTGCATCTACCCAAGACTTCTGAGTCTCCTTCTGCTTACTAGAGCCCTTGTCTGTTTTACAAGTGGCCTTTCTTCCCTGTGTTTCGGCCTCTTGAGTTATTGCCGGAAACATCCTAACTCTGTCTATTATCTCCCTTCTCCACATCCTAGTCTCACTATCCCATCTAGCCTCCGCTAGTGTCTTTTCTGCTTTCCTCATTCTCCTCTCAAATTTCTGCTGCCTCTGTCGTATGGCCATTAATTCCCAAATCGCTAACGCCTCAAACTGAGCTGGTCTTGGAGGCAGCTTTTGCTCATTTAGCGCTTTCCGCAAATTTTCCAGAACCCCTATGTTAAATGTTCCATTCTCTGGAAACGCCAAACACCCATCTTTCTCTGTCAATTTGCACCATTGCTTTAGCCAAACACATGGCGCGACTCCCTTCTCTTCCATTACGGCATAAGCCGGAGTATCCTCTGGCGGTGTAGGTTCCCCCACACTCGCTGTAATATACACATCTCCCCTCAAAGCACTCTTTAAAGCCTTGAAAAACTTCATTTTTGCGTCTTTTATTTAGTTTAGAACCTAATCAGGAAGTGACTTTAATTCCCAGAACACTCTTTGCCTACCTTCTGAACCAATTGCCTCTCACGGACGGCTTCCAATCCGTGTGCGACCCTTCTTACTAGCTGACCTATCCCAGAGCGGCTCCAATGACGTCAAACTCACACACCCTGTGGCTGACAAAGTCTTGCGGCTTGTCTTTCTCACTCTCAATTCACACTAAACTAATGCAATTTATTGCGAGCACTTCAACAAAAACTCAAATTTGCCGGTTTGCTACAGGAAGGGTAACACAATCGCTTCAGAACTTTACAGAGATTTCACTTGAAGCCTCGGCCGCTATTCTCTCCTTCTCAGATCCTGCACTCGCAAGTAAAATTTGACCCGCAAATTTCACTCTCGACTTGTCAATGGCTCGCCCTAGTGCACTTTAAAACTTACCAAATCTCCATCGAAGGTTTCACTCACACACTTTGAATCAAACTTGACTCGTCAACCACGCCCAATTGACCTATTAAACCGCGCAAATTACAACATGAACCAAGTGTCTCATACACTTATCAATATACTCCGGAGTCTTGGACCACGCCGGGTCCGTGCATCACCAACAGCCACGTGGACAATTTTTTAGCACAAAGCGCCGCACTCACATGAAGTTCGCCGACTTCCCTACTCTCATACTGCCGAGTACACCCACTCCTACTGAAACATTACCTGGCCTAAATTCTCGCAAACCTTCACAATTCACCTGCGGTATGCATAAGCTGAGCAAGCTCAAATTCTATGTCACACATACTATCACTAGAACGCCGAGAACATACCCAACTCACTTCGGCAACCTCTGAGATTCCGGGAAAGTCATTTGGGACTTAGTGGCACATCATATCTCCAAAAACAATTCTAAAACAATGGTCCCTCGTCCTAGGGCCCCATAGGGCCAAACCGTCCTCTGCTACCAGAACTGATAACGTGTACGCCCTATGTAATTTACTTACTCTGGGACTCATTTTGGGCCAATTAATTTTTTACCCTGATTGGAGACACCTTAAGACGAGATAACTAATCAGCATGTCAATCAACCGATCAATAACCTCATCAATATTCACAACAGCGAATTAATCAAATTAGTAATGACATTAATAAGAATCGAAACCACACCATGACCTTTCAGCCATGAATAACCACACAGAATTTAGTAAGGTTTACGATATTTATTCCCTATTGATTACACTCTACTAGCAAGTTTATTAATCTCAGTACCAGAAAACACATCAGCAATGTCACAATACGGCAACTCGCATAAGATTTCATCAAAGCAAAAATAATAAACATTAAAACAAAGCATGACGTCAACATGGATTAACTTTAGCAGAGTATCATTAGCGCGTTATTCAACAAAGCAAAGATTTAGTCATTTGTCTATTTGAGTCTGTCGTAGTGAACCCCTTAACTAACCTCGAATTAGCATGTTGGGCTTCATGCAAAACAATTTAGCAACACAAATTTAGAAAACATCTAACCATGGTCTCTATCAAAAGGAAGCAGTTGGTACCGAGAAAGAAAAGGCAAACAGACAATTACAATTTCATTATCATATAGTTACCCTCTGAAATGGGTTAGTATACAGAATATGTCTTCGTCCTAAGGACATCAGTTGATTTGCCATCAGACAGGAAACGCTGCAAAGTTCAGCAAGACAGGTAATAAGAAGGGACACTTCCCTCATAAGGAGGAAAAGTGTGAATCAGGCAAGGCAAGGATGAAGATGGTTTGAAGAGTCAAACAACAAAGGGGGGTCATTCCAACCTTGGCGGGTGGCTACCGCCGCCCGCCAGGCAGAAACCGCCATTTGGCCGCCATGCGGGCAAAATTCTGCGCCCCCCATTCTGACATTCCCGCTGGGCCGGCGGGCGCTAACCAAGTTAGCGCCCGCCGGCCCAGCGGGAATGAGGGCCGCAACACAGGAGCCGGCTCCGAATGGAGCCGGCGGTGTTGCGGCCGTGCGACGAGTGCAGTTGCACCCGTCGCGCTTTTCACTGTCTGCTAGGCAGACAGTGAAAAGCTGGCCGGGGCCCTGTTAGGGGGGCCCCTGCACTGCCCAGGGCCCCAGGACACCCCTTACCGCCAGCCTCTTCCTGGCAGTGAAAACCACCAGAAACAGGCTGGCGGTACGGGGGTCAGAATCCCCAGGGCAGCGCTGCTTGCAGCGCTGCCCTGGCGGATTCTCCCAGCCGGGGCAAAAACGGCTTTACCGCCGCGGTCAGAATGGCATGTGAAGCACCGCCAGCCTGTTGGCGGTGCTTCCGTCATTCGTGACCCTGGTGGTCCAAGACCGCCTGGGTCAGAATGACCCCAAAGTCTTTAGGACCGAGGGACAAAGTGGCTAGGTAATAGCAAAGAATGGCACGTAATGGCTGATTTCTCCTTGTGATATGGCATTATATCAATCTTGTTGTACAGGCTTCTAATTTCCAATTGGGCAAAATTTGGTGCATCATTATCTCCAACCAATAATTGGCTTGTCTCCTCATTAGGATTTTTACTTTAGAACAGTTCTCACGTAGTTTATTGGCTCCTGTAAATGATGTCTGCAATGGGTAAAATGTCAGGTACAAACTTTTATTCTTGCAGTCTCAGTTAGTAGTCCCTTTGTCTTTACCAGTTCAGGCGACCTTGTACCTGTTGCAAGTTTACACTGTTGCATTCAGCAAGAATGTCTCCTTGAGCAAGTCGAGTCTCATGAGAAAGAATTTACTACGGTTACACACATCTTCTAGCTTCTGGAAAAGTACGGCTACATGTCCTTCAGCAAGTCAGCACATTGCATGTTAGAAAAACACATTTAATATGAGACCGGCAGCTAGGCCCCGACTCATGCTAACTAAGGCCTAGTAATTGATTTTAGCAAAATCTTAACATATAACTCTTAATGCTAATACAAAAACCACACATTAGTACACCAATAATCTATTATTAGTCAATTTCATTTGTCATCGTATACATTGGTGGCCACTCCCCGTGGGCACATTTCACACGCGTATGTTAAAGCACATTAATACATTTTCTATGCAGCATCATTATACATTAATTCGCAAACATTTCATGTTAATTTTGATTATAAAAACTACACTCCAACAGAGGCCCTAGGTTTAGGGCATGTAACAGTTCCTAAAGGAGTACTACAGGAGTACCACTTACTGCAAACTATCTTTGTGAACAGATTCCCTTGTCTCCTAATACATCATGAGAGCCCCCTCATTCCTTCATCATGGTTAAATCCATATCTTGTTTGGGCAATATCTCTATCAGTGGTGAGGCAATGACTAATTGTACAAGCTGGTGCGGTGCCAGTTCCCCATACGCCCCTCTCAGGCTGTGACTGTCATTCCTGTCAATGAAGTGCAAGACATGATAACAACCCCCCATGCAGCAACCTATTAATCACCCAATGGCTTAAAAGCCGTTAGTGATGCCTTTCTGCAAATTGTTCGCTTCCTGCAAACACAAAGAATGGGCCCAGCAAATGCTCTCTGATCTTGTATTTTGATACCTCACTAAGGTGGGCTGGCCAGCATGGATAGCTTCTGGGTCTGAACCCCAAGTGGCTTGGTGAGACTTAGGGGCATATTTACATTGAACTGGTGTACATCAGACTCACTAGTATTTTTGCTGGGCTGCTTTATGCCAATTCCAAAAGGCAAGAATGCACCGTATTTACGAGATATAGTCCATTCCTGTCCCTTCAGCCCGCAAACAATTTTCTGCCTCTCTCCAACACAGGCACCCTTGTACCATGGTGCAAGGGTGCCCGCGTTGTTGGCAGGATTGATTTTGTGCAGGAAGGGGCACCTTCCTGCATAAAAACAATCCATGGAGGCAAGATATTTCTCCTTGTTACACCTCCCCTGGGGAGAACAGTAAAGATGCATTTCCAAATCCTTGTAAATCTGGGAATGCGTCAAAACCCATAGATGTTGCATGGGAAAACCCACTGCATTGCTCATGGAATGCCTCCTGATGCAGTGTAAATCAGCACAGTGACTTGTGCTGCATTGCCTTACACCATATCTCCAAAGCTATCAAAAGCGACGCAAAGTGGCTTTGTGTGGCCTCGTAGATATGGGTCTGCAGTCTGCGCAGCAGGAGCATAATAAAAAATGACCCACCAGTGGCGCAAGGGGATTGTAAATAAGTCCCTTAGCCCGGGGCCAACCAGGTTTTTTGGCCACCCTACAGTCTGGTCTTTCCTTTCCTGCTCTCATCCGTGGTTTAAAAAGCTCTGATTTTGCATAACACGGGTGACACAGGACTCCCCGAGGACAACTTTCACTGCCCCTCACTCTCTAGAGACCAGCTCTCACCTCCTTCTGCCTCACTCTCATTTAGAGATTGAGTCGATTGGTAACTGTTCCTATCAGCTATTACAGAAACCAGTGAACTCAATAGTTCTTGTATCTTTGTTCCTACAAGAGATGCGACGTTCTCTATTTAGTTTTAACTCATTTTTAAATTGCATAGGCTTCTGAAATATGGCCGACTCGACTCTGAACCATACTGGTTATGAACCACATTTGTTACTGAGTCTGTACTACCTCGGCGAGAATTATCACTGTTCGTCTTGCGAAACGAATTTCTCTTCTTTTTAGCACACGTACATTTTCTTAACAGTCCATTTTCATTAAACTAGGTAATTTACCTTCTAGATGCCCTTCCTTGAATTCAGATTTACGCATAAAGCAGTTATCCAAACATAGATAAGGGTTTTGGTGCCTCGAAGATGAAGATTTAGTACAAAGTTTAGCAGATCTAAGCAGCAAAAGATTTGAAAGGAATACGACTCGTTTTGCGAGAGATGCACGTAACTGCGTAGACGACTCGTTCTCAGCCTCGGTGTTATTGTACACTGAGCATGAGGGAGGCGTCATAAATCATGCACGAAGCACTGCAAGCAGCCAGTCACGTAACGGATGTGGTAGCTTTTTTCTTCTTGGGACAGGAAGTGGTGAAGTGCAGCTTCGGTTTTGAAAAAGCCCTGAGTAAATTACAGCCCGTTTTCTTAAACATATTTCTGAGGTGGCTCCATTTCCCTAAACTAAAAGGGAGCTCCTGCTCTAATAAACGTTACAAACAATTCATCTATGCAAATATGACATTTTATGTGAACAACATTCTATCCCAAGGACATGGAGCACGTTTGACAGTGAATTTTATCAGTTTTCTGTGAGCCCGAGACCATCTCTTGCGTCACACTGTTGCTTAGTGGATCCTCTCTTGATCTACCCTTGACCTTTTAACAATGTCATTGGTTAGAACTTGAATGCGACCCTTACCCCAAGCGGAAACTAAGTACATAAGTATCGAACACGGTGTCCAACACATGATGGCATGCAGTCATTCAGTTAACAGTGTTTTAATTTGTAAATAAATAAGTGCAAAGGCCCAAAGTCTTTTTAGGGATCCTGTTCCTGAACGAGGATGACATATAGGAATGGTGATTCGTTTTTAGGCCTCACCTACAGGCAGCAAAACCTCTTAAGAACCTTAGAACCTGCCCTTTGCTTACCATTGCTTTGGCTTTATTGTCACTCTTGTTTGCTTGCTTCTAATTTAATGGGTTGCCTGCCTCTTCCTGTGTTTGCCCCACCCCTGGGTATAGCCTCTTTACTATCCTTTTGATTGGTTGACTTGATTCCTTCTAAAGCTCACATTAAGATAATATTTTTCTTTTTGTTTAAGCTGCCCCCCAGAGTGCACATGCTTTCTTGCTCTCCCTTATGTTTCGCTCACCAAATACTCATCTTCTGCACGCTCTGTGCTGCCCCACTTTTTCTCTCCCTAGTGCGCTGCTTCACCTGTTACAACCATCCTCCCAGCCCACATGCTTCATGTTGTTCCCTCTTCTCCTCCAAAATGTTTTTAATGTAACTTTTTTTCTAATTTCTCATGCACAATCCCTGTTTCTTTCTTTGCTCCCACCCACTCATCTGTTGCTCCCCCACAGCTCACTGTCCGCTACAAAAAGAATGTATTTTTTTGGGAGGGCTCAGCAGCTGGCATTTGCTATTGGGCCGCTCTTTATACTTAAAAGTGCTTTTGCACATATCAAATTATTTTTTTAAATTTAACAATCCAAGTGGCGTCCTCCATCTTGGATTGGAAAATAGAAAATAACCGAAATGGTGCTGCATCATTCAGTAAGCAAATGCACTGCACGATGACATATGTGTCCATACGTCATCATGCATACATTCATGCTGCACAGCATCAGCAAAAACAGGGCCGAACTGGGAACCCAGAGCAGCCCTGGAAAATGTTGTGAGACCAGCCTACATAGGGTGCATAGCACGTGGACCTAACCACTACATTGAAGCTTGGGGGGTTCTTCCCCCAAGAAAATTTGGGGAAAATGTCAAAGAGGGTGCATTAGAAAGCACCTTTTTTATTATCTATTCATTTTTTTTTTAAAGCATAGTAAATGATGACCTTACAGGCATGGGCGTCCGCAGAAATGTTTTAGGGGGAGGCATAATTTTAATGTAATCTGTCCTCCAACCCAATGTCAGCCATCCTCTGACCCACCGCTGTGACCAGTCTGCGGTGTCCCGGACTGTCTTTGGCAGGGGCTGCGGCCATACTAGTGCAGGCAGTGTAACACTATGGCGACCGTAGTGTTACGCTTGCACCATGACCCTGCACACCAGGCTGTAAGTAAATCCAGCAAGGGGGGCCAAGCAACCCCCTTGATCTCCCCACCCAGGATGTCAATGCTTACAGTGCTCTAGGATACAGCAATCTTTGTTGGGGCTCTTCAATGATTCCCTCATCATCACCCTCTATCAGTGTCTGTCATCTCTATATAGCCCTTCTCTCACGTGTATTTCATTTGTTTTATAGCGCCTCTCTTACCAGAGTAGGGTTTTAGAGCACTTTACATCATACACACATACAAAGACAATAAATCATACATGTGTAAATCTGTTTATAGAACATCTTACTTAAGACAAAGGGGACTATAAGGTGTAGGATTCCCATGTCATCCATACTGGTAGGCATTTTTAGAGTGCTTGGCCTGGGGAAGCATAAACTTAGGATTCAGAATGTTACACAGTGGTTAGTGTTGACTACAAATAAAAATGTATTTCTTCCCAAGCAAGCCCTTTTTTAGCAAAATGAGGACAATTGAAGACGGAGGGAAAACATCGTTCTAACCTGTGCCATGCAGTTTTTATGCAGCTTTTTGATGGCAGTTCATATCTCACTGTGCTAGATTATGACTATAATTTATTAACTGCACAATAACAAAAAGATCTCTGTGACAAAAGCAGCATTCCATTGAGCATTGCACATAAAACTCTGTTCCCTGATCTGCATAGTACACGTCCCGTCCAGCATGCATATTAACCCTCTGTGCTAACTTAGATGAGTCAAAACTACAAATAGAGAAAATATGATCTTTCTCCAACAAGTACATCAATCACCAGTTGTCTTGGCACTTTTATTGTTACCTGAAAAATGTTGGATGTTCAAGAAACTCTGCAGTGCTTTTAAAACTGCTGCACTGCTACAAAACTGGCTCCCCAGTAACAAAAGTGACCCTTCACCCCCACCCTTCCATCATTCCGGGGAAATGCCCGATGCCCGGTACAGCCAGGCCGGCCTGGAACAACAATTATTTGCAAATCCAAGAGGTCAAAACAACAAGATCTATAGGCCTTGGCAATGCTACTTACTTTAGTCATACTCCTTTCTTCCACCTCCCAACACTTCTTATCTCCTTACCTCACGTTTGTAGGTCATTTTCCCCGCTTTCTCCTTATGTTTGCTGTAGTCCTATTCTTCTCTTAAACCTCCCTTTCTGCCTTTCTGTATGCTGTACATGGTCAAAGTCTGATGGAGAAAAATATATTCCGCTCCCCCAAAATTGAGTGCTGGTGCCCACTACTTGCGCAAAAGGAGCACTGATAGTAACCTTACACTGAAACACAAAGGGGGTTATTACAACTTTGGAGGAGGTGTTAATCCGTCCCAAAAGTGATGGTAAAGTGATGGATATACCACCAGCCGTATTACGAGTCCATTATATCCTATGGAACTCGTAATACGGCTGGTGGTATATCCGTCACATTTGGGACAGATTAACACCTCCTCCAAAGTTGTAATAACCCCCAAAAACCTTTCTTTCACGGGCCCTGGGGGTTTCTTAGGAGTCAATTCTGTTTGATGTTGAATTTCAATGCCTACATTTCTCTAAATGAGATAGTACAAATCTTTGAGGGAGAAAAAAAGTGAACTTGGCATTCTTTAAAACTAAATTAAAAATTATCACATCACTCAATTGTGGTTTGAATTTAAAGGGGAATATCTGCACTAATACAAGGTGTTACTGATAGCTATATTTTCACCCATTGTAGGGATGTTGGTCTTCAGAGACCTTGGACCTCATAACGGATAAATAAATGAAAAACACACGCAATCCAAAATAAACAAATTAATAACACAACCATTCAAAAAATACGTTAATTGCACAGCCATTCCAAAAGTTCCCCAGTATTAATAAAAGCTCTCAGTTTCTTCTCAAGTTATCTAACCTTGAGCTGCAGTTCCGTTATGACAGAAAGGAGAAGCAGGCCCGGTCACAGGGGACTTCCACTGAGCGGAATCAACAGGCACTTAAGCAATACGAATTAACTCTCGGTTTCCTCATAGATTGAATGTATTCTCCACACTCGCTTTCAGTTTACTTTTAAAGACGTAATGGCACTTTGCTTTTTAACTGTAAATTCCAAGATGGCTGAGATGCGCACACCTGCAGTGAGAACACAGAAAAAAATAATGTACACAGTATTGTTTTATGTTTATTTGCTCCTCTTGAGAAAATTGAAAGGCGTTTACATTCAATTGTTAGCGTTTGCTGTTACTCATAGAATCCGGAATTTCCGGTTTTTGTGAAAAACCCACAATGTTTAATTGTAGCCCATCGCTGCCACAGTGCTCCAGACGAGAAATGTTCATATTTGGAAATTAAGCGGTGAATTATAGGATTCAATGTGATGAGAAGGGAACAAAGGGGGTCATTCCAACCTTGGCGTTAAAAGGCGGATACCGCTGTCAGAAGACCGCCAACATACCGCCGCGGCCGCGGTAAACCGCCACGGTCATTCTGACCCACAACACGCAAACCGCCAAAATACAGACATCCACAAAAGTCCGCCACACCAAAGGCCAGCGAGAAACTGGCGATAACCAAACCGACACCGTCACGCCAACAGAAATACGCCCACACTATCACGACACACGAATCCACACGGCGGTCTTTCAACCGCGGTATTCTATTGGTGGTACACACTGCCGCGCTCAAAATACACACACTTTTACAAAACACAGCCACATTGGACAATTTGAAATACACACACCTGATACACATACACACACCACTCCCACACACCCAATTAAATATAAAATACACACCCACATCACCCACAAACCTCCACTCCTAGAGAATCGGGACCACGCACAGAGAAATAGAGATCCAAGCACCCAGACGCGCATATTACCATCACCCAGCAATATTACCACGCACTTCACACAACACACCAATACACATCACCACACTTAGCACCACACAATCCACCCCACACATCACCCACACCACCCCATGGCACCGCAAAGACACCCCAGGTTTTCTGAGGATGAACTCAGGGTCATGGTGGAGGAAATCGTACGGGTAGAGCCACAGCTCTTCGGAACACAGGTGCAGCACACCTCCATTGCCAGGAAGATGGAGCTATAGAGCAGAATAGTCGACTGGGTCAACGCGGAGGGACAGCACCCAAGAAATAGGGATGACATCAGGAACCGGTGGAACGACCTACGGGGGAAGGTGCGTTCAACGGTATCCAGGTACAACATCGCGGTTCAGCGGACTGGCAGTGGACCACCACCTCCTCCCCCAGAATTTACAACATGGGAGGAGCAGGTCTTGGCGATCCTGCATCCTGAGGGCCTCGCATGAGTATCTGGAGGAATGGACTCTGGTAAGTCTTATCTTCACTACTTCATCCACCCAACCCCACCAGCATGCCAACTCATACCCCCACCCTCACCCTCACCCCCATCACACCTACTCCTTGCAAATGTCTCACCATCACAACCCACCCATCCCAACCCCAAGCCCTGCATGCGACCACAAAGCATGGACACCCATCACCTAAGCATGCCCACTACACATACCAATCCCCCCCCAAACCACCCTCACAAAAGCCCCCACACAGGAATGCAAGCACAGGGGTACACGGGCACCCACCCATTGCACTCTATGGCACACACAGAAGCAATCATCATACTATTATACCCCTGCAGGAACCGAACGCCACGTCACCGCGCAGGAGGGTCCACAAATGTCCACTCCACCCCCAGAAGAGGCCCACAGTGATGACAGCACCTCTGTCTCCCTGGATCTAGATGACCAGCCCGGCCCATCGGGGACCTCTGGACAGTCGGTTCCCCTCAGACAGCCACAGGCCACAGCAGACCTTCCCCCCTCTGGGAACACCAGCACAGCACCCACCCAGCGGGCCCATACCTCTGTCCCCAGGACACGTCAATCAGCGGTGTGTCCACCACTACAGGGCACCCAGGTTAACCCACCACCCCAACAACAACAGGGACCTGGGGGCAGTGGTAGTGGGCACACGGTCCAGGGGACAGAGGCACAGGGAAACAGGGGAACTGGGAGGGCTGCTGTGCGACGGGGGGGACAGGCCCAGGGAACCCACCCTCCACGAGGCCCTCTCCTCCATCATGGGAGCATACCACCACTCCCAGGAGACGATGGCGACGGTCCTGGCCAGGTTTCAGGAGATCCAGCTTCTGCAGGAGCAACAGTATATGGGGTTCAGGGAAGAACTAAGAAACATCAGTACCGCCATGGGCACCATCGTAGTGGCTCTGAATGAGCTAGTCACCACATTGCGGGACACTGTTGCACCACAAAGGGCCCCTGACACTAGCATGGACCAAGAACTGCCTACCACCTCCGCCGGCGCTAGTGGACAGGAGGCCCGACACAAGACCAACAGGCCACCAGAACCCACCCCCTGCAGAAGGTGAACCACCCCGCAAGCGGGCCCTGAGATCCAGGAAGAAGACAGAGTAACATGCCAAGACCCCCGCCAGCAAAGGATACCTCCCTGATTGTCATCCAACTGTCCCACATTGACACCCTGTCCATTCTTACACTGCCCCTGCTCCACTTTCCACAGGCATCTAGCCAATGCACCTGTGATACTGATAGTCTGGACTCTGCCATGGACAATCCTCCACCATCACACCTCAACCATTTGCAACCACCCACCAATTTAGAGCACTGTAATAAACACACTTATTGCATAAAACAATCTGGAGTCTGGCTGTGATTATGTACAAATGTATTAGACATTACCGTGCCAAATGGCATATTCACATTGTGATGCCAACATACCAATGTCACACAGCTGTAGTCCATGGGGAAATAAAGCAGATATCACGCAGTGGGGCCCACATCTCTGAAATTGGAAGGGAAAGTCACAACTCAGTTACCATACACTGGGGGAAAAGGACAGACAGTAGAGAGGTAGTAGGGGTTAAGTATATGTAATATGCCGGTGTGGATTCTTACCTGTGTGTCATTGAAAATACTGCTGTATTACTGTGTTCCTGTTCTCTATGTCGTCCTCTTCGCCTTCCTCCTCTTCACTCTCCACAGGCTCCACAGCTGCTACAACACCACTATCTGGACCATCCTCCTGCAGAAAAGGCACCTGGCGTCGCAAAGCCAG
The DNA here is from genome assembly GCF_031143425.1 of Pleurodeles waltl. Lineage (NCBI taxonomy): Eukaryota > Metazoa > Chordata > Amphibia > Caudata > Salamandridae > Pleurodeles > Pleurodeles waltl. The sequence continues at coordinate 1,054,285,687 of NC_090448.1, forward strand.
GTTGTGAAGCATACAGCAGGCCACGATGATCTGGCACACCTTCTTTGGTGAGTACATTAGGGATCCACCTGTCATATGTAGGCAGCAGAACCTGGCCTTCAGGAGGCCGAAGGTCCGCTCGATCACCCTCCTAGTTCTCCCATGGGCCTCATTGTACCGTTCCTCTGCCCTTGTCATGGGATTCCTCACTGGGGTCAGTAGCCATGACAGGTTGGGGTAACCAGAGTCTCCTAATAGCCACACACGGTGCCTCTGGAGTTGAGCCATCACGTAAGGGATGCTGCTATTCCGCAAGAACCGCTGAACTGGGCCCTTCATCTCAAGCACTGCTCCGCTGGGCACCGGCGTCTCAAGCACCGCTCCGCTGGGCCCCGCCGTCTCAAGCACCGCTCCGCTGGGCCCTTCATCTCAAGCACTGCTCCGCTGGGCACCGCCGTCTCAAGCACCGCTCCGCTGGGCCCTTCATCTCAAGCACTGCTCCGCTGGGCACCGCCGTCTCAAGCACCGCTCCGCTGGGCCCCGCCGTCTCAAGAACCGCTGAACTGGGCCCTTCATCTCAAGCACCGCTGGCCCATTGGCGGAAGGGGCAGGCCCGCATCTGTGTTGGGCAGGGCTGCACGAAGCACTCTGGGCACTAGTCCCCCTCCAGTACCAGTGGAGACTGATATTGACTTGAGAGACTGTGGCTTTGCACTCCCCAGGATGGCACAGTGGGCAAGCCACCCACTGTAGAGACTTGAGAGACTGTGGCTTTGCACTCCCCAGGATGGCACAGTGGGCAAGCCACCCACTGTAGAGACTTGAGAGGCTGTGGCTTTGCACTCCCCAGGATGTAACAGTGGGCAGCCCACCCACTGACTTGACTTGAGAGACTGTGGCTTTGCACTCCCCAGGATGTAACAGTGGCCATGGAGGCCCCTCGTGGATCTGGCGTCGTGGACTCATCTGGCTGAGGTGCCCCCCTTCCCTTCCCCCTGAGGTGCCTGTAGTTTTGCTATCTGATGCCCCTGCAGTGTTCTCTCCGTTGGAGTCAGGTATCCTGTGTGGGCTTTGCCCATGTGATTTTGGCCCAGTGGCCCACGAACAATGGCTGATACACATATCGGACTGGACAATTTATGTATATAAAGTTATAGATGTGTGATATATTTTATACTCAGTCATACAATATATTTCTAAGTTTATAATCATTTACTTTTGTCTTTGCATTCTTCCGGGGGGTTTGGGGGGGTAACTGTGATGTGTTGCTATGTATTGATGTGTGTGTTGTAGTGGGTAAGGGTGAGGGTGGGTGTGTCGCATATGTGTGTCCCCGAATTTTTTTGCCTCCCCCCACCCCTGTGTCGTAGGTGCAGTACTCACCGTTGTCTTTTGCGTCGGCGTTCGTGCTCCTGGTAGAGGAGCAGGAAGACAATAGCTGGGAGGATGTGGAGTTCGGGATCCATGCTGTCCAGATTTCTCGTGGGGTGTATGGAGGTGAGCGTTTTCCGTTTGAAATGTCTGTTTCCGCCGTGTTTTTATCGGCGGGGCTACCGCCCCGGAAAAGGTGGCGGATTGGTGGGTTGTGATAGGGTGGGCGGTACATTGTCTCCCGCCTGTCTGTTGGCGGTGACCGCCGCACTGTTTGTTTGTCCCGCCGTGGCGGGCGGTGTGTTAAAGTGGCGGTCTCTGTTGGCGGTTTCCGCCAGGGTCGGAATTGCATTTTTTTTACCGCCAGCCTGTTGGCGGATTTGCCGCCGCTTTAACACCGACCGCCAGGGTTGGAATGACCCCCATAGTGACTCCAGGAATCATTATTTATAAACTTCACAAACAGTAGTGACTGCCCTGTCATTACCAAAGTATACAAAAAGTGATTGATGATGCTAGCACAGGTGTTTTAATAAAAATTGTTAATGAGTATTCATGTATTCTGAATAATGGATTTGCGTAGAAAATATAATAACGTAGAAAAATAATGCACATATTTGAAAATGTGATTACGATGAGTGGCCGTCAATGTTCACAAAGTGTACTTATTAATAGTCTAATACTAATAAATGTTGAGCATATGTTTGACTAATGTGGTAATATGTCATATTAAAGGTTATGCATTATGTATTAGCTTTACTAGTTGTAGGCCTTAACTTAGCGAAGGTCTTGGTCTAGTTGCCAGGCCCCATGACAAGCTGTATTTCTTAATGTTTAATAAATGGCTGTCCTAGAGAGCTAAACTGTGATTTTCCATTGTATTGTGTAAATGAGCTCACAGCTGAGAATCTTTTCTCACGAGAACCGATGCTGTTCATGCTAAAAGTAACATTTTGTGTGTAATGTGTGCAGGACTGACTTTCTCAGGAGGAGAACAATGGAGACATTGACTGGAGTAGAAGCTGCAACCATATTGTTACCCGACGAGCAGGATGATGAGGACAACCAATCAATGACATGTGAACAGAGTAATGATAGAATTAATAGATTTGTGAGTTTTAGTTTTACTGGACAAAATGTGAACATGCGATCCTTTGACCAATAGGGTTTTGAGAAATAGTTTTAGTGAATTTGACTTAACGAGACTGCACTGAGAAGAAACCCGCATTCCGCATTTTTGCTTTTAGCATTTTGCATTTGCCATTTGCCATAAGCCCATTACCCATTTTCTTGCTGGTCGAAAGGTCAATGTTTTCTTGTGCGTATTGACAAGAGACATGCTTAGCTTTATTGCTTAAAGACTTTGCGTTTTCTGAACTTTGATGCTGAATCCTGATGCCTGGCTGATCGACTGATGTCCTGATGACGAAGACTATCTTGTCTTGCCGATCCAATTGAGGAGAGGTATAAATCGTAACTATGGGGGTGATTCTAAGTCTGACTTCCCCCTCCAAAATACCGCTCCGCGGTCGAAAGACCGCTGAGGGTATTTTGGGTTTTGCACTGGGCTGGCGGGCGACCGCCAAAAGGCCGCCCGCCAGCCCAGTGCAAAACACCCTTCCCACGAGGACGCCGGCTCAGAATTGAGCCGGCGGTGTGGGAAGGTGCGACGGGTGCAGACACTGAAATTCTTTTTGGGGCCCTCTTACGGGGGCCCCTGCAGTGCCCATGCCATTGGCATGGGCACTGCAGGGGCCCCCAGGGGCCCCGCGACACACCATACCGCCATCCTGTTCCTGGCGGGAGAACCGCCAGGAACAGGATGGCGGTATGGGGTGTCAGAATCCTCTGCGCCGCCATGGAGGATTCATTTGGGCAGCGGAAAACCGGCGGGAGACCGCCGGTTTTCCACTTCTGACCGCGGCGGACCCGCCGCGGTCAGAATGCAGAGCGGGGCACCGCCAGCCTGTTGGCGGTGCCCCCGTCATTTTAGCCCTGGCGGTCTTTGACCGCCAGGGTTAGAATGACCCCCAATGTGTCTATTATGCTATTTTCTTTTTCTTTCTAGGTACCAACCGCACTGTTTTGATAAATCCATAGTTAGATGTTTTTCCAAATTCGTGTTACTAAATTGTTTTGCATGAAGTCCAACATGCCGATACTAATCTGGTGTTAGCTAAGGATCCTCACTAATGAAAATCTGCTAATAGGGAATAATGCTAGATGAGTTTCTTTGCTGAATCTACTTGTATGTGATCTTGTAGCAAAATTGTTCTTGTTATTAATTTGCACTGTAACCTTAGAATGTGAAATAGTTCAAGCTTTGATTAGATTACGTTTTCCATCGCTTTGGACAGCCAGTGTTATTTCTGTATATGTATAATTTGATTTTGAGGCTAATTCACATGACTTTAGCATTGTTAATATAGGGTAATATATATTCTAACTTTTACTAAAAGTTGTGGTTATTCATGACTGAAACATCATGGTGCGTGACAATTACTAACTCAATTGATTATTATTGTTATTGAGTATTGTTGATTATTGATATTTTGTATTGGTTATTGATTATTGATCTGCATGTACTGGAATTATGGTGGGAACATCTTAATTGAAAGTCAAAAGGTTCACCGACCTTTTCGGGTCCCCTTGTAAGTTTACTTATTAAGGTCAGACGCGCTAACAGAGAGAAGCTTGAATTAATTTCAGCCACTGATAAATACTCGGGTCCAACTCCAGTCCATTTTCATTTTGCACACCATGCCACCTTAGTTTGGGCCGAGCATATGCAAGTCTTTACCTTGCCCCAAAGGGAACAGTACATCCCGAACTGCCAGGACACGTTTGCCTTGAACTGGAACAGAAGCAACCCAGGATGAGGTTTGCTCTTGATAGGACTCATCAACCAGGAAAGGCTTGGTTCTAGTGACACAGTGTGCAAGGGACCCACATCTTGGCATACCCATCCCACTAAGAGTAACACACTAAAGCAGGGGTCATTAAACTGGGGGGCAGGGCCCCCCATAGAAGGGCCTCAATTTATCCCCATTTTGCCCAGGCTCTGGCCAAAAGAAGCATTATGCTGATAACAGGGCTTTGTTTTAAGCTGATAAAATGAACAGCAGTAAACTGTTCTGTAGTGGGCCATCACAAACATGTTTTGTCATTAATATCCAAGCTGGGAGTATGTGTCAAAAGGAAAGGGTCCCAAACTATTCTTTGTTGGAAATGGAGTATCCACATGGCAGTGGTTTGCACTTTGTCCAAGTAGGGACCCTCACTCTAATCAGGGTAAGGAAGTCACACAGCTAAGATAACCCCTGCTACCGCTTGGTAGCTTGGCAAGAGCAGTCCGGCTTATCTCAGAGGCAATGCGTAAAGTATCTGCACACACACACACACACACACACACACACACACACACACACACACACACACACAGTAACACAATGAAAACACTACAAAAGGACTCCACACCAGTTTGGAAAAATAGCCAATATTTATCTAAGTAAAACAAGACCAAAATTACAAAAATCCAATATACGCAAGCAAAGATGCGATTTTCAAAGATTAAGGCCCTCATTTTGACCTTGGCGTTCTTTTGACCGCCAGAGTACACAAGTAAAAATATCTCTTTTTCAAAGTTTAAGCAAGTCTTAATCCATAGGAATCAATAGATGTTTCTCTTTAGCTCAAAGTACCTGGGATACGTCAAAAACAAAGATTATGTTGGCCACAGGGGAAGTGAGGCACAGGAAAAGCAAAGCGATGCATCATTACCTTGCATCGCAGGGGAAGTGATGTGTTGATTCTTTACTCGCAGGTGAGACAATGCGTCAGATCCTTACTGGCATGTGCTGTGTTGAAGGGACTGCGTCGATCCTGCCACTGCGAATCAGGCGGTGCATCCATTCTCCAACCACTGGGCAGGCGCAGTGCTGATTCTCCTCCTTTAGATCACTAGCTTGCACTTCCAAGGGCCCGGGGACTGGCGTTGGCACCACTTGGCAAGTTAGACCTCTCAGCAGAAGAGCCCAGGCACTGGTAGATGAAGGTTTTTATGTCCCTGAGACTTCTTAACAAGTCCAGTTCTTTCACTCCCAGGACAGAAGCAGCAAGCAGCAAGCCAGTACAACAAAGTAACAGGCAGAGTGGCAGTCCCTTCTACAGCCTCCAGCTCTTCTTCCCAGCAGAAGTTCCTCAATCCAAAAGGATTCTAACAAAGTAGTGTCAGAGGTCCAGTACTTACATCCATTTCAGTCTTTGAAGTCGACAAACTTCAATGAGAAGTCTTTGTAGTACACAAGACCTTGCCTTTCTCTGCCCTGGCCCAAGACACACTCTAGGGGGTTGGAGATTGCTTTGTGTGAGGACAGGCAGCGCCCAATTCAGGTGCAAGTGTCAGCTCCTCCCACCACTCTAGCTCAGGAAGACCCATCAGCCTGGTGATGAGCCATCAGGATATGCAGGGCACACCTCAGCTACCTTTGTGTGACTATCTAGAGCCCAACTGTCATCCTATTCCTGCTCCTGACTTGTATTCAGCAAACCTGTCAGTGACACAGAATAGTTAAGCAAGAAAATGCCCACTTTCTAAAAGTGGCACTTTCAAACTTACAATTCAGAAACCAACTTCACCAAAAGATGTATTTTTAAATTGCTAATTCAAAGACCCCAAACTCTACATCTCTATCTGCTCCCAATAGGAAATTACACTTAAAAGATATTGCAAGGCAATCCCCCATCTTACCTTATGGGAGAGATAGGTATTGCCATAGTGAAAAATGAAATTAATAGTATTTCATTATCAGGACATGTAAAACACACCAGTACATGCCCTACCTTTTAAATACACTGCACTCTGCCCATGGGGCTGACTTTGGCCCACCCTAGGGGTGCCTTACAGGTAATAATAGGAAAGGTTTGGGCCTGGCAAGTGAGTGCACTTTCCAGTTCAACAGGACAGTTTAAAACTGCGCACACATGCACTGTAATGGAAGAGTTGAGGCATGTTTGCAGGGCTACTCATGTGGGTGGCACAATCCACTAGTAGCATTTGATTTACAGGCCCTGGGCAAACCTGGTGCACTATACAAGGGACTTACAAGTAAATCAGATATGCTAATCATGGAGAAACCATTCACCAATACAATTTAAACAGAGAGCATATGCACTTTAGCACTGGTTAACAGTGGTAAAGTGTACAGAGTCCTAAAGCCAACAAGAACAGGTCGGACAAAATAGGAGTAAGAAGGCAAAAGGTTTGGGGATAATCCTGCAAAAAGGGCCTGGTCCAACACTCTTAAAAAACCCCATCCCGATAATCACACTGTGGATACTTTTACAGATTAGTAAGCCCTGCCTGAAAAGAATTGTATGCTTAGCAGCACGTATTTTATTGCATTTTTAAAACAGTAATAGATTTTAACTGCAGTATTTAAGTAAGTCTAAATATATTTCAACATTTACAATTTAATAGTATAATTGTGAAAAATGTGAAGAGGGACCCCAATGTTTTTTTTCCACTGGGGGGGCATAAAAAATGTGAAGACCAACGCACTAAAATGTGCAAAAAGGTGATGGATGGAATGCTTGAATTAGTGTTAGCTACTGGTAATTACTTGGGCCGCATCTCAGTCCATCAATAGTTTGCACACCATGCCACCTCTATTTGGATCGAGCCAAATGCAAATCAATCATGACCGTGCTCCAAAGAGAACAGTCCAATCCAAACTGCCAGGTCCTCCCTGAACTGGAACAAAAGTCACCCAGGACTGGGTTTGCCCTAGTTAGGGCTCCTCAGCCAGGTATAGCTTGGTCTCAGTGCGCAAGGGACCCACATCTGGGCATATCTGTCCTACTTAGAGGGGCACACTAAAGTTTACAAAAAAGTGATTGATGGAATGCTTCAATTAATTTCAGCCACTAGTATTTACTCGAGCCGCATCCCAGTCCATTGTTATTTTGCACACCATGCCACCTGGACCCAGCTATGTGCAAATCAGTCTTGACCCTGCTCCAATAGGAATAGTCAAGACCAAACAGCCAGGTCACGTCCTCCCTGAACTGGAAAACAAGCATGCCAGGAGCACTTTCACTCTAGTTAGTGCTCCTGTCCCACTTAGGGGGACACACTAAAGTATTCAAAAAAGGGATAGATGGAATGTTTGACTTAATGTCAGCCACTGGTAATTTCTCAGGACTGCATAACAGTCCATCGTTATTTTGCACACTGTGAGAAAGTAGCCTCTTTCTAGAATGGTTACCCCCACTTTTGGCCTGTTTGTGAGTGTGTGTCAGTGTGTTTTTACTGTGTCACTGGGATCCTGCTAGCCAGGACCCCAGTGCTCATAGTTTGTGGCCTAATGTGTATGCCTGTGTAGTGCCTAACTGTGTCACTGAGGCTCTGCTAATCAGAACCTCAGTGTTTATGCTCTCTCTCCTTTTAAATTTGTCACGGTAGGCCAGTGACTTCATTTACCAATTTCAATTGACACACTGGACTTCCCTTATAGGTCCCTAGTATATGGTACCTAGGTACCCAGGGCATTGGTGTTCCAGGAGATCCATATGGGCTCCAGCATTTCTTTTGCCACCCATAGGGAGCTCAGACAAACCTTTACACAAGACTGCCGTTGCAGCCTGCGTGTAATTGTGCACACACTATTTCACAGCCATTTTCACTACACTTAAGTAACTTACAAGTCACCTATATGTCTAACATTCACTTGCTGAAGGTTAGGTGCAAAGTTACTAAGTGTGAGGGCACCCTTGCACCAGCAAAGGTTTCCCCACATAGTTCAGGGCCATTTTCCCGGACTTTGTGAGTGTGGGGGCACCATTACACGCTTCACAATGGTAACTCCGAATATGGCCATGTAACATGTCTAAGATCATGGAATTGTCCACCCATTCCAAATTTGGTATTGGGGAACCAATTCCATGCATCCTGGGGGCTCCACCATGGACCTCCTGTACTGCCAAACCAACTCTCTGAGGCTTGCATTGCAGCTACAGCTGCTGCCAGCTCACAGGGTTCTGCCCTCCTGGGGTTTGGGCAGCCCAGTCCCAGGAAGGCAGGATAAAGCATTTCCTCTGAGAGCAGGGTGTTACACCCTCTCCCTTTTGAAATAGGTGTTACAGGCTGGAGAGGGGTAGCCTCCCCCAGCCTCTGGAAATGCTTTGAAGGGCACAGATGGTGCCCTCCTTTCATAAACCAGTCTACACCGGTTCAGGGAACCCTTCTCCCCTGCTCTGGTAGGACACTGGACAAAGGAAAGGAGAGTGACCACTCCCCTGTCCATCACCACCCCAGAGGTGGTGCCCAGAGCTCCTCCAGTGTGTCCCAGACTTCAGCCATCTTGCTTTGCAAGGTGTGGTGGCACTCTGAGGGCTCTGAGTGCCCAGTGCAACAGCAGAGACCTCTCCTGATAGGTCCATACCTGATAAGGTAGCAAATCTCCTTGTCAGGGCTATTTAGGGTCTCTTCTGTGGGTTCTCTTCAGATTCTGCTTGCAAGTTTCCTTCAGGAATTCTCGGCAAAACTTCAGACTCTTCTGACCTCAGATCAACCACAGCCTGCTCCAAGAAACGCTGTAACTGCAACAAAGTGGCTAGAAGAGTCACTTTTCTTCAGCAACCTCAGCTCCAAGTCAGCAACTGCGACAGTTTCCATGGTGTGCATGCTGTGGGGACTCTCTGTCTTCATCCTGCACCAGAAGAACCAAAGAAATCTCCCATGGAGTGACAGAATCACTCCCCTGCTCCAAGCAGGCACCTTCCAAGATGACAACCGCTACCCTGGGACTCCTCTTACAATTACGAGCGTGCTCTTAAGGACACAGAGGGTGGACATCATCAACATATACTGTCCTGAGGTCCTGCTGATGCACTTTGGAGGAGGTAAGACCTTGCCTTTCCCGAGAACAACAGTACCCCTGTGTATTGTGTCTTCTTCACCTCCTGAGCTTCTGTGCACTCTCTGTAAAATTCCTTGGTGCAGAGCCTGGCCCAGGTCCCCAGCACTCCACCCTGCGATGCTCAACTCGCTGAGTTGTTCTCCGGCTGTGTGGGACCACCTTCTTTTGTTGTGCGGCATCAACTGCGTTTTGCACCTCCTTTGAACCCAGATCCTCCGGGTTCTGGAGATGCTGGCTGGCATCCTGAGGGCTCTCCAAAGAGCTAAGATCCCCGTCTTCCTCCTCACATAGAGTTGAGACCCCCAGGTCCCTACTGGGTCCATCCAGAGCCATTTTGATGAGAAATGCACTTTTGTCGTAACCAAGGCTTGTTGGTGCCTTCCAACACAAAATCTCATCTGCAACGATCTTCACGCCCTGGGACATCTTTTGCATCATGCAGGAACCTGCTGGCATCTTCCTAGGGTGCATTTCTGCAGTCTTCCAGTAACCAGGGACTGTTCTTTTGCACCCTCTTTTGGGTTGGCAGGGGCTCCTGTCCTTCCTGGAACTTCTTTCGACTTCTGGACCTGGTCTCCTTTCTTTGCAGGTCTTCAGATCCAATAATCCAGCAGTTGTTCTTTGCATGCAGACTTGGTTGGGTGCTGCAAAATCCCCAAAATGAGGTGTAGTGTGTGCTAAGGAAACTTGCAGTACTTTACTCATGCTTTTCTGGGCTCTGGGGTGGGGTAATTTACTTACCTTTACTGTATTCTTACTCTCACAGTGATTCTGCACACACTACACTTGTCTAGGGGGGAATTCGTGATTCACATTCCACTTTTTTAGTATATGGTTTGTGTTGCCCCTAGACCTATTTTCTCCCTTTGCATTCTATAGGATTTCCTACTGTTTGCAATCTTCTATGACTATTTACTTGTCTAATTTTGGTGTCTAGTGTATATATTGTGTATAATACTTACCTTCAGAAGGAGTATTGTCTCTAAGATATTTTTGGTACTGTGTCACCCAAATAAATACCTTTATTTTTGGTAACACTGAGTATTGTCTTTACTTGTGTATAAGTACTGTGTAACTATAAGTGGTATTGCATGAGCTTTGCATGTCTCCTAGTTCAGCCTAAGCCGCTCTACTATAGCTACCTCTATCAGCCTAAGCTGCTAGAACACTGGTACATTTCACTAATAAGGGATAACTGGACCTGGTATAAAGTGTAAGTACCCAAGGTACCCATTACAAACCAGGACATCCTCCTACATTGGTGGTCAGCAGTCGGATAAGTACTTGCAATTGCTTTACCACTTTGTTACCTGTGCTTTTTACAAGAAAAGCTTGCTACAATACTTAGAGCATATATAAAATATACCTAGAAACTATTTTCTAAGTTCCTTAAAAGTTCTTTAAATTTTGCAAATGTTTTTACAAAGTTCTGAAAAGTTTTCTTATTTTCTCTTAAAAGTTCGCTCTGTTATTCGATTAACTTTTTACTCACTTTCCTAAACTTTTTTTCTTTCAATATGTCTTCTGTAGAACCCACCCCTAGAGCTGTCAAGACTACCTATGACAATTTAAACTATAAAAGCTTGAAGTGGCTCTGCATTGAAAGAAATTTAGGGATTGGGAAGAACCCCAATAAGGAGTACCTCTTAAACCTCCTCCTCCAGGATGACCAGGGAATCGGCACTGAGGAAGAGGATAACTCCAACCAGGAAAGCTCAGAGGAGCAAGATGACAATCCTGAGGAGGGTCCTTCCACAGACCTATCTTGCAACAAGCCCCCTAGTATAACTGGTAGTGGTAAGGGTTCACACTCAAGCAGGGCTCCCTTCACCCCTAGAGGCCAGGTCACTAAAGTGGCCCTTGTTAGAGATAGGTCTGCCTCTGCACACTCTCATCTTACCTCTGTTTCAGAGGCTTCACATAATTCTAACCCTGAGGACCAGTCCCTAGATAGGGAACTCAGAAAGCTGAGGTTAGAGGAGGCCAGGCTGAAGCTAATGCAGCAGCAGTTGGCCTTAGACAGGGAATTCCTGGCTGTGGAGAAAGAGAGGCAGGGTTTGGGGTTAGTTCCCCATGGTGACAGCAGCAGTTTTAGGAATGCAAATGTTAGGTAACCTTCATTTGATTCTAGAAATCTGCTCAACGTTGTCCCTCCTTACAATGATGGTGATAACATCAAGTGGTTTGCTGCACTTGAGAGGGCCAGTAAAGTTCAGAGGGTCCCTCATGTACAGTGGGCTGCTATACTTTGGTTATCCTTCTCTGGCAAAGGTAGAGACATACTTCTTATTGTCAGAGAGGATGATGCAGATAATTACCAGGTTCTTAAAAATGCACTCTTGGGTGGTCTGGGCTTAACCACTGAACAGTACAGACTTAAGTTCAGAGAGACCAGAAAGGAGTCATCACAGGACTGGACAGACTTTGTGGACTGTTCTGTGAAGGCCCTTGAAGGTTGGTTACATGGCAGTAAGGTGACTGATTATGGAAGCCTATATAACTTGATTCTGAGAGAGCATATCTTGAATAATTGAGTGTCTGACTTGTTACATCAGTATCTTGTGTACTGAGATCTGATCTCTCCCCAAGAATTGGGAAAGAAGGCAGACAAACGGGTAAGAACAAGGGTGAGCAGAAAAGCTCATACAGGGGGTGACAAGGATGGCAAGAAGAAAGATGGTGACAAATCTCAGGACAAGCATGGGGATAAAAGTAAACATTAAGATCCTTCTTCAGGTCCAAAACACTCCTCTGTGGGTGGGGATAAAACTTCTTCACCTTCTTCTAACTCTTCACACAATCAGAAAAAGCCTTGGTGCAATGTGTGTAGAAATAAAGGCCATTGGCAAAGGGAAAAGTCCTGCACAGGTGAAGTCCCTGAACCTACCACCTCTAAGACATTTACTCTAGTGCCCCTAGTAGTAGTGGTAATAGTGGTGGGACTACTGGCAATACTCAAACTAAAGGTGTAGTTGGGTTCACTTTTGGGACCATAATAGAAACTTGGGTAGACAGTCCCAAGACAGTCACATCTAGTGGCAAAGGCCCTGCCACTTTGGCTGCTTGTCCTCTTAACATTGATAAGTACAGGCGGTCAATCTTAATAAATGGCGTTGAGGCCCAGGCCTTCCGGGAAACAGGTGCCAGTATCACTTTGGTGACTGAAAACCTAGTGTCACCTGCACAACACCTCCTTGGACAAAAGTACAAAGTTACCAAAGTCAATAACTCCTCTCAGTCTCTTCCCTTAGCTGTCATTCAACTTACTTGGGGTGGAGTTACTGGCCCTAAGCAGGTGGTGGTGTCACCTAGCTTACCTGTAGATTGTCTCTTAGGGAATGACATAGAGGCCTCAGGTTGGGCTGAGGTAGAGCTCAGTACCCAGGCGTCCATGATGGGTCTCCCTGAGAAATTGCTTCCTCTCATTTCTTGTAAAATGAAAAAGCAAGGGAGAGAAAAAGGCCTGAAATCTCAGGATCCCGCTCCACCAACAGATAAGAAGGGTATCAAAGTATCCCTTCCCCACCATGCCAATAAGGATACCATTCCTGTTGTGGGAGAAACCTCTCCTGGTGTGGTACCTGTACCAAAGGAGCCCTCAGCTACCACAGCTGGACTCCCAGAGGTAAAAGTACCTCTCTTTGGAACTACTAAGCCAGATGTGCAAATTGCACCATTTTAGTAATAATGGAGCATCCCTCTAGCCCTCCCGGAGAAACTTTAGTTCAGCAGCCCTGCACTACTTCTACACACATAGGACAGCTCCCCTGTCCTAGTGTGGAGCTTATAGGACAGCAGCCCTGCCCTGCTCCAACTCAAGAGAAACAGAAACCCTTTTCTCTCTTACAGCCATATGGACAAAGTGTTTGCCCACCTATGGCTTTATTGAGACAGCATCCCTCTCTAGCATTTCCTGTATTTGACATAGGCCCAGTGGACCAATCCCACAGCCCAACTTTAAAACATACTAATAGTAACTCTGAGAATTTACACTCACACTGTTGGTTAGGTAAACATCTCCAAACAGGGTGGTTTACATCCCTACAGGGAAGTAACCATGTAGTGGATGATAAAGGGAGTAACCACTCTATTGCACATCTACTCGCCACTTATCACCACTTAGACAATAAAGTCTCAACTGGCCAAGGTTAGCCTTATTGTCCTTCGTTTGGGGGGGGGGGGGTTGTGTGAGAAAGTAGCCTCTTTCTAGCATGGTTACCCCCACTTTTGGCCTGTTTGTGAGTGTGTGTCAGTGTGTTTTTACTGTGTCACTGAGATCCTGCTTGCCAGGACCCCAGTGCTCATAGATAAAAACCTATATGTCAGTATGTTTTGCCTGTCTCACTGGGATCCCTCTAGCCAGGACCCCAGTGCTCATAGTTTGTGGCCTAATGAGTATGCCTGTGTAGTGCCTAACTGTGTCACTGAGGCTCTACTCATCAGAACCTCAGTTCTTATGCTCTATCTGCTTTTAAATGTGTCACTGTAGACCAGTGACTTCATTTACCAATTTCAATTGGCACACTGGACCCCACTTATAAGTCCCTAGTATATGGTACCTAGGTACCCAGGGCATTGGGATTCCAGGAGATCCATATGGGCTGCAGCATTTGTTTTGCCACCTATAGGGAGCTGAGACAAACCCTTACACAGGACTGCCATTGCAGCCTGCGTGAAATAGTGCATACACTATTTCACAGCCATTTTCACTGCACTTAAGTAACTCATAAGTCACCTATATGTCTAACCTTCACTTGCAAAGTTACTAAGTGTGAGGACACCCTTGCACTAGCAAAGGTGCCCCCACATAGTTCAGGACCATTTCCCCAGACTTTGTGAGTGCAGGGATGCCATTACACGTGTGCACTACAAATAGGTCAATACCTATATGTAGCTTCACAATGGTAACTCCAAATATGGCCATGTAACATGTCTAAGATCATGGAATTGTCCACCCATTCCAAATCTGGTATTGGGGAGCCCATTCCATGCATCCTGGGAGCTCCACCACGGACCTCCAGTACTGCCAAACCAGCTCTCTGAGGCTTGCACTGCAGCTACAGCTGCTGCCACCTCACAGACAGGGTTCTGCCATCCTGGGGTCTGGGCAGCCCAGTCCCAGGAAGGCAGAATAAAGCATTTACTCTGAGAGCAGGGTGTTACACCCTTTCTCTTTGGAAATAGGTGTTACAGGCTGGGGGGGGTAGCCTCCCCCAGCCTCTGTAAATGCTTTGAAGGGCACAGACGGTGCCCTCCTTGCATAAACCAGTCTACACCGGTTCAGGGACATCTTCTCCCCTGCTCTGGCGGGAAACTGGACAAAGGAAAGGGGAATGACCACTCCCCTGTCCATCACCACCCCAGGGGTGGTGCCCAGAGCTCCTCCAGTATGTCCTAGACTTCAGCCATCTTGCTTTGCAAGGTGTGGGGGCACTCTGGAGGGCTCTGAGTGGCCAGTGGCCAATGCCAGCAGGTGATGTCGGAGACCCCTCCTGATAGGTCCATACCTGATAAGATAGCCAATCCCCTTGTCAGGGCTATTTAGGGTCTCTCCTGTGGGTTCTCTTCAGATTCTGCTTGCAAGTTTCCTTCAGGAATCCTCTGCAACAACTTCAGACTCTTCTGACCTCAGATCAACCGCAGCCTGCTCCAAGAAACACTGTAACTGCAACAAAGTGTCTACAAGAGACACTTTTCTTCAGCAACCTCAGCTCCAAGTCAGCAACTGCAACAGTTTCCATGGTGTGCACGCTCTGGGGACTCCCTGTCTTCATCCTGCACCAGAAGAACTGAAGAAATCTCCAGTGGAGTGACGGAATCCCTTCCCCTGCTCCAAACAGGCACCTCCAAAGACGACCACCGGTACCCCAGGACTCCTTTCACAATGACAAGCATGCTCCTAAGGACACAGAGGGTGGACATCATCAACATTAACTGTCCTGAGGTGCTGCTGATGCAATTTGGAGGAGGCAAGTCCTTGTCTTGCCCGAGAACAACAGTACCCCTGTGTATTTTGTCTTCTTCACCTCCTGAGGCCTCTGTGCACTCTTTGCAAAATTCCTTCATGCACAGCCTGGCCCAGGTCCCCAGCACTCCACCCTGTGATACTCAACTCACTGAGTTGTTCTCCGGCGGCGTGGGACCTTTTTTTGTTGTGCTGCATCAACCGCGCTTTGCATTTCCTTTGCACCTGGATCCTGCAGCTTCTGGGGGTGATGGCTGGCATCCTGGGGGCTCTCTGAAGTGCTGAGAGTCCCCTCTTCCTCCTCACAAAGAGTTGAGGCCCCCAAGTCCCTCCTAGGTCCATCCAGTGCCATTTTGATGAAAAACACACTTTTGCCGTAGCCAAGGCTTGTTGGTGCCTTCCAACATGAAATCTCATCTGCAATGATCTTCACGCCATGGGACATCTTTTGCATCATGCAGGAACCCACTGGAATCTTCCTAGAGTGCATTTCTGCAGTCTTCTACTAACGAGGACTCTACTTATGCACCCTCTTCTGGGTTGGCAGCGGCTCCTGTCCTTCCTGGAACTTCTTTCGACTTCTGGACTTGGTCCCTTTCCTTTGCAGGTCTTCAGGTCCAATAATCCAGCAGTTGTTCTTTGCAGACTTGGTTGGCTGCTGCAAAATCCCCAACATGAGGTGTACTGTGTCCTAAGGAAACTTGCAGTACTTTATTCATGCTTTTCTAGGCTCTGGGGTGGGGTCATTTACTTACCCTTATATATTCTTTCTCTCCCAGCGATTCTGCACACACACTACACTTGTCTGGAGGGAATTTGTGATTCACATTTCACTTTTTTAGTATATGGTTTGTGTTGCCCCTAGACCTATTTTCTCCCATTGCAGTCTATAGGATTTCCTCTGTTCTATGACTATTTACTTGTCTAATTTTGGTGTCTAGTGTATAGATTGTGTACAATACTTACCTCAAGAAGGAGTATTGTCTCTAAGATATTTTTGGTACTGTGTCACCCAAATAAATACCTGTATTTTTGGTAACACTGAGTATTGTCTTTACTTGTGTATAAGTACTGTGAAACTATAAGTGGTGTTGCATAAACTTTGCATGTCTCCTAGTTCAGCCTAAGCTGCTGTGCTATAGCTACCTCTAACAGCCTAAGCTGCTAGAACACTTCTACATTTCACTAATAAGGGATAAATGGACCTGGTAAAAGGTGTATGTACCCAAGGTACCCACTACAAACCAGGCCAGCCTCCTACACACACCATGGTACTTCAGCTTGCGTCTAGCCATATGCAAATCATTCTTCACCCTGCTCCTCCCTAAGACCACATTGGTCACCCCTGTAGTGTTCCCACCAGTGGGTGGGTTATTTGGACAGACAGAGTCCCCCTGCTTGTATCCTAACTCAGAAAAATCAAAGCTCCAGGGCTGGAAATAGGGTGCCCTGGCCCAATGCCCACTAGAACCTCCTCCCTGTTTCTCAGAGGGGGTATTGGAACACTTTCCCTCACCTTAATCTGGGACTTGTCTTGGCCACGTTTAGCCTCCCATCACTCTGCTAAGGTGAACCTCAACCACCTTCCTTTGGGTCACTCTCAAGTACATTCTTGGACACTCTGGTGCTGACTCAGAGGTCCAACTCCTGAAGAAAATTCCTAGGTGCTTGCACAAATCTGTAAAGCAAGTATTGAGCATGTCCTCTCTCAGAATCAGGTCATACAGCCCATTGAAATCACCATCACTTTACTGCTTCTCACCCAACCACCTCAGTGAGTTGCTGTAGGAGTCCAGGAAATCCACCCAAGACTGGTTTGGCAACTTCTGGCTATCCCTGAACCTTATGCAGTATTTCTCTGTTGTGAACCCAAACTTGGTGAGCAGAAAGCCTTCATGAGAGTATACCTCATATAATTTCCCACCTCTAGTATAAGAAGGGTATCTCTGTCCACTATGGGCATGTATATCCACAGGCTTGCCCATGTGCATCCTCACAGCTACCTCTTAGGCAGAAAAACATTTGCTGATATCATCCCCAACCATACAGCTGGGCACTAGGTCTTGGGCGATACAGACCCTCACCTCTCCATGGAACACTGAATTGCTGCCACAATTGCTGTTGGATTCTGATGCTTGTTTTGCTGGTCCTAATCCTTCAGGCTCACCTCATGAGCCAAGATCAGATTTCTTTCTGACAAAGCCCTCTTAGCATTAGCGATTTCCTTGACCAGGGTGATCACTTTGCAGAAGCCCCCTCCTTGGGAGCTCTACAGGTTATTGAGCTCATATTCCAACCTTGTGTGCAGAGCTACAGGAGCAGACACTCAAGTAGAATGAAAGTGAATTTGGAAAAATCTAAAGAAGCCAATGAAGAAGAATTTTAAAAAACAAATAGGATGCCACTTTATTTATATGGGATGTTAGTGTTACACAAAAACACTTTGTGGTACTACACAAATACAAATATCGGCTCCCACGACTGCCACCAAAGTAGGAAATTGGGTTTTTGATTGAGTGGGGTGACCACCTTTCTCAAGCAAATCCAACATTAACCTAACCTCCTTTTACCACTACCCAACCCTAAACCTTAAAATGACCCTTACCTCCCTTTCCCACTACTCACCCCTAAACCCTAAAATTAATCTTACCACTCTTAACCACTACCTACCTACCCCAAAAATCACCCTTACCTCCCCTTTATCTCCACCCCTTGACCCTAAAATCAATCTTACCTCCCTTTACCTCTTCCCACTCCATACACTAGAAGTATCCTTACCCATCCCTTAACGCTAAAATCACCCCTTTCTCCTTTACCTCTATTCACCCCTAAACTCTAAAACCCACAGTTAATCTCATCACCTCTACCCACCTTTAATCATAAAAATACCCTTACCCTCCTTTACCTCTACCCATCCCATAACCCTAAATTCACCTTTAAGCACCCTTTACCCATACCCCCCTTTCAAATAAAATTAAAAGAATGAAGATATGCTATTTAAGAAAATATGCTTACCTGCAGAGTAAAGTACTGTGAGGTAAAGGATACTTAGTAAAGGTAACAACCCATTAGAATCACCTACCCGTATAGTAGTTAACTGCATCATAAAGACTGCAGGGTAAAGGTAATGGGGTAAAGATTGAGGGGCAAATGTAACATACAATTCTAATCATCTCTGACTGATCTATTGTCCTAGATATAAACATTGGTAGATGATTTGTCTGGCTCTTAAAGATAAAATATGATTGATGACATGGATTCCTTAGACTTTACTCAGCTGGTCAATGAGCCTCAATAAGTTCTCGCTGATGCCACACCTCCAGCTACAACAGTTCTAACAGCACCTCTGGAACAATCACTACTTATTGAAAATCTTTATTGACAATGAACTTGCCATCCAATCCAGGAACCCACAAGAAAATGGCCTTCTCACACTATTGAGAAATTTGAGCAAAATATATGCTGAGGTGTTTTCCCTAATACCAAATTCTATTCTTCAATATCCTGATGACATCCTAGATAATACAGTACTAAAACTAACTAAGGTTGTGGAAACTCTGGCTCCCTGTCTCTCCTGCAAATCATGCCCCTTGAATTTGGTTGTATGTCAGAATTGTGTTAGCAACAGTTTAATCTGACAGAAATATTGTGTCCTAAATATCGTATACAAAAATATTGTCCCATTAGGTGTAGTCCAGTAGAGTCAATCTTAGTAGCAAAAATGTGGTGATGTTTTTGTAAACAATATTTAGGACACAATATTGCAGTCAGACAATATTGTATTTACAGTGTTTTTGGCACTTTACTCTTTAATGATCCACTGATCATCTCTGCCATTTAAAAGGCCAAGGCAGAGTTCTGGGAAGGGTGTTGGCACAAAACTAAATTACATTCTGATCTCATTGCCAGTTGGATGCACTCAAAAGACTACAAATCAGAATGTGATACACACAGAAGAACTATTATCAGTTAGGTAAAGATGATACATCAAACACATATAAATAATGTATTTGTGTATATAAGAAGATGGTGTCTACTAGCTTGTAATCCAGCATGTCAGTCACCATAGCTAGCCTTTTTGAGAATTTCTGTCATACTTCATAAACAGTGAATACCCTTAAAGTTTGCATCATCGTAAAGGTAGGGAAACCCGTTCCTTGTTCTTCTACACCTGTCTGCACATTATCACTCAGCGAGCTACCATCAGACTCTAAAATTGACATTATGAATAGCCTAATCTCTTTTAACCTCCTTCGGATTTTTGTAATGTCAGAAGAAAATACTTCAGAGAGCTATGACCCTAATCAATACCATCCTAGTAAAGCATTTCCTCTACAGTGTAGTCCTCCCTCAGGCCTTTAAACACCAAATCATCACTGCTATCCCAAGGAAGCTCACTGAAGACCCAGATAATCTTTCTAATTGTAGATTCATATTAACTTGGGCCTTGAGGCAAAGGTGCTTGAAACTGTCAGCACCTAATGACTGCTTGCTCACCTGGAGGCAAATGATCTCCAGAGTGAATTTAACTAAGGTTTCAAGCATAACTGAGGCACGGAGATCATCCTCTAAATATAAGGGAAGAAATACTTAACACCTGTACCCAAAGTCACGTATGCATTAATCCTGTAGAAACTCTTAGTTGCCTTCAACACTACCGTCCATCAAGTGCAAAAGATCCCTCACTTTGGTCCACATCCAAGCAACTGCACTGTCATGTTTGTACCATGTTTTCAAAACTGCTCCCATCAGGGCAAAGTGTGACCATTCAACTCAATAACAGCCAACATCAAATGTGGTGTCTCAGCAATGGGTTTTCATTTCCTTTAAGAAATATCTTTCAAAGATGGCTGCAGCACATGCATGCACACATGACCATGAACATGAACACACATGCATGGATGACCATCTTGGAAGTGCTTAAAAAAAATAAAGTTGGACAGCCACTGATAAAACAGTGGTTGAAGGATAGATCAAGAAGGGACTGAGGAGCCAGGTCTGTTGGCCTGTGTTCGACCTCATGTTCACAGGTTCAAATCACAGTGGGTCCACTCAGCCTTTCAACCTTCTGAGGTTGACAAAATGAGAACCATTTAGTTGGGTAACAATAAACATCTGTTATTTAGCTCCAAAATACCCTTGTAGGTGAACGTGCGATTTACAAATACACATGTTATCTAAACATAAGCTGGGGTCCAATTATTTTTAAAATGAGAGCGAGATGGTAAAGGAGAGAGGAGCAGGATGAAACAAAGAGAGAAAACAGTCACTCATGCACTGCAATGCAAGGTATGATATCAAGTAGTGGAAGGTGCAACTCAATACTGGGTGAGATCAAAATGCTCCTTGAGTGAGACAAACCCAAAAACTGGGAGGAAAGCCATAACTCAGAAGCAGAGTACAGAGATCAACAAGAATTTTTTTAATCATGAACAAGGGGTGGACATAAATACCACTTTAAGTCTATATTTAACATAGTAAGTGATGGTACAAGAATGTTCCCTGCACGGTAAACAGGCATGTACCTCTGGTCTGAGTGCTAGCAAGACGGGTTTCCTGACTTTTTCTTTAACCGTGGTATCACGATAATCTAGCCTATACAAAGAGGCCAAGGCACTAGAAATGTGAAGTCCTGAGCCTATTCTGTGACGTGGTCTGGTAGGACACACCAAACAAGCCCTCATACTTGGCATTAGATTCCAGTCTATTCTCTGGGTGAATAACCTAGAGAGGTGTTGGCAGCATACTGTGTTTTGCTAATCATTATTGTGACCAGACCTTTTTCTCTGCCTAGTGACTCCTCTCATGTAAAGATCTGCTGTTATGGGAAACCTTACACTGACATTCTGTAAGCTTCATGAGCACATGCATGTTCAGTGGGTGTGAAACACATTTATAGGTGTAGGATTCTGAATGTGGTGAGAGTCTGAATAGTAGAGCCAGTGGGATCCAATTTGGGTGCCCCTTGTTTAGCATGACACAAAATGGAGAAGGACAGCTTCCCCTACTTAATGGAAGTGCATTGCTGTGACTGGTGGGTGGAAACCCAAACACTTAAATGAGGAAAGTTAGAAACATGGCTTCCCTTAGAAATTCAATCCTAGCACACACGCATTCACACAACACAACATACACGCACACTCACACCCATTCATGCACACAGGCATTCCACACCCCTCACACCTGCATGCACACACACAAAAACAATCACACACACACAACACCCCCACCCCGTTCCTCTGTCGGAGCACCCGACTTACCTGCTTGCAGGAGACCCTCCGGCAGGAGACAGGATGTGGCGCTTCAGCCAGCAGCAGTGTCCGCCAGCGTAACACCGCCAGACCGTATCATGTGTCATGATACGGTCGGCGGCGTTGTACTGGCATGGTACTGTCCACCGCCATGACCGTAGCCGTAATTCCGCCAGCCTTCTGGCGGAATTCCGGCTACCGTCATAATATGGTGTCAGTAGGTAGCCACGGCATCGGTCTTATGGAGGCCGTCGCAGTGGCGGTAGGCGGCATTTACCACCATTGTCATAATGAGGGCCTAAGTCTTATTTTATGGAGAATGTTGAAGGAATATCAAGAGCCTGAAGGACCATACAGCAAACAATGACCCCCCTTATGAGCTTGGTGGGCGGCAGAGGCCGCCCACTAAACTCGACCCACCACTAGGCCGCCTGTGCGGCCTGAACACCGCCTGCCCTACTAAGAGTTCACCGCAGGCCCGGTGGGCCAAAACAGCATTTTCGCCCACCGGGCCTTCGGAGAACAGGGCCTTAATATTGACACCAGCTCGTACTTGAGCCGGCGTCAATGTGGAAGTGCGGCAGGTGCAGTGTCCATGGGGGGCCCTTCACTGCCCATGCTGAATGCATCGGCAGTGCAGGGGCCCCATGGGGCCCCCGGCATCCCTTTTCTGCCAATCTTTGCATGGTAGGGCTACCGCCATACAAAGGCTGGCAGAAAAGGGACTCATAATCCCGAGGGCAGCACTGCAAGCAGTGCTGCCCTGGCAGATTACAACCGTTGAGACCGTCAGGCTGTCGCCTGGCAGCAACCTGGCGGTGCCGGCGGTCAAACCGCGGCTCTTTCGCCACGGTCGTAATTTTGTGGTCGGACCGCCACCAATATGTTTTATAAACTTTTTTTGTGTTTTACGCATATGAATGCAGATTAAGAGTCAAGCAGGTGTGGGCTCCTCTGCCTCTAGTTTAGGATTATGATGCTGTTAGGTTCAGGAGACAGCATGCTTGCTAAAGGATTGGCCAATGAGCGGAAGTCTTGCAATGCTGTAAGGCACTACCTTGAAGCAAAAAGTGAAAGTGATTAGATGGGTCCAAAGGAGGGTACACATACATGAAGCAAGAGTTAAGACAATGCCACTCTCCATGCTACTCCTTCTATTGTGTATGGTTTATTGCTGACAGGTGAGTGTTACTCCGTTGGTAATTTGTTTGATCAAAGTTTTGCATCCTAGATTCCTTGACTCTAGCTCTTTCTTTATCTAGGTACTGACTTGCCTGAACCATGGACCTGTCCTTCGGACCACAGTAAATGTTGTATCCCAGGAAGGATGCCAGAGTTAGCTCCCCCCCACCCCCAAGTCCATAGTTAACTCCTCTTTGTTGTCCCACTGCTGATGTCATCCTTGACAAATATTTCACAATGCGCTTTTGAGGGAAGTGCTCTCCCCTTGAAACAGTGATAAAGGTCAGTTGTTGAGCTGGGCGAATGGTGCCCCTGTTTCGACATGCCACTCCCAGCCTCGGTGGTTTTCCTTCTCATCTCCTAGACTGGTGGCTTTTAGAAATGGTTAAGCATTTCCTGCCTGCTGCAAAAGTGCTTCAGGTGAAAAGTCTGGTAAGGCTTCCAGGGAGGAGGTGCACACTTTGTGAGACTTAAGTGTCTTGCTTCCTGTCTCTGGTTGCTGTTGCTTCACTTGATGGCACATGCTGTGCCCTGTGCCCACCTTCCTTTAATAGGCGAGTGCAAGCAACTGAAAATTCCCTTCTGGACGCACATCTGGCACTTTCTTCCTGGTACCCATGGAGGAAATTATCCCCCTACTACCTCTGGTTGTTCCACTTCAGTATAGGTTCACCTGGTTGGGGATTTGTGACAGGAGCATGGGACAGTAAAATCCTTGTGTGCCTCAGACTGCAAGATGAAGAAATACACCTGTAAACCATGTGGCTCACACACAATGACACATTTGGCTCTTATTGTCAGTTGTGTGACCCTAGTGAAAACTCACACAAACTGATGTTGCAGTGTATATTTTCGTTGAAAATGCACTCAGAACAAACATTGGGAATGCCAACAGGTTTGGCTATGGCAAGCTAAGGAGATGGTTACATTTTTTATTTTTTTGTTGCAGTCATATGTCACAAAAAAAAAGAAAGAAGAAAAAGATGAAAACATGCTGCCAAACACCGATTGTAACACAATTGCAAAAAAAGAAAAAAATTACATGAAATAAATGATGTAAATTGAATATAACATTTTGAGTGTCCTTTCAGGCAGACGTACTTACAACCTTTTTTTAGTTTTAATGTACATTGCAAGAAAATATGATTCTCTTAGCGAAGAGAGAAGGTGCTTTTGGCTTTAATTACTGCTGCCTAAAGGCATAGAAAAATTGCTACAATAGATGCATCAGTTCCTTATAGATTACACACCTACATAGCGTTTATGATGTTTGCATGATGCAGAAAATAAATATGTACAGTAACACATTCCAACATAATGTCCTGCTTCCCAGCAAAATATTCTCTTACCTGCTTCTTTAAATGTCAATACAGCAATGTAATACTTTATTTCGTTCGAAGTAGATTTTTCAATTACGACATTCTTGCTTCGTCATGAAAATAATTAAACCCGACACTTGAAACTTGTTAGCTCCCCGTATGCCTTTGCACATTTTCCTACTTACGTCATCATAATTCTTTGCACCTGGCATCAGGTGCTTCCTCAAAGAAGCTGGAGGAAGGTCACTGCACCGGCAGTGTTACAGAGGAACAACACATTCTACCTAACAAGGCATGGTTATAAATAACACATTGCGCATACTTAATCCTCAGCCGAGATACCATCTAATGTGTGTCAGGAGCCTTTAAAATGGGTAATGTTAGATCACAACGTCACGGCGTGAGCTGCACGCGACACCAAATACTAGTGTGAAATGGAAGACGGTGTTTGCTCAGACTCGCAATCATTTCTATTTGGCGTGATTAAGCAGAAAAGTAGTGAATAAGTAAATTATTTGATTGCATTATGCTTTTCTTGTAACAGAGCTGCAGCCATACAGTGCACCATACAAAGTGACCAATAAGATGCTTGGTATAATAGCTCCACCTAAAAAAGCTTCATGTGTCTCTAAGCTATCGCACATGAACATGACTGGACCAAAGAACTGTAACTTTTGACCTTCAAACGTCACGTCCTGCTGCGCATGCTCTGCCCCCTCACAGAGTCAGAGTGACATGACACAGCGCTCAGTGCTTGATTAGATAAACAATTAATGTTCTGGGCCCAAAGTTTTGCTCAGAAGCCCGTGGGCAACGCTATTGGAGGTCGGGGTGCCGAACGCCAAGGCTGTGTAGTCTCAATCCCATCTCATGTCTCTTTAATCCACCACTGCACAGTATCTGCCTCTTTATCTCACTCTTGCAAGTTCTTTATTCATGCTTCCTTTATCCTTATGTCACTCTTGTTCTGTTCTTCTCTTCTTCCTCCTTTCCCATTTTTGTGTTTTTCTCTGCCTTGCTCGGATCGGAGTCTGTTTGCTGAAATATAAGTGTTGGTCCCCAAAAATGAGTGCTGTTAGGCCAAACTGCAACCACTGGTTTAAATTTAGCACTGACACTGTTGCCTAAGGTTGTGGGGTTGTGTCTTTCGGTCCTGGGAATTCACTAGGCCATGGCCTCTAGGGCTACCCAGGCCACAGGAGAGCAAAAGTGTCTCTTAGTAGGGATTTGGGACTAGGAATGGTTTTGGGAGGCATGGACATCAGGCAAATGGTGGCTGATGAGTGTGCAACCCTCCCTGCCTAGGAAAAATTAACTCAGGGAGATTGCCAGTGTTTCAGTACAAGCCCAAAGGAGCCCATGTAAATTGGCACAAATATGGTTGAAGAAAAGTCAGCCTTAAACCCAATAATTACTTTCTGCGACTGATGAGGCGGAAGGCCAATCTCAAGCAATAGGTCGAAACATATCAGAACACCAGAGGCATCAGTTAAATCAACAAACAGTGCTCTTTGTATCAGCATCAAGGTTTAATTAGCATATGCAACTACATGGACCCTGGTTGGTTGTTTGACATAACAACGCATTATTTTACTACATGTCCAGTGCCATGCAATGCCTTTACCACACATTTCCTTTTCCATGCAAGATTTTACCACACATAAGCCTTTACCACGCATGCCTTCACACCGAAATTAAAAGTATATCTCAGGTAAGCAAAAACTCTATGGTATAAAAAAAAATATATGTATATATATATATATATATATATATATATATATATATATATATATATATATATACATATATAGATATAGATACATCAATATATTACCTACTGGCAGTCGGCAGTAGGTAGTTATAGTTAGGAACATGTTTCCATAGAAAAAGTGTTTTTTGACTTGCTTATATCTTTGGCACCAGTTTGACGATTCTTCAAAATAATTTCCAAAAAAGTAGCCCATTGTTTCTTTTTGCCCACGGGAAGTTTCAGGGTGATCCGTCAAGCGGGGCAGAGAAAAAGGGGGCTAAAAAAACATTGTGTTTCCCTTGTTAATTCCTAAAGGACCTGTCAACACGTCTACAGCCAGAACCTGGACGAAATTACACCAAATTTGTCAGAAAGCTAGCTGCTGGTTCACAAATTGTGCTTTTAGTTATTTGGTGTAAATCTGTTCAGTAATATAGGAGATATTTAAGGGCAAATAAATTTGTATATCTCTGGCCAGGATTAATCACAAAATCCACAAACATTCACAAATACGCGTGCAAAAAGAAGTGTTGCATTTGGCTGACCCCAGCCTGACTAGAAAGTTGTGACCTCCATTTTATTTCACAGGACATGGTCTCTGGGGGTGAAAATTGAAACTGAATGTGGCATAAGGGATCAGGGTGAAGGTACCCTGACTCCAGGGGTGTGGTATAGGTGTGTTTTAGGGGAAAATTATAGGTTTTATATAATTTTGGTCACAGCGCGTGAAATTCATGATCATAGTTTAAAACCTATTTGTCAGTGTGTTTTTACTGACTCACTGGGATCCTGCTAGCCAGGACCCCAGTGCTAATAGTTTGTGGCCTATGTGTGTTGTCAGTATGCTTGACTGTGTCACTGGAGTTCTGCTAACCAGAACACCAGTGCTTGTGCTCTCTCTGTGTACCAAATTTGTCACTATAGTTTAGTGACCCCCAGTCCCTGCTCTGGTGCGAAACTGGACAAAGGAAAGGGGAGTGACCGCTCCCCTGTCCATCACCACCCCAGGGTGGTGCCCAGAGCTCCTCCCGAGTCTCTCTGGCATTAGCCATCTTGGATCCCAAGGTGTGGGACCCTCTGGAGACCTCTGAGTGGCTAGTGCCAGCAGGTGACGTCAGAGACCACTCCTGATAGGTGGATACCTGGATAGGTAGCCAATCCCCTTCTCAGGGCTATTTAGGGGCTCTCCTCTGGGTGTCCTGAGATTCATTTTGCAAGACTCCTCCAGGACTCGTCTGCATTCACACCTTCAGCTTCTGACCCTCAGATCAACCGCAGACTGCTCCAGGAACCGCTGTAACTGTAACAAATCATCCAGGAAGACTCCTGTGACCTGCAACTTCAGCTCCAGCCAGCAATTGCAACAGTTTCCATGGTGTGCACGCTTTGAGGACTGTCTGTCTTCACCCTGCACCAGAAGAACCAAAGGAATCTCACGTGGAGTGACAGAGTCACTTCTCTCCTTTAGCAGGCACCTCTCTGCAATGACAACCGGTACTCTGGGACTCCTCTCCTGTCAACGAGAGTGATCCCTGGAACGCAAGTGGTGGACCAAAGTGACCCAGAATGTACAATGGTCCAGGTGTCCAAATTTGGTGGAGGTAAGAGCTGCCCTCCCTATGCAGTGACAGTACCCCTTTGCACCACGTCTTCTACAGCTCCTTGTGCTTCTGTGCACATCTTCCAAAAGTCCTTCAAGCACAGCACTCCATTCTGTGACACATAGCTCTCTGAGTTGTTCTCCAGCGGTGTGGGATCCGCCAGTGTAGTGCTGCGACAACTGTACTTTGCAACTCCTTTGTCCCCGTGTTCTGGGACTACTGTGGGTGCTGCCTGGTCTTCTGAGGGCTCTCTGAAGTGCTGAGAGCCCACTCTGTCTCCTCAGTCTGAGTTGAGACCCCCAGGTCCCTCCTGGGTCCAGGCAGCTCCTCTTTGACACAAACTGCATCCTTGCATGAACCAATGCTTGTTGTCAGAATCCAGCGACACAAACAGCCTGCATCCAACAACTCGATGTGGGACACCTCTTGCATCAAGCAGGAACCCACAGCTATCTTCTTTGGTGCATTTCTGTACTTTTCTTCCAAGCAGAGAATCCACTTTTGCACCTTCTTCATACCGCCATGAAAAGGCTGGCGGGAGGGGGACTCATAATCCCCTGGACTCAACCGCCGGGACCAATGTGGCGGGAAACCGCCAGCCCCGGCGGTGCGACCGCGGCGCTTCCACGGCGGTCGTAATCCCATGGGAAGCACCGCCAGCCTGTTGGCAGTGCTTCCGTCGAAACAGCCCTGGCGGTCTTTGACCACCAGGATTGTAATGAGGGCCAAAATCTTTTGCCATTTATAAAGCAAAGTCTTTAAGCATAAGATTAGCTAGTGCCATACATGGTGAGCTGTAGAATGACAAAAGCCTTTCACCACTTCAACCACAGTGTTACAGTTTTGGATTGATGAAATCCCATTCAAGTCATCCTGGAATTACTAAAAGAAACCCCTGACACATGCTTCACTGTCATTAAAGCTATTCAGAGAGGCTTTGCTTTGGCCACACACAAGGGAGCACCCAGTAAAAGTCAAAACAATACCCTTTCAGTTTTGGAGTGTCACATAAATTACACAAAAATGAAGCAGAGAACCCTGGCTAGTTCCAAACTTTAGGTGAAGAACAGCTTGTTCATAGAACTCGGAGTGGGTGGCACCATGCCACTACACTTAAGAATACTCCACTCCACTTTACAGCACTCGACTATATAACACTTTACTACACTATACACAATGCCACACCACTCTACTGTATTGCTTGCCAGTAGAGACTATGAAACTACACTGTATGACACATCCTTTACTATACTCTACACAACAATGCATTGAACAACACCAAATTAAATGACACTTGACACTATGATTTGAAACACATTTTTATTAAAAAATACAAATCATTTTAATTTAATGAAAACCCAAAGGTTAAAGCTAAGTCATAGTTAGGAAAACTTCATTTATTCTTCATATACAAAGCCAACTTAAACTATTTGAACCAGCGAAATGATAACATTTTAGGTATAACTTACATTTCGAATTTTCGCATCACGAGTTAGCACTTACATTTATAATTTATAGACCACCTTCAGTTTACTATACATCATGCACCTCCATGCACATTCTTGTTGCATCAATTGCCACACTACATTAACTATAACTTGTGCTTTCTCTATGCACCAGTTATACCCTCATTTTATAACTTATATCATGTGAAATCATAGCAGTTATAATAAGACTTATGTCATATATAATGATATAATTTATCAGAACACAGTGCAAGGTAGAGTGGTGAGTTATAGGTAATGTAGTGTCAGGGCAGCTGCAAACTCACGCTTCCTTGGGGGCTGCACATTAGTGAAAGTTGGAATAGCTAATTAATGCAGCCAGTCCCCTTTCACAGTGCAAAGCAACACCCAGCCTACACTTTCAACGTGGACAGATTCCTCCTTCAGACAAGGGATGTCAGTAACTTCACCATCTTGCAGTGAGATGCATGGGGTGTCCATGGGATACCCTTGATCCCCTCCAGATGGTGGCCTCTGCAGCACTCTGACTCTGGGCCTCCTGACACCTTCTTTGCCCTCATCCATAATATGGTGCTGCGCTGAAGCAAAGAGCTTCTCTTATTTGCACGAGGTTACACTCCAATGCAAATGAGAGAACACTCCTGGAAGATATTGATGGTGGTGCATCTGTGCCAGCCTTATCTGTATTATAGAAAGGACACAGTGCACATGTCTGTGACCCCTTCTGAAATAGCAAAGTACGTGGTTGCGTAGTAAGTGGACGGGCATGCCTGTTGCGTCCCTCGAGTATGTTATATATTGTGTCCTCAGATGCTCCACTTTTACTACCTTATCTGCACAGATGTTCCAGATATTGACACATTCTTACATACCAAGAGTATAATGGCTCATGCACAACATATCCCCTTGACTATGAAACTGGTAAGTAATCACCCAGAATACGGGCAGTGCTTGTGTTTAGTGATGTAAAGGAGATCAATAATACAGTGCAATTACAGTCCACCACAGACAATGGTAGTTTGTCTACTACAATGGCACATTGCCTTATCCCTATCACAGCATGTGCTAGCACAGCACATCTACAGCTTGGTTGACTCTGAACCAAAACCTGCTGTAATACTGCACCTTATACCAAGTTAATAGAATGTTCCAGTGACCTTTCGAAATCATGCTCCTATTCACTATTGGACCAAGGGCCCAGATGCAAGTCAATTTGCAGTGAAGGCTAAATATTATGCAGTGGAATACAACACTGCAGTATTGTGTCACTCATAGAATGTTAGTGACGGTACCAGTTTTCATCATGTGAACAGTGTGACTAAGCATTAGCTACTGTACAGAATTTGTTTTCCAAGAATCTGCACACATAGACATCTCAACACCACAGACGTCAGTAGATGTGATCACCAAGGAAAGCTTATGGGACCTTCCCAATGCATTTGCCTCCCATTTTAGAACCTTACACTAGCACAAATACAACACACCATCAAAAGACAGGACCCAAACCATTTTTTATTGTATTTATTTGAGAGTTTTATATCATATGTAGGTGACCCCAGGGTATCAGAGTATTGTTTGGTATACAAATAGGTTTCCGAAATAATAAATTGGTCATTACAAAGCCTGGGAGGTTACATACCATATTATGTACATGTCACAATATATATATATGTATTAACTAGTGGAGGTCGCCACTAGGTACTTATAGTTAGGACCTAGTTTCTGTATAAAAAGCACTTTTTTACTTGCCTAAATCTTTGGTGCAGGCTTAACGAATCTGCACAAAACTTTCCCCAAAAAACATTGGCAGTCACATCAGCTGCTGTCTGGAACGTTTCAGGGTGATCCATCCTTGGGGGTGCAGAGAAAAAGGGGGGCCCAAAACACATTTTCCTCATTCATTTTTGCATAGGGATTTTGAACAGAGATAGCGCTGAAACTACTGGACGAATTACACCAAATTTGGCAGACAGGTTCTTTGGATTGTTTTTAAATAAACCCCCCAAGTGGGCTAGATTCCAGAGGTTCTTTTTTGTTTTTAAAAGGGAGTGCCTCCTGGCCTCCCCATAGTCCTGGGGACCTTCACCTCCCTAGGGCAAATAATGTAATATGAGTGGGGGGCTGTTCGGCCTCCCTGCACCCAGTGGACCACCATCCCCCAGGGTAAAAATGCTTTTTTAACATGGGGGGGGCAATGGCGTCCCCCACAACCCTGGTTACCACCACCTCCCCAGAGCCAATAATGTAATATTAGTGGGGAGACCACCACCCCCAGGGCAATTAACAAATTGGGTGCAGGAGGGGCACTCAGGCCCTCCCCACAACCCAAGGGATCACCACCTCCCCAGGGCTAATACTAAATAAGGTAAAGGTGGCCCGTTTCGCAAGCACCAGGGACCACCACCTCCCTGGGGCTTCTTCAACAATGGAGGGGACCATGCGCCCCCCCCTCCTTGTGGAGCCACTGATGGCCTGGGTGACCACCACCCTACGGCCGACTACTGCTGTGTCCCAGGGTGCCCACCCCTGGGACATAGCTGTTTGCTGTCACAATACAGTATATATGTATAGACAGATATGTGTGCAGGGACCAGAGATGAAAGGCTTGCTTCAGCAACCACGGAACTGCTGCTTAAAGCAGCTCCTTGGTTGCTGAAGCAATGGCACGCTGTGTTTTTTTCTGATAATTCCTCTGTTTTTTTAACGTAAAGTAATTTTAATTGCTATACGTAATTCCAACCCCTGCTCACACAGCCTTCTTGCAGTCAGGCCTTGCAGCCAAGCCCTTATAACCACCCAATCCTGTGCCATGCACGGCCTTTGGCTGTGCGCGGTGCAGGTTGGCCTCAGGGCCTGTCTCTGTCAGTGGATCTGTGAGTGGGTGCGTGAGAGTTTGAGTGGGTCTGAAAGTGGGTGTGTGAGTCTGAGTGGGTGTGAGGGGGTGCATGAATGTCTGAGTGGGTGTGTGAGTGGACGCATGAGTCTCTGAGTGAATGTATGAATGAGTCTGTGGTTTTTCATTCAAATTTTTCCATATTCGCAAATAATTTGTGAAAATTCATGAATTTTCGCGAATATCACCAACAGTAATGCAAAAATATTTTAAACCCATAATTTGCACCAAAACACACCTATATCACATCCCTGGCATCAGGGTACCTTCACCCTGATCCCTTATGCCTCTTTCAATTTGGATTTTAACACCGGGGACCGTGTCCCATGAAATAAAATAAAATGGCGGGCGCAACTTTGTAATCTGGTTGGGGTCAGCCAATTGCAACGCTTCTTTTCGCATGAGAATTCACAAATTATTTGCAGCCAGAGATACACACATTTATTTTCCCTTCAATATCTCAAAAAACTACTGAACAGATTCACACCAAATAAGCGTACCAAAAGTTGTCTTCCTGCTAAATTTGGTATCATTCCATCCCGTGGTTCGGTCGGTAATCGTGTCTAAAGAATCATATGGAAATTAACATGGGAAACACAGCCTTTTTTTAGCTCATTTTACTCAGCGCCCGCTTAACGGATCCTCCCGAAACTTTCCACATGCAACAACAATCACCAGAACACTATTTTTGGAAATTTTGTGAAGATTCGCCAAACGATGCTAAAGATATAGGCAAGTCAAAAAACACTTTTCCTATGGAAACACGGTCCTAACTCCACCTAGTTAGTGGCAAACGCCACTAGGTATTATATTTATCTATATCTATATCTATCTATATATATGAATGCATATCTATATCTACCTATATATAAGAATGCATATATATATATATGCATTCTTTTATTGACTGCTAACCCCTATGCTCACCCACCTCTAAACACTACAAAACAGCCTAACCCTTACCACTCAAATATCCTTACCCACCCTAAATCACCCTACAACCCAAATACCCTTACCCACCCTAAATCCTAAAACACCCTTACCACCCAAATACCCTTACCTAAACACTAAAATACCTATACCACCCAAATACCTTTATTCACCTTGAACCCTAAAAATACCTTTGCCACTCAAATACCCTTACCCACCCTAATCCCTAAAACACCCTTACCACCCAAACACCCTCACCTAAATCCTAAAAATGCCTATACTACACAAGTACCCTTACTCACCCTAAACCCTACAAATACATTTGCCACTGAAATACCCTTACCCACCCTAAAACCCTAAAAGCACACTTACTACCCAAATACCCTTATCTATCCTTAACCCTAAAAATACCTTTGCCATCCAAATTCCCTTGCCCACCCTAAACGCTTAAAACGCCTTAACAATATATCTCCGTACTAGATATATACTTAAAATTTCATTGGAAGGCCATGCGTTGGAAAAACATATGTGTGGTAAGGTCTTGCGTGGTATAGACAATGTGTGGCAAAGGCATTGCATGGTAATGGATGTGTGGTAAAGGCATTGCGTGGTAGTGACCGCGTTGTAAATGATGTTCCCCTCCATGGCCATAAGGTGTAGTAGACATGGCTGCTGAGCATTGGTATTTCTGTTCTACTAATTCACTGGGGCATATGCAAAATTAATGTTTTTCGGGGGAGCATCAGGAACCATCATTAAAAACATTCCTCCCACTAATTTTCACACAAAAGCACTGTGAGACCAGAAGGAGAATTATTACGCTTGAACGCAAAGGAATGGGCTCACCAGCCAGCAACCCTTTTAAATTTTAATGCAGGTCACTGGAAGATATGATTCTTCTTAGCACCAAGAGAGGGTCCTATTTGCTTTTTAATTACTGTTACATGAAGGCACAGAAAGATTGACTGCAAACTCTAAATGTGCAAGAAGGCCCAGTAGACATGCAGGTCTCCCCACAAGTAAGCAGAGGGTGAGAAAGCAACAAATACGGGAGAACATCCTAGACCCAGGTGAAGAAGGAGCCTATCCAAAGAGAGCAGTACCCTAAATGTGGCTTTTGCAAACTTTGCAACGAAGACTAAGGGTGCCAATTAAAGTCTGGTAGAAGCACAATGGTGCAAAATCCCGTGCAGAGTACATGCCACATTTGAGGACACAACCTCCATGGTATCTAATTGTGAGCTAATGCTGACATTACTTTTTGTTCTGCCTCTTAGTGGCTATAGACGATGTGGCAAGTTGTGATGCAAACTACTAAGAAAGCTAACACATGCTGTTTGTTCTTCACCTTGTCGGAAATCGCTATCCTGGAAAGTGGCACTTGGGTTTATTTTTGTTGGTATTTTTACATTTTCCAGTTCGCATAACATCATTCTAGTCATACATAGACTGTTACTATAGAAATAAAGAAACATAACAAGAAAGTAAGTTCCCAGAACAAACTAGGTCACCCTTTTCAAGGGACGTTTTCGAGCATGTAGGCAGGTCACCAACTGTAAGACTTGCATATTATTTGCACATCTCTGCAGATCTCTCTTGTGCAAGACACGTCGATACATTATCGGGTAAATTAATAACACTTTTCATTACTTTTGATTCTTTAAAAGATCAGTTGTTGGGGGCAGATTTAGTAATTTGTGATCTACATTTGCTGTGAGGGTGGCAGTATCATCACAATACTGACAAAAGAGAGGTTTGCTCAAGCAGTGCTACCTGCCCATTAACCCCTTCGCTGCCAGGCCTTTTCCCCTGAAGTGGGGAGACTTTTTTGGGCTATTTGGGGCAGTTCGCACTTAGGTCCTCATAACTTTTTGTCCACATAAGCTATCCATGGCAACTTTGCGTCCTTCTTTTCCAACATCCTAGGGATTCTAAGGGTACCCAGAGTTTGTGGGTTCCCCTGGAGGAGACCAAGAAATTAGCAAAAATACAGCAAAAATGTTTTTTTTTTTAAATAAATGGGGGAAAAGGGCTGCAGTAAAAGGCTTGTGTTTTTTCCCCCTGAAAATGGCATCAATAAAGGGTGTGCGGTGCTAAAATCACCATCTTACCAGCTTTCAGGAACAGTCAGACTTGAATCAGAAAACCACACTTTTCAACACAATTTTCGCATTTTACAGGGACATTTTTACTATTTTTTGTGCTTTCAGCCTCCTTCCAGTTAGTGACAGAAATAGGTGTGAAACCAATGCTGGATCCTTGAAAGCTAAACATTTTTGTAAAGTAAACAAAATTCTGAATTCAGCAAGGGGTGATTTTGTAGATCCTACAAGGTTTTTCTACAGAAAATAACAGCTGAAATAAAAAAAATATTGAAATTGAGGTGAAAAAAACTGCAATATTTTTCCACGTTTTACTATGTAACTTTTTCCTGCGATGTCAGATTTTTGAAAGCAATATATTGTTACATTTGCTGGACTCTTCTGGTTGCGGGGATTTATAGGGCTTGTAGGTTCATCAAGAACCTAGGTACCCAGAGCCAATAAAGGAGCTGCACCTTGCGATGGGTTTTCATTCTATACCGGGTATACAGCAATTAATTTGCTGAAATATAAAGAGTGAAAAATAGGTATCAAGAAAACCTTTGTATTCCAAAATGGGCACAAGATAAGGTGTTGAGAAGCAGTGGTTATTTGCACATCTCTGAATTCCGGGCTGCCCATACTAACGTGAATTACAGGGCATTTCTCAAATAGTCGTCTTTTTTACACACTGTCTTACATTTGGAAGGAAAAAATTTAGAGAAAGACATTGGGCAAAAACACTTGTTCTGCCATTCTGTGTTCTCCCAGGTCTCCTGAGAAAAATGGTACCTCACTTGCGTGGGTAGGCCTCATACCTGCGACAGGAAATGCAACATGGACACATCACATTTTCCCAAAGAAAACTGACTTGTTTTCTGGAAAGTTCCTAGCTGTGGATTTTGGCCACTAGCTCATCCGGCACCTTGGAAAACCTACCAAACGTGCATTTTTTAAAACTAGACACCTAGCGTTCCCCCAAGTCTCCCAATAAAAATGATACCTCACTTGTGTGCGTAGGCCCAGCACCCGTGACAGGAAATGCCCCAAAACACAACATGGACACATCACATGTTCTCAAGGAAAACAGAGCTGTTTTTTGCAAAGTGCCAATCTTTGGATTTTGGTCTCTAGCTCAGCCAGCACCTAGGGAAACCTACCTAACCTATGCATTTCTGAAAACGAGACACCTACGGGAATCCAGGATTGGGTGACTTGTGGGTCTCTCACCAGGTTCTGTTACCCAGAATCCTTTGCAAACCTCAAAATTTGGCCAAAACAAACACTTTTTCCCCACATTTCGGTGACAGAAAGGTCTGAAATCTGAGAGGAGCCACAAATTTCCATCCACACAGCGTTCCCCCAAGTCTCCCAATAAAAATTGTACCTCACTTGTGTGGGAAAGCCTAGTGCCCGTGAAAGGAAATGCCCCAAAACACTATGTGGGCACATCACATTTTCCCAAAGAAAACAGAGCTGTTTTTTGCAAAGTGCCAAGCTGTGGATTTTGGCCTTTAGCTCAGCCAGCACCTAGGGAAACCTACCAAACCTGTGCTTTTATGAAAACTAGACACCTAGGGGAATCCAGGATGGGGTGACTTGTGGGTCTTTCACCAGGTTCTGTTACCCAGAATCCTTTGCAAAACTCAAAATGTGACCAAAAACACTTTTTCCTCAACTTTCGGTGACAGAAAGTTCTGGAATCTGAGAGGAGCCACAAATTTCCTTCCACCCAGCGTTCCCCTAAGTCTCCAGATAAAAATGGTACCTCACTTGTGTGGGTAGGCCTAGTGCCCGTGAAAGGAAATGCCCCAAAACACTATGTGGACACATCAAAATGATCAAATACTAAAGTACCTGTTTTTGGCCCTGGCCAGCCATATAAGGAAACCTACCAAACCCAAACATTTCTGAAAACTAGACACCCGAGGGAATCCAGGGAGGTGTGACTTGCATGGATCCCCCAATGTTTTCTTACCCAGAATCCTCAGCAAACCTCAAATGTAGCAAAAGAATCGATTTTCCCACATTTCGGTGTGGGATCACCACACCGGGTCAAATTTCATACCACCCAATGTTCCCCTCAGTCTCCCGGTAAAAATGATACCTCACTTGTGTAGGTGGGCCAAGTGCCTGTGATAAGGAAGAGCCAAAAACATGTCGAAATTGAGGGGGAACCAAAGCGGGCCCAAAAGAGCCAATTGAAAAAAAACATTTTTAGTCTGACAAGTGCTGCAGAATTTTTATCGATATAGGTGAGACAATGCTGGGTGGTAGGAATGTTGTGGATTCCTGAAGATTCCGGAAGGCTCCATCACATAAATGTGTGAAAAATGTGTGATTTCCAGCAAAGTTGGAGGTTTGCAGGGCATTGTGAGTAAGAAAATGGTGCACGGTGCATGTGAAGCACACCACTCTAGAATCACCCAGATGTTTAGTTTTCAGATGTGTCTAGGTCTTGTGGATTTTTCTACATGGCAGCGTCCCAGAGTCCAAAAAGTGCAGTCCTCACCATTCCAAGTGGAACGATTTTGAGAGTTAGCCAAGCTCTCATGGCCCAAATGTAAAACCAAAACCCAAAATAATCAAAAGTCCTCTTGCTTGCCATGGGATAAGATGTTTTAGTGTGTGGGGGAGAGCCGAAAGACTGTTACCTCCTTCAGTTGGTTTGGGGGCATAACCAGGCCCATACTGTTTGCTAGCCACCACCGACTAATGTTTTTATTGTTTTTTTATCCCTGGCATCTAGTAGACTTTCTGCCCCCCCCCCCCCCAGTGTGGATTGAGGGTAATTGCTCCATATGCCCACTGGTGGGCAGAACAACTTTGACCCAATTCATTTGGAGTGGGGTATGGCCATACCCCCACCCTCTTATTTTAAAAAACAAATCCTCCCTGGTCTCTTGTGGGCTTTCTGGCCCCTTTGGGGGCGGATGGGCCTTCCAAAAATAGGCCAATCTGCCCCCAAGAGGGGCAGATATGGCCAACAGTAATGTTCCCCTATGGGGAGCGACCCTTGCCCAAGGGGCTGCCCCCCCAAACAAAACACACAAACACACACACCAATCCCTGGTACCTAACTGGGTTCTGCCCCCCCAGGGGCAGATTGGCCTAATAGAAATAGTCCGATCTACCCCCGTGGGGAGCAGAAATGGCCTGAGATAAACCCCCTCCCCCAAGGGAGTGACCCTTACCTAAGGGGTCGCTCCGCTGGGTGAAATTGGCGCAAAAAAAATAAATCCCCGGGGCCTAGTGGTTTCTGTTCTGCCTCCCTTGGGGGCAGATTGGCCTAATAAAAATAGGCCGATCTGCCCTAAAGACAATTTGCACCCCCTGGGTCGCTCCCCATATATATAAAAAAAAAATCAAGAAAAAAAAATCCCTGTGTCAAGGGATTTCTGCCACCCCTGGGGGCAGATCAGCCTAATTACAATAGGCCGATCTGCCCCCAAGGGGGGCAGAATTGGCCTAAATATAATTCCCCCCCCATGTCGAATAAACAAAACAAAAAAAAATCTTTGGCGCCTAGAGGTTTCTGCCCAAGGGGTCGCTCCCCTTATACCAATTTTACAAAGAAAAATATCCCTGGTGTGGGCATTTCAGCAGCCAGATTGCTTCATGATCCGGCTGCTGAAATGCTCTGGGAGACTTCAAAGGGAAGGAAATTCCTTTCTTTCCTTTTAAAGCCTCTCAGGCCCCCATCACATGATCGGAAGAGAAATGCAAATGCATTTCTCTTCTAATCGTGCTGAAAGCCCAGCTTCCAATGCGATGGGAGGCGGCCACTGATGAGGTCAGCGTGCGATCGCTTGCTGACGTCATCAGACGTCACTGGAGTGGGTACATTTGGCCATTTGTAGGTGTAAAGACGCTCCTGGCTATTCCATGGCAAGGTTTGCCGTGGTCTTTTCCAGGCTATTAAGAAGAAAAATGATAGTTTGCAAATGCCTACAAACAAACAATAGGTAAATATAGGTAAGTATGATCATTGTAGTATTGATGGCGCTCTTACAAGTCTCTCCTGCCACAAGCATTTAAAATTCATGAAGCTTGTGTAAAGATACCTTGCAAGAATGCCATTAATATTGGAATGACCATACTTACTTATCGTCTGTTTGAGATACTCAGGAGTACACCCAAAAACATTTTCAAGAAATCACATTATGAGAAATAAATATTTTTATTTTTGAACAAAACTTAAGAGACTCTTTTTGAAGTGTTATTTACAAAACCTTTACAGAACCTCTTTGTGCTTGACATACCAAGTTTTATGAAGACAAGTAAGAACTGAATGCAAAAACAAACCAGACACCTTGAACGCATAGGAGGGTTATTATTTACCAAGGTTTTACGCTGTCACTTGTGTGGCGCAAGGTGATGCAAAGCAATGCAACAATGTACTACCATTACAAAATTCCTGTGGGTGCAGTGCAAAATTGCTCCATGCAAACAATGACATAATCCCTAGTAAATCTAGGTCATAGCATTGATACCAGTGATTTTGTAATGCTACTGCAAGAGGTTAAATAGTACACGCCTGTTGTAGGTCTATCTTTCTATCAATTATAGATGTGTAATTTACTCATCCCAGGGGGCAATCATAAAGGGAGTATTGTATTTACAAGCTGTGTGCAAGAAATCAGGTTATTGGTTTGAAAGAGGAGTCCCACTCAGGGAACAACCACATTCCTTGTCAGGTGCACAAAAAAAGTCACTAAATTAGCCTGTGCTTAACCCTCTAGTAGATTAGTATAAAAAGTCAGGCCTCACTTATATGCAATGTGTGTAGTTTATTTGCAGCACTCGAACAGTAATAAAGTTAAAATACAACAAAAGAAAAATCCCAAACCAATTTAGAAAAATAGAGCACATTCTAACAAATACAATTACATCAAAACTAATTAAATCCTAGCAGTAGAACCAGAGTTACAGATTATTAAAGTTTTTAGTGTAAATAAATGCCTAAAAGGTCAAAGGCCCATCCTGCCCACACTACCCATACCTAGTCCACTTTGTGTTACTATCTGAGCGGAATACACAGAAGCCAACAGCAGAGCCAGCCACAGTCATTTGACCCAGAAGACTGTCAGAAAGTAAAAATGTTTAGGTCAAGAAAATGGCAACTTTCTTAATGTGGCATGTTCAGAATTGTGACTTAAAATCCGAATTTACCATTAAAGATGATTTTAAGTTTTAATTAATTTGAGTGTAAACACCATATCCCTGTATGCTCCCAATCTAGGGCTATCACTTATCAAATGTATTAAGGTAACTCAGTGTTATTCAATGGGAGATGTAGGCCTTGCAACAGGGAAAATGCCTTTAGGATTTCTTTATTACAAAAACCTATAAAGCTCAAATCCACATCCCCTACTTTTTATTTTAAAAGTTTAGGCCTGGCAAATGGTTTATGTTGCCAGGTCGAAATTGCACTACAGGCTGAAGTGGCAGGCCTCTGACATGCTTTAAAAGGCTACTTTGGTGGGTGGCACAACGAGTGCTAGAGCCCACTAGTAGCATTTCATTTAGAGGTCCTGGGTGCATGCAGTACCATTTATTAGGGAGTTACAAGTAAATTGAATGTAACAATAAGGCATGTGCTAGTTCTACCATGTTTTAGGGACTGAGCACAAGCACTTTATCCCTGGTTATCAGAGAAAAAGTGCATAGAGTCCTAATACCATCAATAAGGAGCTCAGCAACAGAAGACAGAACATCTGGGGGAGGCCCTACAAAAAGGGCCAGGTCCAAAGCTCTGTAACATCCTATCTTTTGGTTGTTTGGGGTTTACCTAACTACATCTGTTTGCCTATCCACTGCAACGTTTCTGGATGACATGTTTATGCTCTGGTTAAAACAGGACTAATTGGATAACATAGTCAGGGACAGTACACTTTAGCAGTTGCTCGAACACCTAATAAATCTGAGAAGTCGTGCAATATGACCCCATGCCTTCTTTTGCCTGGCTAATTTTTCCAAGTTAATAAATAATCTGGCACCTTTTAGGAAGAGGGTTTTCCAATCCTCAGCAGTGCAGAAAAACAGCAGTAAAACATCCTTCCCTGCCTTGGTTAGAGGCTCCACTCGTTTACACTACTGTACCGAGGAGAGACCTGAAAGGGCTGAGGGGAAAATCATGATTTTATTTGGAATGGTAAAAAAGGTCATGCTGTTGCAGATGATGATGAGCCAAGTAGGGGAATTAATTTATGACAAAATAACTGCATCTTTTAAAGGGACCCCGGTGAGAGTCCTCTTTGAATGGAATAATATAGAATTCACATATACCTGGCAGTGGCAGAAAAACAAACATAGAGAACAGTGGAACTGCAAAGCAAACTGAAACATAGTGAACCTTATCACCGCAAAGCAAACGTTAACATAGTGAACCTTATAAATGCACAGCAAACTGAAACCTTGCAACTGCAAAGCAAACTGAAAATAGCATTGTGAACAATTCAGAAGCAAAACAAATTGACGCTAACACAGCGAACCTTACAACTGCAATACGAACCAAAACCAACATAGTGAACCTTACAACTGCAATTCAAACTGAAACCAACATAGTGAACCTTACAACTGCAATACAAACTGAAACCAACATAGTGAACCTTACAACTGTAATACAAACCGAAACCAACATAGTGAACCTTACAACTGCCATACAAACCGAAACCGACATAGCGAACCTTACAACTGCAATACAAACTGAAACCAACATAGCGAACCTTACAACTGTAATACAAACCAAAACCAACATAGGGAACCTTACAACTGCAATACAAACCGAAATCAACATAGTGAAACTTACAACTGCAATACAAACTGAAACTAACATAGTGAAACTTATCACTGCAAAGCAAACTTTAACACAGTGAACCTTATCATTGCAAAGCAAATTGACAATCAACTGAACCACACACCAAATACCAGACCCACACCTACGGCAGGGGATGCAGATCCGAGTGTCACACAAAATCTGTCAATCAGCGTGTTGTGTTGCAGGATGCAAGAATACTTCTCTCACTCCTCAACAGTGAACCAATGACCAGAGACAGGCATTGTCTTCACAGCGCCTTTATTTCTTATTTTCTGTAACTCTAGTCAAGTCTTGATTACACCAAGGAATCTACGTTCCTGTCAGTTCAAAGCAGTGAGATCCCTGGAGCAGAGGGAGAAATGTGATGTTCTTACATTTTGACTACTAAAGGGTTTGAAATGACACCTTTTAAACAATACTAAATTGTGAAGTTACACATACAAAGGAATCCCCTCATAATCTGGTCATCTGTAATTACAATTTCCACAGAAGGCTACTCAAACAGTCTATATTTTAGTGACTCTGAAAAAGACACTCTCTTTTCATCTACAAACCACACCCCAATAATTTATTATTGGAATTACCCACCGAATCCAATGAGAATTATCCTAATCTCAACAGTAGTTTACAGAGGTAAGCCTCTTTTCACAGTGAAAAAGTGACCTCACTCACCTATGTGCCGTAATACTTATATGTTTATTACGAAAATGCTCAAAGTCACACATTACTAATTAAGTACAATTTTGTTCCTACAGCTTGATGAATGTCACTAAGGTCTTAGTACAAGTGCACATTTACACACATAAAAAATAAGCTGTGGATTTGTTATTCCATATTACATGCAGCATACTCCTGCTAAAGATAACCCCCTCACACCAGCAAGGCAGGAGGAATACTCAGCGCCTCCACCCTTA
This sequence comes from Pleurodeles waltl, assembly GCF_031143425.1. Lineage (NCBI taxonomy): Eukaryota > Metazoa > Chordata > Amphibia > Caudata > Salamandridae > Pleurodeles > Pleurodeles waltl. Next base: position 1,054,328,128 of record NC_090448.1, read on the forward strand.
GCCATGATGAGGAAGGCTAAAAAATGCACACACCCATGCCAAGGCCACCACAGGGTATTTAAGAGCACCAAATGATCTCTACCACCATTTGGTAATACAGGGGAAACAAATACACCACCCTGACCTTGGTCAAGAAATGATTTCCAACAAATACCATTGACCCTATGCAGCATTTTGCGTTCTTTGCCAATAGTAGATATAGATACGTGAGGCCTGCCAGAGACTTTTATGAAAACCGATCAAATTCCCTACCAACAATACAGTAAAAGAGAAGTTGAAACTGATGGTGATGTAAGAATACGACCACAAACTCGAAAGTCAAGATACTACCTTAGCCTCCCCCTTCTCACTGAACACTAATTCTGTCCCAACCTATACAATTTCTGGCATCAAATATGTTGTAACATATACCTTACCACACAATTCACCTGATGAACATGACAAAAAATGAATAATGTTCTCAATGTCACAAACATTCATTACACACACGTATACAAAATTAAAAAATTACTTTTATTCCAATGCAGCTACTTTCCCAGTCACCCACATGATTAAAGTCTCATTCAGTCTCATGTCCTTCCAGAAGTGATAAGGAGTGGGGGCTCAGGTTAAAGTAGTATAAACCTCTGAACTTCCTGGCCTTTGTGCTATAGCTACTCGTTATAACTGTGGATTTTCAGAGAATCATATCTTTAGTAGTCACATACTAAGAATTATTACAAAGTGATATTTCTTAGGTTCATTACACTGCAGTCAGCGAGCCTAACAGATGCACGTAGCAAGAATGATTTTCCTTTGCAGAAACGTTAGGAAATTGCAGGCACCTAAGGAGATCTCTGCTTATAGAAGAGAGAAAAATGCATGACCTGTCACGCAGTGAGACATCAATTATCCTCCCTATAAGCCCTTCTCGTGATTACTAAAAATACAACTAAGATCATTCCCTCTCGTACTTAATTCCTGAAAAGTAACCTTAAATGATTATAATCCCCAATCATTTCAGAAGAGCCCGCTGCGATGTCACTTTAGTCCGAAAGAAGAACAAGAAAAAATGTGTCTCTCACCTCTGTACTTTAAATACTGAAGCTGTCCCCTGAGAACCTGCTGGGCTGGCGAGTCACCTGCCAGGCTCTAGCTGCCTCCAGTAGTTCATTGACATGTGTTATTGAACCATACTGTAGTAGGAAAAACACCAATATATGTATCATTTATTATCAGGTAACCAGTCTTAAGGAAATCTGTGCTAAATTGAAAATAATGTTTTTGTGAGCTGTGGACATATTTTCACAAATTGCTTTACTAAAATTAAATGAATATAAGTAAATGTAAAACCATTTCATTTGCTGATTAGTTTGTTAGCGGGTGAGTGACTCTGTTTTGTCGGCTTATTGTTTGCTTCTGCAGCCAAAAGTGATTGCCACTGACAAGGAAAAGAGTTTGCGTCAATATGTAAACTTCTACTTTTCCCCTCCTTGTAAGATCTTCACTGCTCCTCACAGTGGTCCCAGTTCCTGATGTACCCAGCACGTTGTGTAAGATGTTCACAGCTCTTTATAGCTAAGCAGACTCTTTCTTTACCCGGCCTTTCCGCTAGCCCTTCACTGCTGCTCACATCCATCTCAGCTCCTGGTCCACCCTGACCTTAATTTTACCATGGCTGATGGTGGCGTCAGCTTTTGCTCCGCTTTGCCTTCAAACATGGCCCTTGCTTTCTTTTGAACGCTTACCGCTTGGCAGGTACCCAGCTTCATCTTTACAGTGTCCATGTATAACCTTTTGAGATCTTGACAATTGAGGGCCTGAGTAATACCAATACCATTACCATTACCATTAGCACCATTACCACTGCCATCATATACACTACAATTAAGTACACCACCACCATTAACACCAGCACTATTGTACCACAATTACCAGCACCATTATTACTGCCATTTTCATTACCACCACTGCCACAATTCGAACCACCACCATTACCAACACACTTCAATTACCAATGTCAGACCTTTATTACCACCCCCATTCCTTACCACTCCATTACTACCACCATCATTACCAACACCATTACCACATCTCCAATTAACATTAGCGCCGGCTTTACCATTAAAACTGCCATCATCACCATTTACCATCACAGTTAACACCACGATAATTACCACCCCCTTCATTAGCAGTGACTCCGCTATCATAGTTGTGGTTGGCCAGAGCACTCATACGACCAGTAAAACAAGTTTATAACAGCAGAGAAATCACAAAGGAGAAAATATATTTTCATATTAAAGTTTATTAAAAGTTTTTTTCCCAAATAAATGAAGTTGTCTCCAGGTATAATTTCTTCTCCTTGCGTAACATTTCATTTTTGAGGTCACAGTAATGTATTGTCTGTGACGGTCATTCAACTGAAAAGTGAATCCTCAAGCCATCGTTCTCTTCAACCAAGAACAAATATGTTGAAAATCTCAAAGCACAAGTGTTAATTTAAAATCAGGTAACTGTTGGTAAGGTGAGTGACCCTGGGGATGTGCCCACGGTAGCACACGTATGGTGTTTGCAGAAGGGCAAAGCGCCCCCCAAGATGCGAGAGCGTGGCCCCTTAGGAGACGGGGCTGCCAAGGCCCAAGAACCCCTTCGCACTAGTTGTGCATTGGGCTGGCCTGCGACTTCCGCCCCCACGCCTCGTGAGGCATGGGGATGGAAGTCTAGAGGTTTGGGAACGTTGCGGCTGCGTTAGCTGCCGGCTGGTTCCAGCCGCTGCATACTGGGGGGGGGGGGCTACTTAAGCACCCCAAGGAAGGCACAGCCTTCTCTTCAGTAGCGCAGAGGCTGGGCTGGCGGACGGCACGCGGTTGAGGCGCAGTTGCAGTTTCCCCTGGAGCCCATCGTCGGTGGAGTTGGAGAGGAGAATTTTCAGTCGGAGAGCAGGTTTCCAGGAGAGCAGGTCTCCGGCGGTCTTCGTGTGGCGGCACGCAGCTGGTGTCCTGTATCCTATCGTCGGAGGAGCCGGAGAGCAGGTTTAGCTGGTAGCCATGCGTAAGTGTGGGGCGGGGGCAGGTGGCTCCATGAGGATACCGGTTTGGTTCTGCTTTTTAGGTTATTGTGTGAGAGTTTTTTACTTAACCTGGCATCGCGCCGCTGGGATTGATATTTAATTAAACAGTCTCTTAATTTCCTTTCTGGTCCCCCTGGTGACTGGTTACCTCAGTTGGTTAGCGTGTGAAACTAGTAACGCACAGGTCGCAGGTTCAGCCCCCATGTACATTTTGTTACCAGTTTGCCGGGCGTAGGCTACCTATTATAGCGTGCTGATTTATTTAAATTGATTGTTCCCCCTTCTTTCCTTGACCCGCTGGGGGGATGATATAATATCAAGTCAAACTATTTAAAGGGCTCCAATTGTTATAACAAATGACAATCATAAGAACTGCGTCACTACTGGTGCATTAGTTATTGCTGCTATTACTTGTTCAGAGGTTATCCTGGTTTCTTGCTGTTGTAATGCAACCTGTACATGGTGTTTGTTTTTGATTTCATGTGCATAATGTTGGATGTTTAACTTTGTTAAAGGTTGATGTTTTAATTACAGGAACAGTACTAATGCCTTAAGTATACATCGTTATAGTTTAGTGAGGTGTCTTCAGCGTCTACGCCAACTGCTTGTGGGTAGTAAAGGACACTTTTTGCAGGGCTTTCTGTGCTAGCCTGGGATAACTAGTTGTTAAAAAAATATATATATATGTTTTATTAATCTGCGCTGTGGTGTAGGCGCCAATAATTTTCTTAGCCATGCGGTCCAACAAGGCTAGTGCAGGAAAAAGAAAGGGGAGGGACCCAGAATTATCCCAGCTTTTGAAGATGGTTCTCATAAAATTAGGCAATGATGATTCAGACAGTAGCGATGCAGCGTCTGATAATAATGTCAATGGGACTAGTACTAGTCGCCCTCGGCAGTCTCATCTAGCTCCAGGCGCCCAGTAAAGCGGTGGAATAAAGGCAGGGTGCCAGCCCCACAGTCCTCTACTACAGTGGTTACTCCCCCTGAGCAGTCTTCTATGCCCAAGACTTTGGTTCCCTCCTCGAGCACGGCGTCTGAACATCATGTGGGGGTGAGGGTGCGATCACGACACCAGGACAAGGGGTAGCTGACGTCTTAGCCGATATACGTAAATCATTGGCCTCTCTGTCTGCGACTTTAATGGGGCCAGTGGTCCCACCCTCACCCCTGCCAGTGATTCCAGCGTCAGCGGCACTACCCTTGGTGTCCCCTACACCTCAGGTACCCACACAGGCCACGCAGGCGCAGGACCCAACCACGCAAGCCTTATTGGAGGTCTCTAGGTTACTAGCAATTATTAATGTCCCAGCTAGTAACCCCCCCGCCTACAACTCCTTGGAATTCAAATGATTCTTTGCAGAATTCAGTAACAGAGCTGAAGCAGCAGATAGATGCGTTGTCAACAGCACATAGTGTTATTAGATTGCAGGCGGCGTCAGGTAGCCTGAGTGTCACTCCGGCACCAGGCGCTGTGACTCCTGTTACCCCTTTAGATAAAAATAGGTTGAATTAGATTAACAAGGATCCAGCAAAAGATAATTCGTCAATGGAGGGATCAGGCATCAACGCACTGCTATCAAGACCAGGTAAGCTTGCGGCACACGTAAGTGCTGAGGTAAAAGAAAAGATTTGGAAAGGGGAATTTGTCTAAATTTTTTCTCCGATCAGAGCAAAAAGGAGGGAGGTAGAGAGCAAAGACAAAGAAGTTAAAGCGTCTTCATCTGGGGACAAAAACAAAGGGTGGAGGAGAACATTACTAATTGGTTGTTCGGTTTCAATGTACTTATGTCAGTGATTCTGGAAAAGAAACATGATTTGGGTATTGCCATGATTTGCTATTCAAACAAAATATTGAAGGCACACCACATTTATGGAGGTACTTCCTGGTTGTAATACGACAGGGATTTCCGTTGGGCAAAGGTGGAAGACCCATCTATTGGGTGGGACCAGACAGTTGTAAACGTTTGGTTGGAATGCGTAAACAACAAATTACCTGGGAGGCAGCCCTTTCGTTCACAATATTCGAGCGAGAAGAAAGGGTCATGCTGGGCATTCAATAGGAAGACAATATTTCGCGCCCGGTTGGGTCTTGCAAATGCAGACACAACTGTTACTTTTGCGGGCATCCCTCTCACTCAGAGTTTAAATGCATCAAAAAATCCAAAGCGAAAGGCAGAGATGGGAATAAGCCCAGTAATTGAATCACCGTTGCCATCCCCCATTAAGATTGACGCTCTGCACCCGTGGTTACAGGCTTATCCTGTGAAAGGGTCTTCAGAATTACTAGCACATGGTTTTTCCTTTGGTTTTAGAATCCCGGCCACCAATGTACCTCCAGTTGACCAATGCAGGAATTTAGCATTTGCATTACGGAACCCAGGAGTGGTGGCAAGAAAGTTATCAAAAGAACGTACCTTGGGCAGATTGGCAGGCCCTTTCCCTTACCCCCCTTTAAAAGGTTTTGTTTGTTCTCATTTGGGGGTTGTGCCTAAGAAGGAACCTGGACAGTTCAGGCTAATTCATAATTTGTCTGCTCCTCAGGGAGCATCGGTGAATGAGGCTATCGATCCACAGCTTTGCTTGGTCCGCTATGCGACTGTTGACCAGATCTTGGAAAAATTTAGGGCCTTGGGCCACGGTGCTTTGTTAGCAAAAACTGACATAGAATCAGCCTTCAGACTTCTCCCGGTTCATCCTGAAGATTACCATCTACTAGGTTTCCAATTCCAAGGAGGGTACTTCTATGATAAGTGCATGCCCATGGGTTGTAGTGTGTCATGCAGCTATTTTGAGCAGTTTAGCACCTTCCTGCAGTGGATCTTTTCAAATCGCACTGGGAACCTGGATGTCATACATTATTTGGATGATTTCTTGGTATTGGGCCAACCTAGGTCGGGGAAATGCAGGTGGGCCCTCCAGGTCTTGACCACGATGTTTAAGGACTTTGGGGTTCCGCTGGCTCCTGACAAAGCAGAAGGGCCCGCCACTTGCATTACTTTCCTAGGGATTGAGATTGACTCTGTGGCTGGGGAGTGTCACCTGCCTAGAGATAAGCTGTGTGTATTCAAGGATTCCATTAAAGTTGTGTTATCTCAGAAAAAGTCACCCTGCACCAGTTGCAGGTTCTGGTGGGGCAGCTGAATTTCGCTCTAAGAATTATTCCCATGGCTCGCCCTTTTTCAAGGTCCATCGTTAGATCAATGGCTGGGTTGTCCAATAAGCACCATCACACTCGGTTCTCTGTTGAAGTCAGGGATGACTTAAAGTTGTGGGAGGTTTTTCTGCAGGACTTTTACAGGTAGAAATCTGGCCTCATCCAGTGGTTTCCAGCCCCACTCTGGGGTTATATACGGACCCAGCAGGCAGCATGGGTTTTGGTGCAATCTTATGGTGCAGAGCGGATTGGCCAATGGACTGAGTTAACAAGGGCCTTACAAAAAATATAGCCTTTTTGGAACTCTTCCCTATTATTGTCTCGGTCACCATCTGGGCTGAGAAATTTAAGGATAGGTCAGTAATCTCCTGGTCCAACAACATGGCTGTGGTGGAGGCCATCAATAGACAAAGGGTTACATGCTGATTGGTACTCCGCCTCCTTAAATACTTGATTTTAACCTGATTAAAGTGCAACATTACATTTCATGCTAAGCATGTACTGGGGATATATAACAAATGCCGCTGATGCCTTATCTCGCTCGTTGATGCAGGACTTTCTGCAGTATCACCCTCAGGCGGCGGAGAAGATGACGGATTTCCCAGCATCTCTGTGGAAGATTGGTGTCCCGTCCTCCCAGTCTTAATAGCAACATCTCTGGCAGCGCGTACCAAAGGGGCATACGAGAAAGTTTTTCACCAGTACAGGCTGTTCTTGAAGGCACAAAAAATGTCAGTCTTGTTTTCAGAATCGGCTATATGTGCCTTTTTGCAGCATTTGAAGGACAGGGATAGACCAGTCTCTTGCGCAAAAGCTTACCTGGTCACGATCCGTTTTTTCGCTAGACTCACGAACATGGAGTCTCAGCTAAACACCTTTATCATTAAGCGGGCAGTAGCCGGTTGCGCCCGGGGGGGACACTGCTAAGTCAGACTCAAGGCGCCCGATAACAACAGTATTATTAGAGAACCTTCTCCGCAGTCTTCCCGTGGTGTGTTCCTCTCAGGTTGAGTCAGCTCTATTTGCGGCAGCATTCGCAGTAGCCTTCTACGGTGCATTCCGCATCGGGGAACTAGTGGGCTCTTCCAGGAGCGATCACACAGGGCGGCTGCAGCGGGGAGACGTGCTGGTCAGTCCAGAGTTTTTGACAGTAGTGCTGCGTAAGTCTAAAACGGACCAGCTTAAGAAAGGAGCTTGCATCACACTCAGCGCAGCTAATGGGTCCCCCCTTTGCCCGGTGAAACTGGTAAGGGCCTACCTGTCTATCTGGCTGCCGGCAGAGTCTACTGCATTGTTTATTCACGCTAACGGGGAATGCAAGGTATCGCTTAGGGCAGTGGGAGTGGACCCACGGGGATACTCCCCCCATTCTTTTTGGATTGGGGCAGCTACGTTAGCAGGCAGCACTGGGTTGCCAGTGGCCGAGGTGAAGTGCATTGGTAGCTGGTCATCTAATTGTTATCGATGGTACATCAGGCCTGAATTGGTCTAGCAATAATTCCCCGTTAAGCTGGTTACTTAAGGGTGGGCTCCTCATGCAACTTTTCTTTCTTTCAGTTCAATGGCACCACATGTAGAATGGGTCTTAGGGCATTCGTTTGTTTGACGGGCGGCCTACAGGGTGCAACAGCTCCGTGAGCCGAATCTGGCGTCGGGCCCAGGCGTGGCTTTCCAATGGTGCGGTGTTGTCGGAATGGGAATCGCACAACTTCAACAACTCGTCACATTGGCCGGAGGATTCGAGGGACTCGATTTCCCGGATCTCATCATTATTCACCTAGGAGGAAATGATTTGGTGTGCATGGGCCGCAAGGCACTGAGAGAAACGATATTTATGGAAATCACGAAGTTGGCAAAACAATACCCGAAAACGGCCATTGCTTGGTCTCACATGGTGCCTCGCCACAAGTGGGGCTCAGGAATTAAATCAAGAACAATTAATGTCTTGGTGCGTCAACCCAATGCAGAAATGGCCAAACTATGCCCGGGGCACTTATGGAACATTCCGCACAGACTTTTGAAGGGCCCTAGCATGTTTCACAAGGATATGGTGCACTTGTCTGACGCCGGTACTGACCAGTTCATTTCCGACATGTGGTTTTTCGCTCACAGCCTTTTTGCGGGTGGGGGGGGCGAAGGACCTTTGGGGCCCTGGTCGCCCTTGTGGCATAAAGTGAGGTATTAAAGTAACCAGAAACAACAGTGGGGTCCCCAAGGCTGGGGCCCCGGGAGAACACCAGAGATAGGATCCTGAAGTCCTGAGCCATGCTGCGGATGTACACACCAGATTAAGGGGTAAGGGAGCCGAGATTGCTGGGGGGGCCACGGGGCTCCCGCTCCTGGCCGCCCCGTTACACCCCTAGGCAGATTGGTGTTTGGAGGGGGGGCGGAACGAACCCTGAGCGTGTGGACAAGGAACGGTGTAGTCAGGGCAACTGCCCCTCATAATGATACAGGTGAGGTACAGTTCGCTTGTGTGGTCCAATGGTGGTTCAGGACAGGAAGGGATCCTGTCATAAGTAAATGATTTATGGTTACCGAATTGTATCTCATGGATGTGATTTATGTTTTGTAAATATGACTTCCAACAAGTAAGTTTGTTGGTCTGTGTATAGCCGGTGTAGGGGTGAGGGCTTGCTGGGGTCTCCGGATTCTAATTATCCTTGCAGTCTTTTTTTTCAGTACCGAAACTTTTTGGTGCCAAAGACCTGCTTCAGGTCAGGAACAACTTTGAAATTGTGGGCATGAGGCAGGAATGAGGACACATTTAGGGCTAAGGCTTGTGAATATGTTCTCTTTGTCTCTTTCCTGCTTCCATACCCATGAAATATCTACTTTTGCTACAGTCTCAAAGTCTCATATAACATTTTCAATTGTGTGCAATTATGAGCCTAATGTTTCTACTCGATGTCTGTAATGTTGTCACCTATCTGCTAGACTAGCGAGGTGACTTGGGGAAAAAAGTGACTTAAGTACTTACTTATCATAATAATGCAGCATTTACTGAGCAGAAAGTGTATTTTTCTGTTACTCAGAGTTATCATATTACCCGGAGCAATATTTGCTATGCAAGGAAGGTCGGCTATCTCTTCTTCACCTACATGCTTTGCCATGGGGTAAGAGTGGTAGTTGAGTATGGCCAAGGCAGTGCTTCTTTTACGCTCATTGGGTTTAACACAGTTTTGTGACATTTAATGTATTCTATTGTGCATTGAACATGAATTTACGTAGTTCAACTATGTTAATAAGCCCCTCATTATGTATACTACCCCTTGGGAAACATGAGGTCCTCGGAGTTGCGGAGCCTCTCATATGTTCACCAGATTATTTGGCCTCCTGAAAACGTCTGAGATCTCTGGGCAAGCTGCAGAGGAGAATTACCAAGGATACAGTAGCCAGGGTTATCAATCGTTCGCAGAAAATCCTCATTCCCCAGAGCCTTCTCAGGGTTCAACTCCTAATCCTTGTTAATTCCGACCCCTGGAGTTTTAATGGGACTTCCAGAATTGTTAACTAAAGGGTGCTGAATTAGCACTCCACATCGAGGACCCATAATGACGCCCTACATTTCTTATTTTGTATTTCTCTGCGTGCAAGACGTTGTGCTGCCTTGTTAACCCACAACGTTTCTCCCTTCAAGGCTGTCATGGCCGTCAACGACAAGAAGATTGAGATTCATTGTCTGTGGACTCGGTCTCTCTTGTGTCTGCACACTTCCTCTCCAATAAAAAGGCATATTAGAAGGAAGTTTGTCTTGTACTGACCAGACATTGAACTTACAATAGGTAAGCAAAAAGGGTATCATTGCCTGATATTATAGCATGCAATCCAGCTTGACTGACATACACTCTTAGGTCCTAAAAAGGGCCATTCATGTGTTGGAGTTTCTACTCCTGAATATCTCTACCTTTACCACAGTGCTGTTGTAAAGATGCTATCATTGAGCCAGGCCTTACTCAAATGACTGCAAAGCAGAGAAGGCTTAAAAGGATCCATCCGGTCTCCAGCCCTATAGAACAACATGGACCACAATCCCTTTGCACTCACATACTAATAGGACAATAGAACTAGTCATCTGGGGAGCAACATATGAAATACTGTTCATGCCCACGACCCACTTCCCACGATCTGTAACAAATGGCAACTCAATAGGGAGTAAAGGTATTGCCCTCGATGTGTGTTCCTGTAGTGTTAACTAGAATAGCACATGTGGGTAGAATGATGAAATTAATCTCGATCGTTGGTATTGTTCCTGTGCTGCAACCACATGCCAGTCAGTCTTGGACTTCCACAAATGGGAAGTTTCACTCCAAAATAAAAACCTCTTCCCCTCTGTAGGAACACTAGCGACCACAGACTGGGTTAGCCTTCTTGGGACTCATCAGTGAGATGCAACTTTAGTTCCATTGATCAGTGAACTCGGGATCTACATCTGAAGAATGAGGGTACATGGTGGGGCAAAGTCAATAGGTTTGTCTATAATGTGCTAATGCATGCCAACATAGACATGCACAAATGCTGCTGTTATGTTAGCTCATCAAAACCCCACCCTAATATTTTTGTCACTGATTGCTGCTGTTGGAGTGTGTCTTTTAAAAGCAATATTAACATGAAAAGCTTACAATATATTGTGTAATGAAACTGCATAAAAAATGTGTTAAGGTAATGCAAGCGTTTGAAATGTGCCCACAGAGAGTGGGTACCAATGTATACGAAGACTAATGAAACTTATTAATGATGAATTAATTATGTACTAATGTTTTGAATTTGTATTAGCATATCATAATTAGGGTCATGTATTAGGGTTTTGCTAAATTAATCATTAGGCCTTAGTCTAGTGAGGGTCTGGGCCTAGCTGCCTGGTCTCATATTAAACTGTATTTTTCGAACATGCAATGTTCAGTTTTCCTGAAGGACACAAAACTGTACTTTTCCAGAAACTAGATATGTGTGTTTAGCTGTAGTAAATTCTTTCTCATGGGACCCGACTTGCTCTAGGAGACATTCTTGCTGAATGCAACAGTGTAATTCGTAACAGGTGCAAGGCTGCCTGGAGTAGGAGAAAACAATGGAAATACTGACTGTAGCGTAAAGTGTAACTTTTCTTACCTGACATTCTAACCGATGAAGACGTCAATAACATGGGCCAATCAAGGACATGAGAACTGTGTTTTGTGGAAAATTCTAGTGAAGTGCGTGGAGAATTACTGGACAGAGATAATGGTGCACCAAATATTATCCAATGGGGAATTAAGGGCTAATTCAACAGTTTTGATTTAACCGCATGGCCTGAGGAGAATCCAGCTATTATTAGACATTCCACTCCAAGCCATTCTCTTGAGACTTTGCCGTTATTCGTCCTGATATTCTAAATCATTCTTTACTTATACTTTACCTGATACATACTTCGCCTCCATATGAGGGAAGATCTTATTCCTTACCTATGTTATACTGAGACATTGCCCTGTCCTATCTCTGCTGATGGTGAATCAACTGATGTCCTGAGGGCGCTGACTGACGCTGTTTGCTAATTCGTTGGATGGGTAACTATCTGATGCAAAATTTTAATTGCCTGTTTGCCTTTCTCTCTAGGTACCATCTGCTCTTTTGATAGAGGCCATAGTTAGATGTTTTCCAAATTTGTGTTTGCTAAATTGTTTTGCATGAAGCCCAACATGCTAATGCTAATCAGAGGTTAGTTAAGGTGTTCACAAATAATCTGACGCAAATAGACAAATGAATGAGTTCTTGCTTTGTTGAGTCATATATCAACAAATCTTTGCGGGGTTGCTTTATATTAATGATGTGCATAAATACTGAATGAATATTCTTTGTGCATTGATTAACTGCGGTCTGAGTACTAATTAAATGAGTTTCTAATGAGATTGATTGCTAATGATATTAATAGAAATGACATTAGATTGTAACTAATAGGAAAATAAATATCCTAACATTCAACTAAATTGGTGTGGTTATTCATGACTGAAAGGTCATGGTTTGTGCGACTTATTGATTCTTGTTGAATGTTATTGAATAGCATAATGATGAGTTATTGTGATAATGGATTGGTGTCATTGATCTATTGATTGGTGATGCCAAAGAGACACCTCGTACTGGGAAGTCTTCGAACGTGGTCCAAATGTTCATCGGCCTAGGCGTGTCTCCTTCTAAGTTTACTTAGCAAGGTTCTGATGCGCTAACACTGCCTTAGTTGTAAAAATCTGCAAACTGGGGCAAAATGAACAGGGTTGGAACTACGGGGGACTCGATCGGACAGTTAACTCCATATTTTAGTCTTCCCCCCACTAATTCACCCTGCAAGAATGGACCTAAACATAGAGAAAGCGGCATGCACTAACATTTACTAACATTTCATGCAGCTCAGCACCCAAAGTTGCTGCACTCCACTGCGTGAAAGAGAGAGAGCAGAACAGCACCATATATTTTCCTCTAGACCTGCACTCCCACATTTTGGGCTGCACTATGCCAACGGACAAGGGTGTGTGTGTGTAATGTTGAGCTTTGGTTTTGTACAGGAAGGTTGTCATGTCAGTACAAAATACTATGCTTAGACATAGTTTAACACTGTTCTCACTGTGTGTGTGTGCTGTACCGTGGAGCACGCATGGAAAGTCAAAAATGTTCTGAAAAAGAAAAACTTTTCTCAAACTTTACGCCTGTCCTGCGGAGTCATTAATGTTTGGTGTGAAGTCCTGTTTACTATTGTCATTAGATAAGGCTTTGCATCAAAATCCATGCGTGCTTGCACGATAACGTCCATGTACCACTCATGGAATGCCCCCTTGGTACAAAGTAGTGCAAAGTAGCAGAAAGCACTACTCTGAGTTACTCTAGAGCTACTTTCCAACGCAAATGAGTATTTGTGCTGGAAAGTAAATCCCTAAAACAACATTTTGCACCAGTTTGTGCCACTTTTAGGACACAAACCCAGTGCAAAGTGTTGGCAAATCTGCCCCAAATAGTCATCTCTGTGCCCAGCTTACATACTGAGTGTGCGCTGGGGTACATATGAAGCAACAAATATAAACTGTGCTGTTGCGTCTACATATTTATGCACCTCTTCTCATCTTTCTCCCCTGCACAGATCTGCTTTATTCTGTTCTCTAACCCACTTCCCTCGGCTTTTCCCCTCCTCTTCCTCACTCACTTCCTTCCCTTCTTGGCTCTCATTTCTTCCCTCTCAGTATATGTTTTGAAAATATTAGCTCTCCCAGTTAGATGACCAGCTCATAACAAAGTTTTCTGGGTTCCTGGGAGCAGCACAGCAACCAAAGTTGATGCGTTGCATCACAGGGAGACAGAAAAACAGCGCCATGTACCTGCTAAAATATGTAGCTGTTATTGGCGCTGTTTTTCTAAAATATGTAGCAGTTTTTCTCTCCCCCTGTGCTGGCGGACTTGAGGCCTATGTCTATGAACCACCCATGGGACACCCTCTTGATGAAAAGTAGTGCATAGCTCTACTTTGGTTTACTGTAGGCTACTTTCTAACGCAAACCGTGATTTGCGTAGGAAAGGGAACCCGAACACAGCACTTTGCACTGTGTTTGCATCACTTTTGTGTTTTTAGCACTTGGACACAACGTTATTAAATGTGTTTTTTTTTTGTTTTTAATTTAGCAGTTCAGGCTGCACTCCTGCCGTATTTACAGAGTTATTATTAGCATATGTAATGTTATAAACTTGCCAACATCAGAGGGACGGACGGCAGAGCTGGTTGTGGGGAAAAGATTCCGTGCTTGAGCACATGGGAAAATGCTGTGCTCTAACCCACAGGAAAGGTGACTGCTGTGGCAGATGAACAAAAACACGAGAAATCGTGGTAAAGAGGCTGCCTGTAATAACAATACCATTCTTATTATTATTATTGTTGTGAATAATAATAATAATAATAATAATAGTAATAATAATAATAATAATAATAATTTTCTTTTTTAGTGCCTCATTCTACACACCAGGTGCTATAATCTGCACTGGTGTAATTTCTAATCTTTGTAAATTGATGATTTTACATGTAATTGTACACAGGGTACCACACTCTGAGGGATGGAAGGCATATTTACCGGTGTTCCAGCTGGTGGTCTTCAGATGGACCCATCTGTGGGCCTCACCTTCCAGCAGCAAGCGTTCAACTCACTTGGCTATCTTGCTGATCAAATGGGAGGTGAAAAGGTGCACCGAAGGACAGGGTAGTGTGGGGCAAGATTGTGAGGTAGCCTATTTTAAGGGTAAGGATGGCACACAGAGGGCACAGCAGTCATAAACTGAATCAGGTATTTCAGCACATGAATGTGTCCCCAAATAGACTAGTAGACTAATGTGTCAGAACAAGTATCTATTTGTTCGTCTTACAGCCACTGGTAAAAGGTAATTCAGTGGTACACGGGTTCTTGTGGTTACTTCGCAAACTCCTCGTGGGTACTGTTTACCTTTGGTGTCCCGTGACTACAATACTGGTGCACTCCAAATGGATATCCAATTTGCTCACTTTGGATTCTTGACTTCCTTGACATATCGAGAGCAGTGACATCTTACTCCTGCAGGTGGAGGGGATTAGAAGTTCAGATTCGGTGTGCCCGGTAAATAACACTTGATAAAATAAATGCCCAAGCAGAGCTCTAGGAGAAAACTAACTATATTCAGGGCCACAGGAGTTATTTGATTCTGCAGCTGTGGCGCTTTTCACATAATTATGGATTTGTTGCATTTGCCACATAAACCCCCATCTGCTGCATAATTAGCCAAAATAATTGTTTCTAGCTCAAATGGATCTATAGTTACTAAAATGCAACAATGCATGTTGCTGTGCAGCGGAAGGCATTTAGCAAAGGTTGACTGTTCACCTTTCAGTTGCACATTGCTGCATGTGGGTGTTAAATTAGTCCTAATAAGGTTGAGCTTTTCACCAGATCATTTTAACATGTGTATTAATGACAAAACAATGAACTGATATTATCACAAAATGTGCCATATTAAGGTGCGTAATTTGCATTTTCTTGCCGCACAATTTAGTAATCCCTGTCACATAATCTGGTCCCCGTTGCCGCATAGTTCCAGTGGCTCTGACCATGACAGGTAAGTATAGAGTTCAATTAAAAGCACGCACACATATGAACTTTTAAGAATGAGATGATGCTCCAAACTTTGTTATAACTTCTCGGTGCTCTTCACTAGATTTCTGTTAACATTCGCACTATGGCAAATGTTATCACATGGGGAGTTTTTCAGACTGAGTAAGGAAGTTTTGTGAGTCCTCAATTCCCTACTTCTTAGCAGTAGCAAAATGTTTGCAAAAGTGGATCTGAATTTGGTCAAAGGATAATGATATGGGGACGCTGAAACTGAACTCTGATCCATGGATACCGTTGACATACCCTCTGGTGAAATAAAAGGGGTCACCCTTAAAAGAAGGAGGAAGCAAGACTAAAAAGTGGTAACACCTCCTGGATTAAGGGCCTGACTGAGATCTTGGTGGAAGAGTTACTCAGTTACAACGGTGACAGATCTGCCGTCCGTCGAAATATAAATCCCATTATATCCTCCGGGATTTATATTTCAGTGGATGGGATATCCGTCACCATTGTGACGGAGTAACTCATATGTTAAGATCTCAAAGAGACCCTACATCTGAAATTTCTCCCAAGCTGTTTTTGTAAGGAGTGCTTAGTCAATCCAATTAGAGTGCAATAGTGTCCAGTGCTCTGGAACGTCAGTAGAAAATGATATTACCCACCATGAAAACTGCCTGTTAACCACTGACTGGTCCAAGATTGAGAGAAAATACTTCATGGCTTATAATACTGCAGAGAAGATGAGAAAGAGAAAGGTAAATTTGTATTTGTATTTGGCATTTATAAAGTGCATTTAGACCAAAGAGACATCAAAGCGCTAGAAATCAGCGGGCTCACAGAGGTACAGACCACCAAACCTAAAATAGCCATCAAGCAGACTGACCCTTCATCTGCAGACTAATTTGAAAAGAGCCACATTTTAATTTGCTTATGGAAAGGTAGATGCAAGCTCAACACATAATATAACCAAGAAGGAAATTCCACAATCTTGCTGCGTCTACAGAAAAGGCACAATCCCCCCATCTCACTTTCCTGCTTCCCTCACCCTAACCCTAAACTATCCTGCTGATCTCAAGTCCTTGTGGGTATATACCAATTCTGGCTGGACCTGAGATATTGAGACCCTTGCCAATAAAGGGCTTTATGCGTCAACCAAAGTGCTTTGAAGACAGTGCACTTTTTAACTGGCAGCCAGTGCAAAGATCTCAGTCCATCCCTTACAGAGCAATGTCTGTGGACTCCCAGGACCAGACAAGCGACCATATTCTGTAAGATTTGGAGCTTATTCAAAGATAGTTGGTTGACATTAAGATACAGGTTGTTGCAGTAATCTATACTCGATATGATAAGTGCAATGACTACTACCACCCCTGCCACCCCGTGCTCTTTAGGGAGATAACCCAGTATGTTCTTTAAAATTCTGATCATCGAGAAACAGAAACTCACTGTTCTATTAACCTGGGTGCTGTCTGACAATGTATTTTCACCCATCACACCCAGGGTTTTGACCATCCTCGCTGGGACAGGTAATTCACTGCAATTTTCTAGCCAACAACGTTTATTCCAGATGGAGCCGTCCATTCTGAACAGCATGATCTCAGTTTTCTCCACGTTCATTTCCAACCAATTCCCTCTCATCCATCTGCAGACTTCTCCCATGCACCTTTTAAACCTGTCTGTTACCTCCTCCCAGTCATTTAGAATGGACATGATGATCTGGATATTATCTGCATAGAATGATGTTTGGAAGCCAAAGGAGCGTGCCAATTTCGCCAAAGGGGTGACGTACGGATACACTCTATGGAGGTGCAGAAGATTACATTTGAATGGATGGACACGAAGAGGATATTATGAGGGGGTTATATGTGCTCTGACAGTGTGTTTTTTATAACCTAATGAAGAATACTATGTATGAAACAGGCCAAGTTCATTGCCATAGTGGTTCCTCACGGTGTCAAATTATTTGTTGTATGCATTCATTCACATTTCACAGACCCTAACTGCTGTACTATTGAATGCTAATGTTGCTGTACATTGGCCATGTGTCTGCAATAATTTCACTGGAGTTATGCTATCTTCTACAAGAAGGCCCACATCTAGTCCAGTCACGTGTGCTCCTACACTCACTTGTTAGAAACCTTCCAGCACATCTAGCTCCTGAATGAAGGTTAAAAACTGAGCAGATAGCATAGAGACTTTGTACCAGAGTTTGAGGATGTGGACACTATATAGAAGTAACTGGCATCCTGGAATGACCCTGAACTAGGACATGTGTTGGAATACCCCAATGACCGTGATGCATTTTAGAGTACACAGAAGGAATAAACAAAAATGTACTGAAAGTAGGTCTGAGGCATTTCTTATCAATTAAAGCCCGGAATCACACATTCCTTTGAGATACTGAGAACCCCCAGATTACCGCATTCCTCATCTAATGCCACAAAATTTAAAAGCTTACTCATCAGAAATTAGATTTCACAAGACTTCTCAAATGATGCACCAAGAGTCTTGAAACATCCCTCCATACATCAGTCTCAGCACTTTACTCATGCACTTCTGGAAGGAGCTAAATACATATCTCATTCAACATGGAAAAGGAACCCTCAGCTCTCCTGCCATGCATGACTCGCACCAAAGAGTTTACATCCCTCTCAATATTTACAAGAACTTCAGCTGCTCTTCAGTCAACTTCGATGCACTCGATCTTGGTTCACTCTGCAACCTTCTTATGTACCCGGCTCCGACGCTTCCTAGCAAGAAATGCCCTGGCACGGGTCAGAAGACCCTGACATCCTATGCCAAAAAGACAGCCGATGATCCGCAGCACCGAGCTCTCTGCTCCCTTGTGCACATGCGGATCTTACTTACCTACTGCATACATTTACATATGTATGCTCACTCTCTTCCATTGTGAAGGAAAAGTCCTTTAATTGTACCGTATTTCCATTTATAAAGCGCTTAATACCCTCAGCGTTGAAGGTGATTTACACGCCAATTAGAAGAAATCACAACCTAATTTGCATTTAATTCGTTTATGCCAGACTATGTTCTTCATTAAAAGAAACAAACACAAATACTTTATTTGTCGATTGAAACAGCCGGATTTAGACTCTAGTCTGTACTTGCCTCGTAGTGAACTGTGGCTGCTCTGGTGTGTACCAGTAGGACTCAGAGTTAGTCAGTGATGCTCGGATTCACTTTGTGCTAACAAATAGTTTATTTTTTCAGTCAATGGGGAGGGTGAGTTGTGGCAGGTCTACACTTCACAACTATTGCTAATAAATAAGCAGGTAAGATACCTCCTCCATGAACTACATGGAGGGCGCTTCAGATGCAGCCTCTAAGTTTGCTAGAGGTAAGTATTTGACAAATGGAAACATTAGACTGACACAGAGGAGTATGAAGGCCTGAGGGATCCAACATGCGTAAAATTCTTTGTGGAAATTTCCTTCTTTTCATTGCAGTGTTTTGTCTCCTCTTTTCTCCTAATGTTTAGCAAAGAGCTAAAAAAGCTCCAGCGCAAAGAGACAGTGCTGTCATTCGACAAAGGAGCTAGCATAGACACAAAGCAAACTGCTTGTCAAGCAATTAAAGTGCTCAGGGCCTGATTTAAGAAAAGTGGTGCTGCACCCAATACAGCGCCACTTTTCATGCACCCCTTAGCGCCCCCCCAATGCCATCATGTGTGCGCCGTATCTAAGACTGACGCTAGTTTGAAGTTTTGCAAGATTAGCATAAACATTTTTGACACTAATCCTGCAAAGCCCATTGAGGCCCATTGTTAACAATAGTGACCTTCCTTTTAACGCTTGCTCTGAGCAGACATTATAAGTGCGTGAAAAAAATGACTCAAAGAAATCTCATAGATTTCTTTGCGCCATTCCCTCCACCCCCCAACATGAGTCACCCTCTTTGCATACTTTATGCCTGGTGCAGACATAGGCCCTCATTCTGACCCTGGCGGTCGGCGGAGAGACGGCGGTCGGACCGCGAACAGACCGGCGGTATTAAAAATGGCATTCTGACCGCGGCGGTCCCCGCCGCGACCGACCGCTACTTCTCCACTCCGACCGCCGCGGCGGTCATGACCGCGGGGCTGGAGTTTGCGCACTCCGGCCCGGCGGTCGTCCCAAGACCGCCAAGGGTATTATGACCCTGCCTACCGCCGCGGTTTCTTGCGGGCGGGAACCGCCGTGCGAACCATGGCGGTAAGCACTATCGGGGCCAGGGAATTCCTTCCCTGGCACTGATAGGGGTCTCCCCCACCCCCCACTACCCACCCGAGTCCTCCCCCCACACCCTCCACCCCCCTGCCACCCCCCAGAGGTGGTACGAACCCCCTCCCCACCCCCACCCCGACATGCACATACATGTACCCCGACATGCACACACCCCCAACATGCACATATACACACCCCCTACACACATACACAACGGGACACATACCCGCACACATACATGCCGACATGCGCACCTGCCGAACAGCACACATTACCCATAGACACAGCAGCACCCCCCGCCCGCATACACGCACTCACACACCCCCTCTACACACTCACACGCACACCCCCATGCACGCCCACATCACACAACACCCCCCCACCCCCTCCCCTCACGGACGATCAACTTACCTTGTGCGTTGGTCCTCCGGGAGGCGACGGGAGCCATAGGGACGTGACCGCCAACAGAAGACCGCCAACAGAAGACCGCCACACAGAAATGTGGGTCGTAATTCTGTGGGCGGTGTTCTGCTGGCGTGGCGGTGGAGGTTGACCAGTCTCCACTTTCCCGCCGACCGCCAGTGTGGCTGCTGGCGGTTTTCCGGCGGAACGCTCCCAGCGGTCAGAATGCGCACAGCGGCACACCGCCGCGGTCGGCGGTCTTCACCGCGGCGGTAACTCAGCGGTCTTGCGAAAAGACCGCCAAGGTCAGAATGAGGGCCATAATGTAGTGCAAAGGTTTACAAAGTAGCGCAATGCAAGCATTGCACCACCTGGTAAATTTGGTGCGGCGATTTTAGCCTCATTGCGCCACATTAGTGTAAAAAAAATACTCTAAAGTGCCGCAAAGAGGCGTTAGGGGGTTTTAAATCTGCCCCTCAAACTTTCATGTTTTATTCTTCATTGTGCGAAGATACCAAATTCTCCCTGAAAAAATTCCAACAAATATTCAAAGAAGAGGGTAAGGAGATCATAGAGTAGTTGTAACCTCACCACTTCAAGAGGGAGGTCAAAGCTGTGCCAGGAAATTACTATTTATATCACATAAAATAATATAAGCATTTCATTAAGTAATTGGCTCCATTGAACCACGCACTAAGAGAAAGTCACCATTACCTGTGTACAGACATACATAAAATAAGTCCAAATCCATCAGTAAACTTAATATGTAGTAAAAATAATTTTCTTCTCACTCCTCTGACATAAATAAAAAGAAAACCTCACATTTTTCATAATAGACAAAATAAAAACACAATACTGGTGACAACATATTTTTAAGCTTAAATCACGTTATAGTGTAAAAGTATTGCAATGTCAACATATTGTATTATATTTTGTATTTGTTTAAAATCCCACTATTTGGCTCCATGTGTCCACCTTTACTGTATTAAAACAGTCCTTTCTTTATGTTTGCCAGTTATTAAATGTTAATGCTGATATATAAATTAACTAAAGCATGTACTAGCTCTATCAATATAGTCCCGAGCTACTAGTGACTTTGCTCATTATTGCAGTAGTGCCCACATTAACTACGACCACAATTGTGACAGATCTTGAAGTAGGATAGTTGTGACCACCCAGGTACATACCACAACATCAAGTGACAAATGTATTCCAGCCAAAACTTTGTATCAAGAATACTCATTACATAATATCATGAAGGTACTCACACATAGATAAGTAGAATAAGTATAGATTAATGTTTTTAGCTACATTCCTACAGACCTTGAAGATACACACACACACACACACACAAACACACACACCCACACATGCACACGCACATGTATCTTCAAGATAAATATATGTGGAATTAATAATGCCAATAAAAATATACATAACCTAAAGATACTTACTTTCAATATGTTGTGGATGTCAATATTTTCCTAATACAACATTTGGCAGGACAAAATTTAAAACTTGATATTGTGATAGAACGCCAACCACCCCAAAGCATAAGATGGGGTTATCAACAGTAATTTCAAGAAAAGCTTTATAAATATAAAATGTCTCCACATTACTAATGAAATACCAGCAACAGCAGCAAGTGCTATCTTGCACAAAGGAAATACTAAAACCTATACATATTCCAAAACAATAGTTACAATTAAAATAAGCAGCTTTAACGGCCAACTGAATGAAATGATTTAGCATTTCTTAACGCACCGAATTTTGGGCCGTTAAGAAATGCTAAACTGCCTTTATAGATGTACAAAGGCTAATAGGGAATCACAAAATGTGATTTCTACACAGTGGAAATCACATTTTGGGATTCACAAATAGGAAATTGCAAATAGGGATTTTCTATTTGTTATTTCTTCAGCACATGTGCAAAGCCTTTCCTATGTGCGAAATGGGCATTTAGGAAATTTTTGCTTGTTCCCAAAGCCCCCCGCGTTCCTCTCATACCTATTTGCCATGATTTTACAATGTCTACGACCCACTCAAAGATTCATTGTACAATTCATGTATTGCATCAATACACATTGTTAAATATTCAGAGTCTATTCCATTCCTGGTTGTAACCATAAGAATCATCTATTATGCGATGCGTTCCTTTGTTTTAATTAAAGTATCTGTTTTATTCATAAATGCAAATAAATAACATTTTAAAAAATAAACAATGGATAAGAACGACAAGTTATTTAAATGTGCGGAGTTGTAGGGTCATCCTGGCTGTCAGTTTGGCCCGGGTTAACCACAGGCATAAAAAAAATAAAAAGCAAGAAACATGGCAAAAACAATCAAAACAACAAGGCATCCACTGTTAGTGCCGCTTCCATCAGCAGATTCGAGAAAACGAAAAAGAAGGAAAGTGCTTCACTCATCAAAATACATCCATCCACCCCCACTCTGGAAAGATACAAATTATCTGATTTTGGCTTCCAGAGACACCCCCCACTGGGGACACAGCTTTAGCCTTATTCCACAGTAGTCTGTCCAGCATGTCCAAATTTTGTAGTACTTCTTAGGACAGTTCATGGGGATATATATAGGAAATTTTAGACATAGGTAGCAGTCCAATCCCTCCTCCCAAACCTCTAGTGAGGGAGCTAGAGCCTACTTCAAGGCCCTAGCAACATCACATTTAGCCTAGCCACAAGAGTGATTGCCGGCATCTATGCCCATCTATTAATTCCAAAATGTGGAGTAAGGCGTACCTCGGAGACCGCAGCAGGGTCAGGCCCAACACCCCCTATAAACAGTCAAAGAACCAACTATAGAAGAGGGCGAGAGCCGCACAGTCCCAAACTGTATTTATGAATTCCCCTGTCTCAGCATTGCAGCGCAGACAGGTGGCAGATTCAATAGGTCCACTCTCCCACAACCTCTCCTAGTGTAATAAATCCTGTGCAAATAGAGCAGTTGAATGAGGAGGTACTGAGAAGCTATGCGGCCTCACAGGGAGAGGCCAGTACATCCTTCCAGTCCCCCTCATCCTCCGGGTGGCCAGGTTGTAAGTCCAAGCCTCTCGAAGGGCCATAAAGGTGTCTGGGGCATTAACGACCAGGGAGAGGTATATGAGTGAAATCTTGTGTTGTGAGTTGTTGTCCAATAGAATTTTGGCTTCTAAGGGGCTAAATTCAGGTTTGCCCTCTAAGTGTATGATATATGGTGTAAGCATGCAGTGAAGCTTCAGGTGTTTATAAATTTTGGTCTGATGATGCTGGAACACTTCTTGAAGAGAAGTTAAAGACTTAATCGAGTTCCCAACAAGAACGTCCCTAACCTGGAGACTGCTATTAAATCCCAGCATCTGAACCCCTTCAGCTCGGCCACTTGGCACAGTGTCAACACCAGGACAGTGCACGCTCTACGGGCGACTAGAATGCAAAAACCCAACACTCTCAAGATAATGTAATTTATGCATTGTGCTGATATGTTATTGTTTAACCTTTTGCATTGCAGAATTCAATCCTGAAGACTCATTCTTAAGGTGCTTATAAATACTGTTCATTTGCAATGTATTGCTGCAGGCTTTCAGAGTGAGTCATGGTGTGGTCCCTTTCCAGGGCCTTCTAGAAGCTTTCCCTGCAGCGTGCCTGGGTGTGGTTGTGGGCTGGGCCAAGACTCTATAAAAGGGAGCCAGCCCAGCTCTACTTGCTCACTATTCAGAGGTCCCTGTGCAGAGCAGCAGCAACTTCCTGAGCTCCTGTTTCAGAGGCCTACCTTGATCTTCCAGGCCTCTGCCCTTCATACTACAGTGGTGATCCTTAATCAGGGCGGTAAGACGGAGGTTGGGCTGGGCCCCCGACCCCGTAATCGAGGACGCTCGAATTGTTGGGCCTAATTCTTCATGCTAAACAATTTGCTCTTGCGCGTGTGAATGTGCGTTTGGACTTTTCATGGCATTTGCATGGTGGCCTTCGAATCGGCAAGACGCGCGATTAGTTTCCTAGTGATTTAACTCTTGATGCTCATTGTACGCTACCATTCCTTGTCAGTTTCATGGTGGCATTCGAATAAGCAAGACACGCGATTCTTTCCTGGTGCGTAATTCATGATATTCATTGTGCGCTACCATTTCCTTGGCAGTTTCATGATGGCATTCGAATCGGCAAGACGCACAATTTTTTCCTTGTGATTAATTCATAATATTCATTGTACGCTACCATTCCTTGGCAGTTTCATGGTGGCGTTCGAATCGGCAAGACGGGGGCGATTTGCTTCCTAGTGATTTAACCTTTGATATTCATTGTGCGCTACCATTCCTTGGCAGTTACATGGTGGCATTCGAATTGGCAAGACGCGCAATTCCTTCCTCGTGTTTAATTCATGTTATTCATTGTGCGCTACCATTTTTGGGCAGTTACATGGTGGCATTCGAATCAGCAAAACGCGCGATTCTTTCCTTGTGCTTAATTAATGTTATTTACTGTGCGCTACCATTCTAAGGCATTTACTTGGTAGTATTCGAGTTTGACATGTCACGTGATTTATTCCTTGAATCTACGTTGTGTATTCATGGTGCACAATCCTTGTATGGTGTTTAATACTTATATAAAAACCTGCAATGTGCACAATTCACTTTCCAATGTTTTTGAGAGAACACAAAAAGACCAGAGTTCTAGATGTAATGCTATGTGTTCCTGATATGCATTCTTAAAATAAGATTCATATGATGGTTCAGAAATTACTCAGATTGTTTCCTGATTCTCATGCTGAAGAAAGTACTTGAATCTGAAAGTTTTATATAACCTCTCTTGCTTTCCCCCACAGGTATTCAGTCATTTAAAAGTCTAGTCATTTTAAGGCTATTCTTAGGTTGTTCATGTTTTCCGAAGGACGATGCGTAGAGTCATAGCATAGTACTGATTTCATGAGATGTTATTTTGATGTTGTGTGTTTTTAACCTTTTGCTTCCTACGGGTCTCCTTCCCAGCTGTTTCCTTCCTAATCCCCTTTTCCCCACTTGGACTCTCTTAGACTCTGTGACAAATCTAATCAGAGTATTGGAGCTGTCTTGTGGTGGAAGTGTTGGGAACGTGCACAGACCCTGAGGATCTGGTGACTCTGATACACAGGGCCATACCTTCCTACAAACAGGTTTCCCTGATGAACCTCCCCACATCCCATGGACGCCCCAGTCTACCATACAACAGATGCAGAAGGGTCTGTGTGCCCAGTGCCTACCAATCAGATGCGTGGGTGGGTTCCCTGAAGCCCCAGAACCACCAGTCATTCAGGACAGTCAACTGTGCAGATCTATAATAGGACTGTACATCTGGTGTGGCAATGCCACCATCATAAGTAGATTTGTGGCACTTGAAGAGGGCGATTTTGGACACACCATGATACACAAAAATCCCGGCAAAAGTGAATTGATACAGAAGAAGAGGGATGCAGGTATTGGAAACTGGAAACTTTGGAGGTGGTACAAGAGCTGGAGAAGGGCTACCATCTCAAAGATGGTAGATCCTTGGAGGAGAGAAAAGGGTACCATCTCCCAGCGCATCAAGGCAGCTGTCAGTCTCTCTAATTGCAGTTGAATACTCAAGGCCCATGCCTGTGCCTCATTTGCAGTAATATGGACCTCCAGACGGTGGAACCCCTGCACAAGGACCGGAAGTTCTGAAGCCCACGACAGCCCAGCCAGGCATCCGCTCACTGGGTAAACCGAGGACTTACCAGGGTGATCCCGGAGCCTTGAAAATCTCCTGAATATGTCCAGTATTTGGAGTGCACGTGGCCCCGAGTTTCGGAGATTGGTCAGGAAAATGAGCATGTCATTGTCATACATCACAATCCTGTCTTCTGCCCCTGACCCTCACTTGAACCTCTGCAGTTTTGTCTCCACCCCAGACCCAACGAGACAGGGGCTCTATGGTCAAAGCAAAAAGGGAGGGGCATCCCTGATGTGTTTCCTGCTCAATTGGAAAGGAGTCAGAGGTGGCCCCACCCAGTCTGACCTAGGCAAACTGCTCTGTGTATATGAGTTTCATGTAACTAATAAATCGAGGTCCAAAATTCATTTTGGTCAGGAGAGAAAACAGAAATGGCGAAGTGACTGAGTAAAAGGCCTTACAGAAGTTCACCTGTAAGAGCGCACTCTCTGTATGGTGGCTCTCAGAGAGTGCAATTGCATTACACACTTGCTGTATGTTATGCCTCATAGAATGACCTGGCATGAAACCTGATTGGTCCGGGTGGACCAAGGTGGATATAACTCTGATCAGCCTATTAGCCAGTACCTTGGCCCACACCTTGACCTCGATGTTTAAAAGCAAAATCGGGTTGTAGGACTGGCAGCACTCCGGTGGCTGGAGTGGTTCTAGAATGACTATGATGTCTGCTGTCCTAAGGGTCAAGGGCAACAATTTCCCCTTCAGGGCCTCCGGAAAACTCCCAACAAATAGGAGCTTGTGAGCACCCAAGTATCCTGTAAAATTCCACCGGGAAACCGTCAGGACCTGGCAACCTTCCCAGATGGAGTTGCAGCAAGGCCACCCCCAGCTCCTGTGGCGTAACATCCAACTCCAAGGATTCCCTGTTCTGCTTGGGGACGGCACGGGTAGGCAGATTGTGAACAAACCACTACGTCCAAGGGGCTCTTTGTGTCCTGTCGGGCATATAGGGCACCAAAGTAATCTGCGAGGAACACACCTCTCCTTTAGAAGCGACTCATTCAACACAGATAAGCAGCTTCCGTCTCAGCTGGCACCAATGACTCCCACCAATCACTCTAGAGCCCGGTTAAGATTTACAAGAACTCGAGCCATCCTTCCACCAACGTCAATGCATTCAATCTTGAATCGCTCTGCGTCCCACTTATGTACCCTCCTCTGACTCCCCCTACCAAGCCTGGCACTGTATAAGGACCACTAGAACCATCACCAGACCCTTGCACCCCAAGCCCAAAAGAGTGCACCTAGCTCTCCAGGATCCCTTGTTACTCCTGTACATCCATCTGACTTACTGTACAATGTTCCTTGTTAACCCTCGCTCCCGTCCATTGAACATGGCGGAAACGCTCTTTAAACTGATAAATTAATTATTCACGTGAAACTGCAATAATGTAATCTGCGTGTAATGAGTTCATGCTGGGCCGTGTTCTTCACTACCAGAGACTGATGAACACAATTAGCTGACTTGTCGATTGAAACCGCCAGAGCCAGAAGGGAGTCCAACATATCAATTGACTGTTGTCTACTTATTTCGTCCTGAACTGTGACTTCGCTAATGTACAAAATGAAGCCTCAGTTTTTATCACGGACGCTCTTGTGCTGGCAGATAATGGTCTATTTTCCCCAGTCAATAAAGAGCACAGTTTAACACTGCAGTTCTGTACTGACCACTCCTGTTATTAAATACGAAGATAGGATACCTCCACCCCGAACTACATGGCAGGCGCTTCAGTGTTTGCTACAGGTCAATATTTGTCAAAAGGAAACATCAGACGGACAGTATTGCCCCCACAGCCCCTTACACGCCTACAGTGGAACATGTTGGCCTGCAGGTTTCAACATGCCTAAAATTCCTTGTCGTGGGGCCTTGTGGCAATTTCATTCTTTTCATTGCAATGTGTTTGTCCTTTTTTCTCTTAGTGTTTAGTATATTAATGGCATGCAGTATCTCGACGAAAACAGTTACCTTGAATAAAAGCAACAATTCTCATGTCAAGTGGAAAACTTTCCCAAGACTTCCTCTTTCATAGTTTAGTATGTCATGATTTCAAATTACGTGAGTGCGAAAATGCCTCAAAATAAGTCAAAATACTTCACTGAATTAGACGTATTGAAACAATAATTTCCTTTGCACGTCACAGAAATTAGTATAAAGAACATCTTCCTTTTTTTATAATAATCGATAATACTAAACATAATACTGAAAACAACAGATTTTTAAAATCAATTTATAATATATTGTGGAAGTAGCACAGTGTCCACCTATATTGTTATGTTATATATTGCTTTTATTGAAATCATTTTTTTTCGTTCTATATGTTACATATATTGAATTAAAACATTCTTTCATTTATTACATTATTTCCAAACTATACCAGATATATTTATAACCTAACGTATGTACAATCTGATACTTACATATGTACAATGGGGAAAGAGGAATATACAACAACACATAGAATAAAATTATAATTAAACCAGTTTTACAGCCCCAGTGCTAGCGGCAGAAAAAACACGGGTTTGTTGGCTCTCATGAGTACTTTAAGATGTGAATAGATACATTTGTGGGAGATGTTAAACAAACGCTTCATAATTTTTTTAAGCTTTGAGCGTAAATTAACTCTAATAATGTTTACTAATCTTTTCTGGCAACCATGTTGGTCAATAAGCACCAACAGGCACCAAAAAAACCATTGACCACCAAAAACACCTAAAAGAACCGAAGGACATCCACTGGTACCGATAGGCACCACATGCACCCAGCAAAACGTGCAATCGCTTATTAGAACCTAATATACACCCACAGGGTTCAGTTGGTATCCCGTGATCCCCACATACCCCACACCAGCACAGATGAGTCCCCACAGATATCCTTGGGCTTCCCCAAAAACCGCAGGCCTGCTACGTTTGTGTAGTGCTGCCAAAGTGAGCGTTCAGTGGCAGGGCCGGGTCGAGGGTGGTGCGACCGGTGCCACCACACCAGGTGCTGATTTTAGAAGGGGGCACCGTGTTTGCAAATATATTATAGTTTAAAAACCCATAATGCAGTTGCTTGCCTCCAACAATTTACAGGCAACAATAAAAAATATCACGATAACTCTCGTGATTGATGTTCTGCCTGGAGAGTTTGGAGTTTTCTCTAGTGAAAGTTTTAAGGTAGCGCAGAGGGTTTATATGCCTCCGGCAAAGAACAATTACCATGCAGATCACAAAGTGCATATAACAAATAGGTAAGCAGGTTACTGCTTTTGCAGAGAGGCTCTTTCGTTACTTACAGCCTATAAATTAGTATCCTAATATAGAACAGTAAATTATTAACTGCCAAAGAGCTGCTTGCACTCCCAAAGGTATACATTTGAGCACTATTATTGTTTTCCCTCAGTCTTTTATTATCCTAATGTTGCAAAAATGGTTTATTTTGGTATAGATCAATTCTTATTATTGAAAGGAACCCCCAACCATATTGTTACTTTTTAAATATTCAGTTTGTGGTTCTCCTGACCAAGCACTTTTAAACTATACGGCCTACCAGTACGGGTGACATGTTACACACTTACGATTGATTATCTCTGTGTAATGTGTGTGTGATGTAAAGTGCTCTGACACCATACACTGAAATGAGTGGTACCACAAAACTAATTAAATGCAACTGAGAGAGAGTGGTTATGGAGACTTGAAGGGCACTGTTAAAGGGTGGTAGTGAGGAAATCATTAGTGGAGGTGGTCATTGGGGGGGGCGTCAAAAAACATTTCTACACAGGATGCCACCGGTGCTAAGGACGGCCCTGTTCAGTGGTTACTAGCGATGCTGCCTGGGGACGACCAAGGAAGAAGTCAGCAATCCACGCCCATCGCTGCACTGGAAAAATCCTGCACTACAGAGCTATTATCCCCACTTTAGCAGGTATTTAAATAAGGCGACAAAGACACAAAAGTGCATGCGTGGGTTATGATACATTTTAGCACAATGTCCCCATGACAACTGGCATCAAATATTGTGCTATACAAATGGCACCATCTAGACTAGGGGCCTATGTTGTTGTGCCTCATTTTGAGAGTATTTTGCAGTCCATAACGGTTCCATTGTAGTGCAGTCTGCTAAATGCTGACTTGTCCGGTGGCTACAAGCAAGAGGCATCCTGGTAGCATCTGAGCATGCAGTTCATGCAGTCGATCACTTGTTCGGTACTAGGGTGACCACCTACAATAGAGCCAAATTCTGGGAACGGACTGTAAATTTCAGGGCAGAAGGCCACAATTCAGGACACAAAATCAGGACAAAAGGTCAAATTTAATGGCACATCTATGCAAATCAAGCAAAAATACAATTAAATAACAATCATTACCCCTCCTGCCAACTCACCCCGAGTTGCATCGTGCCACATCAGTTCTGACGAGGATGATAGCTAGGCTGGCAGAGCACCTTCATCCCCACTTCCAAGGGTTCAGGACTGGGAAGGTACTGCTTTGGTGGGTTAGAACTCACATCAGGCAGAATCCAGGTGCATGGTTCAAAACTGTTGAACCTATTCTGTCCCTGAGGCTCTGGTCAGGAGGCCAACTAACTTGGAGTCACTCTGGTGGTCCTGGGTTTAAGGTAGAGGTCTAATCCTACTTACTGAGGCAGCAGGGTGGCAGAGCAGCAGGGCAGTTCTTCTTGCAGAAGAACATCAGGCCAGTCCCTCTTCTCAGGTCCAGAAGTGACATGAAGAGTAGGCCTGAGTGTCTGATATTTATACTTGATGCCCTCTTTAAAGAGAGAGAAGCTAGTGGAGCTCCCCCAAAAGAGGTGTCTGGAATTTTCAGCCTCCCTGCCCTGGTCCCAGTCTGTCTGAGGGCACAATAGGCTAGTGTGAAGTCCTTTGTGTGTGAGCCGAGCCAGTGCCTTTGAAGTGCAAATGTTGTACTCTGCCCACCCCATCAAGTTAGAGATGGTCCACCCTGCCAACACCAAGACCCTCTGTTGTGAGGTGTTAGAAATGGGGTCCCTGGTTGGCCGTCAGTTTGCGCTCTGTCCAAGCAGGGACCCTCACTCTAGTCAGGGCAATGAAGTTACATACTCAAGATAACCCCTGCTCCCCCCCAGGTAGCTTGGCACAAGCAGTCAGACTTATCTCAAAGGCAATGTGTTAAGTATTTGTACCAACACACACAGTACACAGTGAAAATAGTACAAAATGGACACCACACCAGTTTAGAAAAATAGGCAATATTTATTTAACTCAAACAAGACCAAAACAACGTTCAAGATATGAATTTTCAAAAGAATAAGAGTGTTCCTCCACAGAAAACAATGGAAACATTGGTTTTACACAAAGTACCTGGTTTGCATAAAAAATAAAGCCGCCTGGGCGAGCATGCGTCAGAAAAGTCAGCGATGCGTTGATTCCTTACTCGCAAGAGAGGCTGTGCGTTGTTTCTTCTCCGGTCAGGTAGGCGATGCGTCATTTTTCTCCCTCACAAGAGAGCGATGCTTTGATTCCCAGACAGAGCACATTGGATCCACGCAGGTTCACAATGATTTTGACGCCCAAGGACAATGCGTGAGAAATCCGGTTGCACAGTGTTAGAAAACCACGCTGCTTGGGGTTTGCCTCTTTAACAGCAGTCGCAAGTGGGTGTTGCATCATTTCTTCAGTCTCGATGCGTTGATCTCCCAGCTGCGATGCAGGTGGAGCGTCAATTTAGGCCGCATAGCGGGTGGTGTGTCGTTTTTCAACCGCGTTGCAGATGGTGCGTGAAAGTTTCCCAGCACAGTGTTCTGTGCGTGGATTTCAGCTCTTGTTCTGCCAACTTCACCTCTCAAGGGCCCAAGGTCTGGATACAGCACCACTTGGCAGGACAGGAGTCTCAGCAGAGTCCAGGTGCTAGCAGAGGAAGTCTTTGATGGCCCTGAGACTTCAGCTCAGTTCAAGCCTTTGGAGATTCTTCTTCATGCAGGAATGCACAACAAAGTCCAGTCTTTGTCCCCTTTCACTGGCAGACGCAGCAACTGCAGGATAGCCCAACAAAGCACAGTCACAGGCAGGGGCAGCACTTCTCCTCAGCTCTTGAGCTTTTCTTCTTGGCAGAGGTTCCTCTTGGTTCCAGAAGTGATCTTGAAGAAATCCAAAGTCTGGGGTTTTGGGTTCACTACTTATACCCCTTTCTGTCTTTGAAGTAGGCAAACTTCAATGGAAAGTCTCTGTTGTTCACAAGATCCTACCTTGCCCAGGCCTGGCCCTAGACACACACCAGGGGGTTGGAGACTGCATTGTGCGAGGGAAGGCACAGCCCATTCAGGTGTAAGTGACCACTCCTCCCTCCATTCTAGCCCAGTTGGCTCATCAGGATAGGCAGGCTACACCCCAACTCCCTTTGTGTCACTGTCTAGAGGGAATTCAAAGCAGCCCAACTGTCAGTCTGACCCAGACGTGGAGTACACAAGCAGGCAGAGTCACACAATGGTGTAAATAAGAAAATGCCCACTTTCTAAAAGTGGCATGTTTAAACTAATAATCCAAAAGCCACCTTCACTAAAAGATGAATTGTTAAATTGTGAGTTCAGGGACACCAAACTCCACATCTGCTCTCAAAGGGAAACTGCACTTTAAGATTATATAAAGGCAGCCCCCATGTTAACCTATGAGAGAGATAGGCCTTGCAACAGTGAAAACCACATTAAACAGTATTTCACTGTTAGGACATGTAAAATACCTCAGGACATTTTTCACCTTTAACATACATTGCACCCTGCCCATGGGGATACCTATGGCCTATCTTAGGTGTGCCTTACATGTATAAAAAGGAAAGGTTTAGGCCTGGCAAGTAGGCACACTTGCTAACTCGAATTGGCAGTGCAAGTCTCAACACACAGACACTGCAATGGCAGGTCTGAGACATATTTAGAGGGCTACTCATGTGGGTGGCACAATCAGTGCTGCAGACCCACTAGTAGCATTCGATTTACAGGCCCTGGGCACATCTTGTGCACTTAACTAGGGATGTACTAGTAAATCAGGTAGGCCATTCATGGATAAACCAATTACCAATATAATTTACACAGAGAACGTATGTGCTTTAGCACTGGTTAGCAGTGGTAAAGTGCCCCAAGTCCTAAAGCCAACAAAAACTGGTCAGAAAAAAATAGGAGGAAGGAGACAAACAGTTTGGGGATGACCCTGCAAAAAGGGCCAGGTCCAACATGAGGCTGTCTGGGAGGAATACACAAAGGCCAAACTGCCAACTACATCTAGTCATGTGACCCAGGAGCAGGCTGAAGGCACTAAATTGTTAGGACAAGAAATGCCAACTTTCTAAAAGTGGCATTTTCAGAATTGTCACTTAAAATCCAACTTTACCATTAAAGAGAGTTTTAAGTTACAGTTCCTCAGACACCAAACATAACTTCCCTCCATGCTTACAATCAAAGGTTATCACTGATTAAATGCAATATGGTAATCCAATGTTATCCAATGAGAGAGGTATGCCTTGTAATAGTGAAAAAACGAATTTGAGAGTTTTTCACTAGCTGGGCATGTACAACTTTAAGGTACACACCCAAATGTTTAAATACAACACACCCTGCACCATAGGCTGTTTGTTTAGTGCCTCCCCTAGGGATAACCCATATGTATTAAAAAGGAAGCCATAGGTCTGACAGAAGGTTTATTTTGCCAGTTCGAAATGGTAGTTTCAACCTGCACAAACATGCTTGCAATGGAAGGCCTGAGGCATGTTTAAAGGGCTACTTAAGTGGATGGCACAGTAAGAGCTGCAAGCCCACTAGTATAATTAACTTTCCTGTCCTGGAAAACCTGTAGTATCACTTTGCTAGGGACTTAAAAGTAAATTAAATGTGCCAGATGGACTGGTTAGCAGTGGTAAAGTGCATAGCACCCTAAAAAACAAAAAAAACAGGTTCAGAAAAACAGCAAAGGTGAAGGCAAAATGTTTGGGGTGACCATGCTGAGAGAGCCAAGTCCAGCAGGGAGCAATCTGGCATGGATTCATTTCCTAACGTCAGCAAGAAAGGTCTCTCTCACACATCCAAAAAGCTTTTATATTGTCTGAACAAGGATTTTAAACATTCAGTACAGTTGTAATTGATTTCCACAGAATAAACCATTCAGGGGTAATTAGTGTGAAACGGCTGCAGGAAAATACATTTTGAAAGTTTCTCATAATTCTACAGCATGGAGCTCTCATGGACATCACCAGTACTACAACGAATATTGCTACATTTTTGTGATTCTACTAAAACAGCTAGCTGAAACCTTGAACATGTACAATTTTGCTGAAATGACATTTCAATATTTTTGGTAAGGTTGTTGCCTTGCCTGTGAAAATACATTCAAACATTATTTTACTGAGACATGAAAATACAGGTTTTTCCACGTGATATAGAAGATTGGCAGCAAACCTCACAAACAAAATGGAGTATGAAGCCTACAATTGCTATTTTAGCTAAAGTTTTATTTTTCATTAGTACAATGCCTTTAATTTCGAAAAACAATTAAGTTACCACAAGTGTGGATCAACACATGATAATAACCTGAATGGTACCCTGTACTTGCATTAAAGTCGTGGTTCAAATGAGACTTTCTTCAAAGCGACGACAAAACATAGCATTTCATAATAGGACCTTCTTCTATGTGAATACAATGTGTATTTTACAAGCTGATAAATAATTGTTAAGACTCATCAAGCACACATGCATTAGCCAGCCACGTCTGGTGGAAGGCCACAATGGAATATTGTGAGTTAAAATTGCAAAAATAAGACTTCAACAGTTGACAACAGAGACAGGAAACTATCAAGGACAGTAAGCGTAGGTAAAAACCTAATATAATAAACAAAGGAAGGGAAGCCACATTCTAACGTGTACTCATAATTTCAAATATAACTTATAACTATGAAGTGCTGTTTGTGCCTTTTTTAAAAGCTTGCTGTTTTAACCCCATCCTGAAGTTACAATGATGGCTCTGAGTGGACCCTTATTGTTATGTAAATCTTTATTGTCAAAGTGTTTTTTTAAAGATTATCATGCATAAATGAAAAGATAAAAAAGTGTTTACACATACATTGCTAGAGGAGCTGGATGTTGGGTCAATGCAGGCCACTGACTATCTGATGCTGATCACCTTTTGTCAGTGATCAGATTTTGAGGTAATAGTTTCCGATACAGAATCACTTTGCATATGATACTTTCACTCCACAGTAGTCATAGTTTTTTAATGATCCTTTGCACTTAATTTTAAGTAACTACTTTTGAAGATTTAAACAAAAAGGGAAAAAACGTTTGAACCACAAAAGAACAAACAAGCACAAAACACCAATAATAAATAAGCCGCAGGATGTCCTGATCAATGACCAAAATGACTGTTTTGATGTGGTTAGTTGGAATTGACCTGTATGTATGTGTTATATATGTAAATATTTATGTGGTATCTATCTATATATATATATATAGATAGATACCACATAAATATTTATATATATGTAACAAACATGGCCGGAAAGCAGCAGTACTGGATCAATGGGTAAGGTACCCGTGGTTTCTAGGAATAAAAGTGAACAACTGGACAGTGAATGGAAATTTGAGTTTTTGGAAAAATAAAAAGTGTTGGGAATTAATAAACTTTACATTCCAATAGACTTTCTAGTTTTGAACTATAATGTTTATGGATGGTATGATGTGTACCAATTCAAATAAACTGTATGAGACAATTGACAGCGAAGTTGCCTCCTGTAGATTATAACACGTTGATCTCTCCCAGACACTTGTACTTGCTGCCTCACAATCTACTTAAACAACTGCATTGCTGTGGAGTGCTAAAGTGTGCCCTTTAGTTGGACATTAACGTCCCTAGAAGTTTTCCCATTTTTTATCTTCCCGCTGGGCCCATTAAGACTTTCCCTCTAAGTTGACTGGTGGAAACAGAAGGTTTTTGCCAGTCAGCCTAGCGGGAAAGTGGTGGCAGCATTGTCTCTGGCTCATAATCATGTCAGCGGCAATGTTGTCACCTGCAGGGTGCACCTGCAACCTCGCAGTGTTCATTATCTGCACAGCAGATAGTGAACATTGCAAGGGCGCTGGGCAGGGGGACCCAGGCACTGCCCATGCTCCTGTTTTCTGCCAGCCTTTTCATGGCAGTGATACCACCAT
This sequence comes from Pleurodeles waltl, assembly GCF_031143425.1. Taxonomy (NCBI): domain Eukaryota; kingdom Metazoa; phylum Chordata; class Amphibia; order Caudata; family Salamandridae; genus Pleurodeles; species Pleurodeles waltl. The sequence goes on from NC_090448.1 coordinate 1,054,363,918, forward strand.
GAAAAGGCTGGCAGAGAACCAGGTCGAAATCAGCAGGGCGGCATTGCATGCAGTGCAGCCCTAACTGATTCCGACCTGCACTCGCCGTAAACTCGTCGGGATCACTGATCCTGGTGGAGATGGCAGAATGTTGGGGGTCTGACCACCAGGGTCTTAATGTGGCAGTTGGACTGCTTGACCACCACCACGAGGCTGCCAGTTTTCAGACCTCCAGCCTTGTGATGAGGGCCATAGTGCTAAAAGGTGTTTGAGCCAAGCACTGTCTTAACTTACCACCAAGGATATCAAATCGCACCAACAAAACATATGCTGTGATCAGGCCCCTTGTGTCCTAAACACACGTACCATCACACGCTGTGGAATCTATATGACACAGAACTCAGGAACAGTAATGTGCAGCAGCTTCTTTTCTCCTCTGCTAAGCTTTGATTAGCTCCTGAACATCAATCTGCTGATAGAAAATGGCAATCATGTAGGCAGCATTTTAACAGCATTAGTCCCTTAGACTGCCTAGGTAAACGTCCTGTGCTCTACTCGCACCCTAGGTCTCATGAGTAAGAATGACAAATGCCTGTATTAAGAAAAAACAAATCATAAATCGATTTCTATCAGTTAACGACTACATTTGGAGTAGATCTACTATTTCTTATGGAGCGCCTAAAACATTTCAAGAGGACCACAGACAGACCGCGACAGTTGCAGCTCTTCCTGAGTACTCACTAGTATTAGTACGCACACATGCTTATGTGTAATTTTCTACATGCACACACATGTAAAATGATTAGAAAAAGTGCATTTGCACAAGCAAAGCCCTTCCTCAACTCATCACATATATGGGGTGTTCTAACTTCATGCCATGGTTTCTAATTTACTCTTGCCTTCGACAGGAGTAAATCTGTGACTAATTCCTGAGTAATAATGAGCCCTTTCAGACCATCTGAATACGCACAATCTTACAGGTCGGTAATCACTCACCAACTTTGCGTGGTTTTTCCTCCTTGGAATGTGGTTCCCTGCCACAGGGAGCAGATATTCTCCCAAGGAATACTACACCATAATAGTAAAACATTTCTTGTGTGTAAATGGCTTTACAAATCAAAAGCCACAAATTGTGAATACAAAATGCATATTTGCACTCGTACCCCGGGCCATTTGAGCACCTAAGCTGAGACTGGGAGTGCAAATGGTTTTGTCAATCAGCAACCAAGGTTGGAATCACAGATCATCTTGACTGTGGTCCTGCTACAGCAAAAGACTTCTTTTTACACTATATCGTTACTGTTTGTTTCCCTTAGCAAATTGAAATAGCATGAATTACTTAGTCTCTGAACTTCATTCAAAATAAGCAAATAACTAGCCTGGCTTTGGGAAGTGGCAATAGACCCTTTGCATGGAAGTAAACTCTAGCCTTTTAACTCTAGCCTTTATCAGCTACCGGCATCTCCCATCACATGTCTAGAATTAGCAGTTTTGACGTTTTCTGCCATTTGAACAACTACAACCTCAAGTCAACTTATTGCCAACTCTCCTCTTCAATACTTCATTCAACCACACTTTCTTTCGTGGCATGTTCCAATTTTTTGACGCATCTACATTGCTGGCCTTAATTATATGCTTCTGTTGAATTTTTAATTCTTGCAGAATAAATCAAGTGTGCTGAATTAAAATCCAAGGCAGAAAAAACAGAGTGCCCATTTGGCTTTATAATAATATAGGCACCATCAGTAAGTCCTATGAAGTAAATGTACACATAGTTGAATATTAGCGCAGAAGAACCTCAGTTTTAATCTGCAAGAGAACTGCACAATCCTTTACCAGCTTTAGTAAACAATGAGACCTCAAAGTGTTCTACCTAATCGCAAAGGTTTTTCCTGGATGAAAGCAAGAAGTTAGCACAGGTACTCCTTCAATTATGGACGACCTACCAATGACCTATGAACCCATGGATATCCTACCTGCATTATTACAAGTACATAAGAATACAATGCACTTCTAATAAAGTGGACAAGATATCTGTTACATTTGTGACGGAATAACTGTCTGTCACACTCTAAATCAGGTCCAAAGGGATGTGGTATATTTTAGGGATCATTCTTAGCCTACCTGATTTCTAATCCCTTTGGCAAAAAGCGCAGAAGAACCTCCAAATGTATATTAACTCGGACATGAAAACTAGATCAATAGCACCAAGTGTATGGATCCTCTATTCCAGTGGCTGCAGTAAGGCTTCCAATTTGTAAACAGAGCCAAGACTGAAATACTGATGCGGGGTGGAGCATGCACTGATCATGTATTGTTTTACAGGTTGCCTAATTGTGCCTCCATCCAAAGTGCTGAGATTAAGGCAGCTGAAAGCTCTATACATTTAACTTTGCAAAAACTGTCACTCCACTACTTGCCTAGCAAGATGCGAAGACTAACTGTTTTTGTATTCCTGAATAATAGCTGAATTGCAAACTAAATCCAGTGGTGCTACAAAAGAAAGTCAGACCTTCTCATAGCAAGTTACCATGTTCTAAATGATTGTTTCAAATGAATTTAGCACTCCCATGTTTATTTTTTGACTTGCTAAATTGTATTTATAAATGAGCTCTGTGCAGGTCTTTCCAGCCTCGTGCTTTCCAAACATTTGTAATAAAAATACCTTCATATTGGGGGGGGGGTGCTTATAGTCAACCCTTCTTATCGATTGGACTGTTCAAATATCACCCAAACCTTGCTCTCTCCCAATAGACAACACTGTATAGAACACTTGGCCAGCTGACTTTAGCCAGTGGGTACATTCACTTTAAGTGAATCCATTTTACAAGTATAAGTCATCTATAAAAATAGTTCACCAAAGTTAAAGATTTGAAGGCACTTTTATTTACTAGTTACTTTTAGTACCTATGCAGAGTAGTGTGTCATCACTTATTTCAGTAAAAATCAAGACATGAACTGAATTCTGCAATAATGGTTCATTATCATAAACCTTGCCACATTTTATTATCCTATAGAAAACAAGGACAACTCATCAAATAGCAAAAGTGTGTATGCTAATTTGTATGTTGAAACACCCCCTCGGCTTTGTGATGGTCATTTGAAGTATTAGCATCTGATTCAAGAGGGAAACCTAGTAAGAACCTTAGGTCCTGCAGTTTCATGTTAGAATTTCCAAGCTCTGGCATTTGTCTTGTGAGGGTCTTAAAGTGATGACTTGATGTGCTGCAGGTTTGTAAAGAGTTGGATCGGACGTGAGAGGGAAAGCTCGTAATCACTTGAGGTTTTGCAGCTTTGTGAAAAACTTTTGAGGTCTTTGGTTGTTTGCTTGTTACTAGAGAGGTGGGACCTCTCATTACAAATTGTGATACTACATTTGTGAATGTCTTGCCAGCCTCAAGAAAAAATAATATATATATATAAATTCACTGAAAAAAACAAAGGTTACAGGGACATTACAGTTAGGAAATAAAAAAAAAACAAAGGTTACAGGAACATTAGTTTCAATATTTACATGCATAAAACCAGATAAATTGAGCTGTTAAGAGTTATTTCAAGTAACTATAACTCATGAACTAAGGCAACTATAACCCGCGTCCCCACCATGCACGGTTTTCTCATCAATAATTTTATTGCAAATGTTGCAGTGATTTTTCAATGATGTCATAGAATATGTCATGACTTATGTAATATGTGGGGTAATTAGCAGTGCATGCGAGGGCTGCAGCCAACACACCGCATGTTAGTATGGAGCCAACCTGAAGCTGCGCATGGCCAAAGGCATGGTGGGATATTGGCCCCAGGGACCCCATCCCCCAGGGCCTGGCCAGCATTTGAAGTTTAAAGGGGGAAGGGAGCACAGAGCTCCCCTCCCCAGGCCAATATTGGTCCTGAGGACCCCATCATCCAAAGCCTGCCTAGCAATGAAAGGAGTGGGCACGAAGCCCCACCTCCCTGGGTCAATATTGGCCCTGTGGACCCAATCTGCCGGGCCTGCCCAGCATGTAACTGAGGAGAGGGGCATGCAGCCCCCCTCCTCGGGCCAATATTGGCCTTGTGTACCCCCTCGACTGAGTCCTGTCCAGCGTTTAAAGGGGGAGAGGGCATGCAACCTCCTCCTCAGGCCAATATTGGTCCAGAGACCCTATCCCCAGGGCCTCACCTCAAATTCCCGGGTGCCCTGGCCCAACACAGCGCACTCATTTCCTCATTACTAGAGGCCAGAGGGGGAGCTCCAATGCCCCCACAGCCCCAGTCAGCTCTCTGCTTCCAGCAGGAGTCGGCATTGCTCCTGCATGCAGGGAGCAGCTAAAAATGCTGCTCCCTGCTTGAAGGAGCAATTTTTCATCTGTTTCCCTGCTGATGAATATATGAATAATCATGTTGTAAAATATATAATAAAATAACTTTCAGAATAATTATGTTTTCAAATACTACTTTAAATTAATATAATTTCATGAAAACATGTAAATACAAATACTCAGATAACTATTCTAATTATTTATTCTAAGTTGAAATTTCTTACTAAAATAAACTATTTTGTTTATTAAAATTAATGTAAAAATTCAGAAATATCTTTTGATAAACAATCTTTAAAAACACCAAATACTATTTTTAATTACTTAAAAGCAATGCTCCTTTTCTAATAAAGCCCACAAACTTATTAAAAGAATTTCCAAAATACAGTAATTACAAATATTAATAAACTTATGAAGTAAAATTACTAATTAGAACATCAAAAAAAAAAAAAAAAAGCATATATTGTAGAAAACATGCCCACCAAATTTCTTAATAAAACCAAGCTACATTAAAACAATTACATTTTAAGGTTTACTTTTTAATAACATATTTTAATTATAAACAACAGCTTAGCTTTAAAAAAATAAAGTAAATACTATCCAAAAGATTTAAGTAACTGATATTTTAAATTTTGATATTAATATAAAAATGATTGACATACATTCAATATTCTCATCCTTAATATTTGTGTACTCCCAAAATTATGACATTGATATTTACTATCATCTATACTTTAAAAATATATATTCATAATGTGCACTCACAGAAGATGAATCAAGGCCCAAAAAATGTGTTGAAATAAGTTGTAATCATTCCTTGCAGGTCGCCTGAGTTATTTTTCTGGGTTGATTTTTTTTATTTTTTATTTTTTATTTTGTTAATATGTCTTTATTGCTTTTATACATAAGATAGTATAAATCACAACCCATTAATATATTCCCCAACCGTGTAATCCCTCCCTCCCCCGACGAGCACTGAGTACATTTAATACAGATCTTATGCAGCCAGTCTCTGTGGTCCTGAGGCAGGTCAAAGTTTCAACATGTTCATGGAGCAACTGTAGCAATCTGTTTGGAGTCCGAGCCCGAGATAGAATTGTCGTCCACCTTCTTTAAATTATCCCGCAGTAATTCCCAATGTGTGGCATTCTCCCTGGGTCTTTGGCCCCGTAAGGCTTCTTTCATTAACACAGCACTCTCTATTTCTGCCCACTTTTCTAGTGCACCTTGCCATCTACTTGCTATTGGGCCCCCTGGATCTTTCCAGCATGAGGTTATCTCTCTTTTTGCTAATATCAGGGCCAAGTCTATGAATTTGTTTGAAGTTTTGTGTGACGAGGGGCGCAGGAAATCCCCTAAAATTGCTGCTAAGTGGTTTGGAGTTAGAGGCCTTTCAGTAGAGCTGGCTATTATCCTGAATACTTCTGTCCAGTAGGAACTAATCTGAGAGCAGTTCCATAACATGTGCATTAGGTCTGCCGCTGGTTCGGAGCATAACGGGCAGAAATAATTATTTGCGTTATATATTTTGGTTATCATTTGGGGGGTGAGATAGGCTCTATGGAAAATGTACATGTTTATCAGTTTAAATCTTGCATTCCTGGAAACGTTATAGACATGGGCTGCTATTCTGGTCCATTGGGTATCTTCCAATGGGGTATCAAGATCTGTTTGCCATTTTGCTTTGAGTTTGTTAAGTGGGGTGCAGATGCTGTTCTGCATGAGTTTATATGTCCTCGAGATTATTCCCTTTTGGTCTCCAATGGAGCAGAGGAGTTCGCAACCCCCTTGGATCGGGCGTTCGTTAATGCCTGCGCCCCATAGTTTTTGGATAACTCTAATGAGGGCACCATAGATGAGAAATAATCCGGGTGGGAGGGTAAATCTGTCCTGCAGTTCTGCGAAGGAGCAGAGTTTCCCATTAAGGAACAGGTCGCCTAAATTCGTAATATTGAAAGGGGCTGTTTTATTAAAATGTTTGGTGATTTGAATACCTGGTGGGCAGTTCAAAGACTCTAGAGGTATCATAGTGGGGTATGGGGTCTTAGTGTGCGAGTGTTTGAGGTTGAGATCCCAGCAATATCTACCGGCTTCCCACTCCAAAGCGAGAGGCTCTTTTGGTTTCTTGGGGTTCAATACTATACGTAAGATTTTTCCTAGCGAACAGCTTAAAGGTATCTGTAGATCTTTTTCAACTGCGGGTCTATTAATCAATTTCGCTAGCCATTGAAGCTGTCCCGCCCAATAGTAAATTTCCAGGTTACGTGCAGCTAGTCCTCCCTCCGATGTAGGTCTTTGTAGCGTGTGCAATGCAGTTCTGTGTCTGTTAGGACCCCATTTAAAGCTTGCAATTAAAGAGTTTGTGTTCTTAAATACCGAACTCGGGATTATTAGAGGAAGCGTAGAAAAGTAATATAGGAGTCTGGGCAGTACTATCATTTTAAGCGGGGCGACTCTCCCTACGACTATAAGAGGCAGGGTGCTCCAGAATTGCATGCTAGCCTAGATTCCCCTAATTGTTCCATGTATATTCCCTTGTAGTATATCTTCAACTGAGTGATAGATATTGACTCCTAGATATTTAAAGGTGTTTGGGGACCAGAGCTCACCCCTAGTGTCGGATGGCTCAGGGGTGTCCCTGAACGAAAGAAAGACGGAGGATTTCCTCCAATTAATCCAGAGTACCGAGGCAGAACCGAAACTTTTAAGCATTTTTATTACCCCAGGAAGATCGGCACTCAGGTTCTTGAGGAAAAGTAGCATGTCATCAGCATAGAGGGCTATGTGATGTGTCCAATTATTAATCAGGATGCCCTCATAGTATCTTTTGGATCTAGCAGTTTGTGCAAGGGGTTTGACTGCTAAAGCGAATAGAAGGGGGGAGAGTGGGCAGCCCTGTCTGGTCCCCCTTCCCACTATGAAGGGCTCGGAAATGGTGCCACCCATACGAACTCTTGCTGTGGGGTTTGTGTACAATAATTTCGTCCATGAAGTGAAGCGCTCTCCCAGGCCCAGTTTTAACATTACTTGTTCCAGGTAATCCCACCTTAAGCTATCAGAGGCTTTTTCAATGTCTATTGAGATTATTGATGCGTGTGGTATGGAATTAGGCACGGAGTGAAGAATGGAGACTAAGCGTCTGATATTTTGCGCTGTACTGCGAAGAGGGATGAAGCCCGACTGATCCTGATGAATCAATGAGGACATGAAGGGTAAGAGTCTGTTAGCTAATATCCTGCTTAAAATTTTGTAATCTAGGTTCAACATGGAAAGAGGACGGTATGAGCGGACATCTGTGGCAGGTTTTCCAGATTTCAGTAATGGGACCATTATGGCTTCGTTGGTGGTTTGAGGTAATTTATTATTATGCCACGCTTCTGTATATAATGTGCGGAGTCTAGGTGCTAGTGTATCCTGATATATTTGATAGAACTCTGATGGAAGGCCGTCTGCTCCCGGTACTTTGTCCTTCGCCATGCTTTGTATTGCAGCTTTAACTTCCGCTATCGAGATGGGGTGGCTAGGGTTGCACTCTCCTCTATTCCCAGTCTAGGGAGGGCAGGTGACTCCAATTCTGTGATCTGAGAGCTATTAATTGAATCAGTGGGTCGGGCATAAAGGGAGGAGTAGTATTCGTAAAAGCAGGTGTTAATTTCTTTTTGGCTGAGTACTCTGTCACCTGGGGTCCTCTCAATTTCGAGTATAATAGTTTGTTGTTTGGAGGGTTTGGCTAACCACGCCAATAGAGCGCCTGCCTTATCTCCTTCAGCGTGTTGTCTACTTAAGTACAGTTTGTAGTTGAAGCGAGATAGTCTGAATTCTACTTCAACTATTTTCATTTTAGTTTCCCGCAAAAGAGGGAGCAGCTCAGGGTGTGAGGGAAGGTTGTGTTCTGTGATTCTTAGGGAGTCTTCAAGTTTTTTATGTTCAGAATCGATAACTCTTTGCACACCTACACTTTCCCCAATACAATTGCCTCTGGTCACTATTTTAAAGGTTTCCCATTCTAATGTTCTAGTGGAAGCTGTTCCTGCATTTAGTTTGAAGTAGTCTTCAATGCTTTTGTGGAGGAAGTGTTTAAAGGCCTTGTCTTCTAAGGATTCTGCCCCCAATCTCCATGAGGGGATCACAGGTTTTTCCCTATGCCAGTCTAATGAAATCGGTAATGGATTGTGATCTGAAATGGTACAGCTCAGATATTCAGCCGAGACTACGATGGGTAGTAGCTCTGGGGAGGCTAGTACGGTGTCTAGTCTAACGTGTAGGTCATGTACTGCTGTATAGAAGGAGTAGTCTCTATTATGCGGGCTGAGGTGTCTCCAGCAGGCTCTAATTTGCCAGTGTTGTTGCCATTCCTCAAAAGCTTTAGCAGTTTTTAGTTTTTGAGTATGTGAGGGGGGGGGGGGTGGAATCTGTCCATATTGATATCTGTTATGCAGTTAAAGTCCCCACCTATTATTTTCGGTTCCGCTAGGATTGGGCTCAGCTCCCTAGACAGAGAGTCAAAGAATTTCTTTTGATCCTGGTTCGGGGCATAAAGACCTCCTATGGTTATTTCCCTTCCATCCAACCTTCCTGATATAACAACGTATCTACCTTCTTTGACTAGGTTTGAGTGAAGGGCCTGGAATGGAACGCCAGGATGTATCCACACCAGAACTCCTCTTGCAAACGCTGAGTAATTAGTAGCAAATATTTGGCCTCTCCATCTCTTCCTAAGTGCCCTAACCTCATGTTCTAGCAAATGAGTTTCCTGCAGTATAGCAATGTGGGCTCCTCTGCGTTTAAGGTAGCTGTACACCCTATATCGCTTGGCAATATTATTTAACCCCCTGACATTCCAGGTTATTAATTTGTATTTTGAAGTCATAGTCTTGATTTACTAGTTGTTGGCTACTATGAGGGGATGAATCCAAGAGTAGTTTGCTGCTACCAAAAGCTATCAGATGTTTAGAACTAGAGATATTGACCATTCTAGGCCTCAGTGCACAAATTCCCCCTAAAACTAACTGAATAAACATAACTCCCAACTCCCACTCCCCAGGACCGGTTACTAGAACTCTTTCCGTCCAAACTGTTAACAATCCTATTCTAATATCCTATAGGTGAGTGGCGTGGCTGGGGCCGAGAGCGCGTGCGCAGAGCCTCTCCCGGGTCCCGGCCGCAACATGGAAAGCTCAATGTGGAGTCCGCTTTTAACACATGGGTTCACCAGCAGTGTTCCTAAGCTAGTGCTGAGCAAGGTCCAACATCGGAGTTAATTCTTTCTTTAAGTTACTCATGGTCAGGATGGGCCGAACAAAGAGCAGTCAAATAATTTCTTCCGAGGTTCCTGGAGTTATTATAGGTAGGCTGGTGGCAGTGTCTTGTGAGGATATTGATGAGCCCCCGCAGCTGGAGTCCAGGTCTGAGAGGTTACCAGAGGACCTAGGTTTGTGGCAGGGACCCTGGCTAAGGGCGGCGGGCGCATCCATGGCGTCTCACATTTCCTGAAGCGATTGGTACTTAGAGGGGGCTGCCCCTGTAGTCCGCCTAGAAGAGCAACCACGTTTCTTTCCTGGTTTGCGGAGGGGTCCAGGTGGAAGAGCTGAGGTGGACAGGTTCAAGGTTTCCAGCCACTCGGCTACCTTTTGAGGTGAAATGAAGAAATGCGTTTTACCCTCGGATTCTATTCTGAGCTTGGCAGGGAAAAGCATTGCATATTTTATCCCATTTTCTCGTAGGGTGCGTTTGTGACCATGAAACAAGACTTTGCGCCTGAGTTTCTCTTGTGAAGTCCGGGAAGATCATGACCCGTTGATTATTGCATAAAGTTTCGCCTAGTTGTCGTGATTGGGTGAGTATATAGTCTCTATCTTTGTAATGTAACAGTTTAGCTATAATTGGGCGTGGTCTAGTTCCTGGAGGTGGAGCTCTGTTAGGGATCCTCTGAGCTCTTTCTATTGCAAAATAAGCTGAGAGGCCTTCAGGGGCCACTGTGTTTCTTATCCAGTTTTCCAGAAAGGTTTCTAAGTTAATTGCTGAGGTTTCTGAGTCTTCCAGTATTCCTATAAATCTGAGGTTATTTCTCCGAGCTCGGTTTTCAGCATCTTCTGCTCCAGTTTCCAGTGTCTTAATGCGGGCTGTTATATGTGATAGTTCTTTGGTTGTTGTTTGTTGTGCAAGGTCGACTGTGGATAACGATTTTTCATTCGTCTCCACTCTCTCTTTCAGTTTGCGGTGGTCGTCTCGTAGTAGTGAGAGGTCCGACGATAGGCAGTACATTTTTTTCTCAAGTGTTTCCCGGGATTCTTTAATAGCTAATAGGACCCTGTCCAAGGTTGTTTCTTGTGAATTCAGGTTATCAGAGCCAGCCAGGTTGGAGGGTTGTGTGGGTTGTTTCGTATTTGCAAAATCCGATTGGGGTTGGTCTTCACGCCTTTTGGGTTTCCCCATGATTAAAACCTTTGCTGTGCAAGGAGAAGGTGACTCGAGTTCCCAGGCCACCGCAGGGATCAGGTTGGATCACCTAATCCACTCCTGAGTCTCCGTCATCTGGGGGGCCTCCCCGCCTTTCCACTCCGCCTCCTCCACTAGTTGGCACTGTCTGTGGAGTTCCGATGGGACCCAGGTATGCGGAGGCGGCCAGGTCGTGGGTGGAGCTCTATGATTCGGTCTCTTGTGCGTCCAACCGGTATAGATGTCGTGAAGCCAAGAACTGAGCTTGTCCACGGAGGGGGCGGGATGCAGGAGCAGGTAGTATGAGCCGCATTTGCACCCGCTGATCTAATGAACCAAGCCCCTTAACATATCGAGATATGGGCCGGGGCACGTGGTCCAACATCCCCACTCCGTTTATAATTTCGGAGGTAACCCGGTGTGTGGACAGAACCAGTCTCTAATGGGGACTCCCGGGGTGAAACGTCTCTGGGGTCCCTGATTACTCAAAGCTCCCTCCGAGGGGAGGGCCTGACTTCCCCCCCTTCCCTCGGCGACTCTAGGGGGAGAATTCTTTTAATTTAGGCAGGAGGGATGGCGAGTATCCTTTGTGCTGCGAGTGCTCCTTTTTAAGTCTTTTGGGGGGCCCCAAGAAGCCAGTCTCTTTATTATTTGGGAGGATGGACTCCAGTTCGCTCCCCGGCTCTGGTGGGGCCCCACCGCTTACCTCCACTCGTGCTTCCTTGCCCTCATCAGTCCTCGCGCCTGCACAGGGTCAACAGCCCTCCCGGCTGGCTCCTCGAGTCGCTGCTTTCAGTTTCCGGACTCCACCGCTACTCTGGGCCTCCGTGTCTTTGTCTTCTCGCCAGCCGCCGCCACAAACGCTGTGGCCGACATCTTGTTTCTCAAAGTTTTCCCAGGGACGCCCATTACACTCGCCCAAAGATGCTTTTGTGGGGGCAGAATCGCCAGGAACAGGGTCGCCCCTGATGCCGGGGGTCCACAGGGGATGGTCCCAGCGGGTCGCAAACGCTCCGGTGCACTCTGCGTAGAGATACTGCCGGCCGGGCCCCGATCACGGCCCGGAGCTCCGCGTTACGCTTGCAGCCTTATCGGTTGACTTTTGGGGAGACGAGAGAGAGAGAGAGAGTGCAGGAGAGGACACTGACTCGGGATTCTATTGACGATTTACCTGGTCTTGGCCTGGGTCACTGAGGGTGTAGTACCTGGATATCGAGTTCATAGTATGCATCCCATATGCAGATGGTGTTCACCGGAGCCATATATGGCTGCTCTCAACTTACGTGGGATGAAGTGAGACTTCTGTTTCACCCTCTCCTCACAACTACACATTGCTCTGTCTTTCTTTTTTCTATCATCATCTGTCTTTGTTCTACATACACCTTTCACATCATTCTGTGCCCTGTAGTACATATACCGCTGTACCTCTAAACAATAAATCACCCAGTGCTCTGTGATGCACAACACCAATAGCACAACACCCATAGCTCTCCTCATGCAAAACACCACCCCCATATAGAAATAACTATGTGACCCCTTCTGTATTTCATAGTATGTCTTCTAATGCACATCACCCCATGCCCCTGCTACACAGGCTAATATATATGACTACTGTTCAATGTGTACTGATGTAAAAATCAAGAGAGGGAGGGAAGAGGAAAATGGAGGTTGTGACTCACCCTCCTCGTATACAGTGCCACAATCAAAGGATAGACAACCTCGAGTCATCTAGGGTGGACCCACTGGATTTGGGGAAAGACAATTTTCTTCATCACTGAGTTCTTCCCCACTCTCTGAGGGTCAGGGCATGCTGTGACCTCTTTCCTTAAAAGGGAGCACTTTTAAAGGAAACAGAGTGTTAGGTAATCTTTAACATTGCCCAGGCTGTGCCCAAATCGGTATTTATTCATGGGTCCATCTGGCAAGGTTGAAAGCTGGGTAAAATGGGCCAGATGGAGTTATCACAACTCCCTGGCCCCTAAGTATAATCAACTGGCTTCTGCACGTACCCTAATCTAGTGGCTTTCCTCAGGATCAGTATGTCCCTATTAATACCCTTTTGGGAAAGGGTGCCTGTTATTTATTTAATCATTCATACCATGCCACACACTTACAAGGTACATTATTGAGGCTCTGGTGGTGGTGAATAGGTCATGGGCCGAATGGGGACCCATGATGACTTTGTGACTACTGGGCATACTGGGCATACTTCCATCTGTAAATGTCTATGGGGCCCCAGGCGTCCACTAAATAAGTGGACCTACTTCTAACAATGGTTATTATGGCAGTGTACTGGGTATGTGTGTGGCACAGTATGAATAATTAAATAAATAACCAGCCACCCTTTCCCAAAAGGGTATTTGAATAAATACAGAGTTGGGCACTGCCTAGGCAGTTTTAAAGATTTGACGCAGATGCAGGCTGTGGTGGCCTGCTTTGGACCAGGGGAACCGCAGCTGAACTGCTAATTTATAAAGTTTCTAACAAAGGTGGAAATTAAAATGGCTATGCAAGGCAGACAGGTGACAAACACTCCTTCCGCTAATGAGTAGACAAGCCCAACTTAGGGAACCAATCACTCAATGCGCATATCAGAAGACCAGCCAGCGAAAGACACCTCAACTACCTTCCAAATCTGGAAAAGGCTTCTATAAGGACTACAACCGAGGTGGGGTAGTTGGATCTTCTGTGCGGATACTGTCTATAGGTGGTTTATTTCTTTAACCTTACACCCGGTATGAAGACTTTCCGAACATGTAACCCACCTAGCATAATGATTAATGGGTTTTATTAATGTTAATAGTTGGACATAATTACAGAACTGTACAGTACGCACTTTAATTGCACTTTAAGGGCAGCCACAGAAGATTACTGAACTGCACGGTATGCACTTTACCTATACTCTAAGTGTGGTCATTGAATGCATTCTTGCACACTACGGATGGCTACGCCTTTTAACATTCTACTGTGGACAAGGGCAGTTACACTTTTTAGTACCCTGCCAAGTTTGCACTTTATAGAAATGTTTTACTATGTCTATTTAAATACATTTACAGAGGGCACAATAATTTGTTGTAAGACATTAAAACGTTTTTAAACATTTTTTAATGCATGTGTATTTTTTTGATCTTTTTTAATAATTTGCACTGTGTTTATGTCTCTGAGCAAAATATATAATAAACATGAAACTTGAAACCAATATAGATTCCACACCGTTTTTCCACAAAAAGTACTCCCTTGAAAGGAAAGAGGTCGAAGCATGCACTATCCCATACCATTTTCCCGTAAAAAAATGCTGCCTTGTAAGGAAATAGATCGCAGCATCCCACGACCCTCAGAGAGTCAGGAAGAACTCGATGATGAAGCATGTCACTGGATAACATTCCGTGAGTGAGCGCTGCTTTAAGGAGAAGGTCTTTCTCTGTATCTAGTGGGCCCAACTTAGATGACTTGAGGCTTAGGGGTTCATTCCGACCCCGGCGGGCGGCGGAGACCGCCAAAAGACCATACCGTGGTCAAATGACTGCGGCGGTCATTTTGACTTTCCCGCTGGGCAGGCGGGAGACCGCCAAAAGGCCGCCCGCCCGCCCAGCGGGAAAGCCCCAGCAACGATGAAGCCGGCTCCGAATGGAGCCTGCGGAGTTGCTGGTGTGCGACGGGTGCAGTGGCACCCGTCGCGATTTTCAGTGTCTGCTTTGCAGACACTGAAAATCTTAATGGGGCCCTGTTAGGGGGCCCCTGCAGTGCCCATGCCAGTGGCATGGGCACTGCAGGGGCCTCCAGGGGCCCCACGACACCCGTTCCCGCCAGCCTGTTCCTGGCGGTGTAAACCGCCAGGAACAGGCTGGCGGGAAGGGGGTCGGAATCCCCTTGGCGGCGCTGCTTGCAGCGCCGCCGTGGAGGATTCCCTGGGGCAGGGGAAAACCGTCGGGAAACCGCCGGTTTCCCTTTTCTGACCGCGGCTTTACCGCCGCGGTCAGAATTGCCCCTGAAGCACCGCCAGCCTGTTGGCGGTGCTGGAACAGGCTGGCGGGAAGGGGGTCGGAATCCCCTTGGCGGCGCTGCTTGCAGCGCCGCCGTGGAGGATTCCCTGGGGCAGGGGAAAACCGTCGGGAAACCACCGGTTTCCCTTTTCTGACCGCAGCTTTACCGCCGCGGTCAGAATTGCCCCTGAAGCACCGCCAGTCTGTTGGCGGTGCTTCCTCCGTCCCCGGCCCTGGCGGTCCATGACCGCCAGGGTCGGAATGACCCCCTTAGTCTCAATTGATTGTGACAATGTGCATTGCTGCTTGTATATGTTTGATTTTCAGGGATCCTGAGTGCAAGAGTGTCTACTGGACTTTGTGGAAGTAGCTATATGCAAGTCAGTGGCGGCTACTTGTCAATAGGGGTGGGGGAGGGGGGTATTAAAAAAAAGAATAAATAAACATTTTTACCTCTATGTTGGGTGAGACCTCCGTCCTCCTCAGACTCCCGAAAGCACCAGGCTTCACCACTCCCCTCAAATCACGACGCTGCTGTCAACAGCATGACAGCGGCATTGTGATTGGTCTTAGTGCCCTGCTTCGGCACTCAGATTGGGAGTGCACTTTCTTGTGTAGTTTTTCTTTCCAGCTGTTCATACAGATGGTTGGAGAAATGCAAAGTACGCATGACTGTTTGGCCGACCAAACACAGCCGGCCAAAGCATCATGTGCACTTATGTGCACTCACCATACTGCCTCCAGCCCTCCTCCTCCGGCCCGCCCTGCCCTAACCTTGCTCCCAGAGGAAAAATAAAATGATAATAATGTTACGTTATTATCATTTTATTTTTCCCTCTTGTCCACTGCATAAAGCAGTGAGCCGCCGCTGATGTATGTTCGTCTGTATGCGTGTGCATACAAAATACCAATCATAGTGGCTTTGTCAATGTGTGTTTCTGTAGTCTTCCAGTTTCCCTGTCCAAAGTAATTTCATTCACTCAACTTCTCCCACTTAACTTGCACATGGAACAATCTTCGCGGGCAAAATATATGAGGTTCAGGTTTCTTTTACTGTGAAAATCAATTGAATCAGGGCGATCTTGTTATTCATGCACGTGGTGTAGAGGATGTGGTCATCATTCCGAGTGTTTATCAGACATAATCTTCAGACATCCACTTTTGATGACTCCCTGAAGAAAGTTTTGACTCTTGTTTTCACCAGCTCGGAGCAAGGACACTCGAGGGAGCAAGGGCAGTCGGTTTGCAGGTATTGACTTACGGTTACTGGCTAGGCTATTAAAATTCTTGGACATTGCATCTACTGAACTTCAGAAATCGAAATGAGATAATCACGTACATTGCTGTCCCTTTGTATATAGATCTAAATGGCTAATATTTCTGCTTAGCAAGTGATTAGAACAGAGACTTGCAATTACTGTGCTTAGTCCTGCACTATAGCTGACTCATCCAGGGTCATGGATTCTGGCATTAGGATGCTAATTTACTTTGTTAATTTTATATTCCAGTCAGCAGCTCTTCCACATTGCACTTAACCTGTTCAGTAGAAGGGTCAGAGAGTTGGCCTACCAGTGATTGTATTTTTGCATATGGCTATTTTGGGCTGGACTTAAGGATCAGCTGTATCAAGTAAATTCATGGCGAATATGTACCACTTATGTAATTCATAAATTACTGTCTTTTTCTCCTGCAGATGGCACTTTATTTGTCCTTGTTGAATATCAGCCATTGTTGTGTCACGGTGAAATATATTACTCACTGCAGATGCTGAATTAATGCACTTTATCACATATTTGGCTACTGGTTTCACCAAACTAACTCATGGTGAACTTTGATACAATTTTTAACTTACCTGTTTCATTTCGGGATTCGTTTTTTATTACGTTGTAATTGATAAATGTCTGCACTTTTTTCTCCTGTATATTGCTCCTTATTTGTCTATTGAGAAATTAGTGATTAAATTGTCATGGTGAATATGTGTTGCTCGCTTCGACTTATGAACGGATGCACTTTTTCCACTATTTGGCTGCTAGTTTCTGATAACATAAATTTACCCCATGGTGAATGATTATGCATTTTAACTTATCCGTCCCGGTTCAAGATTATCATCAGCATAGTCTATTTTTATGTATACTCAGGATTATTTGTTAAAAATTGTTTGTTATTAAACGAGATTAATAGAAAGCTTTTAGATTATGAGGCAACCACATGCTAAATAAAGCTCCTCATAATCCAGTTGAATTTTCAAGTTCTTTTTATGTCTTCTGTTTTAAAAATACTGTGAATTTATAGTTGCAATTATTTTAGTAGCCCAACAATATCTGCCTGTCCTCCTCCCTCTTTTGTGATTAGCATCTGCTTCCAATTTACAAGACACCTCTTATTTTACCGTTTAAGGTTCTAATAAATAATTTTGCAAATGCCAGATTATCCACATGTTCAGAACAACATCCCCTACATAACTGCACCCACTATGTCACCATTCAGCATAATTCTTGTATCATTCAATGACACGTGTAGGAGGAAAGACTTTCTTCTGCCCTGTTAACAATGCAAATAATGTGGTCGAGGTGGAGGGCTATACCTTGTGTATATAATGACAACAATTACTCACCCAGTGGACAATTTAACACAGAGTAACAAATGACAATATTGGGCATACCTAATGTTCCCATCAATATATATACATTTTAAAACGTCAAGATGACAAGTAGGTCAATATCCATGGTCGCCATGAGGGATATGCATTCACCACATTTTACAGTGAAAACAGAGTGAAAGTGCCCTCGTTAACAAACTTGAATGTGTTTATTAAGAAGCATACAATCAATGATGTTATATATATTTATTATTGTTTTGATTCTCTTGCCACCCCATGCATTTTTTATATTTGTGATATTATGTGTGACTAATAGCAATACTACTCTTTTCCCTGTTGTTTCAGTCTTTTGTCTATGTTGATTATATTTATATTTTTCATTCATCTGTGTATATTTATTTATATTTTTTCTTTATTTGTTTTTACTTTATAATTTATTATCATTTAAATATGATCTTGATGCTGCTTGACATTTATCTGTTCACAAACACAAGAAGACATAGCATCTATAAGAGAAGTCTTTTTGCTCTTTTTATTATTGTACATATACTCATTTCATTGGGTGATAGACACATCTTTGTCTGGAAAAAGGCTTGACTGGAGCTGAAATGCATCGATAGTCATAATAAAGGGTGGGTCATATCTTACTGGAGTGCTCTGCATTTCTTCGTAGTCCACTACCTTAGTCAGCTAATTTTCAGCAGGGCACATTTTAGGACGTTCCTTCCACTGGAACAAAGTTAAGGCGGGGGGAGGAAAAGTGAATAATTTCTCAAATTAGCTCCCATAAAATGTTGCCGAAAGACAGAGCAAAAACTGCTGTATGAATTTACATCACAGATGCCATGAAAGTAAAACTTTACACAGAAAGAGTAAATTCATACAGTAGTTTTTTAGACATTTACATTTATAAAACATGACAGATGGGATATAAAGGGTTAACACTTTTGAATATATTCATTAAAACTCATGAACCATGACTCATAAATCCTGTCAATCACATTTTGAATTTTATCACAATAGGATTGGCTGTTTAAGGAGATGGACTACAACTGGAGTCAGATTGGAAGAAAATCCCAAGCAGAGTTGGATGGAGAGTGGTTGATGGCCTAACCCCTAGGAGGTGTACTAGACATAACTAAGTATGTAAGTAAGATTGGCTGGGTTAGGATTGAAATATGTTTATACTGCCATCTTGAAACTTGCGAGCAGCGATGACTCCCAAGTTTGATGGAGAGGAAAACGCTAAATTGGTCCCCAGGGACACCCACACCACCATGGGGACAGAGAAAAATGTGAGCACAACCACACTCATATAAACAATAGTCACTATAGGCTGCCACCTCCAGGGAACAGAGTGCTGAGTGAGTGGTGCTGCTCTTAAATAAACAATAGCCCAAGGACACTACCATCTCCTTGGAGACAGAGAGCTCTGTGAGTACGAGTACTGCCATGCTCAAATAATCAATAGTCCTCGGAGATCACTACCTCCCAGGGGCAGACAGCTGTGTGAGCACCAGTGCACTTACATAACCAATAGGTCACTTGTACTGCCATGTTCCCAGATACAAAGAACTGTGTAAGTACCATCATGCTCATCGTTTTTACTTAATTATGAGTTATAGTTTTTTTAGGGCCCCTTCCCATGCACCCAACCCTACACTGTGCACATCCTTTGGCCTTTGGCCATGCACAGGAGGAGTTTTGTGTGTGAATGAATGCATTTTTGATCCGTGCATCCATTGCACATTCATTTGCACTGGGGGGGTCACTCTGACCCCAGCGATGGATCCGCAGTTCGGCCACATAAAAAAGTTGGGCAATTTTTTCACCAATGAGGGGCCCCTGAGGGACCTCTCCATGTGTCCTATGGGGTCAGCATACCTCTATCCTGACCTCTTCTTTTATGATTTTCCCCTTTTTATTCCTTCCCCCGGCCCAAGCAAGAAAGATAATGACAGCCACAACTTTTCTTTCAGGTTGCAGCCAGCCAATCAGGGCCTTGGTTTTGGTCTGGGAGTCGCAGTTAACAATAATATAATAAAATAAAATGGTGGCTGGGGCCGCATTCTTCATATATAGGCCCGGGGGAGCTGGGGCACTCCGTCCCCTCCCTGAGTCACTATAGGCATCAGGGACACCCGTCCCCAGGGCTGCATTACATAAGGGGAGAGCGATGTGCAGCTCGCCTCCCCAGGCTGTTTTTGGGCCTGCAGACACCATCCTCCAGGGCCCAAAGTATTTTTTTATGGGAGGCGTGTGCTCAGCCCCACTCCCAAGGCCACTTTTAGACTTGGGGAGCCCATCCCATCCCCAGGGCCCAAAGTACTTTTTACGGGAGGTGGTTCAATTAAAACTTAATTAGTGGCCCTGGGTGATGATGTCCCCAGGGCGTAATAACATTTGAGGAGAGGGCAATGTGGACCCTCTCCCCTTTAAAAAAAAAGGCCCCAGAGGATGGAGTCTCCAGAGCCTACTAAGGCATGGGGAAGGGCCCATATAGTCCCTCTCCCCCTTTATGGGACACAAATCCCAGGTCCTAATGAGGCTTGGGGAGGGGGAACCTGTGGCTCGCTCCCCTTTAAAATAGTTAAGGCCCAGTGGAATGGGATCCCCAGGGCCTAATAAGGCTCAGGGTCCCCTATCCTTTATTAAAAAAAGACCTGGGAGAGGGGGTCCCCAGGGCCTAACCGGACTCTGGTGGGAGGGCCATGTGGCCCCCACCCGTTATAATAGTTAAGGCCTTAGGGAAGTAGTTCCCAAACTGGGAGCCGCGGCTCCCTGGTGCGCGATGGAGTCCATAGAGCTTAACAAGGCTCAGGGAGGGGAGTAGCCAGCCCCCTTTCCTTAAAAAAAAGTCACAGGGGATGGGACACCAGGGCATAATGAGGCTCGGGCACAGGGGCCACGCAGTCGTCAGTGATGTCATAAATGATGTCATAGAACATGTCATGAGTGATGTAATAAGTGAGGTCATAAGCAGTGCACAGCGAGAGCACAAGTTATAGCTAACCCTGCTAAAAAAAAATGGTGACTTTCTGTGTATTTTAGTTCATAACACTAATGTTATTACTATCATATCCACCTAATTACAACATTACTTTAAGCTTAGTTTTTTTCAGTTAATTTTTCAGTTTTTTTTTTTAACAAAAACAGATCTTTATGTTAGACCAAACTACCACTTTTCAGTGAACTATTAGAGTCTTTTTAATGTAAATTCACATTTTTGTATAATACATAAAGCCAACCAAAGGACGAGCGCAGCAGGCGGTTTGGTCCCAGGGACTAGCCTGTGTTCAGGCCCTGCTGCGAACTCCCCACTGCAGACAACCCTACGTTTGCGCATAGCCATTTGTCTTGCGTAGCATAGGGTTGGCTGCAGGACCTGGCTGCTAGGCCCTTCCCGCAGGCAGCCTACCCTACGCTGCACACCTTTGGCTGTGTGCAGCGGTGTGTTGGCCATAATGCTTGTTAAAGGAAGGTATGAGTAATTTTATGGTTTATGAGTAGGTAGTGGTAAAGGAAGGTCAGGAGTAATTTAAAAAGGCATGCATGGTAAAAGCATGCTTTGTAACGTTTTGCATCCCCTGGATGGACCAACATTTTGTACACTGTGTCATGTTCTGCCCCAAGACAAGGAAGGATTACCACCAATGCATTTAAATAGGTTCTGGGGGATGCAAGGAGTGCAGCAGCTCCTACAGGAGGGCACTACATCAGTGGCCCGAGGACCCCGGGGGATCCACATCTATTTTACAAAATTAAATACCATTTATTCATTAAATATTTGTTTATTAAAATTAATGAATTAAAATGAATAAAATATATACAAATAAATAAGCAAAACTGAAAAGATGAAAACTTTTCCTCTGTTTGATTGAGATTTAAACAAATATTTCAATATTTGAGCTTTTGTTTGGTGTATATTTGTTTTTGCATTTTTGTGTATTGGTTTCAGACTCAATTCATAGAAATTGCTTACGCTGCAAGTCCGTGGCTTCCACTAATGACTCAGCGAGGACCCCCCAAATTCTAGAAATGATGCACAGAAGTCAAAGGTTTAAGAATCACTGCCCTACAGCAATGCCTCCTAGGGTGCCGAAATTGTGACTGCAGGAGAGGTTCATGCAAGTTTCAAGCATTTCATTAGATTTTGTAGACAGGGACCATTGTTGTAAGGTCCTAGGGTGGCTTTGAAGCATATGTAAAAGTTAAAAAAAAGATTTATGCACAGAATATTTAAATAATGTAATATTTTTAGGACAGTAGCTGAGTTAACAGTGATTTATAGTTATTATTAAGATAATGGTAATTTTTATCTAAGGTTTAAGGTCATTTGTAATGATTAGTAATGACATTTTTCAGCTTTTATGATTGTGATGATATGCCTAATTTTAATATTTACATCCTATTATATAATGTGCAGCATGTGTGTGGGGGGCGATGTTATGAGTTATGGGTTTAGGGTTTGCTAGGGTATATACTCCCAGGGGGGGATCACCATTGTTGGTTGGGTATGTAAGAATTGTGATACCAGGCCACACTGGTTAGGACAACAAGTCCGAAGGACAACTCCTGCTGCACATAGCTGAATGAAAGAAGGGTTGTGTGAAGGACTCGACAATAGGTTAGGTCTTGTGGCCAATCTCCGATTCGCACAGCCTTTAGCCTTGCGCATCAATAGTTGAAAATGAAGAACATCGTAAAAAAATGAAATTCATTGCAAAATCACAGTTAAAAAGTGAGCTATGGTTCTGGTTCAAACTCATAAAACACTGGAAGCACCAGTTATGGTTAGCAATCCATGCAACATATTCCATAGCTTGCACCACCCACTATGGCACCAAGTTACTATCTTGATAATTCTTTTTTTATTTATGTACCATTATCAAATTGGTGAATTGAGCATGGTGATTAGAGAGAGTCATGGTATGTGTTGGATTCTTTCCTAACCTTAGCTGCCACATTTCACTGGTTTAACAAGTTTGAGATCCAACCCATAACTCACTTAATATGTGCACAACATCAGCCCTGTCAAGTATGAGATCTGTTAATGGTGAAAATACGTAACAACACAATAGATCTCACAGTTTGGGGAAGAGGGTTAGGATATCAATGAATGGATGCATAGGTGAAATTAGGTAAAACCTTAGAGAGACAGACAGAGCATTTACAAAGTCAAAGAGTGTGGCACATCTGTCATACAAAGAAGACACAGTTGAGTTAACCTGCTCAATTTTAGCAGCCACCAGACTTCAGTTATCTAGGATGAAGTACAAAATGGTAACAATACACACAGTTCCAAAGTTAAGAAAAAATGATACTGTTCACAAATGATACAACTGCATTCTTCTTGCAGTGTCCATCTTGGGAGCAGGGGTGAACTGCAGAGCACCTTTAAGTATCCTCTGCTTACAGAATAGAAGCTCTATAGAACAAGAAAAGAAAATGAAAATATTTGAGATTCAAGGTAAACATGGTGCATGAGGAGTCAGTGTACAGCATAAACTAGCATACAACTAACAAAGGGTCAATCTAGCACCGCCAATTCCAGGAAACTAGCTGCAAGTAGCCTGAATGAATCATCACCCAAACAATAAAAAATTTAGCTGCGCCCATCATCATTCAATCAATCAATCAATCAATCAAGATTTACAAAGCATGGCTTGCCACCCACAAGGGTATACAGAGGCTGAGAGTAAGGATGCCTAGCTTAGTCGAACAGCCTGGTCTCGAGACCTTTCTTGAATTCTAGAAGAGAGGATGAGATTCGCAGGTGGTGTCCACCACAAGCTGACAACCTCTAAGGATTTGCCTTTCAAGCCACTAGTCTGCATTACTTGTACAACTCACCCCTTTCCATTTCCAAACCACAGGGTTAGGCATCCAAATCTTCATGCTTCCCATAGAAGTTCTTCTTCCGCGTGTTGTTGTTGCTGCTGAGATATGCAAATTGTATTTCTTCTTGTAAAAAGAGACTGGGTGACAGATCTGTTGAACAAGAAATTTGCTGACTTAGACATCATTAATTGCTCAAAACCGAGTAAACGATTGACTATAAGTTTGAATTAGTTTTCTTTCTTTTGCACTGCTCACCACTCAGTCACTAGGTCAAAGGACAGCATCCTCCGTGATTATTTACTTGAGCTGCACATACTGTTTGATTTTAGAATATTTATATTTACATTATCCACGCACCAAATGTAAAAGTTAAACTTTTTCCTGTTTCTTTTTTTTTTGTTCAGAGCATACATTTCTGTAGTGTTATTGAAGTGTTCTAATCTGGAAAGTAGAGTCTGTCCTTAAATTTAGGGAGGTCACCTGGACAATGATCATTCACCACACCTGTGATGTCCAAGACATTCCCTCATCTGAGGGTGCATAATTTTGGGGCATTAAGTATTTATTTATATATATACTTTGTCAGACTCTCCGTGTTTTGAGAAGAGAGGCTCATCCTGACTTTGATAATTGTCCCAGATGCCCTTGAAATGCTCTGCCAAGATACACTGGCTACTGGATATGGCAGATAAGGTATTACCAGCCTGCTGATTTCTAGACACAAAGCATTCTTCCTATGTACGGATCTTGATCCAGGAAGGCCTCTGTTATGTCATCCAAGTAGTTCTGTACCATCTTCTGCAGTGTCGTTGTTGTTGACACCTGTCGTTGCCCCTGTGTTGCCCATGCATGTGTACTTGATTTACGTCATGCTAGATCTATAAACAAGCAGCAAGGAAAAGGGCATGGAAAATGAAGAGCAAAGACAAAATGGACACCTGTCTCTCTCTCTCACGCACACTTACAGACACACAAACGCACACACATGCATACATACACACACACATACATGTGCACACCCACACTCACACACACACACACTGCCTCTAAAAAAATTATGTTTTTGCATAGCTAGAAAAGAATAAGACAATGAGAACCAAAACAAAACGGTCGCCTATAGGCAGGGCCACTGGAGTAATGCTATTGTGTGGCGATTTTCGCATAATTATAGCTTTGCCGCATTTGCCACACAATCCATCTTCTGTTGCATAATCTGCAGATTTTAACAAAAAAAACTTCTAGCTCAAATGGTTCAAAAGTTACTAAAATTGTGACAACACGTGTCGCTGCACAGTGGAAGGCTTTTTGGAAAGCTGGTCTGGTCACGTTTCTGTTGCTTATTGCTATATTTGAGTGTTAAACTGGTACTAATGAGGTGCAACCAGGGCCCAGAGAGTGTAACCAAGTTTAAAAATGCCAAAATAAGGAAGTAAAACTATTACACAAGGTGCCGCATTATGGCACATAATTTCCTTTTATTTGCTGCATAATCTACTCAAACTGTCCGCATAATTTGGGCCTCTCCTGCTGCATAATTCCAGTGGACCTGCCTATGGTACACACATACACTGAGTCCACAAAATTCCTGTGACCACACAAAAAGCACAAGGCAACATTTAGCCCTGAAAAATAATTTCAAAAATTAAAGAAACACTTTTTAATCAACCATCTCACACAAACACACATAATAAAAGGATGAACAAGCACAGGGGGAAGAACATAGAAAAAAATGACTGGCTGAATGGACCTAGGCTATTATCATAGGGTGTTCCACAAGCCAGTAAAATAATAAGAAAATCTGCAGCACACAAGGTGTGAGAATATGAAAAATACATCTAAGGTAAATTAGGGTCGAAGAAGTAAAAGACACCACAGTATGAATACAAATTTGGAAACAAATCACAAACACACAAGGAAAATTAGGAACTTTTATTGACCCCAGGTCTACACCATCCAAAAATGTCCATTATCTTTAAAATCAATACAAATGTTTCGCAAAGAACTGCACTCTACTTACTAGATTTTCCCAAAGTCCAAAATGGACGGTCAAAGCACAGGGGGGGTCTTAAAGACAAGATGAGGAAGCAGACACTGTATGTACACTAGTCTCACTCTCTATGGCACTTTCTCTTTTTTATTATTTAAGCCTAATTGTATGAAAATCTAAAATATATACTTTTTGCACTCAAAACGTATACAAACTGGCCATTTGGGTAAAAAGTTAACGGTAAATGAATGTTGAGTAATTTCATCAATGTTGTGAAATCCTTTTTGAATTGTAGTTTTAAATGTACTAGAATCAAATTTATGCTAACATAAACTGATTTCATGCTTTCTTCCATTTTAAATGTGACGTCATAATACACCACTTGATTAATGCTATTGCCACATGAAGAGAACCAGGGGAAAGCTTTTTTGGAAATTCCTTAACAATATATTTTTTTAAAGTCCCAGCTTTTCCTCAGCAATTCTGTTTCTATTTCATCTGCGGCTCTGATGAGATGAAATTCAAACTCTAATAAATGTTATTATTGGTCAAACGACTAGTCCATTTGCCTCTAATCCTTTACATGTTGGTAATGCAGCTATCAGGAATTTCATTTGGCCATTGCATTCAACACTCCTATAACTGTTGTTTGTTCTCTAAAAAAAAATCTGTGTACAGAAAATATGGCTTCAAGGCCAGAAGTTTTTTGGACGATGACCCAGGATAAAAATGCATTTCTCTAGGTCATAAGGTAAAAAGCAAACACGGAAGGTCATGTTTTCCAGTTTCCCAATCTAACCAGGCTCTTATCAGCACGTGCTAAGCGGGGTGCATACAAAGAAAACAGAGGCCTGAAGGGCGGTCGTTCAGCCTTTTGATCTTGGTTCCATCGCAGTGCTCGGCTCCCTTGTTTCTCTGAACCGACTAAAAGTGTCAACGGTAAAAGTTAGCGGATTCAAATTTGGTAGAACCTCCGAAGCAGAAATTCAGGAATCGTTTACAAAACCCACAACATTTTATGTAAACTCAAGCATAAAAATAATTGCATGTTTACGTCACTTGTTAAATTACAGGGAAAGAATTTGAGCACAACAGTGTCACTTCTTTCCTACAATTATTTTCATGCTCTTGGAGCTTCCCTTAGTCATGACTGTGACCCAAATCATGTATTACACATATATTGACTCCGAAATACCTACTGCTATAACTCTGGCTTCAGTTTAACATACATTTTCCAAAACATCGATGTAAAAACATTCATTTAGAATTATTTACTGATTAACGGCGTGATTTAGATTTTAATGGAGGAGTTACTCCACAAACGTGACGGATATTTTATGGCACTTGTAATGCGGCGGGTGGTATATTTGTCACATTTGTAACTCTAACTCAGGGCCCAACTCATACAAGAAGAGGAATTTCCAAATATTAATGTGCGTATTGTGGAACGAGCACAGTACATTTATGTCGAGATGCCTTCAGTAGCTAGTATTTATTCAATTTATTTTTTATTTAAAGGGTTTTGTAGAGCAGATGGGTGAGAGTTCCAGGTCCCCATGGCGAAACTGGTAAGGTGACGAGTAAGGGCTCAATTGAAAACTTGGCAGACCCCATCAAGGCAACAGAAGATGAAGAGGAATTCTGTTTTCAGGGAGTTTAATTTGAGGTATATCATGCCAGCCAGTTTTACTTTTTTTTGTTAGGGTGTTCTTGAGCTGGATGATGTCTGTTATGTTTAGAGGGCTCTGCCATCGGGGAAGCGGAATGGTGTTAATTCCCCCTCCCGATGGTTGAGTCCGTGACGGGGGTAATTAGTGTGTGATTACCGTCTTAATTATTTAATTGGTTACGTAATAAATATCCTGGGGAGGTTTTCCCCGGTGT
Source organism: Pleurodeles waltl (assembly GCF_031143425.1). Lineage (NCBI taxonomy): Eukaryota > Metazoa > Chordata > Amphibia > Caudata > Salamandridae > Pleurodeles > Pleurodeles waltl. Next base: position 1,054,390,927 of record NC_090448.1, read on the forward strand.
GTGTAGCAACTAACCTCTTCGAGTATGTTTGCTTTCTTGCTGCGGATACACCACCGACTTGCTGCGGATACACCACAATGTCCTCCAAGGAGGACATTTTTTCAGTGTAGTAGGGTGTCGTCACCTTACATGTGGTACGCGAGGTTCGCTTGCATGAGGATCTCTGTATTTCCTTGTTATAATCTCCCTCCTGTCTTCTCCACCATTCTACCTATCATACCCTGGCCATTCTTTCCTCCCACCTCTACAGTCCTTTGGAATGTTCCAGTGAAGGGCACTCTGGATAAGGCACTTGATGTTTATTAGAATAAATTATTCTATCATTCATACATTTCCACGTCTTAGCTAGATTACTTCAAAGCCAAAGAGGATGGGATACTGTGCAGCAGGAAGAGTAGTGTCTTCACCCCTGAGACATTGAATTCTTGCCATCTCCTATAAAAATAGAAAGGTATAGAGACTTCTGGAGTGAATTTACTGTTCCCAGAATAACACTGTGCATGTCTGCAAGGTCATGGTTATTCTCGGCTATAGAGGGATGACAACTCAATTACAATTGCTTTGACTGCTGCCTTGGTGGTATGATGTGAGTCAGCTGAAATAGAAACCTTTTGTTTGCTGGTGCAATGCAACATAGACCCCACACACACACAGCCCCTATGTGATGCCCTTTCCAACCACTTCCTCCACAAAATCCTGGACATCCACAACGGCTTCACATCACACACACCCACCACGCATACCCCTCTCTCACCCAACTCAACCCGCATTCAAGACACCCCCACCACACTATCCACATGGACCCCTACCACACACAAAGAAACCGAAAAAAACATGAACTCCATCCACTCCGGTTCCCCCTCCGACCCCTGTCCACACTGCATCTACAACAAAGCTAGCCCTACCATCACCCCCATACTCTATACCATAATCAACTCCTCTTTCGACTCCGCCACCTACCCAGACCCCTGGAAGCATGCGGAAATTACCACTATCCTAAAAAAAAACAAGCCGACCCGGAGATCCTCTCCAACTACCACCCCTTCTCCCTCCTCCCGTTCCCCGCCAAGGTTGCAGAGAAATTAGTCAACACTCGCCTATCCCACTTCCCCGAAGCAACCAACACCCTTGACCCCTCACAATCTGGGTTCCGCAAGAACCACAGCACAGAAACCACCCTCATCGCATGCACTGACGACATCAGGACCAAAGTTGACAAAGGCGAGACCGTCGCACTCATCCTCCTAGACCTCTCCGCAGCTTTTGCCACCACACACTCCGCACATGCCTCCACAACATAGGAATACACCACAAAGCCTTAGACTGGCTCTCCTCCTTCCTCACTGACCGAACCCAGAGAGTCCACCTCCTGCTCTTCCACTCCAACACTACCAAGATCACCTGCGGAGTCCCCGAAGGGTCCTCCCTCAGCCCCACACTCTTCAACATCTACATGATCCCCCCTAGCCAACATCCTCCGAGCACACGGAATCACCATCCTCTCATATGCAGATGACACCCAACTCATCCTCTCCCTCACCCGCAACCCCACCACCGCCAAAACCAACCTACACACCACTCTCCTAGACACCGCCAACTGGATGACCACTAACCATCTCAAGCTCAACTCAAACAAAACCGAAGTCATCATCTTTGGCCCCAACAAAACCACATGGGGCGAATCCTGGTGGCCCAACGCCCTAGGCCCCACACCCACCCCCGCAACCCATGCACGCAACCTCAGCATCATCCTCGACCCCTCCCTCTCCATGACACAGCAAATCAATGCTCTAACCTCCTCCTGCTTCCACACACTCCGCACCCTAAAAAAATCCTTCAAATGGATCCCCCCAGAGACCAGAAAGACAGTCACCCACGCACTCATCAGCAGCAGACTGGACTACGGCAACGCCCTCTACGCCGGCACCACATTCAAACTCAAACACAAACTCCAAAGAATCCAGAACACAGCTGCGCACCTCGTCCTTGGCCTCCCCCGCCACAAACGAATCTCACCACACCTCAAATCCCTACACTGGCTCCCCATAGACAAGAGAATCACATTCAAGATCCTCATCCACGCACACAAATCCCTCCACAACACCGGCCCAACCTGCCTCAATGAAAGAGTAAACATCCACACTTCCACATGCAACCTCCGATCAGCCATGCTCGCGCTAGCCACAGTCCTCCGCATCCAGCACACCACCACAGGAGGCAGGTCTTTCTCCTACCTTGCCCCCAATACCTGGAACTCCCTCCCCACCGACCTTCGCAAAACCAAAGACCTACTGGTCTTCAGAAAGAACCTCAAGACTTGGCTGTTCGACCAGTGACCCTCCCTGACCCCCCCACCCCCAGCGCCTTGAGACCCTCACGGGTGAGTAGCGCGGTCTACACATTTCTTTGATTGATTGATTGATTGAACTATGAACACAAATTTGCAAGATGGAATAGATATTGCTAAAGGTATAGAAAACACTGCAATAACCCTAAAAGAAATGGAAACTTCTCAAGAATCTCTTAAAACTACTAATGTGATCAATGATCTCAATGAATCTATGGAAGAGTGTAAGATAAAAGATGTAAAACAAAAACTTAAGGCTAAACGTTATAAATTAAAGTATTTCAGATGTAGTAATGCCAGTCACTTGGACAAAAACCGAAAGGGTCTGAGTACGAGTGTGGTGGGCTGGACCGCTGCCAATGCGGTAGTCCGATCTCCACATTACAACCCTGGTAGTTGGACCACCAGCAAACTGTCAGCTCTGCCAGGATCTCAGATGCCGGTGGTCTGGAGGATGGTGGTGGTCCTAATCCGCCAGGGCAGTGCTGGAGAACTTATGTTCAATGATGTAGAGAGCAGGTCCAGTACTTCTCTTTCCCATGCAAGAAGCAACAGGCAGCAGGCCAACACAGCAGAGCAGGTAGCAAAGTGGCAGTCCCTCCTGGCAGCACAGCAGATCTTCCTCCTGGCAGAATGTCCTTGGTTCCAGAGTTCTCATCTGGTGGGGATTAGGGTCCACTACTTAGACCCAGTTGAGCTTTTGAAGTGTGGGGGACTTCAAAGAGAGGCCTTTGAAGTGTCCTTCCTTCCCGGGCTCCAGACACTTTACAGGGATTTATATAGCTCTTTGTGTTGGGAGAGCACAGAGTTTTCTGGTGTAAGTGTCAGCTCCTCCTTGCTATCTAGCCCCCGAAGGCCCATCAGCCTGCTGATGGGCCATAAGGATACAAATGACACACGCCCCAGCTCCCTTTGTGGGTGACTGTCTAGAGGGAATGCTCAAGGCCCAGCTGTCACCCACCACAAATGGGCTTTATTCCGTATTCAGAGACAGGCAGAGGCACAGAATGGTTCAAGTAAGAAAAAGCCAACTTTCTAAAAGCGGTATTTTCGGACTTACAATTTAAAACCAGACTTTACAAAACATTGTGATTTTAAATTGTGAGTCCAGAGACACGAAACTGCGCATTTCTATCTTGTTCCGATTGGAAATTACACTTATAAGATATTTTAATTCAATCCCAATGTTAACCTTTGGGAGAGATAGGCTTTGCAGTAGTAAACAAATTTTATAGTTTTTTACTACCAGGACATATTAAACTTAAAAGTACATGTCCAACTTTTTAAATGTATTGCACCCTGCCCTTGGAGTTAAAGAGGGCCTATCATAAGGGTGGGTACATTCACTGGGTCAAAATGGCAGTTTAAAACTGTCCATACAGGCTCTGCAATGGCAGGCCTGAGACATGTTTAAGGGGGCTACTGAGTGGGTGGCAAAATCAGTGCTGCAGGCCCACTAGTACCATTTAATGTACAGGCCCTTGGCACATGTAGTGCACTTTAATAGGTCATTACAAATAAATTAAATATGCCAATGTGAATGCACCAGTATTACCAAGTTCAGAGTACAGAGCATCTGCACTTTAGCACTGGTTAGCAGTAGTAAAGTGCCCAGAATCATAAAGCCAGCAAAAATGAGGTCAGAAAAACAGGAGGTCAGAAGGCTAAAAGCCAGGGGAAATCACACCAAGGATGCCAGGTCTAACACTGTCCCAAAACCAATGAACTTGTAAAGCAGGAGAACAGGATAATTTAAGAATCCATTCAGTTGACCCACACTATGGATAAGCCCATCACTGAATCTTTATAGAACATGCTATTGTCCTACTACACCCCCCTCAGTACAATGACATGTACATATCCATTAACATCTCTGAAAGGCAGGAAACATGGTTTGAAACTGACCAGCGGTTCCATAGAAAAGTTGAAGAGTGTAGGAGAGATGGTGGATGCTTGAGAGACTCCACACCTAACCAGGGACTTGTTAGATAGTAAGTCGCCCTCTTTGATTCATAGTGAGTGATTTTGGAGAAAAGAGGTGAACCATTTTAGGATGTTTCCAGACAACCCATTCTACGTTCCAATAGCTTTAACAGAGTGCTGTGGACTGACCATGTTGAATGCCAAAGAAATGTTGACAAGGATGAGTAGGCAAGAGATATTGTTGAGCAAGTTGAATGGATTAATGTGCTGACAGATTTGGTTGTGTACACATTTTCCAACAGTTTGGGATGAATGGGATGTTTGAGACATGATGAAAATTATTTAGGTCCTTTTGTTGTTCAACAATTTTGAAGATATTACGTGGCTGTTTTTTGATGTTATCTAGTTTGGATCTGAGGAAATCTTCTATGGAAATCCATATGCTCTTTTTGTAGTTGCTTGTTCGCTCCAACAGTTGTTTTAGATGAGTCACAGAGGGATCATGCCTCCATGATCTCTCTGCTAAGCTTATTGTCCTTTATTCATCATTTAAGTGCTGATTTTTGCAAGGGTATGCTATTTTGTTTTTCTGCCTTTTGAGAAGGAGTGGGGCTACTACCTCCATTATGTGTGTCATTGTTTGGTCATAGTGGACAGTCAGTTCCTGCACTCCCGGCAATCCACTCATGGCACGGGATTCCTCTAACGAAAACAGGCAAGGTCCTCTCTGTTTAATATTCTAGTGTCCCTTGTCCAGTGTTTGGGTTTGAACCCTTGGTCTCTAGATTTCTGTATGCTTTCTGTGATGTGGAATAAGCTTTGATGATGGTCTTACCAGTCATTTGGGATTATAGAGTCAATATTTATGGCTCCTTCCTTGGATATGATTTGATCAAGTGTAGCAACTTATGGCATGAATTGTGCCTGGGCAGGCTTTCACAAGTTTTTGATTGGTAAGGACGTAAGTTAAAGTGGACATCTGTGAGACATCCTCATCATTCTTGTCAAGGTTGAAATCACCTAGAAAAATGGTGTTCAGGTGTAGCAGGTAGTGTACTGTGATTGCTTCCATTATTCTTTTGAAGAACAGTTGGTTGTCTCCTGGAGGGTGGTATATAGAGTGTAGTTTTGTTAGTGATCTGCTTGCTGTGAAGATTGCAACTCTATTTGGAGGAGGCCAGTTTATCCACTGAGGAGGAATATATGTGTAGGGAGACTTGGTGAATGACTGAAATCCCTCTTCTCTGCTGCTGTGGATGGTCTAGACGTTTGATGGTGAAGTTTGGGGGTGCTGGTAAATCCATCAGGGAGGTGGAAGACTGATTTAGCCAAGTTCCAGTCAGGAATATCAGTTCTCTCCAGCTCATGATAAAGGATAGCTTCTGCAATGTCTGTGGCATGTTTTGCTGCGGATCTGCAATTGTGTAATAAGCATGTAGGGCCATCAACAGCTTATGGTGGGAGATTGCGGGCCAGATGAAGCAAAGGGTTTTTCCAATTTTGTGTCAATGGGAAAATGTGTTCGTACATATGGCCCTGCATCTCCTGGTACAAGCAGGATTAAAATTAGGTTTCCATCATTTACATTCTATCCTTGCCTCATGGCCTACAAGAGATTATGCTAACCACTACCGGTAAGATATATGTTGGCAATGTGGAGGTTACAAGACTTCCTAGCAGGTACCATGTAGGATTCCAATGTCAGCTGTGGATAGCTGACTGCATGGTCTCTTGGGTTGGCAGGTATCATTGGGTACAGGTATGGACGGTCATGGTTGAGTATGGGAGTCTGGTATTGTAGGGGAGCGGCATTTGGGAGTGGGTGACAGCCCATGATTAAAGCATGTCCTCTAGTTTAGCCTGTAAAGCCAGTTTTAGATTTGTAATGATGATTTTTAGCTCTTCATTACGTTTGTTGATTTTATGCTCCCACTAATTGACATTGTGGAGCCATGGTGTGGTGGGGTGTTGCCTGTGGTGAAGGGTGTTCCTAGGGGAGGTCCGGTTGAGTTGACGTACCTGGTGGACCTCTTGGTGACTTGATCTGTGTTTGGGGTGTTGGATCTTTTGTTGCCTATGTTGGAAATTTTCAGAGGTGAAGGTGTCCATTTGATGGTTGAGTAAGTGCCTGTCTCCATTTTGGGGGTTGGGGGCTGTCTGCCATGGTGGAGTGGGCAAATAAGTATAGGGGAAACATCTTGTGGATTGGGAGGGCCTAGTAGACTGCCACCCTGCCCTACCTTAGTGGGGCGCAGTGTGCAGTTGGGTTGAGATTTTTGCTGATGTTGGTGTGAGGCAGAACCTGGTATTTTGTTTCTAGGGGTCTGAATGGGGATTGTCAGTCAATGACTGTGCTGATCGATGTGCTGTCTCTGCAGAATGAAGGTTCAGTAAGGGGAATGATCTTTGGGTATTGACTAATTTGGTTTCTAGGAATGGAATATGCCATCTAGCTGAGGCTTGGTGAAGGGCTGTGTCAGTTAGGCTGGAGACCTGTTCATAATGGCAGGAATCGGGTCCAAAAATTTCCAGCTGTTGAGTCCCACTGGAGTCTGTGACAATCCAAGTGTCATCTCCATAGAGCAATGGCTCGGTGTCAAAGGGTGGCCTTGGGTTTTAACTCCATTTGTTCTTGGAATGAGTGGAAGCTCTGCCTTGTGGGGGGAGCAGACGTACTGCAGCAAGGATACAGGCATTCTTCCAAAGTTCTGTGGGCTTTTAGCTTGTGGAAAAACCTAATGTAAGGTTTCCAAATTTGTATCTGATGCTTGAACAAGGATATTGCAATTCCTTTAAAATGCTATAATGGCCTCCACATTAACAAGCATTTTCAATGCAACGGGTCTCGCATTTGTTCGAGTTAGAGTTATTACCGTTGTAAAGCAAAAATAAACGCAGCGCAATTGCGCTATATAAAATGCAGCGCGATTGCGCTGTGTGGAAAATAAACAGATAAAGTAGTCCGGACCCCAGGCTGAAAACATCGAGCCTGGTATGTTTTTGGTACTTTACTAGTGCTGTGTAGGTGGGCTAAACACTGGAAAAGGCATGACGTATGAATGCCTTTCACAAATGAAAGCAAGCGGATTTTAAAAGGCATGCCCACAAACCAATGTAAGTGACTGACGTGGCATGGGTGTGGTCTCAAGCTCAAACAGAGATTACAGAATGGACGGAGCACTTTGTGCTCGCCCATAAAAAGGGGAAGGGTGTGATGGAGAGTTTGAGCCCATGGGTATTTTATTTTAGTTCAAGACATTCGGAAGTGTGTTAAGCGAGTCTCTCTACTGGGTTGCGCAGGTGTGAAAAAGATGACATATTTCAGGTCTCCTTTCCCATACAGAAATATGAAACAGAGATGAGCATTTCTGGAAGGTCTTTCAGGAGTCTGTGCTTGAAAGTATTTGCTGCAGTCTTAGGGCCTGATGGTACTGGATATTCTTTCTGCCGAAATATAAATCCTATTTTATCCTATGGGATTTATATTTTGGTGGACGGGATATCCGTCACCGTTGTGATGGAGCAACCCATCCACCAAGATCTAAATCAGGCCCTTTGTGCGGTTCAGAGTGCAGCTTATTTGGAAGGGATTCAAGCCTGTTTTTTCCAGCCTTTTAGCTGGTACAGCAACCCTGACCAGTCATAATGCTGATTAGAATGGCCTGTTTTGAGAGGAGGCAATGATTTGGTCTGACTCCAGGCATATTGGTGCTAAGATGGACGGCACTATTGGCCCAAGAACTTGGTCATCCATTCACTAATGTTGGGGCTATGCATACCTAAATTCAGATGAACACAATCAGATGATGATCAGTTCTTGTGATTGTTTAGAAAACAACTTCCCAATTTGTGTTATGAGTATTATGTTGACTAGGATGTTGTGGATGGGTCATACATTTCTGAGAGGTATGCGTGCTCTTCTTTGGGGTTGGCAAGCAATTGGAAGAAAACTAAGCAATGGCTTGTATAATTAAAAAACAGGCTCCTGGTTCTACATTTTCATGTGGCGGGAGCTCTTTATCTTGATTGATGGAAACAATTAGTTGGAGAAAGTCTGGTTATGATTTGTAGAATTGTGCTCTAAGTCTCACGAAGCAGCCCAGTCGTGTAACTGTTTCGCTTACAAGGTAGTGATTTTGTTTTAGCAGGATATTACTCAATCCTCACTATGCCTGGACCTGGTTCCTGGGGCCACTCTTATGTCCTTGGATAAAGTTATTGCTGGTAAGGTTTGTGGACCCAGCCAGTCTAGACAACTCAGTACTATATTTGATTTAATAAGCAATGTAGTGTGGGTAGTTAACTATTTGCTATCTTAACTGGGATCGAGAACTAAACTCCCTTAACAGCCCTCTGCTTTCTATGCCCAAGGCATTCTCAAGATAGTGAATCTTCATAGAGCACAAGGCAGCCACTAAAAAGATGGATTAGTATTGCATTGAATACACTTTAGACAACAAACAACGTATGTACCTTTGATATGCAACACATTTTGTAATCATTTCAATATGGCCGTCATTTACAATAAGAGTAGAGAGTTTGGGAAACCCTAACAAACACAGAAAAGAGAGATAAGGAAGCCCGTCTAAAGTAGTAAAATTATCTGTTAAATTCAGAAGAAAGCATACTAAGTGATATCGAGGGTCACTTTGAAATCTATTACATGAGTAGTAACTCTTATCACCAGTGGGCAAGCAATGGGCCACCAATGTCCAGCAGCCCAAATGGCTTGATTCCATCACAGCTGAGCGAGAATGTGAAATGATTAAAAAATAGTGCACACCTCATACATGCCAGGGTCTTTTAGGCGTTGGAAAACTATAGCTTCTGTCTGGAAAGTAATGGCAAGTTATCAGTGTCCTTGGTTACTTGAATACTTGCTGCCAAGGGAATAATAACGCTCGTTGTTAGCATGCAATGACAGAACAGATTGGAGGGTGTGTTGGACAATTGATATTTGAACGAAGCACTATGAACATGTTTGTTATATTTGAGTTTTATGTAGAATTTTTGTAATACCAATCACTGCCTATGATAAAGAACGCTCAGTGCTTAACGCATGCTATTTTCAAAAAGTGAATCAAAGGTCTGTTATTTCTATGTTCAATTGTCATTGTGATGTAATAGTGATGACACCAATTACATACGAAAGTGAGCTTTAGTATACTAACCCTATGCTCTTAGTGTGGTTAAACACTGAATTGTGTTCTTTCCCATACTAACACACTGCGCTGATTAATCCCTGAATATTTGAGAAATCTAAATACTTAAAAAATCATTTTAATTTTTTATCTCCTGTTATATCTGTATGATTGTGAGTGTGATTGTGTTTTAGACAGTCTCATCAAGACCCAACGAGCAAGACGTACACTGAATTTCTGGAACACTTTAGCTAGGTCTTCCATTGTGGCCACATTGACGTTGGAACAAGGTAGGAATACATGTAGATAGTATAGAAGGCAAAACATTGTATCTGGTTGTAGGTTCCATACTGTTTCTTGAACATCCCTAGAGAGAGGGGTGAGCCATCAAAAGCAGGAAAGGGGACCCTCACGGGTACACGTAGTTTGTGGGAATTGGCAAAGAGTAGTTTTAGTATATCGGTTACATGAAAAGTGTTATTTGACTAAATGTTTAATTCATCATAGGAGATATCTGCTCTTCGTAGACCACCGCTAGCCATCCTGATCCTGCCAGGTGACATCAGTGTTTCTCTTTCTCATCCATTCCCTTTTCCCCGGAATTTTCCCGTGCCAATCACGTACATGTATGTGGGGGACACGCAACATCTAGGTAGAGTTGGGAACAAGCAACGTGGGTCAGCATTGTGTCTCCGTGGGATGAACAGGTTAGTGTTTGACAAATGTAACATAAATACGGATTTAATTGAGTGTATTCATAAAAACAGAAACTAAAATAGCCAACCCCAACCCATAAACCATGACTAGGCTTGAGAGAAACAAATCAACTGGGGAATATGAATAACCTGGACTCAATATTTCTACAGACGTATACAAGTTTATATCTAGTTTGTAGACACACCACTAACAGTTGATATGATTGTACAATCTCAACTGTGGATGAATTATTCACTGATCCAATTCCACCTGCTCATCATGAAATACTAGTCACCCTTTTGCAACAACACTTTAGGCAGATCAAAGAGAGGAAGAAAGTGAACAAGATGGAGTACACTTATGTCTTAGAGTTCCCGTGCTTGAACTATACTCTTCATAACGACTGAACACTAAGGAAAATAAGCAAAGAAGGAAACCTGATTCCACTGCAATAATGAACATTGTTTAGAAACCCAACCACCAGATTTGACTGAATGGGGAGCAGCACGTACACAGAAGCTGGTGATGCAAAATAATGCAATGCAAATAGGGCAAGAAGCAGAATGAAACAGCACTGAGGGAGCTGAAAGGACTGCAAAGACCCCTCATTGCAGAGACTGCACAGCAGCAGTCAGGAGCAAGAGGGAGCAGTGAGCCATGGGACTCCAATAGTAAAGATAGCGAGGCAAGATGGACCAGACTCACCAGTGTCCTCACCAGGAATTAAGAACCTTCTTGAGTAGAAGCTGCCCGCTTGAGGAAACTAGACTGAGGTAGCATCCCTCAATGCCAGAAACTGATAACACACATGGCATAGGGTCATGATTAGCTATGAAGGCAATGGGTTGGCTGCAGAACGAAGGCACACAAATGGTAGAATGTCCATCTACAGCCATCAAAATGTAAACAAAGAAAAAGTGATGATAGACACTTGAACAGAATGGACCTCATCATACGTGAGAGCTGGACATAATGTAAAAGACTGCGCAAAGTAAGTGACAGGGATGGATCTTCTTACCTAATGCCATATATAGGGACAACAACTGCCACTGAAATGGAAGGGAAAATGGCTGTAGAGACTACAATAGAAAGTGTCCTAAAGTAACCAAAATCTTGCTCTCCTATGACTAATCACGTATTTATTAACTGTTATACCAAATGACATAAAGGGAAAGGAGCTCATGAAGCTGTGCAAATACACTGGAGACACCCAGGAGAAATAGAACACATAAAACTGACCAATCTTGTGGTGAACCACACATATCATGTAAAGGAGACATGTTGAGAAAATGGGCCAGGAGGTGATTAGTGAAATAATTCCATTAAAATCCCACCACCTACACCAGCTCACTCTATCCTTCAGACAGAAGCATATACAGTGATAAAGGCCACACTAATTAGTTTGCCACCAAGATTTCAGCCCCATTCAAAGCTCAGGGCCATCATGATGGTCCAAAAGGAAACTATGTTCAAGGTGGTAAATGCAGGAGCTTTTGCAGCATTTAAGAGATGTCTTAAAATGTGAACAAAACAACAACAAAGTGAGGATTTTTTTCATGCAATATAGTGCTGCACAATCAGATTCACTACCTTTCCAGGATGTAGTAAAGAACCCGTTGTTAAAGGAGTGGAAGGACATTGACAAAAACCTGGTTCTCCAGATATTTGTCAAAATGTTATACACAAGAAACTTTTCACGAAGTATTTCCTCAAACACCAATATTAAATTTAATTCTAGACGGTATGAGGAGCTGCACTCTTTGACAAATCCCGGTCACAGGGAAAACAAAGATTACATAGCCAAAAATCTTCACTATATGGAAGAGAAAGTTGGTGGCAGAATATGAATCTTGTATTCAGAATGGAAGAAGACAGTTCAAGACCCATGAGTTCTCCAGATTGTCTGACACGGATATCATGTAGAATTCATGCAAAATCCTCCAAAGAAACATGACATACTAACCCCACTCCCCAGAAGAGATGCAAAAAAAACAGGCAATGATTTCAGGAATACAATGTGTAATATAAAAAGGAGCAATTTTGCCAGCTCCACCTGTGCAGAGAAGGTCTGGTTTTTATTCCATTATCTTCTTAATGTGTGGTACTGCAGACACTGTAGTGCAGTGATTCCTCTTGTTCCTGCACAGAAATTCTCAAGGAGTGATAGTAGGCTCTTTTCTAGCTGAATCTCGCATATTAATTTGCTGAATCCTCCACAAAAGCACAATCACGCACATCACAACGACCAAAACACCACAAAAAAAACACACACCTGAATGTTGCACACAGCAACACAATTCAAAACACACAACAGACATCAGACCTACACGCACTTGGCGCACTCAGACAAAACCACATGACCCACTCCAGTTCCCTCCAGCTCAACCAGCCAATCCAATCTCACACACACACACATACTGACTCACTTACACAACTGGACTCACAACATCACAGGTTCAGATTCACTTGCAATGTGCACACATAGACACGGTGACAAATGTGATGCTATTATTATTGTGATACCAGCATTCATTTGGCAATGAATACTGACACCATAATAACAACTGTGTATGTTTGCGATATGTATCTTGTATCAGTGTGTCTCCACCAATCAATGACACAAATGTGTTCATGACATATGCATGTCAAAGGTATTTTAATAAAATACCTGTGGCATGTTTATTTCTGCAGAGGTCCTGAGTGCATGTGCAGTGCCCACACAACGTACATCCCTACCTTTCAGTCAAGCAATGGCAGAGTCGTATGTCCCCCATGGTCCAGTGGCAGCAGCGAAAGCAGATGATGTCCAGTCGGGTACAGTCCGAAACAGAAGTGAAATGTGGAAAAAGGTAGGATTTGTGCCTCTTCCCCCTCCAATCCATCAACTCAGGTGTGAAAGTCGGATAGCCACAGTTGGCTTGGCGGTAAGGCACATCCAAATCTGCTTGGTAGTAAAGGTGGATAGAGTCTTGCCGTCAGCCCCTATTCGCAAAGCCACCATCGAGGCAGCTGGAGATTCCTGGTGGAGGCACTCTTTCACCTATGGTCCCCCCAACATCTAAATTGGACGGGTGGACTGCCCAGGAGGCGGATGGCTTTTCTGTGGTTCTCAGTCTTGCTTTTAGTAATGGCATATCTGAGGTAAAAACTGGATAGTAACACATTGGTTAAAACCAAATCCGGACAAGGCCAATTACTTGCCATCACTGAAAACATCTCTCTCTGGAACTTTGGCCTGCTGAACTAGACCAGAGCCCCATGTGTGCTGTATATATAAAGAACTTTGGGTCAATGTTGATGCCAGTCTGCAATTAACCAACCACTTCTCCTTAGTTACTTCCTAAAGTACTGTTCAATCTTGGATGTGTCTGTCACAACCTCCACTGCTTCTCCTTTGGAGGACATTAAGCAGTTATCTCAGCAGTACAGGCTTCAGGCTCGATTACTGTAACTCCATCACAATGGGCATAAATATTCTCTTAATTACAGACTGTAAATTATTGAGAACTATGCAGCCTGACTTATCACTTCTGTCCCTTGTTTCTGCAATACCATATCTTTACTTAAATGTCTACCCTTTAACATTCTAAGCCTCATTCACAAATCCATAACATAACATATTGCGATAACTACTGTTCTTAGTTACAGCAGAAACCTACAACAGGGTATGAAGCACAGTAAAAGGCAAGCAAGGCAATCTACTAGGCGATCACAGAATTGGCCCCACAAATAATGTGCCCTGTCCCACTTCAAACCATTGTGAAGATCCTAAATCACTCATTGACAAAAATATTGTAGTAATCCAGAAAATAAGTCAGGCCTTAAAATAAAAAAGACTATCCTCTCAACAGCAAACAAAGAACTTACAACCACTATGTTGGTAGAATTAGAGTATCAGCACTTCCAGTTTATCCTTGCCAAATAATGCACAAAAGATTTGCGTTGCAACACTGCATCCAAAAGCAGGAAGTAGTTCTAAAAGCCTTTCAGACATGTTAGTGTAACCCTTCTAATGATGAGGTCCACACCATCCCTAAGGACCTCCCCGACTATCAGCCTATATCCACCCTCTACCCACCACCAGCGAGGTTCTGGACTGGGCCACCTGAAAACACCCAAGACACTTTTTAGGTCTCACCAACAGAGTGCATGCACTGTGCTGCAAGACATACTGATTACAATTCAGTTGGCTTACAACCCGCTCACAGTATATAATCAGTTTTTTTTTTTTCTCACTTTCATTTGCAATATTTTGATTGTTTAGCTCCCATAGGCTTCCCATGCATTTTATATTGGCCCCTCCCAGAAGCATGGACCAAGTAACTGTGTTCCTGCTTGTTTTTGTTCTTCCTCATCTTTTTGCAACACACTGATTTTTTTATACGCGCTTCAGTATTATTCCTGAACGTGTAATGTACTTTCTTACTTTTAACACATGCATACAGCTTCATATATATATATATAGCTTTCACCCTATCTGCCATCTTCATTGATGCTTTTGTTCACAACTGTGCTACTCTATTGATTCTCTTTGTTACTGCATTCTACGTCACTCTACGCCACTCCACTCCATGCCACTCCCCTCTACTCGATGCCACTCCCCTCTATTCGATGCCACGCCACTCTACTATACGTCTCCCCACCCTACTGTATCCCACTCAACTCCACTCTAGGCCACTAGACTGCTCTATACACTACTCCACTCTACTCAACACCACTTTAGTTAATGCCACTTCTCTCTACTCTGTGCCACTCTACTCTAAGCCACTCAATTCTATTATTTGCCACTTCATTCCACACAATGGCACTCTATTGTACTCTGCTCTATGCCACTGTACTGTACACCACTATATGCCACGCCACTCCAACCCACTGTACACCACTCCAATTCACTCTACTTCACTTTAAGCCACTCTAGTCTACTCTATTCCACCTCACTCGATGCCACTCTGTTTCATGCCCCTCTACTCTACCCTACTCCGCTCTACTGTATACCACTCCACTGTGCACAATGTCACTCTATGGCACTGTGCGTCACTCCACTCTACTCGCAACTCCACTGCACTCTACGCCAGTCTATTCTACACCACTCTATTTCACGCCACTCCACTCTGTCACTCCACGCCACTCTACGCCACTCCACTCCACTCTACCCCATGCCACTCTATGTCACTCCAAGCCACTACAGTCTTTTTTACTCTATGCTAACTGTACGCTATGCTGTGCCACTCTACGCTATGCCACTCTACTCCACTCCACTCTAATCCACTGCACTCTACAGCAATCTGTACCATTAAACATCACTCTACTACATGCCATTCTATTCTTTACCACTCCACTCTATGCCACTCTAAACTATGCCACTCCACTCTACTGTACTCTACTTCACACCACTTCACTCTATGCCACACCACTCTAATCTACACCACCCCACTCCAATCCACTGTATGCCACTCCATTCCACTCTATTAAAATCTAATCCACTCAACGCCACTTTATTCTCTGCCACTGTGTGTCACTTCACTCTACACCACTATACTGTATACCTCTCTACTCTATGCAGCTCTATGCCACTCCACTATACCCTATGCCACTTCACTCCACACAATGCTACTATATGCCACTTCACTCTATGCCACTCTATTCTACACCATTCCATTCTACTGTATGCCACTCCACTTCATACTATGCCACTCTATTTTACGCCACTTTAAGCTATGCCACTCCACTTTACTTTATTCCACTCCACTCTATGCACTCTACTCCACCCTAAGTCACTCTATATTGCTCTGCTCTCTGCCACTTTGGCACTCTAGTCTATGCCACTCTACTAAACACAACTCCACTCCACACAATGCCACTTCATGGCACACTATGCCACTCCACTCTGTGCCACTCCACTTCACTCTACGTCACTCTGTTCAATGCAACCCTACTCTACACCACTCCACTCTATGCCACTCCACTCTACGCTAATCCAATCTTTTCCAAGTCACTTCACACCACCCTACTTCATTCCCCTGTAATCTATGGAACTCAACTCCACGTCACTCCACTGCACACAATGCACTCCACAGTAATCTATGCCCCTCCATGTCACTTAATTCTATGCTACTCTATGCCATTCCACTCTATGCCAGTCCACTATATGTCAGTCCACTCTACTCTACACCACTTCACTCCACTCCATTCCATCCAACTCTATGCCACTCTACTTCATGCTACTCTATTCTATGCTACTCTATTCTATGCCACTCCACTCTATGCCACTCTACTCCACCCTATTCCACTCTACTCTATGCCACTCTATACCACTCTACTTGAGTCTACGTTAATCTTCTCTTTGCCACTTTATGCCACTCCACTCTACACCACTCTGCTCTATACCACTTCATGACACTTTGCTCTACTCTGATCTACACCTCTCCACTCTACACTACACCACTTCGCTCAATGCCACTTAACTCTATTTCACTTTACTCCATGCCGTTCTAATCTATGCCACTCCATTCCGTACACTGCCACTCCACTCTATGCCAGGTACCTTACTCCATCCTATGCCACTCCACTTCAATCTACAGCATTCCATTTCACTGTACACCACTCTATAGTTACTCTATGCCACATTATGCCACTCCATTCTATGCCATTCTAATTTATGCAACTCTACGCCACTCCAATCTGTCTCCCTCTACTCTAAGCCAATCTTCACTCCACATAATACGACTCAATGGCACTCTACAGCACTCCACTGTATCCCACTCCATTCTATGCCACTCTTTCCTACGCCACACCACTCTACTCTACAACACTCCACATCACTCTATGTCACTACACTCTACTCCATGCCACTCTACGATGCTCTACTCTACTCTATGCCACTCTACTTTATTTGACGCCTCTGCACTCTTCTCAAAACCACTCTATGCCATTCTACTGTACTTTACTGTAATCCACTCCACTCTACTTCACACCACTCTACACAATGCCACTCTATGGCAATCTATATCACTCCACACAACTCTAATCTACTGTAAGCCACTCCACTCTACACCCACTCTACTCTACTTCACTTCACACCACCCCACTTCACTCCACTGAACTCTATGCCATGACACTCTAGTATACACCAATCTACGCCACTCCAGTCCATTGTAGGTCACTTCATTGCACTCTACTCCACTCCAGGCCATTTTATGCCACTGTACTCTATGACACTCTGTGCAGCTCCACACTATGTCACTCTACTCTATGCCATTCTACTCTACGCTATTCTACTTTAAGCTACTCCACACAATGCCACTCTGAGGCACTCTACGCCACTCCACTTTATGCCACTCCATTTCACTCTAAGCCATTCTGCTCTACTCTACGCCATTCAACTCTACTCGATGCCACTTCACTTCACTTCACTCCACACCACTCTACTCTATGCCTCACCACTCTGCTCTATGCCACTCCATCCCACTCTACTCTATGCCACTTCGCTCTATGCCACTCCACACCACTCCACACCACACAATTCCACTCTTTGGCACTCTACATCACTCCACTTTATGTCACTCTATGCCACTCTATTCTACTCTATGCCACCCCATGTCACTCTGCGCTACTCCATGTCACTCTACTCCATGCCATTCTATGCCACTCTGCTCCACTCTACTCTATGCCATGTCACTTTACTTTATTCTATGCCACATCACACCAATCTACTCTACACCACTCCACATCACTCTATGCTACGACACTTTACTCTATGATGCTCCACTCTACCCCTCTCCACTCTACTTTATTCTACGCCACTTTACTGTACTCTACACCACTCTACTCTGTGCAGCTCTACTCCACTCCACTCTAATCAACTCATCAGGCAAGATAAAAGAAAACTTTATGTTAACGTGACACAGAGACTATGACTTGCACAGCCAAGTTCAAGAGCCCGAATTTCAGAACTCCAATATGATGAAAACCACAAAGGTGTGAAAATACAACATCCAGTTGGAACAATGGAAAGGTCATTTCTTCATCAAGTACATGGTGTGATGTTGATCAGGAGATGCATGGTGTTACACATATATTAGGCATCTAACCAATCACAGTAAAACTACATTTAATGATGGCAGCGTGATACAAGATAACACAAGTGTGACCTTCACATTACTCAGACTATTGGGACTTTCCAAGGTGTTACCAAACCAGTATCTTCATAACCTCTCCTCAGACCTATGTGAACATCCAGATGTCTGTCTGTTGCTGGGCAAAAGAAGCAATGCATGTCACATGGGGTGTCTCTTTTATGCAAGCCTTGCATGACAAGCTATCTGTCAGGGTTAATTTAGTAAAGGTCATCCAAATGTTTGTATATGTTTTTCAAGCCTTTCATCATTGAGTATCACAGGATGAGGTCAGGCCTGGGGAAGTATAAAATGGATTCTTTAGCCAGTTTCCACATTACCTTCTCTGATAATCAATGATGGAATGGTGTTCCCAATCCTCCTGGAACTGTCTTGCACCCGTCAGTGTTTAGGTCTAGATATTATGTCTGGTATGCATGCTGTTGCTATCGTGGGAATCATTACTATTGCTATCTTGCGTCATCCTTTGCACCTCTTGCTCAAACTTAAGCGAATACCTGATATATCATTATATGTGGTTTTTTGTGTAATCAATGTTGCACATGGGACATTAACAACACTCTAGATAGTCATTAGTTACTATCTGTTGTGTGTGTAATTAGGAACAAATATTTGTCTCCTCCACCTGAAATCTGGGAAGCAAAGTCGGGCCACTACTTACTAGTCTAGTCTTAATCTAACAACAACCCATTCCTCCTATTATTATTCCTATACTTGTACTTGATATTATGCTTTGTTATCAATGACAACTCTTATTTGACAGGAAATGGAACGTTGATGCTGTTCTGTGTCTTTCACAGCTATAGTTGGTAAAGGTGATGTATAATACTATTCTGTATTTTTTTATTCACTAAGCACTGTTGGAGCAGGTGTGCGCAAACCTCAAATGACATAATAACTTTGCATCATACTTCACTTTCAATTTAACATTCTTCTTTTTCCCTCAAAGCATGTTTGCTAATTTCTGTGGTGCTTGCTTGTATTGATAATTTGGGAAAGAAGTTCAAGGTTGCAAAGTTCAAATTCTCAGTGTCATTTAATGATCCTATTTTGAAGTAAGAGAGATCTGTGGGAAATCAGCAGACATCATGAGAAGTAGCACAAAGAAAACTACTGGTACCCATAGCCGTTTCCTGATGGGCCTTGAAGAGGAATCGGACATTGTTGCCTTATTGAATTTCAAAAGAGAATACCAAAATAATTTCCTATACCTTATATTTTGCCCCATAGGTCACCAATCCTTGAGGCAAAAAGGTATTGTAGAATGGATGCCAGGTACTCTAAAACGGAAGGTTTAGTGAGGTATTTTAGCCAGAACTGCAGGCGATGAAAGTTGTGAAGTTGAAGGTAACA
This sequence comes from Pleurodeles waltl, assembly GCF_031143425.1. Classification (NCBI taxonomy): domain Eukaryota; kingdom Metazoa; phylum Chordata; class Amphibia; order Caudata; family Salamandridae; genus Pleurodeles; species Pleurodeles waltl. Next base: position 1,054,410,522 of record NC_090448.1, read on the forward strand.
GTAGGTGAAGTTGATGGTGCCCCTAGTCCTCGCAGTTAAACCCTTTGAAGGAGACAAGGAGATCCTTAAATGTAGCAGTTGTAGAGGGACCCTCTCCCCGGAGTAAATACCTTGTGGTCACAGTACCATTGAATAGCAATCAGTTGTGCCACAGTCAGTAGTACCCCTTCAGCGTGGCACAAAGGATCACCAGCACTTAATGCTCATTTAGGTACTTTTTTTATAAGAACCAATCAGGGCCGCTTACACCCTCTGTCTCTTGCAGGCATTCAGCACGAGCAGCCCTTGTCGAGTGGAGACTGTACCGCGATGGTGATGGAGGGGCCGCCAGTTGTTCCACTAGTTTCTGCTGCTACGGATGCTCATGATCAGCAGCCTCCTTGGTGTGAGAGCTGTGGATCCAGGAGGTCAGTCCCTCCCACTTCAGGGGTGACCCAGGCCCAATCTGCTTGTTGGAGATCATGTCCAGGTGGTGTTGTTTAGCCAGGAATGGCTTGCAGCACGTGACACTGAAGGCAACGCAACATTGCTGTCAAAATGACTTATCAGATACTAACAGCAGAATGCTCGACGTGCATAGACCACCCAAACAGTATTTTAGTTGGTGCTCAGTATGGCCACTTTGTTAAGGATGCTTCTCCTGACCAATGAAGCACGTCATAGTGCATCAATCCAGCACATCCCAGCAGATGCGCAAAACCTTATAAAGGGACAAATCTCATTGTTTTAAGGGGGTAAATGAATTAAATCAATCAATTCACCCCCCTCCTATTTGTGCGCACCTCATTCCACAATCTATTGTACCACCTGTCAGCTGTTACTCATACCAAAAGCTGGATAATCATAATGCATGTAACATACATCATCATTAGTAGCACCATTCCTTTCAACTAATGTAGGCATGATAGTAATATTCACATATCATCCATCAAAGGCACAATCATTATCATTGCAAACCATACATGTACTACATTGGAAACCTGTAACTCAACTAGGTAAGGTTAAAGTGGTGCTAGGGGTAATATGAATCTAAAAATATGTGTTCCCATTTTTTTCTCTTTATAAATCAGGAAAGGGAAGCCCAGTCTAGGTATGTGTGGGAAAGGCTCTCTCCTATGTGTGCAACCACATTCCTCTGAAAGAAGAAAAGTATATTGAAACAGGACATAAATCTGTACACAGAAATAAAATTTCTCTCCCTCTCGTCACTGCCCCACACCTGCGTCATAAAGTCCATAAACACCAATCTTCGCCACCCCACTCCACATGATTCCATTTTATGCCACTCTATTTTATGCCACACCACTCTATGCCACTCTATACTACTCCACTAGAGGCCACTCCACTCTATATCACTCTATGCCACTCTACATCACTCTACTCTATGCCACTTTATGCAATTTCACTCTACTCACACCACTCCACTCTACACCACTCCACTCTATACCAGTCTACTGTATGCCACACAATGTCATGCCACTCTTTGCCACTCTACTCAATGCCATCTACTATATGCCATTCCATGCCACTTCACTCCATGTCACTTTACTGTACACCAATCCACTCTACATCAATCTACTCTGCATCTCTCTACTCTCCACCACTCCCTTCTACAACACTACTCTTCAGAACTCCTGTCTTTGCTACTCCACTTTACACAACTCTATTCTATGTCACTTCACTCTATGCCACTCTACTCTACTCCACTGATCTCCACTCTAGGCCTCTCTACTCTGTGCAACTTTGTGCAACTTTACTCTATGCCACTCTACTCTATGCTACTCCATTCCTTAAAATGCCATTACTCTCTGTGCCACTGCATTCAATGCCATCTACTTTATGCCACTCCACTCCATACCACTCTACTCCACTTCACCCTACACCACCCCATTGTACACCATGCCGTTGTACACCACTCCACTCTATTCTACACCACTATACTCCACTCCAATGCACTCCACACCACTCTACTCCACTTCACTGTATGCCACAACACTCTATGCCACTCTATTCTACACCACTGCATTCTACACCATTCCACTTTACACCACTCTTCTCTACGCCACTCGACTCTACATACGTCTACTATGTGCCACTTTAATCAATGCCACTCCACTCTACATCACTCAATTATACACCAGTCCACTCTATGCCACTCTACTCCACTTTATTCCACTCCACTCTATGCCACTCTAATATATGTCACCCCATTCCACACAATGCCACTCACTTCATGGCAGTCTACTCTATCAAATCAAATCAAATCATTAGCATTTATAAAGCGCGCTACTCACCCGTGCGGGTCTCAAGGCGCTAGGGACAAAGGGGGTGGTTATCGCTGCTCGAACAGCCAGGTCTTTAGGAGTCTCCGGAAAGCGGAGTGGTCCTGGGTGGTCCTGAGGCTGGTGGGGAGGGAGTTCCAGGTCTTGGCCGCCAGGAAGGAGAAAGATCTCCCACCCGCCGTGGAGCGTCGGATGCGAGGGACGGCGGCGAGTGCGAGGCCAGAGGAGCGGAGGGGGCGGGTGGGGACGTAGAAGTTGAGGCGTCTGTTGAGGTATTCCGGTCCCTTGTCGTGGAGGGCTTTGTGTGCGTGGGTGAGAAGTCGGAAGGTGATCCTTTTGCTGACTGGGAGCCAATGCAGGTGTCTCAGGTGTGCGGAGATGTGGCTGTTGCGGGGTACGTCGAGGATGAGGCGGGCTGAGGCACTTTGAATGCGTTGCAGGCGATTTTGGAGTTTGGCGGTGGTCCCAGCGTAGAGGGTGTTGCCGTAGTCCAGGCGGCTTGTGACGAGGGCGTGGGTCACGGTTTTTCTGGTGTCGGCGGGGATCCAGCGGAAGATCTTGCGGAGCATGCGGAGGGTGAGGAAGCAGGCGGAGGACACGGCGTTGACTTGCTTGGTCATGGTGAGAAGGGGGTCCAAGATGAAGCCGAGGTTGCGGGCGTGGTCTGCGGGGGTCGGTGCGGTGCCGAGGGCTGTGGGCCACCAGGAGTCGTCCCAGGCGGACGGGGTGTTGCCGAGGATGAGGACTTCAGTTTTTTCAGAGTTCAGCTTTAGGCGGCTGAGCCTCATCCAATCTGCGACGTCCTTCATACCCTCTTGTAGGTTGGTCTTGGCGCTGGCGGGGTCCTTGGTGAGGGAGAGTATAAGTTGGGTGTCGTCGGCGTAGGAGGTGATGATGATGTCGTGCTTGCGTACGATGTTAGCGAGGGGGCTCATGTAGACATTGAAGAGTGTCGGGCTGAGTGATGAGCCTTGAGGTACGCCGCAGATGATCTCAGTGGGTTCTGAGCGAAACGGAGGGAGGTAGACTCTTTGGGAGCGGTTTACGTGGAAGGAGGCGATCCAGTCCAGGGCCTGGTCTTGGATCCCGGTGGAGCGGAGGCGGGTGATTAGGGTGCGGTGACAGACGGTGTCAAAGGCAGCCGAGAGGTCGAGAAGAATGAGGGCGACTGTTTCACCGTTGTCCATCAGGGTTCTGATGTCGTCTGTGACTGAGATGAGGGCGGTTTCAGTGCTGTGGTTGGTTCGGAATCCGGTCTGTGAGGGGTGGAGCAGGTTGTTGTCTTCCAGGAAGGTGGTCAGCTGTTTGTTGACGGTCTTCTCTATTACTTTGGCTGGGAAAGGCAGAAGGGAGATGGGGCGGAAGTTTTTCAGGTCGCTCGGGTCAGCCGTAGGTTTCTTTAGTAGGGCATTGACTTCGGCGTGTTTCCAGCATTCGGGGAAGGTAGCAGAAGAGAAAGAAGAGTTGATGACGGTCTGGAGGTGCGGGGCGATGATGTTGTCGGCTTTGTTAAAGATGAAGTGCGGGCAGGGGTCCAAAGGGGCGCCGGAGTGGATAGAGTTCATGATGGATTTGGTTTCTTCCGTGCTGATGTGGGTCCAGTTGTTGAGGGTGATGGTCGGGGATGTGGGTTCGGTGGTGTTAGGTTGGGTCTGGTGTCCGAAGCTGTCGTGGAGGTCGCTGATCTTGCGATGGAAGAAAGTGGCGAGGGATTCGCATAGATCCTGTGAGGGCGTGACGGCGTTGGCGTTGGCGCTGGGGTTGGAGAACTCCTTGACGATGCTGAAGAGTTCTCTGCTGTTGTGGCTGCTTTTGTCCAGTCTGTCGGTGAAAAAATTCCTTTTGGCAGTGCGGATCAGGTGGTGGTGTTTGCGGGTAGCGTTCTTGAGGGCGGTCATGTTGTCAGCGGTGCAGTCCTTGCGCCAGGATTTCTCAAGTGCGCGACAAGTTTTCTTTGATTCTTTGAGGGTGTCAGAGAACCAGAGGGGTTTCTTGGTGTTGTTCTGTCGCTGCAAGCGTTTGAGGGGAGCAAGGTTGTCTGCGCAGTTGGAGATCCAGTTTGTGAGGTTGAGGGCTGCGACGTTGGGGTCGGTGGTGAGGGTGGGTTGGTTGGAGGCGAGTGCGGCGAAGAGTTGCTCTTCAGGGATCTTGTTCCACTGTCGGCGAGGGATGGGTTGAGTGCGGAGGTGGCGGGTCTCGCGTCGGAATGTGAAGTGGACGCAGCTGTGGTCGGTCCAATGAAGGGTGGAGGCGTGGCTGAAGAAGACGTGTTTGCTGGCGGAGAAGATAGGGTCGAGTGTGTGTCCGCCGATGTGGGTGGCAGTGTTCACCAGTTGTTTGAGGCCGAGGTTGGCGAGGTTGTCGAGCAGGGTGGTGGTGTTGGGGTCGTTGTTTTGTTCCAGATGGAAGTTGAGGTCGCCTAGGAGGATGTAGTCCGGTGAGGCGAGGGCGTGCGGGGAGATGAAGTCGGCGATGGTGTCGCTGAAAGGGGCGCGAGGTCCGGGAGGACGGTAGACGAGGGATCCTCTGAGGGTGGTCCTCGGGTCGGTGCGAATCTGAAAATGCAGGTGTTCAGCGGCAAGAGGGGAGTCTTCAGTGGAGGTGGTGACGCTGATGGAGTCTTTGAAGACGATGGCGATACCTCCTCCTACTTGGTTGGTGCGGTCTTTCCTGGAGATCTTGTAGCCTTCGGGGATGGCGGTGGCGATGTCTGGAGCAGAGGAGGCGTTCATCCAGGTCTCCGTGATGAAGGCGACATCCGGTGCTGTGGAGTCTAGGAGGTCCCAGAGTTCAACGGCGTGTTTGTGAACGGAGCGAGCGTTGACTAGGATGCACTTGAGGTGGTTGATGGCGCGTGGGCTTGTGGTCGTAGTTGTTGCGTGGTGGAAGATGCGTTTGCAGGAGTTGCAGGCGAAGGGTCCATGGGTGCGTTTGGGGTGAGCTTGGAAGCAGGTGTTGGAGCGTCCTGGGTTGAGGGCATGGAGGGTGGTGGGGTCATAGCGGATCATCGGGGCTTGGGAGCGCTGGGGACCAAGGGTCATGGCGCTGGGCGCGGGCCAGGCGCGGGCCAGGCGCAGACGGGCGCAGACGGGCTTGCCGGGGCGCAGTCGCGCAGCGGCCGCCATATGAGGTAGGAGGGGGGAGAGGGGTCAGCTGGGGGCGAATGGGAGCTGGGGGGCGGGGTCGTGCAGGAGGTCGCGGCGGGAAAGCGCGAGGGAGGGGGGGGACAGGTAGAGTGAGAAGAGCTGGGGGAGGGGGGTTTAAGGGTGGAGGGGGGAGAGTGTTAGGAGGTTTAGGAGATTAGGGAGAAATATAGGTGTAGGGTTGTGAAGATAGGGGAGGGGGGTTGTAGAGGTGGGTGAGGGTGAGAGGTAGAGTGAGGGGATAGGAAGATAGGTAATAGAGGGGGTGGCGGGAGGGGGGAGAGATAGAGAAATAGGTAGAGAGAAAAGGTAGATAGAGAAATCGATAGATAGGGAAAAAGATAGAGAGATAGGAAGATAGGAGGAGGTGGAGAGTGAGGGAGTTGGATAGTGGGATAGAGAGATGGAGAGATAGGTAGATAGGAGGAGTGAGGGAGGTACAAAGTGAACGGGTTAGATAGGGGAGATAGAGGCGGGGATGCGAGTGGGGGAGGGGGATGAGGCAGGAGCAGGAGGGCAGACGCGGGGAGAAGAGGACGGAGGAGGCAGAAGAGCCGAAGGCAGAAGACAAGAAGACAAGAAGAAAAGAAGAACAGAAGAAAAGAAGAACAGAAGAGCAGAAGACCGGAAGGACTGAAGACCGGAAGAGCAGAAGACCGGAAGAGCAGAAGACACACAGAAGAACACAGAAGAACAGAGAGGAGTACAGAAGAACAGAGAAGAATACAGAAGAACACAGAGGAAGACAGAAGAACAGAGAAGAATACAGAAGAACACAGAGGGAGACAGAAGAACACCGAGGAAGACAGAAAAACACAGAGGAAGACAGAAGAAGACAGAGGAAGACAGAAGAAGACAGAGGAACACAGAAGAACACGGAGGGAGATACAAAAAACGAAGAAACAGAGTGCAGAATACCACAGCAGAAGATGAGGAAGAAGAGAAGAGGAGAGAAGACGGGGAGAAGAGGAGTACAGAAGAAGAATACAGACGAGGAGCGAGGAGGAAGAACAGAGAAGAAGGAAAGAGGAAAAGAAGCAGGAGCAGGAGAGAGGGTGAGTAGCGCGGGGCAGAACGAGGGGCTGGGAGGTGGGGGGTACTTACTGTGGGGTGGGTCTCAGGAACTCAGGAACCTGGAGGAGCTGCAGCGGCAGGGGGAGCGACCTACCCTTGGGTCTCCACTCTATGCTATCTACTCTCCACTCTACCCCACTACACTCTACTCTACATCACTCCATTCTACACTACTACACTCTACCTCACTCAGCCCTCCACCACTCCATACTACACCACTCCACTCTACACCAATCTACTCTACTCTTTGCCATATTACTTTACGCCACTCTACTCCATGCCTCTCTACGCCACTCCACCCAATGCCCCTTATACCATTCCACGCCACACAATGCCACTCCTGTCTGTGCCACTCTACTCTATGCCAATCCACACCACTCCACTCTATGCCACTCCACTTTACCCTATGACACTCTCTTCTACGCCACTCTATTCTAGTTATGTCACTCTACTCCATACCACTGTAACCCACTCCACTCTATGCCAATCTACTCTACACCACTCTACGCCACTTCACTCTATGCCACTCCACTCTACACCACTCTACTCCATTCCCCTCTAGGCCACACCACTAAGTTTTAGCCACGCTGAACAGCAGTCACACTGCTGTATACAGTGGTTAAAAGACACTGTCAAAGCCAGTAGCTCTCACGTAAGCGAGAACTACTGGCTTTGCCAACGCTTGTTGGAATTCCTGTCACTGCTGCCTATCTCCCAAACAGAAACTACCCCGGTTGATAAAGAGAGGGTCTCCACAAAGAGTTAGATATAGTATGTGGTGATGCACGACTTTCCAAGCCTTAAATAAAGTTGACTACACAGTCCTCTGTGTCAGGTTGGAACCCCGGATAAGAATAATAATCCATATACTTAGTTGGGCTCACTCTTTACTCTCTGACCACAGTTAACATCCATAGAGTACTTCCAGGGGACTCTGTGCTGCTGCTTGTATACTGACCCGAATTACTGGGGAGCCCTGTTCAGGTTTTACACTGGAATTAAATCTCTGAGCTGAAAATGTTCTGTGCTTAGGACTCATAGTTTAATTTGTATTCGTTGACATACTTTTCATCTCTGGAACAGTCACTGCTAAATTTTGAAGCTATGTTCCTAACACTGCAGGTCTAGGGGCGTAGCTCCTATTGGTGCAGAAGGTGTAGTGGCGCAGGGACCATAGCCGAGAGGGGCCCATAGGGCCTGATAATTACTGTATTTTACTACCCCAAAGACAGTCAAAGGGGGATTTTTTCTCACGTGCACCAGGACCTATGTCATCCTTGATATGCTACTGTTTAATTCTACTACATTGCTGTTGACATATTCCTTGCAGGCTCCTGGTTTGTCAATTCAATCTGTTTTTTGTTTGTTTTCTCTGTCACTTGGACTTCCCCAGATTGCACGCGCTGCTTCGAAGTGTCTTTCGATGTTACGTGCATTCGCTGAGCATACAAGGACAGCTTTAGAAGCAAGGCCTCCATCTGCACATTGCTTCTTGCGGAACCCTCTGCATAATGATGCGGTTCTTACTTACCGTGACAGCGCGGGGTGGGGCCCAGGAGGAGCGCTGGACTGACTTCGGCCCCACCCTGTGCCCTGTGGAAGAAACCAGAGAGGAGAGGCCTCGCCTGGGAGATAACACTCGTCATATGACTAGCAACAGTTGTGCTAGCATGCAACTAAACATTTGCATGATTTTGTGATAGGGTGAAACAAGGCCGGCTCTTCATGCTGCTTTGCAGTCAGTCTCCGGGCCTTTGTGCTGATGTCACTCTGGCAACAGTTGTTCGTCAACAATCTGTCCAGCAAGAATGCAGACTGAAAGGCTGGGCGTTGTGTAGTGTAGCTGGACGTTACAATTCAATATCTCTGCCTTTCAATCTAAACGCAAGTTTAATCTACATAATTGTTCGAGAATGCACTGCTTTCAGCCGCTAGATCATAACTTTTGTTTTTCTGAATGAGTTACAGTGCACCATTCTATGCATCTTGCAAGAGTGCTGTGGTTATTACAAGTCAAATACAGCTTGGGTGAAAAGGGCGCCTCACAATCCAAGACCCTGGTGCCACTGCACCTACTGTAGAGCCGCAAAGCTGAACCATCAGCTCATCAAAAAATACATTTTCCTTTTTTTTAATATGTCTTAAAAGCGTCACTGATATTTTGTTCTTGACCTGAATGCCTACGTCATCAAGTGTTGACTTCAAAAGCAAATATAAAAATAACTGCATATATATACGCAGGTGGTATTCAAATTTCTCAATACTGTGCAGAGTTGACGGGTATTCAATGTGACATCAAAGTTGGATGTCAATCCCCAGTAAGTAAAGAAGGTGGCCATTCCTTTGCCTGGAGTGGGACCTCTGGGTCAGCCAGAGCAGTCTAAAACGCAGACTTGAGTGTCTTCCTTATATGCAGAGCTAGCAGCACGTTGCCGGGATATATGTCCTGACCTGTGCATTCATTTGATATAATGCATTCTAGGAGTAGTCTTGGGTTGCTTCCATTGAACCAATTAGGTAACGCACCTGACAGTAATCATCTGTAAATGGAAAGCCAGAAATAGAAACAATGGGGCATATTTATGGAACTGTGGCGCAGCACAGCGCGCCATCTTGCTTTGCTGATCTGCACTATAGAGAAAGGGCAGGAATGCGCCATATTTAAGGCAATACAGCGCATTCCTGCCTTTTCCTCTGTACTGGCACACTTTAGGCAGCCTAGCTTCAACAGAGGCATCCTTGCACCATGGTGTAAGGGTGCCAGCGTTGCATGCAGAATGCAGCACACAAAGAAAGAGGGAGTATCAAGGAGAAATAAAGGAATTTCTCCTCATTGTGCTTCCCCTGGCAAGACATAAGATTTTAGCACATATCTAGGTGCTCAAGTCCTTGTAAATCTGGGAATGCACCAAAATCCATTGGAGTTCCGTATGAAACACCCACCGCAATGCCCATGGAAAGCCTACCCAGGGCACAGCAGCACAGTGCTATGTTGTTTTAATTATTTTGCTTGCTCTGATTTTTTTGTCTTGTTATATATGACCCCTAAGTTTTACAGCATGAGATAAACACATCTTCATAATAAGGACATGGAAACAGGTGGAAACCCACTAGCACCAAGACTCTTTCTTGGTAAATAGTGTTTTATAATCCCTCAATCAATCAATCCACCCTAGGTTAAGCCAGCATTTGCGAAATACTAAAGTTCAACCAAAACAGCATACATGAAGATGGAGGCCAGAATGAAAAGGGTCCAAGTCTGGCACTTATCTTACATTACATTGAAAGTGTGTTTGTTACATGTTGGAGGTGGATCAAATGAAATGACAGAGAATGAGCAGTTTAATGAGGTTTGTGGTAATACTTATTGGTAAGAAACCGCCTTGTAGCAACACACGTTTTCAACTTCTTCATACAGGTCTGCTGACGTTCTAGCAATTTTATACATTCTCCTACTTACTCAACTCTATTTTTAAGTCTAGCACTAGTCAAGACCTTCTGATTTTACAAAAATTATATATATATATATATATATACTTACTTAAATATATATACTTACTTAAAGGGGCTTTCAGTCACTTTCTTAAACCATTTGTCTGTTTTTGTGTCATTCTTATTTTTGCATCCACCCACTAAAGCACACAGCATGGACCAAAGGGTAATCCTAACTAAGCCTCTGGTTCACATCACTTTGACTGACTGCATTTTGCTCTTTCACAATCAGAACATTGGCAAACAAGGTAGTTCAGTTCCCTTTAGTGCCAGTGTTGCCTAATGTGATAGTAGGATGCATTTGAAGTGAGCACAGGGCACATTCCAGTGTTATCAGTTCCTATCTCCTAATGTGGTTCTAAATTCCTTTTGAAGTGGACTGCTGCTATTTCACAGAATGCCATATTGGTTTCACCAATGGTTCTATAATGACCTTTGCCCAGGAAGAAAACCAAACTTTATTGTGCTTAATTTGCGGCACACTTATAACAGTTTTATTTAAACACAGATGGGGTCTAATTTGGGTTTACTATTCAATATTTTATACTGTGAAGCCTCTCTTTCTTTCTTTCTTGTTTGCCTTTTTCCTTCTTGCTTGACTTCTTTTCTTCTGGTATTCCTTCTTTTGTATTTGCCTTTCCTTGTTCTACCTTGCCTTCTTTCTTTTCTGCTTTGTTCCTTTTGTCTTTACTTCTTTCTTGCCTTTCTTCCTTTCTTTCTTTTTTGCCTTCTTTCTTTCTTTTTTCTTTCTTTCATACTTTCTCTTTGTTTTTGTCTTTTTTCTGTTTCTTTCCTTGTCTTTCTTTTGATGTTTTCATTCTTTCCTGCTTTCCTTCATTCCTTCTTTCTTTCCTTCTTATTTCTATTTTTCCTTCTTTGATTCTTTCTTTCCTTCTTTCCTTTCTTTTTTCATTGTCTTTCCTTTCATTTTTTGCCTTCTTTCCTTTTTTCTTTTTTTGTATTTTTCTTTTTTGCCTTATTTACTTTTGTCCTTCTCTTTCCTGCTTTCTTTTTTCCCTTCTTTCCTTTTTACTTTCTTTTTACCCTAATTTCATCTTTCTTTCTTGCCTTTTTTCTTCCCTTCCTTCTTTTCTTACCTTTGTTCCTTCTTTCTGCCTTCTCTCCATGTTGTAGTCCTTCATTTTGTTTTGTCATTTTTCTTTCTGCCTTCTTACTTCGTTTCTTTCTTTCCTTCTGTGTTACATACTTTTATGTTTTTTTCTTCCTTCTTTTTGCCTTCTTCCCGCGGTTCTTCCCTTTTGTCTTCCTTTCTTCCTTCTAGCCTGCCTTTCTTCCTTTCTTGCCCTTCTTCTTTCCTTTTTTGTATGCCTTCCATCTTTCTGCCTGACTTCCTTGCTTTTTCTCTTCCTTCCTTCCTTTCTTCCCTATTTTCTTCCTTTCTTTCAAAAAGGCGAGGTTAGCAGCCAATGCCAGACAGATGGCTTTTTAGGTATGTGTTACTCAATGCCTTTTGATTTTCCTAAAAGTATGTATAAGATAGTCAATTATGTTGGCTTCGTCCTTTAGTCTGCGATAGTGGCATTCACAGAGTTATCGCATGCTGCCCATTCACAAGGAACATATCCAACCACAAGGTAGTTCAATTCAGAGCCGGGTGTACCATGGTAATTTGTACTTTTTTGAGACCAGAAAGAACAATAAAGGTTTGCAAAGACCCTGACATAAAAAGAAGTGCTAAAAGGCTGGCAGCCAATCCCAGACCTATTAGCTTTGCCAATGCTTATTTTGTTTGGTACTGCCTGTGAATGGAAAGAACCACCAGGTTGTGTTGGGAGGATAATTGCAATGTTTTGCTTAGTTTGTATTTGGTGGCACAGTATCATATGAAAGAAGAGAACCAAAACCATTAAGCTTTAATCAAACAGAGGCATCTAAATTTGATTCTTTGGGCCTATAGTAACTAATAAACATGTTTTCAGAATGTAACTGGGTGTTTGAGCTTCTTAGATCTGTCAGCATTAGGGTGGTCTTCCCCCAAACCTTTTGCCTTTCCGCCTCCCTTTTTTAGTGATCTTGTTTTTTGCTGGAATTATGACTCAGCACACTTTACCACTGCTAACGAGTGTTAAAGTGCATGTTCTCCCTTCTAAAAAACCTGGTAACGTTGGCTTATCCTCAATTGGCGTATTTATTGTACTTGTAAGTCCCCAATAAAGCAGTACTACATGCACCCAGGGCCTGTAAATTAAATGCTAGTAGTGAGCCTACAGCACTGATTGTGCCACCCAATTAAGTAGCCTCTTTAAACATGTCTCAGGCCTGCCACTGCAGCTTGTGTGTGCAGTTTTTCAACTGCTGTTTCAACATGGCAAAATAAACCTTTTGACAGGACCAAACCTTGCTTTTTAATACATACATTTCACCCCTAAGGTAGGCCCTGGAGAGTCCAGAGAGCAAGGTGCATTGTACTTTAAAAGTAGGGCATGTACTTTTACATTTTGCATGTTTTGATAGTGAAAAGCCCTTAATTTTATGACAAGACCGGAGGCTCCTATTATGCATTTCTCTTCTTGCTTTAAGTATTAAAGTTACTCAAAAGTGTAAGAGTAAACTTATATAGATTTACTCACGTGTAAATTTACCTTTTTGAATAGCCCTCATTGTTAAGACTCTGCTGCTTCAGCCGGCCTCCTGTCAGTCTGCAGGATTAGAAGGGTCACTGCTGCCAAGTGGCCAGTGAGCTGGGGAGGCAGCACCTCAGTGCATGATCGTGTTCAGGCCTGTTGGCTGTCAGCAAAACAAAACCAAACACATGTTTTCTGAAAGATTCTGACGCAGCTTAATAGTTACTGCCCAGAGTTATAGCACTCTGGGTCTGTGGACAGACACTGAGGGAGCTGCCCTCCTACTTGTCAGGTTGCAACGCTTCATTTCACACTAAACCCAAGCAGGTGAAATGTGCACACCTTGGTCCACCTCCGTTTACCCTCTGTCATAGGAGATGAAAAATGGATGCCTACTGCCCATGGCTGTCTAAATAGTACGGAGCCACTGGTTCAGTTGGAGGCATCAGGAGAGGCGTTCCACCCTTTCAGTTCATGCCACTGACAGAAGATGTGTGGCATTGCTGACCACACACAAAGTGCTGCCCCAACAAACAGCACAGCCGTAGCTCTGTACCCCTCAGTTCCTCAAGCCAGCACCAGCACTCGCCAAACGTAGCAACATCTGTAACCAAGGGTGTTCCTGCACGTCATGACCCTGATCAGAAGGCATGGCGCTGTACTCATAACTGTCGGGGACCAGGAACTGGGGCAGGAAGTGAAACACAGCGGCTGGGCAATGTGTGGGCATGCAAGGAGAAAAGAAGAAGGGCCATGCAGTCACACTGAGAGCAAAGAGTCAAATGGCATAGAAAGTTGCAAAAGTCAAAGCATTTCAACAAATTCAGAATATGTGGGGTCCCATTCAAATCGATCTATTTGCCTCCCGTCTCAACACTCAACTCCCTTTATTCTTCAGTTGGCGTCCGGATCCATTAGCATTAGCATCTGATGCTTTCTTTCAGGATTGGTCAGGTTCTTTGAACTATTCCTTCCCTCCTTTTCTCATGATCAGCAGAGTACTGGCTCAGATCAGGCATCAGCAAGCTTCTGTGATTCTCATAGCACCCTTTTGGCAGTCCCAAATTTGGTTCCCAACTATTTTGGAACTGGCAATAGATGTTCCTTGCCTCCTTCCATCCTTCCCGAATCTTTTGACAGATCCCATGCATCGTCCTCACCCTCTCATCTTAGACAACCTGCTTACCCTTTTATTTAGACAGAAGCTTCCCAATACTTATCACAATCCTGGTCTCCGGGCACCAAGAAAGCATACAAATCTGCATGGTCTCTATGGCATAGCTGGTGTCTGGGAAAACATATCAATTTCTCTTCAGCAGATGTGATTTTTATTGCAAATTTTTGGGCGGCTGAAGCTAGCAAAGGCAAAGCTTTTCGTACCATTAACTTATATAGGTCTGCGATTTCTTCCAATCACATCTATGTTAATGGAAAGCCAGTCAGGGAACATCCACTTGTTTGTCGTTTATTGAAGGGAGTAAAATTTTCTAATCCTCCAATGCCAAAATATAGACAGTTATGGGATGTTAATATTGTTTTACATTTTCTATTGTCATGGCCTGATAATAGTATGCTTACTCTAAAAATGTTATACGCTAAGTTAACAATGCTTTTATGTCTTGTTTCTATCAAACGTATTTCGGATGTTAGAGACTTAGATATTTCTAATCGTCAATTTACTCATACTGGTGTTTTGTTTACAGTGTCTCGCCGAACCAAGACTAATTTAACTTCTGTTTTTTATCCTTATTTTCCAGATCACCCTAAACTATGTTTTGCACAATGTTTAAAAGTTTATGAACCAAAAACTGCAGATTTAAGAACCTCCTCTGCTTCTCTACTTCTGATTTCTTTCAGGAAGCCTTTTAATACGGTATCTGCAGCTACTTTAGCACGTTGGGTCAAATGGATTATGTACCTTGCAGGCATCGATACTTCCATGTTTGGTGCTCATTCCTCTAGGGGAGCTATGGCTTCTAAAGCCTTTTGGGCGGGGTCTCGCCTCGAGGATATTCTTAAATCTGCAGATTGGTCTAACGATAATGTTTTTAGAGTTTTTTTATTGTAAACCTGTTGATAATGTATCATTGAATGTAATCAATATGCTTTGAACTCGCGTAATAGGAGCCTCCGGTCTTGCCATAAAATGTAGATTTTCCTAGTCTTTTGACGGAAAGTCTTAATTTTATTAAAGACACGGAGGCGAGTATTATCCCTCCACTTGGATGTAATACTTGTTTACTTTTTCCCTCCCTTTTTCTAGCCTCAGCACCAGCGATACCACCATCACCATAAGACTACGTCTGCGTCCTGGCGCTCCAGCCTTCTATCTTCGCTCTCTCCCACTAGAGTTCTTCGATGCATGGATCCTTCTCGCTCCGACCATTCTAAATATTCTGGAGTGTTGAACTTTTGTTCTGAGCTGTTAGCCTGTATTCTGGCTATACTTATTATTTTTGCCATTTTTCCTTTGTTTAATTCTGACTGATCTCTCGCAAGAAAAGAGGGCTGTTCGCAGTCAGGTGATGTCATAATACCCTATGTGCATGTTTATTGGTTTATTGTAGTTGTACACGTTTTCATTCCCATTGGCTCTTTTCACTTTGCCTTATGGGAACTGTAGTTTCTTGACTGCTGCTATTTAATAAAGTAAGAAAAGAAACGCATAATACTCGCCTCCGTGTCTTCAATAAAATTACGACTTTCCGTCAAAAGACTAGGAAATCTACATTTTTTAACGCTATAAACTTTTTGGGTATTTGTATTGGTTTGTGTGGCAAAGTAACGCAAAGCAGCACAAAACTCTGCTTTGCATTACTTTGCATAAAGGGGGGCTACCATCCATGCTTTCTGGGGCTAAATCCTATTCTGAAAAATCAGAAGAAAGTGTTTGGCACCAAAAATTAATGACGCTGAAAAGCAGGCGTTAAATGGAGAAATGTTTTTATTTCTCCCTACTTTTCCGAATTTGCATGTGTGCTGCATTGTACAGCACACATGCAAAGTAGGAAACACATTTCCACTTGTCTAGGCACAGTATTTTGTACAGGAAGAATACTCGTCCTGTACAAAACCTATACTAGACTCATGCACACACCCTAGCACTATGACGTTAAGGCGTGTGCGTGTCGCACAGTTGCTGAAATCTGCACTGGCGTTATGGAGAGCGTGGAAGAGAGTGCCATTTCTATGTGAATATAGTGCTATACTTCTCTCTCCTTGTCATGCAGCGCAGCACTTTTGGCTGCTGCACTGCGCTGCATGACACTTTGCAGAATCTGGGCTGCACTGCATAACAATTTGCAGAATCTGGGCCTAGAGGTCACCTTTCGGTCACTTCCGAGACCTAATTTGCAGGCTGCTGAATTACAGTTAATGTAAATGAAACAAACCCAAGAATTTTGAAGGTATACTATTCTGTTCAAATACAGACTGATTCTTCACTTCTACATTTACTCTCAGGATAATCATATTGGGGTCTCCAGGGTTTCCATCTATTCCTCTTGCCAGCATATGACACGGTGTCTCTATTTGCGTGGTCACTCCAACCTTCTTATAAAAATAAATTTTTTGATTTTTTCATATTTGTTTGCGAATTAAAATATTTCATCCTTTGTGCATTTGTTTGATGAATTATTGTTTTTGTAATGTTTGTGTATTGTTTTGTGGTTCATAATTGAAAATGCTTAGGTTGGAGTCCTTGGCTTCCAGTAACGACTCAGTGGGGGTCTCCGGATTGCAATAATGATTTAGTGGGGTCCTCGGATTCAAGTAATGAATAAGTGGGGAGACACAAAAGTCAAAAAGTTAAGAACCACTGGACGACAGCACTACTGTGCCGTCCACTAGTGTTATTAAGCAATCACAGCTCCAGGCCTGCCACTGCAGTCTGGCAGTTTAACCCTCCAGGTGGGCCTGTCAAAATAAACCCTTTTTGTCAGATGAAAGTCTTATTTTCAAATATTAATATATGTCACTCCTGTATATGCTTTGTAGCCCACAAGGCAGGGTAACCAGCCACAACATTGTGAGGCGACACAGTGGACCCCGGTCGGGAGAAGTATGTGTGGCACTTGGAAGAAATAGTTCCAATGGTTAGCCTGTGTGTCCTCACAGTTCGGAGGGGAGCATGAGGGTGGGCTGGAGGGGTGTTTGTTTGAAGTCTGTTGAAACTCAATAAAAATGTATTTAAAGAAAACTTTAGACATTCATGTCTCTTGTTCCCTATATTGGATTTTTGCCATTTTGGTGTTATTGTGCTCATCAAATTTCTATATTTCTATACATTGGAGTTGCAATTTTATTGTTTTGTGTGCTTTTGACTTTCAAACTGTTTTGCTACTTCAACATTATTTACACATGTTCTTATGTTAAACCTGTCTTCTCTGCCATGGCTATCAAGCGTTGAGCTCAATTTTAAAGCCATGTCTACCAAGGGTTGAGATCAGTTTTAAATTACTGTAACGTTTTACTGGACCTAAAAGCACTGTGCCTTTATTACTTGTGCTGGACCTCTAGCTACTACAACTAAGAAAGCACCTTTTCACATAGAATTATGCGGACATCATGTTACACCCATGTCCCGGCGTGCAGGGAAACATCAGAAACTAAGAAGGACTGTCTCAGAGTATCTTGTTATGAAGTTGAGATATTTTTTTCTTTTTTGCATATCTCTCTGTTTTCCCTGTAAGCACCGAACATACCCAGATCCTCCTATAATAAGCCATTTAATAGATAGAAAAAGAAGGATGGAGCAACTGCAAGGGCCTATTTTATCCTGGCTATGAAAGTCTAATAAAAAGCATTTACCTGAATGAAATCAATATACCCACAAGTGATGTTGACACGAGTGGGAGGAGAGACAAATCAGTTTGTGGTGTCGACTATAAAAGTAATCAATACCATTATTGCATTACATTATGTGTTTACATTTATGTGTGCTTACATACGCGAGGGTCGATGGAGGTAACAATGTCTGTGGGTATACTTATAAACCACCCTCATGTACATTTCTGTTATTCTCCTCTTCGGTAGCCCTAAATACAGCAGTAATGTTTTGAGTAAACGTTAATCTTCCATTTGAGGAAATGTTGAGTGATTCTAGACAAGTTCTGTTCTGATGATATACTCCGTATTCCACTGGATACCGACAAAGGAATATCTTTGGGCCAAAATATTGTGGCAAACATATTATTGATCATAATATTGTGAAGATAAGCTTATATAAGTAAAGTATGCATAGGTGTACTATACTTAACTCCACATATATGTGCCCTGTCACTACGTAGATGTGAAGTTAAGAATAGTACATTTCTACTTAACTGTATGCACTTACCTTCTAGATATTTTGATAATCTGTAATTTTTTTGCATGATATTTTGGCTCTGTGATATTTTTGTGCTTGATTATGAGTCCTGCAACTGATATACCTAGTCAGTGTTGGTTTAGTAAGTGTTGCCATCACCTGGTTGGGGGTTAGGGCCCCGTCTGAGTAGCTATGGGTCAGGGATGTCTCAGAATGGACAGTGGCTGACGGGATTCACATTTGTCAATTTCAGACAGATGATAAATTACCCATTGATCTAGAGGCCTGGGGGGTTCACTGCGAAACAGTCATAGGTGGAGAGGATGGTGACGAGGAGGGGGGGTCCGTTTCTGCGAGGGAGGGTTGAGTGTACCTGGGTTCTGGGAGCTGGATTGGGCAAGTCTGTTTTTATATGCCTCTGTAAGGGATTCATTCTGCTGAACGCTTGTTGTACTGTGTATTTTGCTCCAATAGTCGTTGTGCCATTTATACTGTACCGTGTAATGCATTTCGTCCAGCTGCATATGTATGTTGCCTGCTTGGTGGTTGCTGACTGCTCTTCCTTTTGTTATTATGTTTTTTGAATGATCGATAAACGTTTGTCAAACTTTAAAGAAAAAGTTGATTTAATAAACAGTGTCTGTCAAAAAATATTTAAAGCTGATCTGAATTAATACAAGCACAAATGATGTTGTCATGAATGATCCATGAAATAATTCAATTTGTGGGGTGCACTGTAAGAGCAATTAATATTGTTAATGTATATCCGGGTAGCAATATAGTCTTTGATCTACAAGGGTGTGTTTTTTTTGAAGCGCACAAACTGGGAACTGAATTACTTCTGCCCCTGGTTTTGTCACTCAAGGAAGATGAGTCCCAGAGAGATAACGTGACCATACAGTTAGGCCAAGGGAGGAAAGATGAGGATTTCAGACAAGGCTATCTTTGTTTCACAAAGAAAAATGCAAACCCGTACTGAGTGGAATACTTGAATTAATCTCAGATTACACTAAGCCATATGCAAATCAGCCAAGGTCCTTCTCCAACAGGAACAATCTAGCCTGAACTGCCAAATCAGGACCTCAGTAAACTGGAAACTAAGTAAACCAAGACCTGATTCACCTAATTGGGCCTCTTCAGTCAGGTTCAGCTTGGTTTCGGTGAAAGGGTGAGCAAGTGACAGGACGCACACCTCCGCATACTTGTCCTTAGAGCATCACAATGAAAAATACAAAAAGTGATATGCTTAGACTAATCTCAAGCAGTGTTAATTACTCAGAGTTGCATCCCAGTTCGTAATGTTTTGGCTCACCATGTCAAAGCAGAATACACCCAGCCATATCCAAATCAGCAATAGTCCTCCTCCAATAGGAACAGTGTAGCCTTGACTTAACTGCCAAGTCAGTTCCTCTCTGAACCAGAACAAAAGCAACTAAAGAACAGTTTTACAGTGTCCTGGGTCCCCTTGTTTTTCGAGGATCTACCGTGGGATTCTGATTAAGAAATGGATGTACAGTTCCCATTAATCGGATGCCTGCACCATCGTATTCGAGGCTGTTGGACAACATATAATAGACTCACTCTGAATAGGGGGTCCTATGGGCCTCATTTACGAGTGCTTCCTTAGACTGAGGACCCTGTGCAAACACCTCTTTGTACAGTGTTGAACATTACCCTGTTGCACCCTCCATATTTTTAATCTTTTAAATTTCGGCAGATCCAACATGCCGAAATAAATACCAGGACATGGGTGATATTGGAGTGGCAAACACCAAAATCTGAAAGCTGTACCCGATTTTTAGGGATAAGTTTGCAATTGGTGAATTCCACCCTCGGGGAAAGTGGGTTCAACAGGAGTGATAAACAGCAACAAATCCTCCGAGGTCGTCATACTGGACTCGTTGATTTGCTAACTCCCTAATAAGTACAATTTTTGTAAGAATTTGTTAACGTGGTATTGTTATTTCAACAAATATGTTTTTCTGTAAATTAAACAAAACAAATAAAATAATTATTGGCAATACATTACAAAATACAATAAACACAGGAAAATTGTAACTAACTTATGATCTGGCAGTGAGGCAACCAGTTCAGAGTCGTGAGGTCAGTTAAGTAAGAAAAATATCAAAAGGTTCCCAGAATAGTTAGAAATTCGTCACATGAAATTGAAGCAGCGCTGGAACTACCTTCAATGCTCCAGCAGTTGTTTAAATGCTTGTTATGTCTTGGAGCTAAATAGGTTTATAGGGCAGCCCACATTGGGGTAACAAGTGGGGCAGAGGCTACCAGGTTCAGGAGTTCAAGAACAGCAGAGCAGGGACAATGTGGCCAATGACTAGAGAAATCTCAGGTGCTAAGAGTTCCCCCTCGAAGTCATTACAATAATTACATTGTGCAGTGCCATTTATTTATTGTGTTTATTTGTTGTTTTATGGGACAACAAATAATCCATGCAACTGTAGTACAACAAACATAGAAAGCAACCATAGTGTAGAACAGAGAACAGAAAAGGTTTCATACATATATACACTTTGACAAACATTTACAATTTGATGTTGCCAGCATATCTTTGTGCTTGTCTAGAATACACTTTACAAGCATTTCCAGTGAAGTCAAGCATTTATCCCGATTCATTTTCACCAGTGATAAAATCTATGTCCTGGAAAGCGGCATAGACTCTCATCACAGGAAGGTGCTCCGAAAATGTACAGAGATTGGCGAACGCAGAGATTACCCTGGGTCGGACTGGCCACCCTTTTGACTCTTGAGGACCCCCACCGAATTACTACTGTAACCTGGGGAACCCCAAGCAATTTGTAGCTTTAAACTGGAAACATTAAAACAGTAATTCAATAAAAATACACACCAAAGACTCAAATTACTAAAGATATAATTATTTTATATAGAAAAAATATACAAAAAAACAAATAAATGTAATGGGAAGGTTGGCCCTGCATCTCCACGACTAACTTTTCAATGTTTGGTTTCATTTAGGAAAGCTGAATCCTCAGGTCAGATTCTACATTTCCCAAACAATTTTGGTTTTTATTTTTTAGGTACATAAGATCTGAGAAAGCTTTTTCATATAAAGATGTGGAAGGGAAAAGAAGTAAAACCACAAAGGCCTCTCTGTCACATGTAATTCATTTGTGTTACAGCATCTGTCATACCATGGTAGGGTGCTGCACCACTTTACAGGGGACTACAAGGTGTAGAATGTGCATGTCATCATTACTGATAGGCGTTTTCTAAAAGTGATTGGTCTGGAGAAACACAAACCCAGGATTCAGAACATAGCACAGTGGTTAGTGTTAACTTTAATAATACAAATGTATTTCTATGCAAGCAAACCTTTTTTTAGCAGCACAAGGATAATGAAAGACTGGGGAAAAAAACATAACTTTCTAACCTGTACCATGCAGTTTGCATGCAGCTCTTTGATGGCAGTTCGTAGCTCACTGTGCTAGATTACGATTTAATTTATGAACTGCACAGCAACAAAATAACCTCTGTGACAAAAGCAGCAACCCCTGTGCTACACTGTTCTTTGCATAATACACGTTCTTTGCAGCAGGCATATTAATCATCTGCGCTACCTTAGATGAGTCAAAACTGCCACTAGACAAAACTCCTATCTCTCTCCCGCAGGTACATTAATCATCATTTATCTTGATGTTTTTATTTTTCCCTGAAAGCTGCTGGATGTACATGGAACTTTGCTGTGCTTTTTAAACCTCTGCACAAATGAAGTAATACATACCCAATATCTAAATCAGGCCCTAACTCACCAAAAACAATCACTGGACTACCAAAGGGTGAGGTCTTGTTCAACAATCCCGACTTTTGGGGGTCTGTTTGAAACATGGACCTTGTGACCAACTTTATCTTGACCTGAGCTGATGTTGTGATTTAATCCTTCCACCTCCTAAAGTGCCATGAAATTAGTCACATTGTGTCAGCCTGACTCATGGTTGATGAGTGTAAATTAGAGTGCTGCATCACACAAACATATTCTTCAGTCTGGTATGTACTTAAAATGTATGATAGATTGTGGCTGAAAGGAGATGTGACCCACTTTATAGGCAGTTCTCTCTCTAATTTTAGCTCTTTTTTGCAATCATTACATTTATCAATCTATTGTAAGAGAGTATTGATTTCCCTAGTTGACAATGACTAAAAAAGTAAGATTTTTCCTAAAGCCAAGGAGAATCATATAATGCCTTCCATCTTATTGTTGTTCCTAAGTGCAGCAGGACAACTGACTGGAATGCAGAATGACGAGAGAGCACAAAGCCATTAACATTTTGTAAACCTTCCCTTTATACAGCTCTTTATTCAGTCTAACACAATTCTTAATACTGCCCAGGAACAGTTCAAATTCACAACTACAAGGCTCTTGAAATTAGGTTTTTCTTAAAAAACGTATAACAACACGAAAACCTGCTGCCCCTTATATCCAGCATATGTAAACTAATGTCCATTCGAGGTACTTCTGATAAATCTTCTTCAACCTGACATAGACAAATTAAGATTCAGGGCCTAATTTGGAGTTTGGCAGAGCAAACCTACATTTTATTCAATACAAGTATTTTCATGTCATTGATGGTAAAAACAACAATATTTTTAAAAAAACATTACATTCATAAAAACGTTTTTCTTACCTTTTATATTCTGTTTCCCAATATTTTTGAATTGGCGATATTTTTGACACAATATTCTTGTAGCTCAATATTTTTGTAATGATATGTGTGCTATTCATTAATAATCCCTACTCACGTCATTTTTTCTTTTGCACTAAAAAACAACAGTTTTGAAAAATGAATAGTACGTTTACTGGTTTATTTACACCATACTCTCCTATAAATGGCAAAACTGAACTCTGTTGCCTGTACAGAGCCTGGTGGGACTCCAAGTCCCAGGCTCCTCTTTCCTGCTGTCTGCTGCCCCTCACCTGGGGCCACTTTGACTACATTGTGGGCGCTACAAAGCGCACCGCCCAACACTGCTCCCGATTGCCTGTACAGAGCCTGGTGGGACTCTAAGTCCCAGGCTCCTCTTTCCTGCTGTCTGCTTCCTGCTGCCCCTCACCTGGGGCCACTTTGACTCCATCGCGGGCGCTACAAAGCGCACCGCGCAACACTGCTCCCGGTTGCCTGTACAGAGCCTGGTGGGACTCCAAGTCCCAGGCTCCTCTTTCCTGCTGTCTGCTGCCCCTCACCTGGGGCCACTTTGACTACATTGCGGGCGCTACAAAGTGCACTGCGCAACACTGCTGCGCGGGACGCACCTGGGCAAAGCCCGGGCCAAGGGCGGGCCCGTCCGTGCCCGTCAGAGACCGAAGGAGGCCGGGCTGGGCCCCCCCTCTGGGCTCTAAGGTACGGCGTCAGGCTACCTAGTGCTGGGTAGTATTTTAAAAATCCTTTTTTTACATTGTGCTGTAGTCTTACTCCTCAATGGGGAAGCACAAGGCGAAAGGCAGCCCTGTACTGGGCTCTGTCAAATCTAAAATACCTAAAACCAATAAGGCTATGCTACCTCACGCCAATTGTGTTGCTAAGGAAATAGACGACCTGATTGAAGAGGTAGAACAGATCTTAAATAATAAGGAGAGGGTCCGACGAAAGGAGCCGAAATCCGGTACTCTCATTCCGTTTTTAACTTCAAGATCGCATACTGCTCCCAATTCACAAACTGTTGCTTCACCTTATCAGGTGCCAGCCTGTCAAGGCCCCATTAACATTAGCAGTTCTTCCTCTCTCTCCGCACCTCACCTTGATTCCGAAGCATTAAAAGCCAATGCAACATACCCTACAATTCCTTGCTCTAATCGTTTTTCTCCTTTGGCCCCACAAGATCTGGAAAATCCTTGACTAACTTCCATGACTTTGCTACGCACGGAGAGTGCTCCCCTGCAAAATGACTTGCTAGCACTGGTGTCTAGCCTTAAGAGCGAAGTAGGTGAGCTGAAATCTTTACTGCTTGAAATCACCACTCTTCTCAAAAGCAAACATCTTCTCCCTACTTGTGAGCCCAAGCCAAATCCTGCGACAACCAAACATTCGCTTGCAAAAGGCTTTTTGTCAACTGGGCCCCTGCCACCGCTAGCAAGTGCAGCAGGCCTTATGGAAAGGCAGTGCCCCCATAGCCGGCATATGTCTCCTCTCGAAAGTAATAATCCTCTTCCTTCTAATGTCCTTTTTAAATGGGACACTACTAAAGCTTCCCGCCAAAATCCAAATCTAACTAATAATAACTATATACATGTGTAATGTTCCATTTTTGCCTCCAAATACACGAGAAGATAAAGCCTCACTAGTCAACAAGATCTCGCACTGGCTGAGACACGTCAGAGGCTGTGGTTCAGTCATTCATGATGACATTTTATCTGCCGAACGAGTAAATGGTTTTCCTGGTAGCCGGGACTTTATAAAACTCAATTTCAAAAATCCCCATCTGGTAACAGGTCTCCTAGATATGGAACCATGCAATACAAATAGGAAGTCTTCTGCTATTTTTCTCAGCGTTAGCCGCCCCACTGCTGGTCACATGCAGCTGAATCCTTCCTTCAGAACAGCCAACTTGGTCTCAAGCCGTTCTGCAGATTACCAAGATTTTAGGCCATCAGGCCACCAAGTCTTTAAAGGGTTACAATCTGACCTAGCTCCTACGATTTGCTCTGGTCCTGTCTCTAGTGGCCAAACACTACGTGATCTCGATTTCCAGGGGGCTACTTCTGACATTGATTGACTATGTTTCACTAATTCTTGCATTTCCATTTTAAGCCCAGATTCACCGGCTATAGGTTCTTCACCTAATTTACCTAGTCCAGATGTCGTCCCTTTTCCGGATTTACAATCTGATACCATTAATAATTTTACAAATCCACTCATGGTGAAGCTCACTGATAGCCATCCTCCAGACAACATTCTCATGAAATCAAGCTGCTCCACTGCCCTGACAACAGCAAAACTTCTGTCCTGGAATGTGGCTGGCATTAATGGCAAACTTGCTGACACTGAGTGGGGGCCATTTGTTGAAAACTTTAATGTCTGTATGTTTCAGGAAACTTGGGCAAAACACTGCACTATAGACAGGGGTTTAGCTCCTTTTTTAAACCAGCTAAGCCATCTTTAGCAGGTAGGGCAGTAGGGGGCTTATGTACCTGGGTAAAATCGACAGAGGTGGGAGGAATAAAGGAGATATATGTGGATTCCTTTGATATTTTGGCTATTGCCATCCAACCAATCTCAGGCTCCCCTGTTCTCTGTATAAACATCTACAGTAGGCCGGGACCATCCAACCATCGCTCAACTATTATCGAGCTATTGAATACTTTAATCCCGGACCTCAGTCTTAAATATCATACTATAATAGCAGGGGATTTTAATGTCCAACTCAAATTTAATTCAGATCTCATAGAGGTTATGCAGCCTGAAGATAGCGTATGGAATATTCCTCCCCATTCCATTCAACAAAATTCACATAAACCTTGTGTTAGGGCTACGCAGATAATAGACCTTATGATATCTGATGGTCTCCGTCTTGGTAACGGCTGCTTTCCAGCTGACACTCCCGCTAGACCAACTTTCTTCAGGGGTCTATATAGCAATAAACTGGATTACATTTTCTTTGATTTAAGAGTTTGGCACCACACATTAGACGTGGAAGTAGGTAATCCACATACTAGTGATCATGCCCCTCTCCAGATCACGTATAAGAGATCTCTCTTAGCAGGAGCTGTATTTCCTTCTGCTCCTTCTGGTGTTATGGAGTTGTCTAGCAATAGGCGCACAGTAAGATGGGACTCCTTTGAGAGATCGAACAAGCTTCGAGAAAAACTGTGTGCTTTAATTTCTTCCCACCAGTTATTTGATGATAGCCTTATTTTTGCTCCAATCGAAGTTACGTCTCTCCATGTGGACCTCTTTGCTACTCTGAAAGAGTTGTTTTCCAAATGTGCTAGGCCATTGACTAACTCTTGTGCCCAACCCTGCTCTAAATGGTTTAACAAGAGGTGTGGAGAGGCTAAAAATATCTTGGTTAATGTGTTAAGGGCAAAGGACAGACTAGGTATTATCAATGCTAGACGCCATTATGCTTCTACATGCAATAAGAGCAAACATGAGTACGAAGAGGGGCTTTGAAGAGATCTATTTGAGGCAGCTAGGGCCCCCGAGCACCCTATCTGGAGTCCAATATTACCCCGATGCCTGGCTTTCCCATTTCAAGGAACTGTATGGCTCCCCACTGGCTTGTGATGCACCAAGCTTGGGAGAGCTGATAACATCTCACTCGCCTACGTCCTCCTTGCCTCCCTTCACATTGAATGAAACTGCGCTGGCCATCACTGCTCAAAAAGCAGCGAAGGCCCCAGGGTCGGATGGGATCCCTTCTGATATGTTTAAACCGGACCAGAACACCTGGAGTCCATACATTAACAGGCTTTCTAACGCCATTTTGACTACTAGATCCTACCCTGACTAACGGAAAGAGGCAATTATTGTGCCCATCTATAAGAAAGGAGAGAGGAATTCCCCGGGAAATTATAGACCTATCAGCCTTCTCGACAATCTTCAAAAAATATTTTGCCATCAACTGTTGAGCAGGCTGAGCAAATGGATAGTGGAAAACCAAATCCTAAACCACCTCCAAGCGGGCTTCAGAGAAAAAATCTGTACAATAGACCAGATATTCCGCTTCATTTCCATCAAAGGGAAAGTTGTCGATGTGGACTTAGGTCATTTATTCGTAGCATTTGTTGACTTAAAATCAGCTTTCGATTTAGTACCCCGCTACAAATTGTGGGAGGTCTTGTCTAAAATGGGAGTCCCTGGCTCGTGGCGTGCGACAAGGCTGTGTACTCGCCCCTACCCTATTTCTTCTATTCATAAATGCATGCATTCCCTATCTTATGGAGTGTTCTAACGATGCCCCCAAATTAGGAGGGCAGAAGATCCCCTGCCTCCTATTTGCTGATGACACCTTGTTGATATCCCAAACAGCCACAGGTCTTTCAACCCTGCTTTCGAGGTTCATGGACTTCTGTAACAACCATGGCCTGGAAATTAATCGACTAAAAATTAAATGTATGGTGTTTGGGGACAAAAAAGGCAGAATGCGGTGACCCATTTACTTAGAGGGCGCCGCGTTGGAAAGTGTTGGCGATTTCGATTACCTAGGCCTGAAACTAGAAGACTCACACAAGTGGTATTCTCATCTCCAGAAAGCAAACTTCCACTTGAAACAACAGGCGAGTGGAGCCGAACTGTGGGGCCACTGCAATTTAGACGATCTGACAAAGGTGGAAAACTCTTTCTTAAGGTCGTTGTTAAGAGTTCCTTCCAGCACCCCAATGCTCCCTATTCGAATGGATCTAAATCTGCCTCCCATTAGTCAGATCGCTGCTCTCAGGCCTTTGTTGTTGTTTTGGATTCGCCTATGGTCACTAGACTCTCTTATTCCCTATAGATGCGGGCTAGTTAACCTGATGGCCAATAACACTAGTTCAAAAATCAAGTGGTTTGCGTATGTAGAACGGACCTTCACACTACTTGGTTTGGGGTCTTACTGGAAGGATTCGCCATCTATTCCAAAAAATGCAATACAGACACTGAAGGATGCATTTTGGCTCTATGTCCAACTTTCACAATTGTCTGCTGTTTCATCATCTTCCATGACGGGCATTTTTTTACAAATCAAATGCCACTATGAATCTGCGCAATATATGGACATAGTACTCTCTCCACGTGCACGTGCATTGTATATTAGATTTAGGATAGGTTCTCTTCCTCTGCGCATCCTAACACATAAATGGACTAACACTAGTTGCACTTCTAAGATGTGCCCGATGGGCTGTGTCAGGGAAGAATCCATAACCCATGTCCTCTTCCAATGTCCTGCATACCATAAACAGAGTTTGTTGGATTATTCCTTTATGTAGGAAAATGGGTTTTAAGAACTGCTCATTGACTTTGAGAATTCTTAAATCTGATTCATCTGTTTTAGTGGCTTGTTGTTTGGCAAAATATTTAGATTCTATTTGGCATTGTAGATTGAACATGCTTAAAAAAATAGGGGAAAACTTAACAATAGACGTGGGGAGTGGCTATTGATGAACCCATTCGTGAATTTTAATGTATGCACTTATCACTTTTCATTTTCTAATGTACTTTTTATGTTTAGATACTCTTATATTTTTAAATAGAAATGTTTTATTTTATGTGATATGTCTGGTTAGGTTTGTATTTGATTTTCGATACCTAACATGCTAAATCCTGCATTTTTATAAGATCCTATCATACGGTATACATTTTTTAGAGGGAAAATGCTTACGCTCAACATTTTTTATGTAGTTCAACTTTTTACGCCTGAAAACTTTTATACATAGCTTGTTGTCTTGTAAAACTATGAAACTGTGAATTGTGGTGTGCTTTTATGGTATTTATTTTTACCGAAATAAAGCGAACGAACAAACTCTGTTCTAGAATGCTGTCATATTGAATTATTAAACTTTTCAAAAAAATACTTTACCCCTGAAAGAATGCTCCATTAATGCAGCCAGTTCACAATAAGATAAACAACTTTACATATCATAGTGCACAACAGGAATGCAGGGAAGAGTGAATGGATAATATGGGCCTCATTGACTATACAAAATCCAGATTTTCCAGTCACTACTAGTTAGGAAAATCGATGTTTCATGGCAAGATGAGACTCATACTATAGTACAAGTTCAAGGACTTTGTAAAAACAATACTGGCAATCAAACTTACTGGTTTTAAAAAAAAAAAATATTCTACAGTATTCCTTTAGATTAGTCTGCTACCCTTATCATTCAACTTAAGCCCAGGGAAAGAACTTTTGAAGCCCCTCTTACTTGAATGAGCTCCATAAAGAGTCATACTGGTTCTCCTGTTCAACATGACTTCTCTTATGCTTCAAAGATGAAGTAGGTTTGGAAACCTGTTAGAGTGAGACACATCAAAGCATACAATACTGAACTGCCAGGCAGTCTTAGGTACAGAATGATCTGGGTTATTGTTGCTGTTCTTCGACTAGTCTCAAAAGTAGGTGTAGAAAGTCTGTTTGATAAATCAATGTCACTGACATCTTAAATCCATGTGAATGAAACCAGACACAGAGCTATACCTACTTCTATTACTAGCCTAATTGAAAGATTATTATCAGGCCAGTTTAGAAACCATCTAAGAACTGTATTAACATTGCACATAGAAACAACCTATGCCCTGACGGTAAACGGAACCTGATACCCTTCCTGAGTCTGTAGTCCAGAGTTCTTTCCTACAAATGTATTACTTGTATGAATAGCCTGCAGCAATTTATAACTATTGAAAGTTCTGTAAACCTGGTTGTTTTTTATAATCCAGAAAGAAAATTGACTATTTGAACTACAGAAACACCCAGGGAATCAAATTTGTATTCATGCATCAACAAGGCTGATTGCACCATTCTTATTCTTTTGGGTCCATGTATTACTGATACATTCTCTAGACAAATCTGAAAGCCCTTCGACTTCCCAAGATCCACTGAAATTTTCCAATCCAGGAAAAGAAAATGGTTCAATTGAACCATCTCATACAGACATCATTCCTCAAAAAGTCTGGAAAAACACGGTGAAGTCTCAGAATGTCAATTGTCATTTCCAATAGAACTGGATACCATAACTAGAACTGTCCAACAGCTGCAATCAGAACCAGATTGCACTTGTCTGTCTTGGTCTGAAATGAAACTCTGGTTTTGCATAACTTTCAATGGAACTGAAAGAAATGTTATTCTTCAACCTTCTACAGTGTGGATAACCCATGAATGTGATGTAATATTTTTTCAGGTTCTAATCAAACTCTTATTTTTGAAGGGAAAGAAGTTATAGTTGCATTTTAATGTTCTCCTCCGGTACTTGGATGACCTTGATTCCTTGATGTTCAGTGTTTGGCCACTCCTCTGTGAGAGAAATATACTGTTATTCTCTTAGATCCTTGAAGTTCTATTCTGCCCTGACCATACAAGTACTCAATGAGAACATCACATCACTGTGGGACTCCATTTGGTGGCCAACATATGTAGGACTGACACCCACCCCAACCAGTCATGCCATGAACCTCAGGATCATCATCCACAGCAAACTCAAGATGACTGCCAAAGTTAATGCTGTCATTGCCTCATGCTTCTATACCTTGAAGATGCTGAGGAAGATTTGCAAGTGGCTACCAATCAGCACCCAGAAAACCATCACACTTGCCCTGGACATAAGCAAGCTACACAATGTAAACACTATGCACTGATCGACCAAAAACTCACCAGAAGGCTGCAGGCCATTCAGAACCCGTTGGCCAGAATCACCCTCAACCTCCCACACTACACTATATAATACCACCCCTGAAAGAGCTTCATTGGGTCCTTATTTCCAAATGAGCACAATTTGAACTCACCCACATTTTCAAGGCACTACATATCCTGGCTCAGCATACCTCAACAATCGCATCTGCTTTCAAAAACATTCCAGACACCTCTGCTCCTCGTACAGAGTCCTAGTTGCACAACTCCTAAGCATACAGAAAACCAGATCCGGCTCCTAAAGAATGGAACGACCTGCTGCTACACTTAAGAGCCTCTCATGCTTTAAATTCTGCAAGCAGCTGAAGACCTCGCTTTTTGAGCAATAACACTAGGCCATAGGTATTCCTAGCCTCACACCTGATCAGCAACAGGATGCCTTCCTGGGTATAAGTGCAATCTGCAATCTGGATAACATAACATATTCACACCTAAATTTGAAACAGCCATGAGATCAGCCACTGACTCTTCTGGTCCTACAACACCTCTACCAAAAACATTCCTCAAGTATGAATGAGCATACTTAAAAAGTGTTAAATGCCTGGACTATATCAATATCCTATTGTTAGACTTTTCATCCTTGGCGTGGTCTCCCTTAACTTTTTGCCTCTGTTCCCCAGGTTGTTGATGTGTGCTGGACTCTCACTTTTCTGTTTTTGTTACCCTGGGCACTTTACCACTGCTAACCAGTTCTAAAGTGCAAGTGCTCCTTTACAAAATGTGTATGTGATTGGTTTATCCATGATTGGCATATTTGATTTACTAGTAAGTCCCTAGTACAATGCACTAGAGGTGCCCAGGGCCTGTAAATCAAATGCTACTAGTGGGCCTGCAGCACTGGTTGTGCCACCCACATAATAGCTCTGTAATCATGTCTCAGACCTACCACTTCAGTGTCAGTGTGTGCACTTTTAACTGTAAATTCGACTTGGCAAGTGTACCCACTTGCCAGGCCTAAACCTTCCCTTTTCTTACATGTAAGACACCCCTAAGGTAGGCCCTAGGTAGCCCCAAGGGCAGAGTGCAGTGTATGGTTAAGGTAGGACATATAGTAATGTGTTTTATATGTCCTGACAGTGAAATATTGCTAAATTCGTTTTTCACTGTTGCAAGGCCTGTCCCTCTCATAGGTTAACATGGGGGCTACCTTTATATCTGATTAAAGTGTAGATTCCCTTTGGGAGCGGATGGACATGTGGAGTTTGGGGTCTCTGAGCTCACAATTTAAAAATACATCTTTTAGTAAAGTTGATTTTAAGATTGTGTGTTTGAAAATGCCACTTTTAAAAAGTGAGCATTTTCTTGCTTATACCATTTCTGTGACTCTGCCTGTTTGTGGATTCCCTGTCTGGGTCAGTTTGGCAGTTGAGCTGGTTGCACCTCACACTAGACAGTGACACAAAGGGAGCTGGGGTGTAGCCTGCATATCCTGATGAGCCATCTGTGCTAGGAGGGAGAGGAGGAGGGGTAATTCACACCTGAAAGGGCTGTGCCTGCCCTCACACAATGCAGTCTCCAACCCCCTGGTGAGTGTCTGGGGCCTGGTGTGGGCAAGGCAGGATTTCACATTCCAAAGAGACTTTACTTTGAAGTAGGCCTACTTCAAAGGAGAAATTGGGTATAAGAAGGGCACCCAAAACCACAGACTTTAGAAACACTTCTGGAACCAAGAGGAACCTCTGCCTGGAAAAGAGCTTGATAGCTGAGGAAGAAGTGCTGCCCTGCCTGTGACTGTGCTTTGTGGAGCTATCCTGCAGTTGCTGCTTCTGCCACAGTAAGAGGGCAAAGAATGGACTTTGTGTACCTTCCATCTTGAGAAGAAATCTCCAAGGGCTTGATCTAGAGCTTGCCTCCTGTTGTTTGAAGTCTCAGGGACAGCAAAGACTTCTCTCTGCCAGCACCTGGACTCTCTGGAGAGACTCCTACTCTGCCCTGTGGTGCCCATCCAGTTCCTGGAAACTTGAAAGGAGAAGCTGGCAGCCTAAAGACAAGAAAATCCATGCACAGAGCGTCGTGCGGGAAAAGATTGATGCGAATCCGATCTGCGGCTGAAAAAACGACGCGCCGCCGGCTCCGCAGCAGAGAAACGATGCTCGCAGGAAACGCGACCGAAGAATCGACGCACGGAGCAGGAGAAACGACGCGCAGCATCGCTGACGGAGGCTGGAAGATCACAACCTGCGCTGCGGGATTTTCGGATCATCGTGCGGCTGGATTTTTGACTCAAGTACCACCGTGTAGAGTTATTTTTGACGCACACCCGCCTGTGCGGGGTTATTATTGACGCACACCAGGTACATTTTCACTCTAGCAGTGCTAGTGTGTGTTTAAAACTACTTAAAGAATCTTTTTGCATTTTTATTGATGACTTGTGTATGGTGGATTTTTGTCGTTTTGGTCTTGTTTTGTTTAGATAAATATTTCCTATTTTTCTAACCTGTGTTGCGTCGTTTTGTAGTGTTTTCACTAAGTTACTGTGTGTGTTGGTACACATACTTTACACCTAGCACTCTGAAGTTAAGCCTACTGCTCTGCCAAGCTACCAAGGGGGCAAGCAAGGGTTAGCTGAGGGTGATTCTCTTTTACCCTGACTAGAGTGAGGGTCCTTGCTTGAACAGGGGGTAACCTGGCTGTCAACCAAAGACCCCATTTCTAACACCTATTTAAAAATCAGTCCCTAAAAATGAGGCCATATGCTGATGGGCCTCCTTCTGAAATGGGGCCATCTATTAGATTTGGGTGTATCCTCATGAGAATAGATTTTCTCCAGCGAGTCATCAGGGAGCAATGGCATTTCTTTAAAAAAAAGAATGTTCTTTGGATTCAACACCCACACAGCAGAAATTAACTTTGAACTCCAGAATCAACAATTTATTCTGTCACAACGTGTGATCTTGCTAGCAAACCCACTATGCCCGGTAGTTTAACCTGGCATAACTTTGAAGATTTTTCAATGCATTTTTGAGTCTTTATTCATTTTAGCTCATATCTTGTCATTTTCAGAAACAAATCTGGGGTGTCATACACCTTGATATCAGTATAGTATTGGCATGCATTGTATTACATAATTCAGACTCACAATAAACGTAGTTATTGGTTCCAGTGGGCACCATTCCTAAGAATAAACCTTGTGGATCTCTCACCTCTCCATCATTACTTTCAGGAGAGGATTTGAGCCACTGGTCGTGATTATTACAACTTTCTTTATCAACATCATAATATTCTAATATAACCCACTCATACAATTTGTTTTACATATCTTTTTCTTTCAAAGTTCATTCAACATATCACAAGACCGTTTCCTTGCCTTGCAGGTAAATGCTTTCTTCAGGGCAGCACTCTGTTTCAAGGAACCCTTTTTCCTGTTTTTCTCAATCTGCTTGTACTTCTCATTTAAAGTATCTCCTGTGGACTGCATTTCTCTCACTTTAAATTTCTTTAAAGATAAGGTATGTCCAATATCTCTCTGCCTACCCTCCTTCTTAGAGGTGAACTTCCAATCAGAATCTGTCTAGGAATGGAAATGGCCATTCTTTGAGGCCAAAGATCTTAACATCTTTTTGTATGCCTTATCTATCTCCTGATGATGGTCATCATGAATAGTATGTTTTATTATAACATAAAAATATCAGAAGGCCTTCTGTGTCATCCAAATGCTGTCCTCAGCACCCTACCAACTGTGTGTATTTATGGAAAGCACAGAGCAAACCAGGGTAGTGTGACTTGCATGGATGTTTCAACCTTTCCCTATTTAAAATGTGCTGCAAAAGTCAAAGTATGGACAGAATAAAATAAATTTCCTCTTTTATGTGACATAAAACTCCAGGACTTCCTGTCAATCGCAACTCCCCACTTCCTTTGTCTTTGCATTCCTTTTTGGGTTGGAAGGAATATAAGGACAACCTTTCATAGACACCACAGTACTGTCCTCCAGAATACCTGGACACATATAGGGACATTGAACAATGTGAAGGAGGATGCTCGATCCAACTCCATCACATAACAAACCATGAGTATCGACCCGGACCAAAGGCCAGATAAAGGCAGACCTCCAACCTATATCATACCATCTATTGGGGATAATGTAGCTTTATCAGCTGGCACATAGCCGGATTACTATCAAAGATGGACGATAATGATTGGGGCAGTTTTATCAATGGGTACGAACTATTTGTGTTTCAAGAGAAGTGGGCTACAGACAATGTTTATAGGATAGGTTGTAGGAGCCTTTGCATGGCAGCTTAACAGCTGGGAGAGCCTTTGGGGGATAGAGGAGGTGTAATAGTATGGATGAAAATTACCTCACAGTGCTCTGTTAAAGAGATACCCACATGCACACCAGACAGCCAGGGTATGAAGATTTCCTCTGACCGAGCGGTCCCTTCTTATAATTAACATCTATAAGAGAGGTACAAATGCCTGAATGGAATCAACCACCCTCCAGCTCTTCATTGTCTTGTTGACCTCTTATGTTAGGCCCCACTATCTCCTAGTTACGGGTGATTTTCATTTAACATATGAACCATCGTCATAAACTCTGATCTGACCAAAGATGAGGATGTGTTATAGGATATGCTGGATGTAAAACCTTCATCTAAGATGCATCTGAGCAGATTGGCCCTCCAACCTGCTGACTTAACTCTTTCTTATGGCTTACATGCAAGCAATGGTCATTCTCCATCTGACACCAATGCTTCTGTGACTTTTATAAGGGGGGTTTCAGAAGCAATATAGACTGTGTTATTTTGGATATAAGGGTTTGGATTGTTATGGTCGACATAATGGTTGTTCATAGAGAGTGAACTCTATCCATTATCTATGTACTGCTTGATGAACAGGCATGTAACCCCTAAAACTGTCCTGATGGCTTGATAATTATTAACAATGGTAGGACCATCAAATGGAATACCATCTGCAATTCCAATTATGACATCTCAAAGACCTATGGCACTATATGGAATTAAGTCAGATGATAAAGAACACTGACACACCTAATCTAGTTCTAGACACTCATGGCCCCCTCTTTGGGAAACTCGGATATTTATTTCAGAACGATTATAAACCTATGACTTGAGCTCTCAGACATCAAGAATGGTTCACATCGACTTGTGGAGCTGCCATAAGTGTCCTCTTGATGGCTATTAAGAAGGGCAACAGCGCATAGATATCAGACGTCAGGGCAATTTATGAGGTTATGCAGCACTCAGCAAAAATGCAGTGGGAATTGGTAATGAGGAATTAATTAATATAATCAACCAAGACTAATGATGTCAGTAGCTTCTGGCACATAGTGAACCATGGTGGTTGCAATAGAGCTTTGGGACCAGAAACCCCCATCTAGCTAGATAAATGGGTAAACCATTTTGGATCGCTTTATGCCAGTCCAAGCAAGCCCTCTTTCCCAGATTCTTTTTATGAGGAGAACAAGCCCTCCAGGATAGGTCGTACAAAGGCATATTATTATCTTTCTGTTGGACCTATCAATCTTTGGGTGGTCTTCCCTCCAAACTGTTTCCCTCCATTTTTGATGAAATTTGCTTTTGTTAGCCTTAGAACTCTGTGGGCTGTACCACTGACAGACAGTGCTAATGTGCTTGAGCTCACTCTCCTAAAATTGGTTTACACATAACTTGCCAATTTCCTTTACTTATAAGTTCCTTGTAGAGTGGTGTACCATATAGCCATGGCCTGTAAATTAAATGCTACTAGCAGGCCTGCAGCACTGACTGTGCCACCCACTTAAGTAGCCCCTTCAAACATGTCCCAGGCATGTCACTGCAGCTTGAATTCAGTTTTAAACTGCCAATTCGACTTGGCAATACAACCCTCTTGCCAAGCCTTAAACTCCCCTTTTATTACATATACGTCACCCACGAGGTAGCGCATAAGGGTAGGGTGCCTTGTAATTAAATGTCTGGACATTTACTTTTAAGTTTTAAATGTCCTGGTAGTAAAAAACTCCTACTTTTGTTTTTCACTATTTTGAGACCTACCTGTCCGATAGGATAACAGTAGGTTGCCTTATTACACTTAATAAGTGCTAGTGTTTGATTGTGGATAGATAAGCATTTCATGTTTGGTATCTATGAAATTGTCTTTAAAAATCCTCTTTAATACTAAAGTCAGATTTTACAATTTTTAGAGAGTTGCCATTTTCCTGCCTTTGCTTCTTGGTGACTACAGCCGGCCTAGGGTCACATGACTGGGTATAGTTGCCAGTTAGACTTTGTGAATTCCTCTCAGACAGTTACACAATAGAAAGATACATTTGCCTGAATGGGCTATCGGCTGGCAGGACGGGGGTAGGGGGCA
The DNA here is from genome assembly GCF_031143425.1 of Pleurodeles waltl. NCBI lineage: Eukaryota > Metazoa > Chordata > Amphibia > Caudata > Salamandridae > Pleurodeles > Pleurodeles waltl. The sequence continues at coordinate 1,054,447,069 of NC_090448.1, forward strand.
TGCTAACCAGTGCTATGGAGCTTGTGCACACTCCCTTAAACATGGTAAAATTGGCTTACACCTGCTTGGCATATTGAATTTATTAATAAGTCCCTAGTAAAGGGGTATTCCATATACAGAGGGCTGGCAAATGGAATGCTATGTAGTGGGCATGCAGCACCTATTGTGCCACCCACTTAAGTAATCCCTTAACACATGCCCTAAGCATGCCATAGCAGCCTGTATGCAGTGTTGTAGTGCCATTTGACTTGTCAAATACATTTTTTGTCAACCCCCAAGTTCCCTTTATAAAACTTTTGTCACCCCTAGGGTAGGTCCTAAACAGCTCCTAGGGTCCGAGTACACTGTATTTTAAAAGCTGATCATGTACCTTCAAGTTCTATATGTTCTGGAAATTCATTTTTCATTACTGTGAGGCCTCTCTCTTCCATGGGATCACATGGGATCTCCTTATTACATTCAATAAGAGGTAACATAATTGGTGTCTAAGGAATTGTAATTTAAACTCCTCTTTAATGATAAAGTCAGATTTTAAGTTATAAGTCTGAAAATGCCACTTTTAGAAAGTTGGTATTTTCTTGGTCTAACCATTTGGTGCCTGCAGACTGTTTCATGGGTTACATAACTAGGGGCTAGATGTATCAAACGTTGTTGCATTCGCAAACGGTGCGATTCGCAGAAATCGGCCATTTGCGAATGCAAAAACGTGATTTGTGATGTATGCAAGGCATTCGCAGGCCAAAAACAAGGAAGTGCAAAAATTGCGATTTTTTGCAAAGTGACATGGTTTTGCGTGTCGCAATGTGCATATCGCATTTTGCGACATGAAATACCGAATCGCTATTTGCATCTCGCAAATTGCGAGTCCGAATAGCGACTCGCAGATACAGATTCGGTATTTCTAGTTGCAAATTGCGATACGCACATTGCGACACGCAAAACCATGTCGCAATGCGATGCATCAAAAAATCGCAAATTGCAAATTTTCGCAGAATGGCCTGTTGCACATGCAAATTACCACAGATTGAAACCAGGTGGTAACCAGGTGCAACCTATATAAAGAGGCCCAGAATGCCTCAGCCTCTTTTCCACAATGGCTGCACTCTACGTCATGGCGAGGAGAATGAGGATCTTGGCAGGTTTGAGGAGAGGGAGGAGGAGACAGGAGCTCATTTTCAGAGTGCGCATTACCCTTTTTGACCAGTCTGAGGAGGAAATATTTGAGAAGTACAGGTTGAGCTCAGCCATGATAATTGACCTGATAGCTGAGCTACAACCCACACTGCAGCGCACAACACACAGGACCAATAGCATACCCACCCAAGTGCAGGTATTATGCTACCTGCACCTACTTGCCTCAGGGAGCTATCAAGGGGTCATAGCAGCAGCTGGAGGGGTATCACAGAGTGCCCTCTCTAGATTTTTCAATGCATTCCTAAATGCCATGCTGAGCAGGATACACCAGTACATCAGATTCCCCCACGCCCCACAGGAAATACAGCAGACAAAAATCGATTTCTACCAGATAGCACAGTTCCCCCACGTCCTAGGTGCCACAGATGGGACACATGTTGCAATCTGTCTACCATCAGCCACAGAGTATGTGTACAGCAACCGTAAATACCAACATTCAGTGAACATATAGGTGATATGCTTTGCCTCCTACATCATAACTGATCTCGAGGCCAGGTACCCAGGGAGCACACATGATTCATACATCTTTCGCCACAGCGGGATTCACACAAGACTGCTAGCTGGGGAATTTGGTGAAGGATATCTACTAGGTAATTTCCCTGTTTTCAATGGTGCATTGATGGCAGTGTGACGTCAGATGGCACAGCTACTCATTATACCCTCTGTTCCTTCCAGAAGACAGTGCCTACGCAGTGCGCACCTACATGATTACGCCCTACCTAAATCCTGCAACACCAGCAGAGTGGAGATACAATTCAGCACACAAGGCAACCCGCAATGTTGTGGAGCGCACCTTTGGCCTGCTGAAGCGTCGCTTCCGATTCATCCACAAAAGTGGAGGGGCACTACAGTACAGCCCGGACACGACCTGTAGAATAGTGGCCACATGTGCAATTTTGCACAATATAGCTACCACGAGGGGCATACCTTTGGAAATATCGGAGCCAGACTCAGATGAGGATGATGATCCCATACCACCCCTACAGCCAGCAGACAGGACCAGTGCAGCAGAGGGCAGGCAAAGGCGTGCTGACATCACGCACAACCATTTCAGATGTAAGTTATGACCACACAACCTCACTGACGTATTCCGGTAGTTAGCACCTTTATTACATTGACTTCAGGTAACATACGTGTCACTAGGACAAAGCAAAACACATGAGTCAGACATGAGCCATTAACAGTATTGTCATCATAGTTTACTGTATTGCTACATGTGAAGGTAGTCCCCTGTGGCCCTTAATGTCACTTCTTACGACCACGCATTCCACTTGAGTGCGCAGTGGCCTCGCCGGCACCTCTTGTATGAGGCTCATAGGCAGTACTGTGCCTGGCACTGCGACGCCTAGGATCCATCACGGGCACTGCAAGACTGCTAAGGCTAGATGACTCCTCAGTATCCCCAACTCCCTGTTCACTGGGTGTAGCACTGCGTGCTGTCAGCATAGCATACAGACCGTTGGTAATTTGCACCAATCTCTGGGCAACATCCCGACTGCTATGTGCTGCCTCCACCTGTGCGGCCACAGCACGCCGTGATATCAGGTCAGTAGATGTAGCTAGACGATTTAAAGATCTGCAAAAGCCATTGAACATTCCCATGAATTGTCTTTGGCGCCTGCAGTGGCTAATTCGCTCATGTCTCACCTCAGTACAGAGTTCCTTAATGGCATTTGTCAGTTCATTGGTGTTCTCCGCAGCTGTTTGCTGTCCCTCATGCAGCTTGCAGATGTTAGCATTCAGACACTCCAACTGCTTGTGCAGCCCCCCCATATTGGCATTGTGTGACTGCATCTGCCTGTGCATTGCCCTCATGTTTTTGTTTTGCAGGTGCTGCACTTTGAGCATGGACGCTTTAAGGCCACCAAAGAATGATGGGCCGTCACCTCCATCTGTGTGCTGTGTGCCTGCATCCTGAGGCCTCCTGCGGGGAGTTGAGTGACGCTGGGGCAGGGACTGCTGCCTTCCTGTGGATCTAGCTTCTAGAGGTGGTGTGTGGCCTTCATCCGGCATTTCGTCGGAGTCTAGGTTTGAATCGTGGAGAGGTAACACCCTTGCCCTGCGTCTGATTGGTTCTATACACCAGTGTTTTTCAACCACTGTTCCGCAGCACACTAGTGTGCCGCGAGATGTTGCCTGGTGTGCCGTGGGAAAAATTTGAAAGATTTAAAAAAAAAAAAAAAAGTCAAATTTTCGCCCAGTAGGGCGGCGGGCGCCGGACTGTAGGACATTGTGAACGGGTCGTTACGACCACGTCCACGCCAGCGCCAACCAGCTTCTCGCCAGGAAAGCCCGACGATTCCGTTGCGCGTTCCCATGTCTCCATGGGAACGCTCCGGGCGTCGATGACGCGTTTCCCTGTTTCCAGGGAAACGCTTGAGGACTTCCGGGGCAGCGACGGTGAAAAGGGGCCGGAGCCGAAAGACGCGGAGAGGGAGAGCGCGACGAGGTCAGGACGAGACGAAGGAGTGAAGGAGGTCAAGTCAGGAAGAACTGGAGTCGAGGAGCGGGACGAGGAGGACGAGAGAGCGGTGGTAACGAGAGACAAGGAGAAGTAGGTCTACCACGGAGAAGAGCCGGAGCAGAACAGCCGAGGAGCCAGCCACGACCCAGGAGGGTCGTGGCTTGCAAAGGTACGGTCCCTCCTGGGGACGCGGGAACCTAGATACAACAAAGCGCTGGCTCAACAGTGGAGGTACTGAGTGATATCTCTTGAGCCACACTGAATGTGAGTCTTTAAGCCCACAACCCTTCTGGATTAAGCCTGACTGTCCACCCTCACTACTCTGAAAGTCAAGTGCCTGAACTAAAGGGATTGATTTTTCTGGCTATCCAGTTTGGAGTGCACCAGTACTGTGATCCTGTGACACCAGTGGTAAGTGACATGAGCCACACAGGGTAATATCCATTAATCTCTGACTGTCCCAGGGCCCTAAGAGAAAGGCCTTAAAGTGGGCCCATTGTATTTAATCTCTTGCCTCTTCTCAACTGTGAACACAGGAATGTGTGTACTGTATGTATGCTTCATAAGCCCTGCAACTAATGGTACAGCTGGTCCTGCTTGTGGTTGAGGCAGTATTGTTTTAAAGATGATTAAGGAATCATTATGTTGAAGAATAGCTTCAATGTTCCATGTAATCACTGCCCAGTTGTTGACCTCCCTGAATGTTACTATAACTTCCCCCATGTAAATCTGGTTTCGAAGCATGTGTGAAGTTTTAGGGAAATATGTATACCCAACCGAAGTCAGACATTGTATAGCATTTACCAAGGAGGAACAGCCGAAGTCGTATGTCGCGGCCATTATTTTGCTGGTTTTGTCTGAGGCAAGAACCCTTGGGGCTTTTCCCACTAGTCTGTTTCTGTATGGGATGCTCTGCTTGGGTCTGTGTTCTACGGGATGCTCCTGTCTGGGGAAGTTCTCCTTTCAGCAACCATTTTAGTGTCTCTGTGCCCAAGCCTGTCACACCTTTGTATTGTGCATTGTGAAAGAAATGGTATTACAGGTGATGGAAGGTTACACATATCTGTGGTCTACTCACAGTGTGTGGCTTCCAGGGACCCCGATGCTGCATAAACTTGCTGCAGAGGTGCTGAACCAATTTGATATCTACGTAACCAGATGCTTCTAAACCAGCGTCTCCGAGGTTTCAGATTGAACTCAGTCTCCAAAACCTGATACTTGACCCTTGAAACTGCGCCGTTAGTGTTAAAAACACCATGGTATCTTAATCCTTCTGGCGTGTGCATTGACAGTAGATGGAGACTGGGCTCCATGCAGATGACTGTATGTTGAAATATTGTGGGGCAAAACATTTGAGGCCTAAATATCGAGAACCAAAATATTGTGGTTCGGTACACATAATAAGTACAGTTTTGCTATGATAGATTCCACACAGTTTAAATAGCGGCTCTGATCAAAGCAGGTCCCTACTTCAATCTAGATAGCCACAGAAAGCACACTTCATGTCCTAGATGTGGAGAACCATTATTGGAGACTGACAGGCCTTTCATGACGTGTGTGAGTTACCTTACATCTCCCTCCCTGAGAGTCATTTGACGGCTATTAGAGACCCCTCACCATTACCCGTTATTGCTTGCACCGGGTAACTCCACTATGTACCTGTCACCCCACAACCCCTTCCCCTCTTCTACGGTAATAGAAACCCCAGAGATACCCCGTCACTTACCTTGGTATTATTTCTGTTTTTCTTGCCGGTAATACTGGAGCCACCAGAGCCCACCAGAGCCTCCAACCTAACTATAAATAGCTCCGGTGTCACTGTTACACTAACAGGAGGAGGACAGGAGGAGACATCGCAGTAGATCGCCGATGAGCAGAAGAGCGCCAATGGATCTGGATTTGGAGGAAACATGAGCAGAAGAGCGCTGACTGATGGAGACATGCGTAGAAGAGTGCTGAGTGTGACGGACAGCGGCTATCTGGAGGAGACAAGCGCAGTAAGTACTGAGTGACAGTGAGATACTGCAGTGATGGACAAGTTTTTGAAAAGGAAAGAACTGGACTCTGAACAAAATTTGGAGCCAGATGAGAGCACAAGTATGAGTGGGGATCAAAAGAAAGCAAAGATGGTTAGCTCAAGCAAATTCTCTGGCACAAGGCAATATAGCGAAAGCTATATTTCATTTGGATTTACTTTCACCGGAGATGTAAACAAACCAACTCCACTGTGCGTGGTGTGTGGTGAAAGGCTAGCTAACAGTGCTATGGTCCCAAGCAAACTTAAACGCCATCTCCAAACGAAACACCCTTCGCTTCAAAACAAGAATGCGGACTATTTTGTTCGCCTGCGTGAAAACACGGAGAAAGAGGCAACTTTCATGAGAAAAACCACAAAGGTAAATGAAAGAGCTCTTAAAGCTAGCTATCAAGTTGCTGAACTTATAGCCAAGTCAAAAAAGTCACACACTGTGGCAGAGACATTAATACTTCCTGCCTGCAAAGCTATTGTAGAGGAGATGCTCGGACCTGAAGCAGCTAAGGAAATAGCCAAACTCCCTCTCTCAGACAACACAATTTCCAGACGTATTAATGACATGTCTGCAGACATCGAAAGTGTGGTTTTGGAAAAGATCCGTATCAGTGAGAAATTTGCATTGCAACTTGACGAGTCTACTGATATCAGTGGACATGCTCAACTCTTGGCCAATGTGCGTTTTGTTGATGGTGATGCAATTAGAGAAAACTTCTTTTTTTGCAAGGCATTGCCAGAAAAAACAACAGGAGAAGAAATTTTTCGGGTCACATCAGAATACCTTGAACAAGGAGGACTTAAGTGGGAAAACTGCACAAGTGTCTGCACCGATGGAGCTGCAGCCATGGTCGGGCGCACCAAAGGCTTTGTAAGCAGAGTGAAGGAAAGAAATCCAGATGTTATTGTTACGCATTGTTTTTTACACCGTGAGGCCCTCGTAGCCAAGACTTTACCAGCAGACCTAGTTCATGTGTTGGATGATGTTGTGCGCATGGTAAACTTTGTAAAGTCACGACCCGTGAAAACTCGCATATTTGCAGCTTTGTGTGAGGAGATGGGAGCGAAGCATAAAACCTTGCTGTTTCATACGGAGGTCCGGTGGTTGTCGCGTGGCAAGGTCTTGGTTCGTGTGTATGAGCTGCGGGAGGAACTTAAAGTGTTTCTGACAAATGAGAGGTCAGATTACGCAAAGCTGCTTGCAAGTGATGAGTGGTGTGCAAGGCTGGCATACCTGGCAGATATATTTCATCATCTGAATGAACTGAACACACGAATGCAAGGCCGAAATGAAAACCTGCTTACAAGTACAGATAAAATAAATGGATTCCGTTCAAAGGTGCAACTCTGGCATCAACACGTGGAAAGTGGCAATCTTGAAATGTTCGCACTCACCAAGCAATGGCAAGGTGTTCACACTGCTGCACTGTGTGAGATAATAGTTAAACATTTAAAAACTCTTGAGGAGAAGTTGTCATTTTATTTCTCTTCAGTCTCCACTGAATGCCTTGACTGGGTTAGGGACCCTTATAGCTCAGCATCAGTTGGCGGAAAGGACATGACTTTACAGGAGCAGGAGGAACTAACTGAACTGAGACAAAATCGTGGTTTCAAGCTAAGATTTGCTGATCTACCTTTGGACAGTTTTTGGTTGGATACTGCCAAGGAGTTCCCCCTTCTGGCAAACAAAGCTATTTTGACATTGCTCCCATTTTCCACTACATATCTGTGTGAGATGAGCTTTTCAAGCATGATTGCTATAAAAACTAAATACAGAGAGAGACTGAGAGCTGTTGACGAAGAGCTACGTGTGTGTCTTTCTTCGATTCCAGCCAGAATATCAGCTTTGTGTTCAGCCAAACAGGCCCAGGTTGCGCACTGAATAAAGTATTTTATAATTTTTCATATTTCTGTTTACTTACTATTTCATAATAAAGTAATTCTAAAATACTTTCTTTGTGTTTATTTGATTCCTATTCAAGAGAATTACTTTATATATAGTCAATATAGGCACAGAGTTAAATTTTTTAACATTTTCTAATGGTGGTGTGCCTCGTGATTTTTTTCATGAAATAAGTGTGCCTTTGCCCAAAAAAGGTTGAAAAACACTGCTATACACAATGACTCACTGGTGTTGGAGTCGGACAGAGGCTGTGTTTCTGCATCCCCTGCATTAGCACATTCTGCTGCTGCTGGGCCTGAGCCATCTGCAACGACAATGTGCAGCATGTCATTTATGTATGTATCACCAAATGTGGCACAATGTTAATAAATGTACACTTACATCGTATCACTATGAACTGGGTGTTTTGTTCTTCTGGGTGTCGCTCTACTTAATTGCATTCTATGTGCTATTTACAGCTCTGGGTTTTTATACTACCACTCCTATAAGGCATTGTTGTGCCGCATGTAAGATGTGGAATGGACTACTTATCACAATGCTTTGCACTACTTGCTGATTCCTAAGGGGCATTTGTACATGCACATATGGGGTTACATATCATTTTTGGACTTACCTTTACTGGTGCTGGGTGTTCCGGAAGTGTCAATGTCAGTGACCCCACTGACAGCTTCTGGAAGCAGTGTGGACTCCACCAGATCTTCCATGGGGTTGAGGGTGTCTGGGTGGATGTTCCACCTAATGTGCTCCTTGCCTCCTTTAGCCTGCTGGCCACCCTCTTCTTGGCATGGGAACGCAGGTCGTACCACCTCTTGCGTATCTCTTCCACTGAGCGCTGCGCAACCCCAACTGCGCAGATTTTGGTCTGGATGTCAACCCAAAGTTTTCGCTTCTCACTCTCTGGTACCTGGAGAGAGCTCTTCCCAAATAGGCGGTCATGGCTCCTGACAAACCTCCTCAGTGAGCACCTCCAATTCTTGCTCACTGAATTTCAGCTTCCTCTTCCTCTCTCCCTTCTCCTTCCCATTACCAGCATTGGCCATGTTGATGTCAGGTCCTGGCTTGCTCACAAACTTGCTCCCTGGGGCTGGTCTGTAACTCTCTGACTGCTCCAGTGGGTGTGATACCTGGAAACAGCATGGGCTGACTCACTTCCTGCTTGTGATGTCATCAGGCTCCGCCAGGTAACCGTTTTCACAATTTGCGATTTTCAAATACCGAATCGCAAATATTTTTGCGATTCGGTATTTGGAACTCGCAAATTGCATTAGCGATTTTTAAGAAATTGCTATTTCCGACTCGCAAATTTGTTACATAGCATTTTGTGACTCAGAAAAAGCGATTTCTTAAAATTCGCTGTTTCCGAATCGCAAATGGCTTTTTTCGTACATCTGGCCCTAGGTGTGGTTGGCCTTTGTGTATTGCTCCCAAATAGCCACACCATAGAGGGACTGGGTGTTGGCAGGATGGGCCATCCAAACCAAGAAGGGATGGTGGAGCTGTGCACAGCCTCATTTGCACTTCAAAGACACTGCCTCAGCCTACACACAAAGAACTTCAATCTATCCTATTGTGACTGCAGAAAGACTGGACCAGGGCAGGGAGGCTGGAAATTCCAGACACTTCTGTTGGAGCAAAACTCCAAACTTTTCTTCCACTTCAAAGCTGGCATCAGTTATAAAAGTAAGACCCTCGGACCCACTTATTAGTACACTCCTGGACATGTGGATATTAGAGAAGAAGGACTACCCTGCCACCACAGTAATGCCCTATTGCTTGATGCCTGCTCTGTGTTCGAGAAGGAAGTCTGGACTTGCACCCTTCATCCTAGGCTACTTGACTGACTCCAATGGTGAGTTAGCTGGCCTCCTGTTGTTAGCTACAGGGACACAACAAGTTCCAGAGGCTTCCCTGCAACTGGCCAGCCGATCTGCTGCACTGGACCACCCGTAACATGCAACTGGGCTTGCCTGAGCCTTACTTGCCTTTGCTGGAGTGAGTTCCCAATCCCCGAGAGATGCCCCCAGATCCAGGACTCTTGGTGTGACATCAGTTCAGCACCTCCTGGAAGAAAAAGCAAAATTCTGACATTTTGGCTCTTTGCGACTCCAAATGGTCCATTCACACGAAGACCTTGTCAGCTGAAATAACACAATAATGATAAATTGATAAAGCACAAGAATTACAAAAAGAAAAGACAGGGAACAAGGAACTGACTGCAAAGGGGCATTGAACACAACAAAAATGAAACATCAAAAGTTGCAATGCAAGCAAAAAATGATTTACATACCCCTGTATAGTACTAATACTGGTACTAACCCTGTCGTCCTGCAAATACTCTTCCACCACGCTGGACTGATAAAGCCCTGGTAAAAACACTGTGATGTCCTGCTGGACTTGTGAGCCTGTAATATGGACCTTTGACCACCCCATGTCCCCAAGTGTCTCTAGTCCAATCTCCATAGATAAAAGAAATGAGGCCCTAAACAGTCCATTCCCTTGTTTCTTTTAATGTCCATAGCGAGAAGTGGCACCATACATCTTGTACTATGCAGAAGAGAATAGAAGAGCAGAGAAGCTCAGAGAAACGATTCTCCTGCATTCACTAGCACAGCTCATGTGGCTTCCTGAAGGTAAGCAGGCCGCGGAAACAAGATCCAGAGCTGGCTATTTGGCTAGGCTGAGAAGCAGCACAGCACATGCGAGTCCACCCCCACCCCGCCACATTAAGGCATTGTCATAACACTTATATTCAATGGAAAAGGGAATATGATTCTTGGGTTTTACAATTCTCTAGATAAAAAAAAGTACCCCACATATTTAGGTGTGCCTATTGGAATGGACAGGATTGGGCCAATACAGGGAGTGCAGAATTATTAGGCAAATGAGTATTTTGACCACATCATCCTCTTTATGCATGTTGTCTTACTCCAAGCTGTATAGGCTCGAAAGCCTATTACCAATTAAGCATATTAGGTGATGTGCATCTCTGTAATGAGAAGGGGTGTGGTCTAATGACATCAACACCCTATATCAGGTGTGCATAATTATTAGGCAACTTCCTTTCCTTTGGCAAAATGGGTCAAAAGAAGGACTTGACAGGCTCAGAAAAGTCAAAAATAGTGAGATATCTTGCAGAGGGATGCAGCACTCTTAAAATTGCAAAGCTTCTGAAGCGTGATCATCGAACAATCAAGCGTTTCATTCAAAATAGTCAACAGGGTCGCAAGAAGCGTGTGGAAAAACCAAGGCGCAAAATAACTGCCCATGAACTGAGAAAAGTCAAGCGTGCAGCTGCCACGATGCCACTTGCCACCAGTTTGGCCATATTTCAGAGCTGCAACATCACTGGAGTGCCCAAAAGCACAAGGTGTGCAATACTCAGAGACATGGCCAAGGTAAGAAAGGCTGAAAGACGACCACCACTGAACAAGACACACAAGCTGAAACGTCAAGACTGGGCCAAGAAATATCTCAAGACTGATTTTTCTAAGGTTTTATGGACTGATGAAATTAGAGTGAGTCTTGATGGGCCAGATGGATGGGCCCGTGGCTGGATTGGTAAAGGGCAGAGAGCTCCAGTCCGACTCAGACGCCAGCAAGGTGGAGGTGGAGTACTGGTTTGGGCTGGTATCATCAAAGATGAGCTTGTGGGGCCTTTTCGGGTTGAGGATGGAGTCAAGCTCAACTCCCAGTCCTACTGCCAGTTCCTGGAAGACACCTTCTTCAAGCAGTGGTACAGGAAGAAGTCTGCATCCTTCAAGAAAAACATGATTTTCATGCAGGACAATGCTCCATCACACGCGTCCAAGTACTCCACAGCGTGGCTGGCAAGAAAGGGTATAAAAGAAGGAAATCTAATGACATGGCCTCCTTGTTCACCTGATCTGAACCCCATTGAGAACCTGTGGTCCATCATCAAATGTGAGATTTACAAGGAGGGAAAACAGTACACCTATCTGAACAGTGTCTGGGAGGCTGTGGTTGCTGCTGCACGCAATGTTGATGGTGAACAGATCAAAACACTGACAGAATCCATGGATGGCAGGCTTTTGAGTGTCCTTGCAAAGAAAGGTGTCTATATTGGTCACTGATTTGTTTTTGTTTTGTTTTTGAATGTCAGAAATGTATATTTGTGAATGTTGAGATGTTATATTGGTTTCACTGGTAATAATAAATAATTGAAATGGGTATATATTTTTTTTTGTTAAGTTGCCTAATAATTATGCACAGTAATAGTCACCTGCACACACAGATATCCCACTAACATAGCTAAAACTAAAAACAAACTAAAAACTACTTCCAAAAATATTCAGCTTTGATATTAATGAGTTTTTTGGGTTCATTGAGAACATGGTTGTTGTTCAATAATAAAATTAATCCTCAAAAATACAACTTGCCTAATAATTCTGCACTCCCTGTACAGTGCCCATTTGGTCTGCACATTGCCACAGTTTTGATCCATTCCTATCACGTGTGGCATGCCTATGCGCACACTGAGTAATGGGTTTGTTGGGATAAGTTAGGGAATCCTAGATTTTAGGATGTTTGCTACTGGCTGACAATTCTGGAGTTTCTGTCACACAAAACAATGTAAGGAATTTGAGCTTTTCCACCTATCCATAGAAGATTACATGGTATTCTGGGTATAAAAAACTGGTGGAATCCAAGCAATTCATATCATCCTAGATATGTACACTGAAAGAATATAGTGAAAAAAGTTATTGCGTGTGTAGCTCTGTTAACTGGTTTTATCTGTGCCCTTTGATTACATTCATAATCATAACTGGTGAGTTTCTGTGTTTGAGCTAGAGACAAAATTAGGTTTTAGTTGTGGCTTTTTCAGTGAATGTCATTGTTTTATGATGCAAGGTCGTGTGTTGCAAGGTTAACACCTTTTTTCAAATATGGTCTACTTTAAGAAACCCTAAACCCTCTGACAAAATGCAAGCTTTCCCAACTTGCCCCTTCGAGCAAGGGAAACTGGTGGACTATAACCACCAAGTAAACGCTGGTGGTGAGGTACACTATAAAAATATAACGACCTCCATATCATGCGAAAAAAATCCCATCGAGTGGGGTCATTAGTTTTTTATTTGTCAAAAATGAACTCCCACTTTGTGATCTTGTTTGATGAAGCCATCCAATTTAAATCATTGACAGGAACTGCTATGACAGTTGTTCCAGCCAATGGTAAAAGATGCCTGTGGGGCCGGCGGACATCTCTAAATTTGGGGGATGGAATGTCTGTCTCCATCAGGGCTAACGCCCTGCGGTACATAACACCATCCTCGAAAGTCGAAACCAGCCTCTTAAATCTTCTTGCAAAAGATTTAAAGCAGAAGAGGTGATAAAAGATATAAAATAAATGCATTTAGATACCATTTGAAAACTGTTAACAATAAATCTGAAAGTGGTTTATATAATTTCTCTGTTGGATTCTTTCTGCAGCCTTCCTCTCTAGCTATACTGCTTCTTTTTTAGCTGCAAAAATGATTGTAGTTATGAACATTTTATTCTTCACTGGAAGTGGACTAAATAAAAATAATCGTAATCCATATCTTCACTTAATTTTTATTGTATGTTTTTTCACAGCATTCAGGCTGATCGTGATAACCACCTCTGGCATCACCTGCCTATGCCGTAGTTAGACTATAGTATAGAAGAATATGTATTATACTTATGATCTGGTCTATTTGCTAATGTACTTGAGCTTTAGATAGCAACCTGAACATGCACATAATAGTCACTATTTCTCTTAAAGCCATCAGTTTGAGCCATATAGTGTAGCATTGTAGGTACTAACTGATTTATAACTCATTGCCAGTGATGTTTTCTTTCAATTTCTGAGTAGCAAAATGTAAACAAATAATTTTTACAATTGATCGTGAGTTTAAATGTGGAATAGAAGTGAAAATTATGCAATTAGTTGGCTGCAGTTTCATTTGAAAACAGAGATTCTTTAGGGGCCATATATGCTCTACACAAGGTTTCCTAAACTTGCCTAAATGTAGTTTCCCAAACAATTTTCTCCACAATATATTCCTTCCTATAAGAGTAACCTTATTCTGCAAGTGAACTAATAAAATGTGGTGATTATTGCTTCTGTGACGGGCAATTAAAATCTTTTTAGGCTCTTGGAAATAATAAAATGCAAACATTTCTCATTGATCATTGCTATTAAAATACAAACATCCTCTCTGAAAACTTATTGAAACTTCAAGATCTGTTATTGGCAGAGTGCCACAATGCTCCTGTCAAATTATAAACTTCCCTTTGGCTGTTTGATCAATGAATGCACTGGTATCCATAATGATGGGAACAAAGTACCTCCTGATGACTATCTGCATTGACATACGGATCTTCATTGTTCGATGATGCATACAAATTAAAGCCAGGTCTGAGTAGGTTAGCAGTGCTGATTTTCAATGAATTTGTAAAAGGACCTGGAGTGAAAGGTCATCCAACGACATTCTTAAAATGTACGGTATTTGAATCACTTATGTAGGATTTATTGATGTTGAACCTTATCCAGAGTAAGGTCTCTAGAATGCAGTGATATTGACAGCATTAAAGTGTCTTTTAGCTCTTTGGGATTAATAATGTGGCTGTAGCTCCTGAATCACATGAGACAGTATTAAACTTTCAATAAATAGCTCCATACATTAGCAACAAAATAGCAATCAAAATAGTAAGCCACAAGACGAATGATGATATCGGAGCAAAAATCCAAATGTAGGATCATGGGGGTTAGGTATATTCGGCAACAGCCCCAGCAATAGGTAAGAATCCATCTGTAGCATTGACTGATTGTAAATGTGTACTTTTCTTGTGTTTCTTGGCGAGACAGAAGAAAAATAACTCCCAAAGGCAGGACCATTGTCTGACTGCAAGTATGGACTGCTCCCATCACTACAAGGCACTGTATGTTTTGTATGACTGCTCAAGCAGGCAGTCTGTTGTGGCCACACCCAGAGGAATCTAGAGTTGTAATTGACCACAAGCAAAATATATATATATTGACAGACAACTGGCAGTGGGACAACACAATGGAGGAAATGAACAGTTATAAAATGCTTCATGTGTTAACAAATGTTACAATATTGTATGCCACCAGTGCTGCTTCTGTAGCATTGATACAGTAGTGCTGATGCCAGCACGAGCAGTAGCCAAACTTTCATGAGCTGCGCTAATCAGGACTAATCTACTTCACTCATTAGGTATATACTTTTCCCCAACCACATGTAAAATAACATAGGGACATTGTAAGGAAATGCCTCCTTGGCATGGTTGCCCCCTGACTTTTTGCCTTTGCTGATGCTATGTTTACAATTGAAAGTGTGCTGAGGCCTGCTAACCAGGCCCCAGCACCAGTGTTCTTTCCCTAACCTGTACTTTTGTATCCACAATTGGCAGACCCTGGCATCCAGATAAGTCCCTTGTAACTGGTACCTCTAGTACCAAGGGCCCTGATGCCAAGGAAGGTCTCTAAGGGCTGCAGCATGTCTTATGCCACCCTGGAGACCTCTCACTCAGCACAGACACACTGCTTGCCAGCTTGGGTGTGCTAGTGAGGACAAGACGAGTAAGTCGACATGGCACTCCCCTCAGGGTGCCATGCCAGCCTCTCACTGCCTATGCAGTATAGGTAAGACACCCCTCTAGCAGGCCTTACAGCCCTAAGGCAGGGTGCACTATACCATAGGTGAGGGTACCAGTGCATGAGCCTGGTACCCCTACAGTGTCTAAACAAAACCTTAGACATTGTAAGTGCAGGGTAGCCATAAGAGTATATGGTCTGGGAGTCTGTCAAACACGAACTCCACAGCACCATAATGGCTACACTGAAAACTGGGAAGTTTGGTATCAAACTTCTCAGCACAATAAATGCACACTGATGCCAGTGTACATTTTATTGTAAAATACACCCCAGAGGGCACCTTAGAGGCGCCCCCTGAAACTTAACCGACTATCTGTGTAGGCTGACTAGTTTTAGCAGCCTGCCACAAACCGAGACATGTTGCTGGCCCCATGGGGAGAGTGCCTTTGTCACTCTGAGGCCAGTAACAAAGCCTGCACTGGGGGGAGATGCTAACACCTCCCCCAGGCAGGAATTGTCACACCTGGCGGTGAGCCTCAAAGGCTCACCTCCTTTGTGCCAACCCAGCAGGACACTCCAGCTAGTGGAGTTGCCCGCCCCCTCCGGCCAGGCCCCACTTTTGGCGGCAAGGCCGGAGAAAATAATGAGAAAAACAAGGAGGAGTCACTGGCCAGTCAGGACAGCCCCTAAGGTGTCCTGAGCTGAAGTAACTCTAACTTTTAGAAATCCTCCATCTTGCAGATGGAGGATTCCCCCAATAGGGTTAGGATTGTGACCCCCTCCCCTTGGGAGGAGGCACAAAGAGGGTGTACCCACCCTCAGGGCTAGTAGCCATTGGCTACTAACCCCCCAGACCTAAACACGCCCTTAAATTTAGTATTTAAGGGCTACCCTGAACCCTAGAAAATTAGATTCCTGCAACTACAAGAAGAAGGACTGCCTAGCTGAAAACCCCTGCAGCGGAAGACCAGAAGACGACAACTGCCTTGGCTCCAGAAACTCACCGGCCTGTCTCCTGCCTTCCAAAGATCCTGCTCCAGCGACGCCTTCCAAAGGGACCAGCGACCTCGACATCCTCTGAGGACTGCCCCTGCTTCGAAAAGACAAGAAACTCCCGAGGACAGCGGACCTGCTCCAAGAAAAGCTGCAACTTTGTTTCCAGCAGCTTTAAAGATCCCTGCAAGCTCCCCGCAAGAAGCGTGAGACTTGCAACACTGCACCCGGCGACCCCGACTCGGCTGGTGGCGATCCAACACCTCAGGAGGGACCCCAGGACTACTCTAAGACTGTGAGTACAAAAACCTGTCCCCCCTGAGCCCCCACAGCGCCGCCTGCAGAGGGAATCCCGCGGCTTCCCCTGACCGCGACTCTTTGAATCCAAAGTCCCGACACCTGGGAGAGACCCTGCACCCGCAGCCCCCAGGACCTGAAGGACCGGACTTTCACTGGAGGAGTGACCCCCAGGAGTCCCTCTCCCTTGATCAAGTGGAGGTTTCCCCGAGGAACCCCCCCCCTTGCCTGCCTGCAGCGCTGAAGAGATCCCGAGATCTCTCATAGACTAACACTGCGAACCCGACGCTTGTTTCTACACTGCACCCGGCCGCCCCCGCGCCGCTGAGGGTGAAATTTCTGTGTGGGCTTGTGTCCCCCCCGGTGCCCTACAAAACCCCCCTGGTCTGCCCTCCGAAGACGCGGGTACTTACCTGCAAGCAGACCGGAACCGGGGCACCCCCTTCTTTCCATTCTAGCCTATGTGTTTTGGGCACCACTTTGAACTCTGCACCTGACCGGCCCTGAGCTGCTGGTGTGGTGACTTTGGGGTTGCTCTGAACCCCCAACGGTGGGCTACCTTGGACCAAGAACTAAGCCCTGTAAGTGTCTTACTTACCTGGTTAACCTAACAAATACTTACCTCCCCTAGGAACTGTGAAAATTGCACTAAGTGTCCACTTTTAAAACAGCTATTTGTGAATAACTTGAAAAGTATACATGCAATTTTGATGATTTGAAGTTCCTAAAGTACTTACCTGCAATACCTTTCGAATGAGATATTACATGTAGAATTTGAACCTGTGGTTCTTAAAATAAACTAAGAAAAGATATTTTTCTATATAAAAACCTATTGGCTGGATTTGTCTCTGAGTGTGTGTACCTCATTTATTGTCTATGTGTATGTACAACAAATGCTTAACACTACTCCTTGGATAAGCCTACTGCTCGACCACACTACCACAAAATAGAGCATTAGTATTATCTATTTTTACCACTATTTTACCTCTAAGGGGAAACCTTGGACTCTGTGCATGCTATTCCTTACTTTGAAATAGCACATACAGAGCCAACTTCCTACATTGGTGGATCAGCGGTGGGATACAAGACTTTGCATTTGCTGGACTACTCAGCCAATACCTGATCACACGACAAATTCCAAAATTGTCATTAGAAATTCATTTTTGCAATTTGAAAGTTTTCTAAATTCTTAAAAGTCCTGCTAGGGCCTTGTGTGTTAAGTCCCTGTTTAGCATTGTCTTTTTAGAGTTTAAAAGTTTGTTAAAAGTTTGAAATTAGATTCTAGAAACAGTTTTAGATTCTTAAAAAGTATTCCAACTCTTAGCAGAATAATGTCTGATACAGAGATGAATGTGGTGGAACTCGACACCACACCTTACCTCCATCTTAAGATGAGGGAGCTAAGGTCTCTCTGTAATATCAAAAAAATAACCATTGGCTCCAGACCTACCAAAATTCAGCTCCAGGAGCTGTTGGCAGAGTTTGAAAAAGCCAACCCCTCTGATGATGACCTCACAGAGGAAGAAATTAGTGACTTGGAGGCCAATGTCCCTCCTCCAGTCCTAAATAGGGAGAACAGGACCCCTCAAGTCCTGTCTCCAACTGTGTTAGTCAGAAATAGTGAGTCCCTCACAGGAGGGTCCCACATTTCTGAAATCACTGAGGATGCTCTCAGTGAAGATGACCTCCTGTTAGCC
Organism: Pleurodeles waltl; assembly: GCF_031143425.1. Taxonomy (NCBI): domain Eukaryota; kingdom Metazoa; phylum Chordata; class Amphibia; order Caudata; family Salamandridae; genus Pleurodeles; species Pleurodeles waltl. The sequence continues at coordinate 1,054,465,243 of NC_090448.1, forward strand.
AGGATGGCCAAAAGATTGGCTTTAGAGAGACAGCTCCTAGCCATAGAAAGGGAAAGACAAGAGATGGGCCTAGGACCCATCAATGGTGGCAGCAATATAAATAGGGTCAGAGATTCTCCTGACATGTTAAAAATCCCCAAAGGGATTGTGACAAAATATGAAGATGGTGATGACATCACCAAATGGTTCACAGCTTTTGAGAGGGCTTGTGTAACCAGAAAAGTGAACAGGTCTCACTGGGGTGCTCTCCTTTGGGAAATGTTCACTGGAAAGTGTAGGGATAGACTCCTCACACTCTCTGGAAAAGATGCAGAATCTTATGACCTCATGAAGGGTACCCTGATTGAGGGCTTTGGATTCTCCACTGAGGAGTACAGGATTAGGTTCAGGGGGGCTCAAAAATCCTCGAGCCAGACCTGGGTTGACTTTGTTGACTACTCAGTGAAAACACTAGATGGTTGGATTCAAGGCAGTGGTGTAAGTAATTATGATGGGCTGTACAATTTATTTGTGAAAGAACACCTGTTAAGTAATTGTTTCAATGATAAACTGCATCAGCATCTGGTAGACCTAGGACCAATTTCTCCCCAAGAATTGGGAAAGAAGGCGGACCATTGGGTCAAGACAAGGGTGTCCAAGACTTCAACAGGGGGTGACCAAAAGAAAGGGGTCACAAAGACTCCCCAGGGGAAGGGTGATGAGACAACCAAAACTAAAAATAGTAAAGAGTCTTCTACAGGCCCCCAAAAACCTGCACAGGAGGGTGGGCCCAGAGCCTCTTCACAAAACAATGGGTACAAGGGTAAAAACTTTGATCCCAAAAAGGCCTGGTGTCATAGCTGTAAACAGCATGGACACCAAACTGGAGACAAGGCCTGTCCCAAGAAAGGTTCCACTCCAAACTCCCATCCAGGTAACACTGGTATGGCTAGTCTCCAAGTGGGATCAACAGTGTGCCCAGAGCAAATCAGGGTCCACACTGAAGCTACTCTAGTTTCTGAGGGTGGGGTGGATTTAGCCACACTAGCTGTCTGGCCGCCTAACATGCAAAAATACAGACAGCAACTCTTAATTAATGGGACTAGAATAGAGGGCCTGAGGGATACAGGTGCCAGTGTCACCATGGTGACAGAGAAACTGGTTTCCCCTGGCCAATACCTGACTGGAAAAACTTACACAGTCACCAACGCTGACAATCAGAGAAAAGTACATCCCATGGCAATGGTTACTTTAGAATGGGGAGGGGTCAATGGCCTGAAACAGGTGGTGGTCTCCTCAAATATCCCAGTGGACTGTCTGCTTGGAAATGACCTGGAGTCCTCAGCATGGGCTGAGGTAGAACTAAAAACCCATGCAGCAATGCTGGGTATCCCTGAACTGGTGTGTGTGAAAACAAGAGCACAGTGCAAGGCACAGGGTGAACAAGTAGAGCTGGAGTCTGGAAGAATGGCCCAGCCTACCAAGAGAACAGGAAAGTCAGTTGGGAAACCAACTGCAACACAGCAAAAGAAAGGGAACCTCTCTTCTCAGGAAGAAGTTCTGCCCTCTGAGGGAACTGAGCCTTTGGAGCTTGAACCTTATCAGGTTGAGCTCTTAGGCCCAGGGGGACCCTCAAGGGAGGAGCTGTGTAAGGGACAAGAAACCTGTCCCTCTCTTGAAGGCCTTAGGCAGCAAGCTGCTGAAGAGTCCAAAGGCAAGAAAAATGGAACACATAGGGTCTATTGGGAAGATGGACTCCTGTACACTGAGGCCAGAGACCCCAAACCTGGTGCCACTGGGAGAGTGGTAGTGCCTCAGCTGTTCAGGAAGTTCATCCTAACATTGGCCCATGACATTCCCCTTGCTGGACATTTGGGACAAACCAAGACGTGGGAGAGGTTAGTCAACCACTTCTACTGGCCCAATATGTCCAACATGGTTAAGGAGTTTTGCCTCTCCTGCCCCACCTGTCAAGCCAGTGGTAAGACAGGTGGGCATCCAAAGGCCCCCCTCATTCCCCTTCCAGTGGTGGGGGTTCCCTTTGAAAGAGTGGGTGTGGACATAGTTGGTCCACTGGAACCTCCCACAGCCTCAGGAAATATGTATATCCTGGTAGTAGTGGATCATGCTACCAGGTATCCTGAAGCTATTCCCCTTAGGTCGACTACTGCCCCTGCAGTAGCCAAGGCCCTCATTGGTATCTTTACCAGAGTGGGTTTCCCTAAGGAGGTGGTGTCTGACAGAGGTACCAACTTCATGTCAGCATACCTAAAGCACATGTGGAATGAGTGTGGGGTGACTTATAAATTCACTACACCATACCATCCACAAACTAATGGCTTAGTTGAGAGATTCAACAAGACATTAAAGGGCATGATCATGGGGCTCCCAGAAAAACTCAAAAGGAGATGGGATGTCCTCTTGCCATGTCTGCTTTTCGCTTACAGAGAGGTGCCACAGAAGGGAGTAGGATTCTCACCCTTTGAACTTCTGTTTGGTCATCCTGTAAGAGGACCACTTGCTCTTGTGAAAGAGGGCTGGGAGAGACCTCTCCATGAGCCTAAACCGGACATAGTGGACTATGTACTTGGCCTTCGCTCTAGAATGGCAGAGTACATGGAAAAGGCAACCAAAAACCTTGAGGCCAGCCAACAGCTCCAGAAGTTTTGGTATGACCAAAAGGCTGCACTGGTTGAGTTCCAACCAGGGCAGAAAGTCTGGGTTCTGGAGCCTGTGGCTCCCAGGGCACTCCAGGACAAATGGAGTGGCCCTTACCCAGTACTAGAAAGGAAGAGTCAGGTCACCTACTTGGTGGACCTGGGCACAAGCAGGAGCCCCAAGAGGGTGATCCATGTGAACCGCCTTAAGCTCTTCCATGACAGGGCTGATGTCAATCTGTTGATGGTAACAGATGAGGATCAGGAGGCAGAGAGTGAACCTCTCCCTGATCTTCTGTCATCAGACCCAAAAGATGGCACAGTAGATGGAGTGATCTACTCAGACACCCTCTCTGGCCAACAGCAAGCTGATTGTAGGAGAGTCCTACAACAGTTTCCTGAACTCTTCTCCTTAAACCCTGGTCAGACACACCTGTGTACCCATGATGTGGACACAGGAGACAGCATGCCTGTCAAGAACAAAATCTTTAGACAGTCTGACCATGTTAAGGAAAGCATCAAGGTGGAAGTCCACAAGATGCTGGAATTGGGAGTAATTGAGCGCTCTGACAGCCCCTGGGCTAGCCCAGTGGTCTTAGTCCCCAAACCTCACACCAAAGATGGAAAGAAAGAGATGAGGTTTTGTGTGGACTACAGAGGGCTCAATTCTGTCACCAAGACAGATGCTCATCCAATTCCAAGAGCTGATGAGCTCATAGATAAATTAGGTGCTGCCAAATTCTTAAGTACCTTTGACTTGACAGCAGGGTACTGGCAAATAAAAATGGCACCTGGAGCGAAAGAGAAAACAGCATTCTCCACACCTGATGGGCATTATCAGTTTACTGTTATGCCCTTTGGTTTAAAGAATGCCCCTGCCACCTTCCAAAGGTTGGTGAATCAAGTCCTTGCTGGCTTGGAGTCCTTTAGCACAGCTTATCTTGATGATATTGCTGTCTTTAGCTCCACCTGGCAGGATCACCTGGTCCACCTGAAGAAGGTTTTGAAGGCTCTGCAATCTGCAGGCCTCTCTATCAAGGCATCCAAATGCCAGATAGGGCAGGGAACTGTGGTTTACTTGGGACACCTTGTAGGTGGAGGCCAAGTTCAGCCACTCCAACCCAAGATCCAGACTATTCTGGACTGGGTAGCTCCAAAAACCCAGACTCAAGTCAGGGCATTCCTTGGCTTGACTGGGTATTACAGGAGGTTTGTGAAGGGATATGGATCCATTGTGACAGCCCTCACTGAACTCACCTCCAAGAAAATGCCCAAGAAAGTGAACTGGACTGTGGAATGCCAACAGGCCTTTGACACCCTGAAACAAGCAATGTGCTCAGCACCAGTTCTCAAAGCTCCAGATTATTCTAAGCAGTTCATTGTGCAGACTGATGCCTCTGAACATGGGATAGGGGCAGTTTTGTCCCAAACAAATGATGATGGCCTTGACCAGCCTGTTGCTTTCATTAGCAGAAGGTTACTCCCCAGGGAGCAGCGTTGGAGTGCCATTGAGAGGGAGGCCTTTGCTGTGGTTTGGTCCCTGAAGAAGCTGAGACCATACCTCTTTGGGACTCACTTCCTAGTTCAAACTGACCACAGACCTCTCAAATGGCTGATGCAAATGAAAGGTGAAAATCCTAAACTGTTGAGGTGGTCCATCTCCCTACAGGGAATGGACTTTATAGTGGAACACAGACCTGGGACTGCCCATGCCAACGCAGATGGCCTTTCCAGGTTCTTCCACTTAGAAAATGAAGACTCTCTTGGGAAAGGTTAGTCTCATCCTCTTTCGTTTGGGGGGGGGTTGTGTAAGGAAATGCCTCCTTGGCATGGTTGCCCCCTGACTTTTTGCCTTTGCTGATGCTATGTTTACAATTGAAAGTGTGCTGAGGCCTGCTAACCAGGCCCCAGCACCAGTGTTCTTTCCCTAACCTGTACTTTTGTATCCACAATTGGCAGACCCTGGCATCCAGATAAGTCCCTTGTAACTGGTACCTCTAGTACCAAGGGCCCTGATGCCAAGGAAGGTCTCTAAGGGCTGCAGCATGTCTTATGCCACCCTGGAGACCTCTCACTCAGCACAGACACACTGCTTGCCAGCTTGGGTGTGCTAGTGAGGACAAGACGAGTAAGTCGACATGGCACTCCCCTCAGGGTGCCATGCCAGCCTCTCACTGCCTATGCAGTATAGGTAAGACACCCCTCTAGCAGGCCTTACAGCCCTAAGGCAGGGTGCACTATACCATAGGTGAGGGTACCAGTGCATGAGCCTGGTACCCCTACAGTGTCTAAACAAAACCTTAGACATTGTAAGTGCAGGGTAGCCATAAGAGTATATGGTCTGGGAGTCTGTCAAACACGAACTCCACAGCACCATAATGGCTACACTGAAAACTGGGAAGTTTGGTATCAAACTTCTCAGCACAATAAATGCACACTGATGCCAGTGTACATTTTATTGTAAAATACACCCCAGAGGGCACCTTAGAGGCGCCCCCTGAAACTTAACCGACTATCTGTGTAGGCTGACTAGTTTTAGCAGCCTGCCACAAACCGAGACATGTTGCTGGCCCCATGGGGAGAGTGCCTTTGTCACTCTGAGGCCAGTAACAAAGCCTGCACTGGGTGGAGATGCTAACACCTCCCCCAGGCAGGAATTGTCACACCTGGCGGTGAGCCTCAAAGGCTCACCTCCTTTGTGCCAACCCAGCAGGACACTCCAGCTAGTGGAGTTGCCCGCCCCCTCCGGCCAGGCCCCACTTTTGGCGGCAAGGCCGGAGAAAATAATGAGAAAAACAAGGAGGAGTCACTGGCCAGTCAGGACAGCCCCTAAGGTGTCCTGAGCTGAAGTAACTCTAACTTTTAGAAATCCTCCATCTTGCAGATGGAGGATTCCCCCAATAGGGTTAGGATTGTGACCCCCTCCCCTTGGGAGGAGGCACAAAGAGGGTGTACCCACCCTCAGGGCTAGTAGCCATTGGCTACTAACCCCCCAGACCTAAACACGCCCTTAAATTTAGTATTTAAGGGCTACCCTGAACCCTAGAAAATTAGATTCCTGCAACTACAAGAAGAAGGACTGCCTAGCTGAAAACCCCTGCAGCGGAAGACCAGAAGACGACAACTGCCTTGGCTCCAGAAACTCACCGGCCTGTCTCCTGCCTTCCAAAGATCCTGCTCCAGCGACGCCTTCCAAAGGGACCAGCGACCTCGACATCCTCTGAGGACTGCCCCTGCTTCGAAAAGACAAGAAACTCCCGAGGACAGCGGACCTGCTCCAAGAAAAGCTGCAACTTTGTTTCCAGCAGCTTTAAAGATCCCTGCAAGCTCCCCGCAAGAAGCGTGAGACTTGCAACACTGCACCCGGCGACCCCGACTCGGCTGGTGGCGATCCAACACCTCAGGAGGGACCCCAGGACTACTCTAAGACTGTGAGTACAAAAACCTGTCCCCCCTGAGCCCCCACAGCGCCGCCTGCAGAGGGAATCCCGCGGCTTCCCCTGACCGCGACTCTTTGAATCCAAAGTCCCGACACCTGGGAGAGACCCTGCACCCGCAGCCCCCAGGACCTGAAGGACCGGACTTTCACTGGAGGAGTGACCCCCAGGAGTCCCTCTCCCTTGATCAAGTGGAGGTTTCCCCGAGGAACCCCCCCCTTGCCTGCCTGCAGCGCTGAAGAGATCCCGAGATCTCTCATAGACTAACACTGCGAACCCGACGCTTGTTTCTACACTGCACCCGGCCGCCCCCGCGCCGCTGAGGGTGAAATTTCTGTGTGGGCTTGTGTCCCCCCCGGTGCCCTACAAAACCCCCCTGGTCTGCCCTCCGAAGACGCGGGTACTTACCTGCAAGCAGACCGGAACCGGGGCACCCCCTTCTCTCCATTCTAGCCTATGTGTTTTGGGCACCACTTTGAACTCTGCACCTGACCGGCCCTGAGCTGCTGGTGTGGTGACTTTGGGGTTGCTCTGAACCCCCAACGGTGGGCTACCTTGGACCAAGAACTAAGCCCTGTAAGTGTCTTACTTACCTGGTTAACCTAACAAATACTTACCTCCCCTAGGAACTGTGAAAATTGCACTGTGTCCACTTTTAAAACAGCTATTTGTGAATAACTTGAAAAGTATACATGCAATTTTGATGATTTGAAGTTCCTAAAGTACTTACCTGCAATACCTTTCGAATGAGAATTTGAACCTGTGGTTCTTAAAATAAACTAAGAAAAGATATTTTTCTATATAAAAACCTATTGGCTGGATTTGTCTCTGAGTGTGTGTACCTCATTTATTGTCTATGTGTATGTACAACAAATGCTTAACACTACTCCTTGGATAAGCCTACTGCTCGACCACACTACCACAAAATAGAGCATTAGTATTATCTATTTTTACCACTATTTTACCTCTAAGGGGAACCCTTGGACTATGTGCATGCTATTCCTTACTTTGAAATAGCACATACAGAGCCAACTTCCTACAGACATTGTCTTGATGTAGCTATAGGACTATCTGAAAGGGAAACTATTAAGAGGCTTTATCCTTTCAATGTTGTTTGTATTGCCACCATTATGTTTTCGTCGGTATTCATCTGTGATTAAGTTATAGCAGCAACCTTAAACATTTGCACTTCTTTCTTTGTAGCTATATCAGCTGCATAATTTCCTTTAGGGCGAATTCCTTCACTTCTATGGACTACAGTATGTTGTACATGGAACAAAGTAAGTTTATTCTATAAAGCATACTCCATCCCCACAGCTGTTTTGCTTTTATCAATTTATCCTTTGAAACAACAAAAACTCAGCATATGCAAGATGTGTATGTGTACATATATATATATTTTAAACGTACCAAACCATAGAAATTCAGCAGTTATACTTATATCAATAAACTATAACTTGTGCCCTAAGGCAACTATTACTCTCGCCCTCGCCATGCACTGCTAATTACCTGAACAATTTACAGCACTCATTACATCTCTGATAGCACCATTGATATCAATGTAATTTTTGCAGTATCATTTTTGATGAAATAATTGTGCATGGTGGGGACGCAAGTTATAGTACTGAGATAACTCTTACTAACCATAACAGGTAAATATCTATGGTTTGCTATGTTTAAAATCTGGGCCTAGCTATAATGTCCCTGTAACTTTTGTTTTTTTAAGTGATAGATGCTGCGGCCAATCCCCCTCTACACTCATCCTCACGCTGTTCATAGTCTTTAGCCATGAGTGGCGGGAGTTGGCCACGGCCTGTCTCTCTGGCTGTGAGAATAGGTGTGAGAAGGTGTGTCTGGGGGTGAGAGTGGCTGTCTGAGTGTGTGAGCAGGTGCATCAGTGTCAGTGGGTGCATCCGTTTCTGTGTGGGTCTGGGAGTAGGTGCGTGAGGGTTTCAGTGGGTCTGTGAGTGGGTGGGTGAGAGTCTGATGGGGTCTATGGGTAGGTATGTGAGTGTCTGAGTGGGTCTGTGAGTGGGTGTTTGAGGGTCTGAGTGAGGATGTGTGTGGATGCATGAGGATCTCAGTGGGTCTATGAGTGGGTGCGTGAAGGTCTGAGTGGGTGTGTGAGTGGGTGAAAGAGATTGAAAAAGAGAAATTGAGAGAGATATAAAGAGAGTGAGAAGGAGAGAGATAGAGAGTTTTTTAAGTGTAGGTGAATGATATACTTAGAATGAGAAATTTATGGACAAATTGAAAAGAGAAATGGATTTGTCAGTTAAAAAGAGTGAGATCACCTTTCATTATGAACGTTAAACTTTTAAAGTTAAAAACAAATTAAAGTGGGGAAACGACCACAGACACACCTGGACTGGAACCCTCAACTTTCCTATGTGAGGGTCTGTGATCTAAAACATCATGCTACAGGTGACTCCTTAGTTTGCTGTAAAGTCAATGCATTAGGAGACCATTGCAATGACTATCTTTCTCTCTCTCTCTCTTTCATACAGAATGAGTGAGAGAGAGAGCAAGAGAGAGAGAGAGAGAGAGAGAGCGACAGGACTGTGGGGGGGAGGGCTGAAGCCCCTGCGGTCCCAGCTAGGTCCCAGCATCCTGAGGGAGCCAGCATTGCTTCCACAAGCGGGAGCTGCTTTAATTAGCAGCTCCCTGTGTGTGGGAGCAATGTTTTCATATGTTTCCCTGCATGCATATTTGTGTGCAGGGGAAAAGATTAAAACTCCGCTTCCTGACAGCGGCATCTGTTTGACAGCTCTGCTGTCCGAAACCGGACTTTGTTTGCTTTTGCTTGGTGGAGGCTGTCAGCTTCTACCAAGCAAAAGCAAACAGCTATGTCCCGGTGTGGGCACCCCAAAACATAGCAGGAGCCGGCTCTGGGGAGTGGTGGTCCTCAGGGCCATCATTAGCTCCTCGAGGGGTAGCCACCTCTCCAAGGATTCAAATAGCCCCAGGGACGTGGTGGTTCCTGGGGCTGCGGGGGTTGCACGCCCCCCTACGTTGCATTTTATTTAAGCCCCGGGGAGGTGGTTGTACCTGGTGCTGTGTGAGTGCTGTGCGGCACCCTGCATTGAATTTGAACTAAGCCCTGGGAAGATGGCGGTCCCCTGGGCTCTGGGTGGGCCACGTGGCCTCTCCATATTGAATTTCAATTTAGGCCAGGGGAGGTGGCGGTCCCCAGTGCTGCGGAGGGCCAGGCAGCCCACTCATTACAGTTGTGTAAAGCCCTTGGGAGGTGACGGTCCCCAGGGCTGTGGGGAGGGCCGACGGCCCCCTGTGTTTCATTTGACAAAAGCCCGGGGAGGTGGCAGTCCCCAGGGCTAACGGGGGCCAGACAGCCCTCCCGCATTAATATGGCAATGCCTCCAGGACTTGGTCCATCCGGGGGCCTCAGAATTATCAAGTGTGGGAGCCCCCGCTTGTTTTTTTTATTTTTTATTTTCACCGGATCTGCCGTGACTTGCAGCAAACATTTAAAAAAATGCTTTTTAGCTTGTGGGGGGGTCCTCCTGCCACCCCAGCACCACAGATAAGGGGTGAGGGTGTCCCTACCCTGGCCCCTTTTCTTACTTTATGTTTTTTTTCAGCCGAGTCCCAAGACAGCCGCCAATACTTCCTTGTTGCAGTGCTGGCAGCCAAAGAGATCTCAGCACGAAATCGGGAGGGTTCGCGTCCCTGAAAATTTGGATTTTCTTTAATTTCTCAAAAACTACTGAACGGATTTACACCAAATAACAAAAAGGTTGCTTTCTGCACCAAGAACTATCTTTATGCGAAATTTGATGTAAACCTGTCCAATGGTTCGGGTGCTATCGCTGTTCAAAATCCCTGTGGAAAAATGAATGGGGAAAAAGTGTTTTGGGACCCCCCGCCCTTTTTCTCGGACCCCACTTGATGGATCGCCCCAAAACTTTCCAGACAGCAGCACTTCTGAGCAGCAAATCTTTGGGGGAAAAGTTTGTGAAGATTCTTTGAGTGGTGCCAAAGATACAGGCAAGTAAAAAATGCTTTTTCTATAGAAACTAGGTCCTAACTATAACTACCTAGTGGCAACCACCACTCGGTCATATACCTATATATAAATATATATATATATATATATACACACACACACACACACATATATATATATATATATATATAAATATATATATACACACACCCACACACACACACTTGTGACTCGTACGCTCACAGCACCAGGACTTTGGAAGTGTGCACCGATCCTGAGGCAATAGTCACAGAAATGATTTGAAACAACAAAAACTCAGCATATGCAAGGTGTGTGTGTGTGTGTGTTTGTGTGTGTGTATATATATATATATATATATATAAATATATGTACACATATATATACATATATGCACACACACATGACTCATACAGTCCCAGCACCAGGACTTAAAAGTGTGCACTGACCCCAAGGCAACAGTCATAGAATGTGTGTCTGTATATATATATCCGGCGCTCTGATGGCGTGAAAGCCTGTAAATATTTTTTTAAGTCACTGTCTCTGTTAGAGCATTCAAGGATGATAATGAAAATTATGGATTTTTCTATTCTGCATAATGCATTCTCATTTAATAAGGAGTACGTTTTCCAAAAACAAGGTAAAGCCATGGGGACGTCCTTTGCACCAATCTACATTAATCTAACCATGGATTGGTGTGAGGCAGAGACTGTGTGGAGCGATAAATACATGGCTAGAGCGGACCAGGTCATCATGTGGGTCTGCTACATTGATGACTTATTTCTGTTATCAGAAGGTAAAAGAAAGGACTTTGGGGGGTCCATTGAGTCTTTGAACAATAATCCACAAAAGCTTAAATTCACCTTCAAGATCAGCAATACGGAGATAAATTATCTTGACTTCAGTGTGTATGTGAAGGATGATAAATTATGCACAAAGATTCACAGTAAAGCAGCCAGCACTAATAGTATCCGCTACGCCAACAGGGGGCATCCATGCACCTTAATATAGAGTGTCCCCTATGAGGAATTCCTTTTAGCAAGAAGGAATTGCTTGGAATCAGAAGAATTTGAGATACAAGCAGGAGAAATGTATCTGTGCTTTGAAGCAAGGGCATACTCGGCAAACATTTGGGATGGTGCACTGATGAGATTCAGAAAAAGCAAAACGGAGAAATTACTGGTAGTGAAACCAAAAAGCTTGAATAAAAAAGACACAGAAAGACCCATAAGGTATATAGTGGAATACAATTCATCTCATCGGGAAATAAGAGAACTTTTGAAACATATTTGGCAGATTCAAACGTTGGATGAGACTCTGAAAGACTCACTCTCGGAACGTCCCAACATCACATATAAAGAAAAAAAACGTCTTTAGGAGATAGATTGATGAGCAACTACATGCAACCAGAAGAGAAAATGGGGAAACAACAATCACGAATTGGCTCACCAAAAATAAGAAGGGGTTTTGGAGGAGCCAAAAGTGCAAAGGTTGTCCTTATGCTTGTAATAAGGTGCAATTTGAGACACAAAGTGGTATCATGAATACAATCAAAGAGTAGATAACTTGTGAAACCCCATTTGTGATCTATGTGTTGGGGTGTTCCTGCGGACAAAGATATGTTGGGAGTATGATAAATAAATTGATAAATAAATTGAAACTACAAATCCTTCAGCACCTAAGAGCTATAAAAAAAACAGAGATTTTACATATTTGATGGCTAAACATTTATGGCAGTCACATGATGGGTACAAGAGGAACTTGCACTTTTATGGTATTCAGGATATAAAAAAGAAACTCCATGGAGGGGATAGAGAACAGGACTTGCAGAGAATGGAATCAAGATTGATCATATTGATGGGAACAAAGCAACCATGGGGTATGAATCTAGATGCAGAATTGCATGTGACCTTTGAGGTAATCATGGATTCTTTGTTTTTTATATATATATATATATATATATATATATATCTTTCAGGGTTAGAGTGACGCATAAATTATGCAAAACATAATACAGAACTCTGGGTAGTTCCCAAGTTTAGGTGGAGAGCAGCTCTAGTAAGGAGCACTCTGCAACACCAGCGACACTCTAGAGTTGCTCACCTCAAATGTCTGTTTATCTAGCAAAGTCTTTAAGCATTGGATCAGCACAGTGCTATCCATGCCGAGCTAGATAGTGACAAAGTCTTTTGCCATTTGTACAGCAAAGTCTTTAAGCATAGGTTTGACACAGTGTCAACCTTGCCTAGCTGTAAAATGACAAAAGCCCTTTACCACTCCTGGCATAGTATTACAGCTTTGGACTGGTAAAGTACCATCCAAGCCAACCTGGAATGAGTGAATATATATATATATATATATATATATATATCTATATATATATATATATATATATATATATAACAAATTCTTGTAATAACAAGAAAGGTCAGGACACTTCCAGTGTGATTAAAGCTTTTACTCTTCACAGATTATTCCTCCCTTTTTTTTAAATTTATTTATTTATTTGTGATTAAAGCTTTTACTCTTCACAGATTATTCCTCCCAACGCGTTTCAGCCGTAGCGTTGTTCACAGATGGGGGAGTTTAGCACATTAGCATACAAATACCTGATATCAGTGAAACTGAAAACGGACAAATACAACATATATATTGAGTTACTTAGATAACAAGGCGGCCATATTGGTCTGATCCCTTATACATAATGTAACTTTCACATTTTGTTAATATTCTTTCTTTTGATGTTATTTGGCCTGTATAGCAAGTATCTTCATTAAATTATTTATTTGCCAACGCCCTCACTCTTTACATAATGTTGATATGAACTCTTATATTTAATAGATGTCAATCTCCTATTCTAGTTATGTCTTATGTGCTGCATTACATATATCCATATGCTAATAACCCATAACCCCAAAAATTAATTAAAAAGAAACCCTATATGTGAAAAAATCAATACTAATATAAACAAAACATATATATACATCTATATCTAAAAACTTCCATTGATGTTATTCATATTACTCATTTTTTCTCAATGTTTTGAATTTTTACCCAGACAAACAACTAACCCAGATGATTACACATCTCCTCACTGGAGTTCAACCCTCCAGGCGAAAGTGTCATAAACCTAATAATATACTTGGACTCCAAAATGCGCAAAGTTTTTTGTCTATTACCACCTCGTATATTGCTCTTAACATGATCACATACCAAATAGCTCAATAATTTATCATTTCCTTGATGTAGCTCTTGGAAGTGTCTTGCTACCGGGTAGTTGTAATCATTATTACGGATGGCTCTCATATGTTCGAGGACTCTCTTTTTAGCTTTGTGGATAGTACTACCCACATATATTCTGTCACAAGGGCATATCAAACAGTACACAGAGTATTCCGTATTACAGTTTAAAAATCCTGTAATTCGATGTTTGTTTTGTCCGTTACCCCAAGTGACATCCGTACAGCTAACACTATATCTACAAGCTTTACATCGTTGGCAACAGTGGAATCCCTGAATAGGGACCCCAATCTGTTTCGTGATGTTAGAGCTCATAATCATATTGTGACTTAAATCCTCACGTATGGACCTGCCTTTTCGAAATGTAATAGATGGCAGATCCTGCACTATGCTCTTTAAATGGGAGTCTGTTTGTAGGATGTGCCAGCTTTTCTTCAAAATTTGTCTTAGCTGAAAAGCTTGATTCGAATAGGTGGTGATGAATCTTATTTGTTGCTGTTCATCCTTCATTCTCTTTGGGGAATACAAAAGATCTGATCTATCTTTGAGATCCACCTTATCAGCTGCTGTCCTAATCATCCTGTCACTATATCCTCTTTCCAAGAGTCTTTGACACATTACACTACGCTCTTGTTGGTAGCTCTCATTGGTGCTGCAAATTCTTTTAGCACGTAAAATTCCCCGTACGGGATGCTCCTGATAAGATTGGAAGGATGAGCACTGCTAGCATTTAACAGGCTGTTCCCAGCTGTCGCTTTTCTATATAGTTTGGTTGCCACACGATCATTATCAATACTCACTTCCACATCTAAAAATTGAATAACAGTCTTGCTGTACTGTGCACTTAGTTGTATGTTAAACTCATTCAAGTTCAGCAGCGTTACAAATTCCCTGGCTGTTTTCTCGTCTCCCTTCCCAAAGATGTCATCAATGTACCTGCACCACAGTACCACTTTGTCCTCAAAATCTTTTAGGTCTTAGGATACTTGCTCCTCCCACCAGCCCATAAACAAATTTGCATAGCTGGGAGCAAAGCAAGTACCTATTGCTGTCCCTTGTTGTTGTTTATATATTGTATTATCAAACAAGAAACAATTATTAGAGAGACAATACCAAACCATATCACAGATCATCTCTGTATGTCCCAAATATGAGATGGAGCGGGCTCTCATATAATGTCTCACAGCCTTAAGGCCCAAATCATGTTGGATACAGGTGTACAAACTGGTGACATCCATAGTTAATAATAGGAAATCATTGTCCCAGTGTAGACCGTCCATCAATTTAAAAAAATGTGTAGTATCCTTAACATATGAGGGCAAACATTCAACAAAGGGTCGTAAAAAATAATCAATATATCTTGAAGTATTCTCCAATAATGAGGACATCGCAGACACAATGGGTCTACCAGGAGGGTTGATACAATCCTTGTGGAGCTTGGGTAAAAGATATAGAACAGGTGTCTTGGGATGATCACATTTGAGAAAATTATATTCTTCCCATTCAAGTATCCCTGCCTCCCTCCATTCTATCAGCATGTCATGGTATCTCACAGTAGACCTCTTGAGGTCAGTTTGTTCAGCTTTAACATAACATTCTGTTGCACTCAGTTGTCTCATTCCCTCCTTCAAGTAATAAGTCCTATCCAGGACTACTACATTACCACCTTTATCAGATTCACGTATAACGATGTAGGGATCTTTAGCTAGTGTGTCCAAAGCTGTACGTTGACTAGGAGACAAATTATCTAATTTTCTACCTGGTGGACTGAATCTGATTTTCTTTAACTGGATAGTTACATCCCTCTCAAACACATGAATAGCGTCATTTTGTATAGTTGGTAAAAAGGTCGACTTAGGTTTAAAGGGGCTAGGACACGTAACATCTATGTCCAAGCCTAAAACCCCCAAATTCATAATAGGATCGTCATGTGCTTGTGTGTTTCCATCCAAGATGGATAGTATGTGTAACATATCAATATCCGAAATCAATAGTTTACTGGTTTGGGCCCTTTCCACTGTCATTGTGTGTGTTGTCACCTTAGTTTGAAACCACTTCTTCAGTTTAAGCTTTCTCACAAACTGAAAAAGATTGATTCTAGCCTGAACATAATCTAAACATTTGGTCGGACAGAATGATAAGCCCAAGGCCAATAAACTAGTTTCTTCAGCCGTCAGGAGTCTTTTAGATAAATTGACTACAGTTTTTATGTGACTGTTCGTGCCCTTGTAGTCATTCTTCCTGCTATGAGCCCTTCTCTTTCTTCTTTGTGTTTTCGCTGCGCGGTTCCTCTTCTTCTGCCTCTCGACCCACGGCCTCTGCCGCGTGCTTGAAACGAGTCCTTCTTTTGGTCTGTCCTTCCTTGATTGAGTAGCCGAAATTGTTTTAAAAAATTGGCTCTATCAATATTTTTATCAGACCCCATGATCTTACTAGAGTGTGAGGCATCTGTTGTATCTGATAAATTACTGTCAGAGACATCACTTTCTTCTGATTCATGCACATCAATTCCAATAGCACCTTTTCCCAAGTCAGACAAGGGTTCCCTGTACTCCTCAGAGTACATATAATCGTACTTCCGGTGAAAAGTCAAAATTCTACCCGACTGGTAGACTTTGAGATCCCTCAAGAATTTTCTCTGTTTTTTTGCTGTAATATCCTCTTCAGATTTAATAAGTTTCTTATCGTGATTCACTTTCACTATATATATAATTTTCAAAGAGCGGTGCAACCTAATAAGACACCAACAGGCTGCACAATATCCAAAAGCTCGTGAAGAGTAGAAAATGAGCACAATTTCCAAAAATCATTCATATGAAAAATCGTTGGCTCCATTTATTGAGAAAGTTCATACAATAAACAAAAATGAATAAACGGCACTTTCAAAAATATATAAAGTGATAATTAATTAAGTGCCCAAGAAGAACAACACACACAACCTGTCCCGGCCAAATGTCAGCGCGTTTCGGCAAAAGCCTTCAACTGGACATTGGCAGACATTTTTACACCTATCTATTTAAATCTTCTAGTCCTTCTTTGATTTTCAGCAGCATGGCTAAAGAATTGTGCAACACTGCGGCCATATTGTAACGTAATGGTCTTCAATTCAAACTATCAGTTCTTGTCCATGTACTTAAGTCAGGATTGTAAATGTCACACTATATATATCTCATATGATCCCTTGTATCAACCTATTCTAGAAATACTCACTTCTAAACATCTGTTCTTCCAATTGTTAGCAACAATATACAGAGAAAAGGGAAAACTGTATATATATGTGTTTTTTGGGATTATACATAGTTTTTAACATCACTATTACAAATAATTTATATATAAATAAATATATGAAATGTAATGTAAACATCAATCAATTCATCAATGCAATCAGTGTATATATATTCTACAAATAGAATAAATAATTCCAACATATATATAAAAGAGATGATAAAAAAAATGTTAAAAAGATTAATGTACATCAGTAAATACAAATGTTATCATAACTGATACCAGCAATTAAATATCTCAATTCATCACAACAATATACCAAAAGATATATATATACTAAAATATAGATAATCCACAGGAAGAGCTGTAACTTTATTCAATGTTAATCATACTTCAATGGGGAGAATCATATTATAATGTAGGTCATATGGATCAAACAAAAGGATCTCTATACATAAAAAAGAGAAAAGAGAAAGACCAATTCAATATACGGACATGGACACAAAACAGACCGCCTAACAATCACCCAGAAGTGCTAATTAAAAATAATATCAATATTGTGAAAAAATAGTGATCTAAGTGTAAAAAAATATATCTGTATATATATATACAAATTGAAAAATACCTATTTCATAGTACGGTACCAGTATTCACCATCATAAAATCGGATAGAAGATATCATCATAATATATATTACCCCTTCATATATACAGGAATTTTACTACTTGTAAATAGAGACTACAAAAGTTTAAATTCTCACAGATGTACATAGAGTTCCGCATCCAAATTGTGTCCCCACGGGTTTTCAGAACCTAATAATAAAATCATTCTAGATTCAGTTTGTCTTAACAGAGCAGTTCTATTACCCCCCGGGGGTTGACAGCAATGGTTTTTATCCCATAAAATGTCAAAGAGCTGCAATTGCCTTCATGAACGTCCCAAAAGTGTTTTGCTAAGGGATATGATGGATCATGATTTTTGATGGCTCTGAGATGTTGTAGAAATAGAAGTATATATATATATATATATATATATATATATATATATATATATATATACACACACACACTCACGTCTCTCATATGGTCCCAGCACAAGGACTTATGAAGTGTGCACCGGTCCTGAGGCAACAGTCATAATATATATATATAATATTCATTGAAAAAACAAAGGTTAAACGGTTATGATAGTAAGGTGTAAATCTTGGTTAAAACATACTGTTTAAACCAACAGAATCACTGAATTTCACCAGTTAAAATTATCTCAAATAACTATAACTTGTACCCCCACTATGGGTGGTGTTGTCATTAATAATACCATTTCAGATATTGCAATGATAATATCAATGATGCCTTAGAACATGTCACAAGTGATGTAATATGGGAGGTAATTGGTAATGCATGCCCTGTAACCAGGCCCTGTGCCCCCCCCCGCCCCCCCCCCCCAGTCAACCCCTCACCTATGGGCACACTTAGTAATCACATCTAACAAGATAAATGATGTAATTTTAAGTAAGGAAAACCTACCAGTTTTGTCAAAAGGGTAAAACATCAAAATATCAAAAGCAGAGGCCTATTGGCTTTATCAAGGGTAAGTACACAAACATATGTAAAGTAGACTTGTTGGCTTTCTCAAAATGTTTAATAATAGTGATTGTCGTAACATGTTTAAAACAGTGTTTAATAAAAACAGTAAACATGTATTTGAGTCTTTTTTTTAAACATTTATCAGGCCATAAAGTGCAGGCTTATAACCAAGCACAAGGGGTCCCAGCAGTCCAGCAGAAGAGCATACAGCTCCAACTCAGGGTGCATAAAAAAATTATGCTAAGCTCTACTGGGCTCATAGATTCAATGGCCAACAATACTTAATGTGTTTTTTATTTTAATGCTGTTGAGAGATTGCTGTGCTCCCAGCAGCCCTCCACTGCATTACACAAATGCTTGATGGTGCCCCTGCCACTTCTAGGGGCATCACCAGGATCGAAAAAAAAACTGTGGGACATTATGGGTGCTCATTGTTGGGGCAGTGAAGAATAAATGAGCCTTTATCAATGGTTTCTCTTCATAACCAACACAAGCCTACTGAAAAATACATAAACTTCCACAATAAACCTAGGTAAAATGGGAGAATCAATTTAACACAATGCCTATCTCAAGGCTTTACCGCAGTATCATAACACCGCAGTATCATAATACCCCCTAAATGTCTGTTGGCTTAAAGACATGATGTACAATAGATAAATTAGGCCTACTGAGTTTGTAATATATTTCGTAATAAAAAAATTATGACTACAGCACCTGACATAACCTTTTCCAGAGAACCAATTATGCCTGTAGTCTACATCACGGACTTGCTACACGGATGTGCAGGTCTGATACACAAATACACAAAAAAAAAACAAAGGTTAAACGGTTATGATAGTAAGGTGTAAATCTCGGTTAAAACATACTGTTTAAACCAACAGAATCACTGAATTTCACCAGTTAAAATTATCTCAAATAACTATAACTTGTACCCCCACTATGGGTGGTGTTTCCCATTATACTACTGATACACTGTCATAAAATTGCAAATAATTAGTAATTTACAATGGCAAAAATATACAAATCCTCCTAAAATGGTATATTTATGTTTCTCAATTGCAAATCTTCTACAACAAGGGGTTGTCACGGGGTAATCAACACCAAAACTCCTGTCTACTATAGTAATGCCATTCCTTATAGCAAAACCCTTTCCACAAAATTGAACAAGGTGTAATGGCAATCCACCTTCAAAGGCCTATTGGCTTAACAGATTCCCTCATGTCATAAGTGCCATAGATGGGACACATGTAGCAATCTATCCACCATCGGCCACCGAGTATGTTTATCGGAACCGTAAAAAACATAATTCCATGAACATACAGGTGATTAGCAATGCTTCTAACATCATCACAGATCTTGTGGCCAGAGACCAATGTAGCACACATGACTCCTACATCTTTCGCCACAGTGGGATTCATACAAGATTGCTAGCTGGGGAGTATGGCGAAGGATACCTACTGGGTGAAGTAATAGATGGCTATGTTCCATTGAAGTAATAGTGATGTCAGATTCCAACAGTACTCATTTTACCCTCTGTTCATTCCAAGAGACAGTGCCTACGCAGTGCGCACTTATATACTGATGCCCTGCCTGAACCCTGCAACGCCTGCAGAGAGGAGGTACAGTGCTCAACAAAGGGCAAACTGCAGTGTGGTGGAGCGGACATTTGGTCTCCTGAAGAGACGCTTCAGGTACATCCATAAGAGTGGACGGGCACTACAGTACAGCCCAGAGAAAACATGTAAAATAGTGGCCACAGGTGCAATGTTGCACAACATAGCAACAAGAAGGGGCATACCGGTTGAACCAATGGAGCCGGACTAAGATGAAGATGGTGATCTCTTACCACCCCATCACCCAGTAGACAGCACCAGTGGAGCAGAGGGCAGGCAAAGACATGCTGACATCACACGCAACCATTTCTAATGTAAGGAATGACAACACGCCTGCAATTTTATGCCTTTCTGCAGTTAGCAACTTTATTATCTTGACTTCAAGTAACGTAAATGTCAATAGGACATATCCATGAACCATAGGCTACCATGTGCAAATAACATTGTCACACTATTAGCATCATAGTATAACTGTACATGTTACGGTAGTCCCCTGTAGGCCTTAGCATTACTTCCTACGTCCACACACTCCACTTGAGTGCTCAGTGGCCTCTCTGGCAACTCTTGTAGCAGGTTCACTGGCAGTACTCTGTCTGGTACTGCGCGCCTAGGGTCCATCACAGGGGCTGTAAGATTGCTGAGCCTAGAGAACTCGTCACTATCTCCACCACCCAGTTTGCATCCATGCCATTGGTTATTTGCACCAAGCCCTGTGCAACGTCCCGACTGCAGTGTGCCATCTGCACCTGTATGCCCATAGCACATTCTGAAATCATTGCAGTTGAGCTAGCAAGTCGATTGACCGATCTGCAGAACCTATCAAACCTTCTCATGAATTGGTAATGCCGCCTACGGTGGCTGACACGCTCCTGCTAAATCTCAGTGCAGAGGTCCCTAATGGCATTTGTCAAGTCCTTTGTGTTTTCGGCTGCTGTTTGCTGTCCCTCGTGCAGTGACTCCAAATGCTTGTTCATTGTGCCCATGTTCTGATTGAATGACACCAACTGCCGGTGCATTGACCTCATGTGTTTGCATTGCAGGTGCTGCACTTTCAGCATCCAAGCTTCAAGTCCGCCAAAGATTGATGGGCCTTCTCTTTCCTCTGTGCACTTTCTGCCTGCATCGTGACGCCTCCTGAGGGGAGTTGACTGGCGCTGGGGCAGGGACTGCTATGTTCCTGTGGATCTATCCTCTGGGGGTGGTGTGGGGAGTTCATCCGACATCTCATCTGAGTCCAGGTTGTACTCTGGGAGAGGTAACACCCTTGCCCTGCGTCTGGTTGGTGCAGTACTGAGAGACTCACTTGTGTTGGAGTCGGACTGTGCCTGTGTTTCAACATCCTCCACATTTCCACTTTCTGTTTCAGCAGGGCCCGGGACATCTGCAACAACAATGTGCAGCATGTCATTAATGTATACATCACAATAAGTAGCACAATAGTAAAATTTCTACTCTGTCATTGTATCAATGACGTGTGTGTGTTATTTCTCTATGTGGCTTAACACCAAGTTGTTTTGAATGTGGTTTATTGACCTTTGGATTGTGGCCTATCACTCCCATAAGGCATTGGTGTGTTGTATGTAAGATGTGGCATGGACTACTTATCATGCTGCATCAGGCTAATAGCTATTTCTAAGGGGCATTTGTACTGCACATATGGGGACACGCATCATTACTGCCCTGACCTTTGCTGGTGCTGGGTGTCCCTGAGGTGTCAATGTCAGTGACACCACTGACGGCTTCTGGAAGCAGTGTGGACTCCACCATGTCTTCCATTGGTGTGGATGGTGTCTGGATGGGTGGTCCTTTTCCGGTGCTCTTTGCCTCCTTTAGCCTGGTGGCTACCCTTTCTTTGGCATGGGAACGCAGGTCATACCATCTCTTGCGAATTTCCTCCACAGAGCGCTGCACAACACCCACTGCACAGATTTTTGTCTGGATTTCCAACCAGAGTTTCCTTTTCTCACGTTCAGGGACCTGTAGTGAGTTTTTCCCGAAGAGTTTGTCATGATTCCTGACAACCTTCTCAGTGAGCACCTCCAATTCCTGCTCACTGAATTTGAGCTTGCACTTCCTGTCTCCCTTGTCCTTCACTGTCGCCTCAGTGGCCATGTTGCAATTTGGTCCTGGCTGGATCACAAGGCTGGCTCCCTGGTGCTGGGCTGTGTCTCCCTGCCTGCTCCTGTGGGTATGGCTCCTGGAAACAGCATGGGCTGACTAACTTCCTGGTTGTGTTGTCATCAGGCTGTTCCAGTTTTCCATTTTCGCAACTTGTGATTTGCAGATACCGAATCGAAAATGATTTGCGATTCGGTATTTGCGAATTGCAAATTGCGTTTGCGAATTTCAAGAAATCGCAAATAACGACTTGCAATTTTGATACATTCCATTTTGCATTTCTAAAATAGCAATTTCTTAAAATTTGCTATTTAAGAAATGCAAACCGGGAGCTTGATACATCTGGCCCCTTATTCTGTTTGTGTGTCCTGTTCATTATCACAAATCCACACATCAGAAATAATAAAGTGAATTAAACGTGATCGCCTGTAGTACATGCTGATACATTCTGCAACAGTTCCCACAGGTTTAGGATCACACAAAATAGACAGAATAGAACTTTCTGGTTGGATTATTAAGTGGTTAATATTTTCAGCTGCTATGTGCTAAAGTACACAGCTAGCATAGTTGGGCACAATGTGTATGCTTTGCCACATCCACAATACATACTTTTTCTCCAGTCAAAAACAGTAAATACAACTGCAGGATATCTATAATTGAATATATTTGCTAGGCCTGATATCTGCTGACGCAATGCACTCTCTGATCCCAGACTGCGTGTAAACCAGCAGATCTGCATTAACTCGTTTAACCTTGTGCAATTGGGCCTGGCACTGTATGTTGCCAGCTCTGCCCAAGTGTTTGACTTCCGCCGGCAATCGCTGTACCTTTCAGTCGCCTCTTCTCCTTCGTGCAACATACTAACGTAGTAGAATATAAAAGATTCAGTTACACCGTGGCCAGGTGCTGAAACAAAATCAATATTAACTTTTAGGTTACTGTGTAACCGCCGGCTTGCATCATTCTTGCATACTCCAAACAGTGACATTGCAGCTGCTGGAACCGTCCCTGCCACGCCCTTCCAGTTTCGGCGTCTAACAAAGGTGCTGTGATTTGGGGAACTGAGTCACATTGTAGTCATCTTTAATCTGCAGGGAACACTCACACAGAACGCTCATTTGTTACAGATCTCCTCCCTTCCACCTCGGTGCCAAGCCCTTGCTCTCAGGACTGCCCTGGCCTGCAGTGAAACGCCTTGCAAAGCTGGTGGAGGCCTGCATGGGCGTAAGGGCGCGCGAGGCAAGGGCGGCATCGTGCCTGCCCTCCAAACAGGTTACCCTGGCAGGGAGCAGGTGCGCGCCCATGGTAACTTATCGGTATTTGCCAAACAGTGGTGCAACCTCGCAGGGGCGAAAACCGGCTGGACGGATTCCCTGCGTTCACGAGCGCATGAATGGAAGAAAAGCCCATTGTGTGCGGTCGAAAGCTCCAGTTCGTAGCCCTTTATTCGCGTTACTCATACATCAGTGATTTCTGGTACACTGTGCTTCGGGTGAACGTGCGGCGTGGCACTTGGATTCATTTACCGGACGAATTAGATAAACCCGTTTGCGGGTCTCACCCAACACATAATAGTCCTTGTTAGCAGGGGGTTCGTTCATTTCGGGCCGTTTCATTTAATATGCTGATCAGACCTGAGAGTTTCGTGGAGTGTGATTTTCTTGCAAGATGTCACAATATAAATGAAAGCCATTTTTGCATTCTCTTGACTTTCGCTACTAGTTTGAGAAACTTTTTTTCACAGTAAGAACTGGTGACTAGTACTGAAATATACCACTGTAGGTTGGTTCTGGTGTATAACTGAGAAACTTGCCTTAGTGTCCTTTCTGCTGGCATTGCGCAGAGTTACGGAACATGATAGGACACAAAAGACAGACCCGTGTTTTGTTGCACAGACTACACAACAATATAAGTTTGTGCACATAAAAAAAATCACTCGTGGTTGTCTGGTAAAAATAACGCACCAGTGTTATCCCTTTCTTTGCAAGACGCTTTGTAGTATGTACTTTTACTTATTTATGATATTGTTTATATTTATCATTGTTGTGTGTTATGGCTTCCACTGTAGATGTACATTAACTGTATCTGTTCCATGCTCGCTCTTGATATGGAACCTTTGTCCACTGGTTGTTGCTCCGTGTTCTGTGGTGCGGGTGGCTCGGTCTTCAGTCGGCCGTTACTTCAGGACGTGGACGCAGCTCCGCGCGTGGGTCCCTCTTCTTCTGAAGAATTAAGTCCTCGTCTTGTTCCAGCATAAGACCTGCTTCTTGTCTTCCTTTGGTGTTCCCCGCCACACGCTTGCAATGGTACTGGCTGTTTAACTTTGAATTTATTTTCAGGCCTTTTCCCAGGTCCTTGCAGTGAGGGAACATCCTACCAATATCAAAGGGAAATTCTAAGTGCCCCCCCCCCCCCCCCAACCAGGATGCTGGGGGCTTGGTTTGCTGGTTACTTGGTCTGCAATGGAAATCTGGTATCCCAAACTTCATTGGCCCTCCAGGGACGATTAGTTCCAAGGTCAAAGCCTAGGCTATCTACGAGGTTCAAGTTCCAAGTTACTTCAATAACAAGGAGGGGTACTGTGTAGAGTATTTTAAGAGCTGCTGTGATTTATGGCTGATATTGATGCGTTTTAAACCTTTTTGTTAAGCTTGAAGCAGGAAATGCATACAACGCATCATGCATATACAAATCATACGTATACAAATTCAACCACAGAAGAAACGTTAACGCAGATCAACTATGATGAGTTCGACCACCAGCTGGGAAAACACAATTCCTACTAGAAACCAGTGCTTAATTTGAGCTTGTTTCCGGTGCGGAGCACTGACACTTATTTTGGAGGGCCAGCGCTTATTTTTTTGCCTCAAGCATTTACTGCGACCAAAAAACACATGGGAAAGACGGAGGAAGAGAAAAACGTAAAAGCGTCACAATGGGATAAAACAGAAAGCTGCAAGAGTGCACTGAAGGGGATGGGAATGGCTGTAAATGGATTAATGAAGCCAGTGATGGCTTCAGGATTACTCTGCCTCAGTATTCCATGTTCGCACATTTAATTGCAACCGCCGCATGTTTAAGAGGAGGACGTTGGGCACTGGCACATTTATATTTACAAATTAAGCACTTCTAGAAACAGGAGTGGCATTCAAGCATACGTAAATCACAAGGGACAGCAGAAAAGGGGGAAAACAGGTGGGTACTGTAACTGAAGGTGGGTCGTGGAGGGCATGTGGAACAGGAGGCCAGTCCTGCGGGGGGTGGGAAGGATGAGAAGAGCAAGCAGGTACACAGCCACCTGGGGACAAAGAGAGGTATACCCAGAGCAGTAAAGCTCAGGCAGGCAGCAAGTAGGAAAGGGAGTGTGAACAAGGGAGTAGTGAGAGGATGGTAGACCCCCCAGTGGTCAGGGAAATAAGACAGGACCTAAAGAGTGGCCAACAGTAAGGAGGAGGGGGAGAGATTTTGGCCATACAAACAGGAAAGGAAACCCCAAAGGACTGACTCAAGGGAGGAAAAGTAGCGAGGTAGAACCACCCAACATTTCAGGGCTGGCGGGAGGACAGATGATCATGGTGTGTCACGAAGCAGGAAGCCCAAATGCCCGTAAATAAATGATCCTGATAATTCAATTGGTAAATCAGCTGTTCATGTGCCACTGTGGTCCCCACACTCTCCAGCAAATCTTCTGGGGTGGGAACAGCTGGGATGGACTACCAGTAGAGGATACACAGCTTGGCTGCAGTCTGTAGGGAGGCTACCCAGTGAACCTTATGTGAGGTAAGTGACAGAAGGCCCTGTATGTTGCAAAGGATTGCCAGGGGAGACTGGAGGGGGATGAAGTGGCAAAGCATATCACGTAGGAGACGATGAGCCCCAGACCAGAATGGTATGAGTTCTGGGCATGACCAATGGATGTGCACTATGTCACAGTTGGGGGCTTTACAGTGCCAGCAGTCTGACATACGCATCAGCCACGCTCTGTGTAACTTAGCTGATGACCAGTGCCAATGTTGCTAGATACTGATGTAACAAAACTTCAATTGGGCCTCTTGCTGCCCCCTACCACTGGAGGCAAGGAGAAATGAGCACCATTCTGGACAGTAGTCAGTTTGGAAACAGATCTGCCACTGAGTCCCATGGAGGCTTTCCAGCAATGCACAGAACAGTTCAAACACAAATAGCCCATAAAGTTCAGAGACTAGTCTTTTTGTCAGAGCCCCACAGCACCAGGTAAGTGTGGAGGGAGGAGGCAGGCCACCTCGTGCAACTGTGAGTGAAGGCAATATCGCAGCTGGAGGTATTGCCAGAAGTGGGAATTCAGGAGATGGTAATTCACAACAGGGCTGCTCAAAGAGCTGAAGGTATTGTCAGTTAGGAAGTGCTGGATCTCCAAAATTTCGGCTCTGGAACAATCCGGCCAGAAAACTGGTAGGTGGTCAATCAAGATGGATCCATTGTGCTGCAGAGGTGCAGTAGGAAGATATCCTCTTTCAGGAGAGCATGAGTCGATTTCCATACCATGTGCATTTCTAACACATGGGGTTGCACGGGACATGCAATACCTTTGGACTCGATTAGAGGGCCGAAAGACCCGGGGTGAAATTGGGAAGTCTACATTCAATCCTGACCCACAAAGGAAGTTAACTGTCTGGAAGAAGGTGATACACCATCTGAGAGATGGGCTCTATAACAGGAACAAAAATGGGGAAGTCAAAGTCCTCCAGAGGACTTGTTGACATAGAGTTTGACAGGGGCAAGTCTCAGGGGAGAGAGCCCCAGACATATTTGTGGACCATGGAGTCAATCTGCAAGAGAAGTCCAGCTGGTATGTGAAACAGAAGCATGCTAACAGATGGTTGAATCTCAGGGCTGTTACCATTTTCACTGTCGGGACCCTGCTCCAGAGGGAGAGACGGAAGGCTGACTATTTGGCAAAGTCCTGCTTCATCAAGTCCAGGAGTGGACAGAAATTATCCTGCACCAGTGTGAAAATCTCTGTGTAGGGAGATGCCGAGATAGCAGACTCGGTTTGGAAGCCAGATCACTGGCAATTGAGCCAAAGAATGTTCTGAGGTCCAGGGGTCAACAGCATCACCTCCATCGCTAATTAATCTAATAGCCAGAAAAGTGGGCAAATGAGTCCACAAAATCCATAAGAGCTGGGTTTGACACTCCTAGGTTGTCCAATGTTAGGAGAATATCGTCCGCATGCAGCAAGATTTTTAATACCCCCGCCCTCATCTGAATCCCCGAAATGTGCACTGAAGATCTAAATGTGAAATAAATGGGGAGGGAAAAAAATGAGGAGCAAAAGAAATGTCAACCTGACTTTCAGTGGGGGTGAGAGATCATCACGAGTAGCCACCACTCCCTAGAAGACTGGGAGAAGAGCTGATCGGGCCAGAGGGGCAGGATATATAACGGTTAGTATCTGGTTGGTAATGGGCAGGTGTCATGGCTTGTGAGAAGTTCTCTGTCTGAGACTCTGGCCCTAGTAGTCAGCTTCTTTAGTGTAGCCGGCGATGGAAGAGAAGGAAGTGGAAAGGTGTCCATTGATTTGTGATGTTGAGTTTCCATATCCTCCACACAAAGCTCCAATTCAGTGGGATCCCAGAATTCCTTGACCATACCATTAACTGTCACCAACATGATGGCCGGTTCGAGCAAACCAAAATGTTGGTCCAGTTTCCAGAGTGTCAAAGGCAGAGACAGAAATTTCTTCTGCAATACATGGGTCGTAGTGCGCACTCTACGGGTGACTAAAATGCAAAAACCCAGCCTTTATGCAAGAGCATAATTCATGCATTGTGTTTATATTCAGTATGTTAACCTTTTGCATTGCAGACTTTAACCTTGAAAAACACTATTAATGATGTTTGCAATAACTGTTCTTTTGCAAGGTATTGCTGAAAACTTACTGAGTGTGTTAGGGTGTGGTCCCTTTCTAGGGCCTTCCAGAAGCTTTCTCTGCAGCATGACTGGGTGTGGTTGTGGGCTGGGCCAGACTGGTATTCGAATCTGCAAGACGTGCAATTCCTTCTTGGCATTTGACTTTTGAGATTCGGGTCGGCAACAGAATGCGCAATCATTTCTTGCCATTTGCATATTGGTACTCGAATCGGCAAGACGTGCAATTCATTCTTGGCATTTGACTTTTGAGATTCGGGTCGACAACAGTGTGCGCGACCATTTCTTGAAATTTGCATATTGGCTTTCAAATCGGTAAGACGCGCGATTCATTCCTGGCATTAAACTCTCGTTATTCAGTGTGCGCTACCATTTCTTGGCATTTGCATGGTGGCATTCGAATCGGCAAGACGCGCAATTCATTCCTTGCATTTAACTGTTGATATTCATTGTGCGCGACCATTTCTTGGCATTTACATGGTGGCATTCGAATCGGCAAGACGCGTGATTCATACCTTGCATTTAACTCTTGATATTCATTGTGCGCGACCATTTCTTGGCATTTGCATGGTGGCATTCGAATCGGCAAGACGCGCAATTCATTCCTGGCATTAAACTCTTGTTATTCAGTGTGCGCTACCATTTCTTGGCATTTGCATGGTGGCATTCGAATTGGCAAGACATGCGATTCACTGAGGGGCTCCCGATCTGCCGGTTCACCCAAAATCAAATTCATCAACACAAGTTCACCTGAGCACCTGCTTCTGCTACAGCTGAAAAGATAAATGGAGAACAAGTGCTGTTTTCCCCAGGGAATACATCTCAGTGCCCCCAGTGAAGAGAATATATTCTCTATTATGAGGGTTAAAGCCACCTGTTATTCGTCAAGCAGCAGCATCCACCACCGTCCAACAGGAAGAGTAGGAGACAGGCTGCTGAGATGAGTTCTGGGATCACATACGCTACTGCTGCCCACCTGTGCAAAGAACAAAAGCCTATCTCTGCTGGGATACTTTGAGTGTGCATAAGTGATCACGGAACACAAGCAGCTCAGAAACATCTGACTGGGAACTGGCTAATTGGAATTGCTTAATGGACTTTATTAATATTGTAAATCTGTATATCAGGTCTATCAAGTCAAGTGTACAGACTGATCTACTGGTCACAGACTACAGGAAAGCTGCTTCACGTTAGGCACAGTAAGCCTGCAAATGAGCTTAAACAAAAACGTTTTGTTCCATTATGTAGTGAACCACATAGACCATGCAATGTTCATCTCAGTGGTACACGTCTTTTTAACCTACCATATTACATGTTGGTGTTATTAAAGCACTTCTCTTTTGTAAGACAAAAGCACTGTGCTGGTCATTTACTTATTGTGACTATTGTCCTGTTGTGTAGCCATTTTAGTTATCAGTTGTTTTATTACAAAAAAAACACTTCCCTGTCACATACACGTTAGAGAGAGATTTCAGCCAGATGCCCACGGCTGTATGCTGATTGCTGAACACTTCTCTACAGCTGCTTATGCAGACTTCAGGCCTTTGCTCAGGTATGGGGGATGATGTCTTCCAAGGGGAACCTGAAGGGCAGAACTAGAGCTTAACATGCTGTGCTCTGATATAGCCTAGGTAGGAATTAGTCTATTGACTCTAGTGACAATATGGTAGCGTTATTTCTATGCTTTACTTTCCTTGTCACAATTTTAATCCTGTCATGCTTCATCGTACTGGTTATTGCAGTACATGCCTTATTATCTAAGATGCAGTCGCTTTATTAAAACCTTACTGAAACATATACTGCCTCTGATTGTTATTGTATATGTGGGACTAATGTAACTGAGAGAAACAAATGAGATCTGAGTAACCACACTTTTCTTGAGGAGTCAATTGTGTCATGCGTTCGGCTGCCCAATCATCCCTGTTCTTGGGTAGAGATGAGGCACTGCTAGTTAGCCGGAGCAAAACCCGGATTGGGGTGACAGGTGTCACCTGTAGTGGGTTAAGACTCAGTCTCCCACACCGCAGGCGATTTTGCCGCTCAAATCCAGTAGTCTCATTAAAATAATGAAAGCCTACGCGACAGTATGACTGTTGAGTTCTGCCTCTCTTTTCTCCCACACTACCACTCTGAGACATGTTGAACGGCTCGTCCTTGATATCCTGAGAATTAATTGTGGTAAGGATGTACATGGCCTTGTTTGGAGCATCACTGGAGGAAGGAACATATGAAATCAGTGATAGATTACATCAACCACCATGTTAGGGGCCCAGTAGCCCCTGCATGCCCTGTGACTACGTGAACAGGTTCTGACAATTACTTTTGAAAACAAAGTCAATAACTTAAAAGCCATGCAAAAATGTTGTTAGCGCTGAAAAGGTCTCAATGCAATAAAAATGACAAAGGCAAAGATGGCAAAGCAAAGTAGGTAACACTGAAAAATGTGGTGATGTAATAAAGTGCACAGAAGGGGCATGGCCAAGTGAACGAGTATGGAGTGTCTCGTCAGGCTACTGTCCACATTTCTATATCTGGTGACTATGAACCTCCACGGGCCTGCCACCCCAACTAAGAGTGCGGGTGGCACTGCCAAAGTGGCGAGGGTCGCTCTGGGGCCTGTGGGGCTAAGATATATGCTGAATGTGCTACCACCGCAGGAATCTTAAAGTGGCAGCCGACGCATATTGGAGACCTATCAAGCAAGAACCGCTCGAGCGTAGCTGTGGTCCGGGCATAGCAGGACACAGGACGTGGCGGCCTGCCCCCCGGCTCCCTAAATTGGCATAACAAAGAAACTTTGCTAGGGCATGTGCTGCTGCTGAGAGGCCAGCAGAGAATTATCCTTCTCCTTGAGAGGCCTACAGCCATGAACTGAAGCGCGCTGGGCCTGTCCCACGTGAGTGGTTGCGAGTGGTGTGCCTGGGAGAATTTACAAGTCCAGGGACATGGTTCCACAGTGCTGCAGCTGTGGGGGGCTCCTATTGCCCTGCCGAGCTCAGGTCATCTTTCTCAGACCGGGGTCCAGCAAACGGAAAGGGCCCCTTTGGGAAACACGGACCGTTGGACTGCTGCAAAATTCTGTTAGTCAGGTCCATGCCGGGAAACCTATACGGCAATCACGACCCGGATTTTCCTCTCCTCAGTCTACGAGTGTCTACCTTGAACTAGGGTATTTAGGCTTATATGTAAGTCTTTATTCCACATTTTGTTCAACATTACAGACACACTTAGGGTCTCCATAGTGAGGACTAGGTTGTTGCTTTTGGTCCTGATGAAACGCCACCTGATATTTAGATTTTTTTTTAGGCGTGAAACATGTTGACCTACACACAGGTACAGAAGCAGTTCTTCTTTCCCCTCACCTTCTTGTAGTGAGTGCGAGAGCATTATGTCTGGCGGCACTATATCCTCTGTTTTTAACCTTGACATAGACCCCGCAGATAAATTAATACATAGGGTCATGGGTCTTGTTGTCAATTTTAACATTCACTTTCCAGTCCCTCACTTTTCCTTACTTATAGGGTAGTACATCCCTGCTCTTAACCGAACAGCACTGCTGAAAAGATATCCAGCAAAGAGCCTCCTTGTGGGCCAGTCGGACATTACAGCACCGGTCCGACGAGGAGCAGGCCGAAGGGTGACACCCAATTGGATGTGTGAGGGCCCTTGTTTCTATTTATAGATGTGCATAGATTGATCTGAGTCCTACATAGGGGTCCTAGTTGATACTCCGCAACCTCAGAATTGTGTACCTTTTTGTAGCAGACTGTTGTGAGGCCTTCACACTGATGCCTCTGGAGATCCCAGTGGAAATGTGTGGCTTACCCCCTGAGCAGTTCCTCACTTATGAGGCACTGACCCAGTCTTCTTTGGCTTTCTAGGGACCTGGGTTAGATGAACCCCAGACACATTGCTTCCTCTACTTACTACTGTCCCTCAGAAAAAGTATGCTCATGGTTAAATGGTTGTATGCCCTCTTCAATGAGATGGTGCAAAATGATCTGAATATTCTCAAACAAAAATGGGATGTCCTGGGCATGGTGTTACGGACCCGGACTGACTGAAGATATTAGCCTACCCACAGAAAGTGTCTCCGAACACCTTGTTTAACATGATCCAGTTCCATTATCTGCACCAGACCTACCCTACCCTGAAGAAACAGACTGCTATATATTGCGGAGAGCCTAAACGCTGTCCTCGCTGTGCACTGGTGGAGGCAGACTTCTGCCACATGACCTGGTCCTGTGCGTATGTACAGGAATTCTGGAACAGTGTACATGGGGGACAACCTGGACTCACAGGAGGGTGTTACTCTTCAGGCGATTGTTCACTTGTTGGTCTAGGATATCCACATTTCAGGTATGATGTGATGGATGTATGGTGCATGGCTGTGACCTGCTTTTTGGAAGATGTGGCTACATGGAAGTGCAGCCCTCAACCATCATTCCCTCCCCGCAAAGACTCCTGACTGGAATGCTGAAGGCCACCTCACTCGGAATCCACTGTTTACTTTATTAGTTGTGTTAACCTTTCTAACGCTGTTGTACTATTCTTTATATACTGCACATCTATAGCTCTCCCTAGTAGTTACTTCTAGACTTTAACCTGTTGAGACTGCTGGGATGGCATAGGGGACCTATGAGTATTGTCAAATACTATTGAATCTTGTAAACACTAGTTAGAGGACCTGTGAGGGCACTTTTCGTGGAGGCATGATGGAAAAACATACAATATTGTGCTGAATTATTATGTACTTGTGCAGCGTTGTGAACAAACCAAAAAAAAGTTAAATAAAAATATTTGAAAAAATATAGTGCATTATATTTGATACCCTATATCAATTCTCCTAATTACTTTCTTTCCAAAGTTTCGGAAAAAACCCTCTTGACTGGTAGGGTTATTTGTGAAAAACTACTGGGTATTATTTCCATTTAAAAACACAGTTTTTATAGACCTTTTCTCAAACATTGTGTAGATTTACAATCCTCCTTCACACTAATATTCTGCTCAGCCAGAAGTACAAACATGATCAGGTATGTTTTATATATGGCTCAATTATTAGTCAAAATCAAGCTCCAGCCGCTGCCCATTCTAGTACGTCTGTACTGTACCTTGAATGAAGGCAAAAATCGGCATCAAACCTATCATATAGATTAGTCCTTTGGCCAATAACAGTGACACACCAAGGCACTTCACTGTCACTCTGTCTTCTCATGCAGAATTAATCATATTTAAATAGTGAAGCCAAGCCTGCCAAACATGATAAATATAATAACCACCTCACAAACTTGATGATGACGTTATAATTGCATGTCCCTTCAAAACTTGTTTACCTATTTATGTAATCAGCATCTATTGGACTTTTCTTGTCTCACACTTGGGGCACAAGTGTTACATTCAGGCTTACATGTCTGGAGGCCATCTAGTTAATACTTGTGCAGATACATATTTGCTATTTATTGACACATAACATGTCTTCATGCCACATTCATTTTAGTATGAGACAGGGCAATGATTTCTTCCTCTTGTACCTTTCTTTTAGGATTCTTGCTTGCTTTGAATTGTTTCACATATTAGGGTAATTTTGTTGCTGTAAACTCTTTGGATCAGAGACATCTCAACATCCTTTATAGTAGAAGTAAACTGGGCGAGTTGTTCTTAGCAACTGTAGATACCATATGGCGTGGGAGTAACTGAAAGTTATGGAGCTTGTATGGTAATATGGTATAAAGTGCAGATCTGGCTACCTTCTTTTCTCCATAAAACAGAGGGCCTGATTTAGAGCTTAGTGGAGGAGGATATTCCGTCACAAATGTGACGGATATCCTGTCTGCCGTATTACGATCCCATTATAACCTATGGGAATCGTAGTACTGTGGATGGGATATCCGTCATGTCTGCGACAAAGTAATACGCTTGCCAAACTCTAAATCAGACCCTGAGTTTTTTATGTTAAAAATTCCTCCATACTTTTGAGTCCTGAGCCAAACAATTACACCTCATCTGAATAAATATT
Source organism: Pleurodeles waltl (assembly GCF_031143425.1). Lineage (NCBI taxonomy): Eukaryota > Metazoa > Chordata > Amphibia > Caudata > Salamandridae > Pleurodeles > Pleurodeles waltl. The sequence continues at coordinate 1,054,499,006 of NC_090448.1, forward strand.
GAATGTCTGAGGGGTATGGATGAGGATCTTTCTAATAGTTTTCTACATGCTATCACAAACCAACATCAAAAGTATTGGATGCTATCGGAAAAAAACTCCGGAGTTCTGCCTATGCAAAAAAAAATCAAGTTGCCTTTGAGAGATTCCCATGAACCTCTATAAAATTGGTTATCAATTACCTTTGCCCAGGTTTCCAATTGGCCAGTTACCTGTAAACTTAACTCAAGCCAAGAGTTATAGATTATAAAATCTCCTATCTAAAGGGACTGCCTCAGTACTGCCCGAGCTATTAAGTAATCCTTTAGGTGCTGCCAGAGCTACCCTCTGACATTGGACAGACAATTTCATTTAATGAGAAGTGCAGTGAACTCCTGCTTGAATGTCAATGGGCACACTATGGGCATAAGGTCAGAATGAACGGTAATGCAAACAATTATCAGGGCAATATGTGAGGATTTGGGGTGTACTATATGGTATGGCAAGGTAACCCTACCATGCAGCTACGTTTACTAAACCTTTTAAAAAAAATATGTTTTATTTTTGTTTGCATAAGCAATGAAAAAAGAAACAACACATGACACAGCATAACACTGGTCAATAGGCATTAAAAACCAACAAGAGTATAAAGCGATCTCCACAGAAACTTACCCAACACACAGAGCCCCCAAAGACAACAGCAAATAAAGCAGTATTTGCTATCAGAAAACAGTCTCCCCACAGTTCATAAACACAGTCAGGGTTCCTGGCTTGGAGCATGGGCAATCTCATTTTCTGGGGACTCCACCCAATAATACCCCTTTTCAACTGCCCCATATCTTCTGAAACTTACGGGGTCATCCCTTGCTATGATATGTGACTTTTTCAGTCACCATATATAGGTCCCTTCCCCTCTTCCATTCATGAATGGATGGGCCCCGATAAACTGGCCACATCTCCCTTAGCCACTATCAGCCACAGGGCACAAAAATGTTTGAATCGTGGGACTTCAACATCGCTGGGGGTCCCAAATAGGACAAGCTTTGGGTAGTGTGGAATAGTAATCTCAAAATAGTGTTCAGTCCTTGAATAATCCCAGCCCAGTAAGCTGTTATAGGGGGCATTCCCAAAGTTTATGTATGAATGACGCTTTAGCCTTGCCACAGTGTAGATAGGCAGGTGAGGTGGTCCTCCCCATACAGCTGAGCCTACGTCAATCGTAACAGACTCTATGAGGTATTTTGAACTGTATTAACAGCAGACAAGTTTTAATAGCCCTCTACCTGGAATGCATCAATGCCACTTCACAGTTAATGACCTCCAGTTCCCCCACGTCCGGGTCCATCTCTCACTGAATGATTCCAGATTGTCCAGCATATTGTTATTTATCTTTTTTAATGTTTGAGATATCACTGTGCTTACCTGTTCCTACATCAGGAGGCACCCATCCAAGGGTGTATACCCTGGAAGTTCCATCTCACCCAATCCCTTGGCCTTCCAGGCATGCCACGGCTGCGCATATTTCAAGAATTTTGTCAGGCGCAGCTGGTAATCCTGCTGAAGCGAGGTAAAGAGCATGATGTCCCCATCCTCTAGCATGTCCATGATAGTGGATATACCAATTGTGTCCCAGGACTGAAATCCCCAGAGTTTTGCCAATTTGCCCAACAATTGCCACTTCCAGATGGGCGCTTCCCGGGTAAATTTGTGCTCCCAACCAATCGTCCTCATGGCCTTCTGCCATGCCATCAGGGCCACCTGAGTGGCTGGCGGAAGCTGTTCCCTCCCACCATAGAGGCAATACAAATATGATCTGTGCTCCAGCATAGCCCATTCTAATTGAAAAGTGGAATGATTGTGTGGTGTGAAGATCCAATTATTGCTATTAATTAAGTTGACAGACCAGTAGTATGCCTCAATATTGCAGAGAGCAATCTTACCATTATAGGGATTGTGCTGCAAAGATCGAAGGGACACTCCAAGGTAACCTCCATCCTAAATCAAAGACCGTACTTCCCCATCTTTTTTCGTAAACACTTTCTGTGGGACCGGATGATAGGTATCCTGAAGCACATATTGCAGTTTAGGGTGCATGATCATCTTGAAGATGGCTGACCATCCTAGCAGGGAGAGGAGGAGCCCCCTCCCCCACAGCAGGTGCAGTCGCTCCAGCAATTCAGCCTCTCTTTGTGTGCTTCAAACTGGTGCAATGTGGCCTCCTTCTAGTCCTTTTCCAGGTCCAACGAGTACTGAGGGTCAACATACCAGGGGTGCCATATTTATCCCAGGAAAATGCCCTGAGGGGGACTATGCTGTCACTAGCCAATGAGCTACTGGGTCCCCTCCTACCTAGTGACAACATTCCTGTGATGAATGTCATTTGGCTATCCCAGAATGCCAAATACTTGCCCCATTCAAGATGGTATGACTCTTCCTCGATCATGCAGAGCAAGGTAGTCCACCCTAGAGGTGTGGCTACCTGGGGACAACAAGCCCACAGAAGAACCAGTTTTGGGATGAGTTTCCCACCTCTGACTCTGTCTCCATACTATCAACAAAGACAAAAGGTATCCTGCTCAGGGGTGTTGGGCCAGGTGCCCCATCAAAGGCAGCTTCTGCTTTGAAGCACGCCTCCAGTCTAATCTCCTGATTGGCCATCCTGGCTGAGGAGGTGACACTTCGCTCCTGCGGCACTGCATTTGTCCTTGAGTCTGGTAGGCATTCACACATCTCCCCAGGTAGTCAGAAAGCTATCTCTATGTGTGTGTCTTTGTGAGGCCACTGGAGAAGTAGAGCACAGAGTGGAAACTTTTCTAAAAGTGGCCAACTATAAATAATGACATTAATTTCCACCTGAGCATCAGATTGCATTTAAGGTCATGATTAATTTAATACCTCACATGACCCCAGTTTGGTAGTCCCAGTCAAAAGTTAGCCGGGTGGGAATGTCACCTGGTAACCATGAGTTAGCCAATGGGGCTACCAACTTTACCCCACAGCAAAACAATAGTTTGGAAATGTTGCTGTCAAGACATGTCAAAATATATATGTCTCACTTAACAAAGTACAGCTCCTTGCCATAGGCCTCTATAGGCCTTCCTTAACAGAGACTTACATATAATGTTAATGAACAGGTTTAATTAGCAAACTCGAACTGACAGTGAAAACACTGCCCTTCCAGTCTGAAGTGGCAGGCTGGGAGCCATTTTGTGTCTTGTCACACAAAGGGTGACCCAAATAGTGCTGCAGCCCTGAGTTGACACTCTGCCTTACATGCCATGGGCCCCTATACTAGAGTCTTATAAGTAAGTCAGGCTTCGCCAATTGAGTGGGTTTTCCCGCTAACAGAAGCCCCACCCAACCCAGGGCCTACTTAATGCAGGCCCCAGCTTGACCGTGCAGCAGACGTGCACAGGCGGACATGCTACTGGCACACCAAAGGCAAGCCGTCTGCACCTGTCCGTGCCTGGACCACGCTCAGCACCACAACCCCTGACCCTTCCTCCCCTCTGAAGATAGACCATCACTGAGCTCTATACCCTGCACCCGGATGCCGCAATAAGCACTGCCACCTTTCCGACCCATGCTCCACGTTAGGACCTTTCACCTGCACCAACCACCTCTTCACATGCCACAGCACACACACCAGCCCACCGACTAGCCCTACCCTGAACACACCATAGACACCACCTGAACAAAAACACCAACTTGAATGCACCCTTCGCAACACATGCTCATTATGCAAGCATTCCACCAAACTATGGGACCTCATCACCACTCTCGCACCTGACATCATCTTCCTAACCGCGTGCTGGTTCAACCCCAATTCCGCTCAAGACATTGCCACAGCGATCCCCGACAGATATAAAATAATTCACCAGAACTGCACCAACAAGCTAGGAGGAGGAACAGCCATGACCCACAAAGAGACCATACAGTGCACCACAAACACTGAAAACACCCACACCCCAGTAGAACATCTCATCTTCAAGTTCCACACAGACGACAAAACAATCATCAGAGGCATCCTTGCATACCGACTCCCAAGCCCATGCTCCAGCTTCTGAAACACCATTGCAGGCTTCATTGTGCTCCTAGCCTTAGACTCCAAGGACTACATCTTCCTCTGCAACCAAAATTTCCACATCGATGACCCCAACAACACTGCACACCTCCTTGACAGTATGAGCAGCCTCGGATTGACCCAGATCATCCACAAACTTACACACACACAGCAGAACACAGGCTGGACCCCATTTTCACCTCCAGCAACCGTATCAAATACAGCCATGTCACAGAACTCACATGGACCGATAACTCCATCATCCACTTCAGCATCTCCAGCCCCTGCACCTCCACCCCAAAGATGACCAGCGCCCCCCATTGTAGGTGGAAAAAAATCTCAGAGACCAGCTGGGCAGGAGCCCTTAACATCTCCAACATCGCTACACTTAACTGTAACTGACACGAACCACACACCGACCACCTGGGACATCCTCTCTACCCATGACACCACCTCCACCATGATATCCATCCACTCGGGAGCTCCCAAGGACCATGTCCGCACCACATTGTCAACCTTGGAAATCAAAGGATTGGCCAAGAACTCACCATCCTGCTTACAACCTCTATCACCACAGGAACATTTCCTGATGCCTGGAAACAGGCTAACGTCAGACCAGTACTCAAAAAGCCCTCTGCCAACCTCAGAGATCCCAAAAACTACAGGCCAGTCTCCCTGTTCCCATTCCCAGTAAAGATACTGGAAAAGATCATCAACAAGCAACTCATGACATAACTGAAGCAGAACCAGCTGTTCGATGCTTCCCAATCCGGTTTCTGCAGCAATCACAGCTTCAAAACTGCCCTGATCACATTCATTGATGAAATCCAAACCCTTCTCGACTGATGAGAAACAGCAGCTTTGATCCTCCTCGACTTCTTGTCAGCCTTCAACACTGTATCCCACCACATGCTGATCCATCTGGACACGCTCAGATGGATCACTTCCTTCCTCATCGGAAGAACCCAGAGGATCCACCCCCCACTTTTCACGTACAAACATAAGGATATCACTTGCGGTGCCCCCAATGGCTCATCTCTCAGCCCCACACTCTTCAACACATATATGACCCTACTGACCAGCACTGTCAGATCCCACATTCTCAACATAATTTCTTACACAAACAACACCTAACTCATCCTATCACTCACCGACGACCCCTCCACCACCAGAACCAAGCTCCACAGATGCATGACAAGTGTCGCTGACTGGATGAAGAACAACTGTCTGCAGGAGAACACAGACAAGTTCTGATCTTTGGCAACAGCAGCCACCCATGGAATGACTCCTGGTGCCCATCAGACCTAGGACCTGCTTCCTCTCCCTCTGACCATGCCAGAAACCTCAGAATCATCACTGACAACAAGCTCACCATGAAATCACAGATCAATGCTGTTTCCTCCGCCTGCTTCTTCAACTTGTGCATGCTACGCAAGATCTTCAAGTGCCTACCCCTGCACACAAGACGCACTATGACACAGGCCCTCATCACCAGCTGACTGGACTATGGTAATGCCCTCCATGTAGGAATCACCACACACCTCCTACAGAGACTTCAGACCCTACAGAACATCACAGCCAGACTAATTCTCAGCCTTCCCCTATGAATCCACATCACACCCCACCTCAGGCAACTCCTCTGGCTCCCTGTACAGAAGAGATACCAATTCAAGCTGCTGACCCACACACACAAGGCTTTACACAACCAAGGACCCGTGTACACTAACCACCGCCTAAACTTCCACCAATCATTGAGAAGACTACGCTCTGCCTCCCTTTTATTTGGCCATACTCTCCGCATCTATCGAAGCAGAAGTGGAGGACGCTCCTTCACTCACATTTCAGCAAAAACCTAGAACAGCTTCCCCACACACCTGTGGGCCATCATCTCACTACTGGAATTCTGAAAGACATGGCTGTTCGAATACGCCTCTGTGACTTGCAAGCAATTGGATACTCTATCGGGTGATTAACTGCGCTTTATCAATCCTGATTGATTGATTGAATAGTGAGGCAGTGACCCTGGAGATAATCACTTTCTATGAGCTAGAGACAGAGAATGCTGGGTTTTGTCTACAGAAATATGAAATACCAAGAAAAGCTGTTTTTCATTATAGTAGACTGCAATAAAAAACTGTAGTGTTAAGCCTGTTTAGCCTAATGTATATATGTAGCCTTGCCTGCACAAGCTTTATATCACCTCTTCATGAAGAAAATTGTGACACGGCTTTGAGTGTTCTCAGAACTGACAGTTACAGACATGTGGAGAGCAGCTGAGGGCTGGTGACTGCAGGAGTCTGTGGACTTATATGCTGCTTTACACCTACCAATAAATAACTTCTAAGCTCAATACATAGAAATATTGGTGACAAGGTATTGTCCCACACAGAATCAACGCACAACTGTCTCAGCTGCTCATCGAGGAGGTTTCCTCTAAAGACTCACAGTCCAGGAAACTACAAGACGCATTCCGTATTGCTACTTTGGGTCACAGCTGAAGGTTTACTGGATTTCCGGATTTGCACATTCATAGTTGGAAATCTAGTCCATGTATATAAATATATATACATTTCTGCATCACCACAAGTGAAAACTATTGTCAAGGCCTCATATCCTGTGTGGATCTGGCGAATGTGTTTCCGAGGTAATTCAGTCTACTGTGAGTACATTTTAGTTATATTATTAAAACACAGGAACACGCTGAATGGGCGTATTTTAGTTGCTATGACCTGCATGCCATTTAGCAACAGCGCGTTAGCATGAACACTACTTAACGGATTTGCCCGTTCAGTCTCCGTAATCCATAGCATTTAGCAACAGCGCGGTGACGCGCACACCACATAACCAATTTAGGCGTTCCGCAGTTTTTGACATCAACAGCAATTAGCAACAGCCCAGTGATGTGCCACCACTTAACGGGACACTCGCCAGCAGTAAGGCTAAATCGTGGAGACATCCATTACATAATAACAAGTGTGGTGATGTGCACACCTTTTGCTGTTCATCGGTCTTGGATCTGCACATAGTAACAGTAGAAACACACGCACCACATAGCAATTAAATTTTACACACAAAATTATTTAAAAAATTCTTTCCCCAATGAAGTAGAGGCTCCACATCCACCAGTATATTTCAGCAATTGGAATAGCTGTCATGTTGTTCATAGTACCCTTACTTTCACACATATATTGAGGAAAGCAACCATTTGTACTTTATTGTTTTTTAAGTCTGCACTTTATTGAAATTGCGCAGTGATGCGCACACCCCTGGATTACATTTACACAATGTTATGTCAAGTAAAGATATTGTTGTTTCTGTTTAAACTCTTCACACCGTAAAGGATATTTTTACTCTTGATTCTTATCGTGTTCTAAAATGCAAGCAGTTAATCCACCACCACTCTTTCTTGACACACCAGGTGATCCTCCCATTCCATGGCGTCAGTGGTTAGGTGCTTTTGAAACCTTTCTAGGGGCCATATGGGCACGTAGATTCAGGCCCGAGAGGAAAAAATATCTTTTACTTCTCTCATTAGGATTTGAAGGTAGATCCACAATCAAACATCTACCCGTAGTAGTAATAGATCCAGATGAAGAATTGGATGAATACCAAGATTTGATGCCCAACAAAGTTTAGTAGTTTTGCGTCATAAAATGTTTACGAGAAGTCAGAGGACAGGAGGGGATGTGGACGTATACATTATAGCATTGCATAAACTCAACTGAGTGTGAATTTCAGAATTTTAGTTATCATTTAGTATATCATCAATTCATTAGTCATTGTTCAGACAGGACTATTCGTCAAAAGTTATTGTCCTTGGGAAATCCCACATTAGAAGAAAGCATTAGTGTAGCCAAGAGCATTCAATTGTTACATAAATCTATTAAAGAATTAGATGATAAGGTAATTGAAACGGTTACTCCTGTACACTTGACTAATGAAATTAACAACTAGATAGACATTTCCCATAAATGTTTTTTTAAACACACTGGCATATGCTTTCACTGTGGGAATCCTAGTCTTGTAAAAGGTGGGAGAGTGTTCCCAGCAAAAAAATGTTGCATGTAGGTCATGCAGCAAACTAGGTCATCTCTCTAAAGTTTGTCAGGGAGTCAAGAAATCCGAAACAAAGATTGGCTGTGTTTCTGACAATAGCAGTGACGCGGAAGACTTGCTGACTAAAATGAATGACATGGTGTTGGTTGTAAGACATAGAACTGTAAGAACTGGTGATCCTTCTAAATGTGTTGACCCGTATGTAGATATATTGGTTAGAGATAAGAATCTCATCTTTTAGTAGATTCTGGAGCATATATAACCATGATCACAAAGGAATTATGGAATTATTCACAATTGGAAAGATAGTTACCACCGGATCGTGCACCAGTTTCATATAAAGGACGTAAAATAGATTTAGTAGGGTATTTTGAAGACACTTTGGAATTTAAATGTAGAAGCATCCAAGGGAAGGTATATGTTGCAGTAAAAAGACTAAATATTCTTGGTTGGTTCCATCAAGGTTTATTTGACATGGTTCTCCGTCGTGGTGCAAAGGTATTTTCAGGAGAATTAGGAAAGATAAAGTTTCATGCACAAAATCAAGATTAAGGAAGATGCGTTACCTGTGAAGCACAAAATGAGGGGGGGTGCCTTTCAGTGTCTGAGAAGATTTAGATAAGGAACTTACCTAAGGAGAGGTATCCTAGAGCCAATTGAATAGTCAGTTTGCTATCTCCTTTGGTAGTAGCTAGGAAAAAAGAATGGTGAACTCAGAATTCGGATTGACCTTCGCAGTCTTAATAGAGAGACTTAGATAGACTCTCACCCAATCCCTAACATCACAAATTTGTTGGCTACAATTGCAGCGGTGAAATGTTTTACGAAACTTGAATGGGCTACCACTTACCATCAGGTTTATCTGCATCCAGAATCCAGACATTTACCAGCATTTGTTACACCTACAGGGACGTTCCAATACTATTGTGTGCCGTTTGGCCTTGCTGTGGCTGCATCATTATTTCAGCGTCTCGTGGTGAATCTACTCAAAGGAGTTAAAAATGTTGCAATTTTTCAAGATGGTGTTTTAATATATGCACATGGCCGACAAACTCATGATGACATTTTGAACAAAGTTGTGGGTATATTCCAAAATCAGGGTGTAGTTTTGAAATGTGAAAACTGTGAATTCTGCAAAGAATCTGTACAATATCTTGGCTATAGAATTCCCAGCAGTGGTGTTCAACCTGGAACAGGATTGGCAAACACAATTTTACAGGCACCCCAACCCAATAACAAAGCAGGCGTAAAAAACATTTCTTGGGATGAGTGAATTTTATTCACACTTCATCCCAGATCATGAATCAAAAATCAGACCTATATCCAATTCAAAAGAAAAGTGTAGAATCTGCATGGGACGAATCCTGCAAAACTGCATTTTGATGGCTAAACAGACAACTTGTTGATGTTAAGGCTTAAAAAATCTTATGATCCGTCATTGAAATGTATTCTTACTTTAGATGCAAGCAAACATGGCTTAGGTGCTGTTTTGATCCAAAGGTGTGCCAGTGAGGAGTGAACCACAGGATTTGCGTCAAGAGTACTTAAAAAAGCTGAATTGCACTATTCCTTAATTGAAAAGAAACTCTTGGCCTGCTGGTGGGCCATTGAAAAATTCAAGTGCTACTTGTGGGGTAAGAAATTTCCACTTCAGACTAATCATAAAAAATATATATATTAGGAGGAACATCTAATATGAATAATACTCCACGCATAGCCAGGTTGTCCACCAAACCTCTCCAATTTGATATTGAACACATTTCAGGAGATAGGAATTTTGGAGCAGATCACCTGTCATGTTTTCCTTTTAATACACAAAGTATAGGCAATGGAGAATGTAGTGCAGGCTCTTATGATGATGAAGAAGATCTAGAGGACTGGGTTGTTGCAGCAATTGAAAACGGTAACACAACCTTTCTTCAGAAAAAGAGTGAAAAAAAATCCAGCTGAAAGGGACACCATACTACAGTCTGTTTCTAAGTACATAATGAATGGTTGGCCTAAGGAAAGGAAGGTTTCAGGGCACCAGTGTGCCGGCACGCAAAATGGCTCTTTAGTGAGGCTCTTCCAACCTGTGAGCATAATAAGCATAATCAATGGCTGATTGCGCCCAAATCAATCGCGGAACGGTGCAGCATGCTTCACTGAGACCCTTTGGTCAGAGACGGCAGGCGGGCTGATGCTGTGTGGCTGCATCAGCTAAAAAAAATGAGCGAGCTCCCAAGACATCTAAGATGCCGGATGTGGGGAGTCTAGGCCACGGCTGAAACAGGCGTGTGATACCCGGTGCAGCACGGTCAGAGTGGGAGCGGATCGCGTCAACAATGCGTCCTCCCCCAGGAGCACCTACACACCAATCATAGCACTACTCATGAACTACAAGGGCAGAGACACAGCACGAAGTCTTGCATGAGAACATCACACGCTGAGCTTTGAAGGCAATGCAATATCTATCTACCCAAACTTTACTCTTATGGTACAGGAAGCCAGACAAAAGTACACAAGTGTAAAGCAGAAACTATGCCAGGCAGAGATCCCATATCCAATCCTGTACCCTTCCCGTTTATGAATCACCTAACAGGGAAAGATCGAATATTCGCAAACCCTCAGCAGGCCCAAGTCTTCTTACGAAACATGGATATGGACACTCGAAAAAAAGGTTCCAAAGAAGCGCAGCCTAGGCCGGTATCGCCTACTTCGGACATAGACTGATGACAGATGCAAGAACTCACTGAGGGGTCTTATATGTACATTTGAGATTTCCTGTGCTGCAGGGCGCGAAAGACTGGAATGGCACTACACAAATTTCAGTAACGGGCAATCTGCTAATGTAACCGACCGAGCCCAGGTACCCCTTATGTAAATGAGGGTGTCTCAGTCTGGTACTTGGAAGCCCCCATAGGTTACCCCTCTTGTGTTCATTAAGCTTACTGTGTTATGTTGATAAAGGAGGTTGACGGTAAAGGGAGGGATTGGGCCGTCAGAGTGGGAGGTGGGTGGGACAGGGGAAAGTGTGTGAAGTTTTATGTTTTATTCTTATTCAACAAACAGCATGACTGAAGCTTATGAATAGAGACAAGACAATGATAGAGCAAGTTGTCATCAAATATGCTACTAGCTCCATGGCACACACGAATAAACAACACATAACCGGCACAAGCCATACCCACCCCTGTGAGACATTAAAATACTTGACATGAAATATAAGTGGCCTGGGGGACCCAAGAAAACATAGACATTTCTTAGCGTACCTGGAAAGACATAATATACACATGGCACTATTGCAAGAGAAGCATTGCTCGCCATCTCAGAGGCCAACATTTGCAACACTGCCTATTCATCTTATGCTCAAGGCACCATCACAATTATATGAAAGGGGGTTCCCTTTTGCCCCCCCACCCCAGGGTGCTATTAACGAGAAACACGGCCACTACACTATTATTTAGGGCAATCTTGGGTCTCATCCTGTAGTATTAGGCGATTGCTTTGGGCCGAATACAGCCGCTCCCGCCTTGTTTGACAAAGTTTGGGGTTTCTTAGTGGACATTGGCCCGAGCATGGTGATCTGGGGTGGAGATTTCAATGTAGCATTAAACGATGCACAGGACAGATCAGGTCTATCATCCACTACATACAATACCACTGCCACACACCTCATAGATATCATGATAGAACACTCCCTGATTGACCCATGGAGGATGCTCAACCACAAAGCCAGAGACGGTAAGTTCTATTTGGGGTACATAATAGCTGGTCCCGCATAGATTACTGGCTTATATCCAAGATGATGGTGCCATGTGTGAAAGAGATACGACACCTTGCAAGACCATGCTGTTATCACTCTCCAGTGATATTGGTCTTGAATTAGCCTACAGGTGTTGGCTGTAGGGCCTACTGGAGGCTGAACCCTGAGGGTTTACTAGATGCACTGTTTGGGGGGTACTGAAGCAGGAATTCGCAGACTTTTTTTGCTGAAACATTGACTCGGTATCCTCGATTGGTGTAGTGTAGGAGAAGTGTGCATTTCAAAAGGTTTCTGAGTAATTTGTGCGCTCCGCGCAGACCTTCAAAGGATAGAGTCTGAGCTGACTCAGCCTGAGTCACAACTGGCGACCACAACCTCTGCTGATGCCCCAGCTATTTTAAGAGACACACTATCTGAATACAAAGAGATGGCAGAGAGGGAACGGCTACATAGGGTTAAATATGCAAGGACCCTTGCATATGGTGAAGGGAAGAGGCCAGGGCGGAAGCTAGCTACTATGGTGCATCAATCCTCCATGTTGCACACCATCCTAGAGATAAAGAAATGAGAGGAACATATCTGCTGCGACACCCCGAGTAGACAGCGCACCTTTGCATGCTACTATGAGGAGATTTATGGCATGCGTAGGCAGCAACTGGTAGAATTTGATGAGTCGCTGGATGAGATAGTGCTGGGCTGGCTAGGCAGTGCCCAGCATGAATTCCTAGCTGCGGATCACAACAAAGGTGACATTAGAGAGGTGAATACACAGCGTAGAATGCACAGATGTGGGTTGAGGGAGGACGATGGGTGACAGAAATGCAACATGTCGGGAGCAGATTTTCTGCATCTGGTTTGGGAGTGTGGCTGCATAGGCAAATACTGGCATGATGTACAATGGGCATTACAGGAAATGGTAGAGCATTCATTTCGACTTACACCCTTAACAGCTCTAGAGGGATAGACACAGCAGATTAAGCTACAGTACAGGAGATTCACAGCCTTGGCACTATTGCTGGATAAGCATAGAACAGCTTGTCACTGGGGGAGGGGACATGCCCCAAAATTCAAAGAATGTCTGGCAGATCTCATTTGTTGTGGTGAGCAGCTAACAATGTATGCCGAAACCCTGCCTGTGAGTTCCAGGCCATGAGACATTTGGGGGCCCCAACACTATTATGTGATAGTATACTGGGCCCCTCAATCCAGCTGAGGACCAACTCCCAGCACCCGTAGACAATACAATACTGTTGGTGTGCTGAACATGATGGGCGGGGGAGACTTAGAGCTGTAAAACTGGTAAGCCCAGTAATGGAACTAGACAGCTTCTCAATGGTATGATGGGTTTTTAAACTGCTATGTTGTGGGAGACCGATGTGATCAACTCCGGGATGCTGAGTAAGGTAGATGCAAACTGGTAGATTGCTCTACGGGTGGCTGCTAGCAATATCTGAATAAAACTGTGACATGTTGATGAAAGGTATGACTTGCCAATTCACATATGAACATACTTATATCAAAGTAATGCTGCTAATGATAATTAATATTTCACATCTAAATGCTTGTATGATTGTATGTTTTTTGTTTTATGTTGTCATTGTAACTAATAAAAAGGAAATAAAAGAAAGGAAAGGAAGGTACCCATCCAACCCTATGTCAAAATATCTGATGAGTCATTATTACAAAATGTGTTGATAATGAGGTCAAACTTGGGCTGGGCTCCTATTGAACGGATCCTTTGCATCTTCCAAAAAACGCTTCACAGATTTTGAAAGACGCATACTGGGTGAGTGTTCAAACATCAATCCTAGCAGCAGTTCAGTCGGGTAGTATGACGGACAGCTTTTTATCTTTTAAGGGTCACTTTGAGTTCGAGCACTTCTTCGATAAGATTCAAACTAGGATCTCTACCAGTTTGTGATCTTACTTCAAGATGGAAGCAAACTGTTAGTTTGTCAGATCTTTGCCCGATGGGGTGCAATACTAGGGAAACGACTAGTCATCTTCCATTTTATTGTCCTGCATACAAAAATCAAAGGGCCCGCTGGATAAGACCTTTTTGTAATTCCATGCGAATTAGGGATCGCCATTTGGCTCTCAGGATTTGTTGTACTAGCAGTCACGGGCCAGTAGTGTGTGCTGTGGCAAAGTTTTTAGTAGCCATATGGCGTATTAGAGCAAGTTTCCTGACATAATATTTATTCAAGGATAGAGACTGTTTTTTTCAATTGTTTTAATATTGTTATCTCTTAAATCGTACTGTATTATACTGGATTTTTTCTGAGTATGGGGAAAAATGTTAAGGTTTTAGGAAAATAATTTATTTGTTCAAGTTTATTGTGTTATTTGTCTGACCTAGAATGGAAGAGTGGTATAATGTCTCATGACACAGGCTTACGAATATTAAGAAAAACCAAGCCACATGCATCCCTTTAAGGAGTAATTTAGTGTCTGATTTGCATGCCCTGGGTTCTGGCAATGTGAAAATGTTTCTTTCTACATTTCTTGTTTAAAGCATTTTAGTAATGTATTTTTAATGTTGTTTTGAAAAATATGTTTTTTATGTGTGTATTTGTATTGCTTTTATGGAAGTTGTTGCTGAAATAAAGCTCAAATGATGATGATGATAATGAGGTCAGACAAATTAGATCCTCACGAAGAAGTGAGAACATTACTTTTAAAAACATACTTGAAGGGCACCTGGGAGCAATACTCACCAAATACAGAGTATGTAAATACTTCTGGTGGCCACAAATGGACAAGAATATTGATGCCATCGTTCATGGATGTGTAATTTGTTCTAGTAGCGACAAAGTTTTGAAATCATCTCCCCCTCCACTGACTCCCATTGCCTTACCTTCGGGCCTTGGGTGAAATTAGGGATTGCTCTTCTAGGTCCATTTCACTTGTTACCAGGCCGTTAATGGTTTGCCTTGGTCCTTGTCAATTATTATACCAAGTGGCCTGAACAAAGGTTTATCAGGGAAGTGGACTCCAGAGCAGTGGTGGTCTTGTTGTAAGATGTCTTCAGGGATTTCCTGTAGAAATAATTTCAGACAGTGGTGTACAATTTGTCTCTAAAGAGGTTGAAGTGTTTCTCCTTCAAAGTAGTATTCTAAATTTAAAGAGCTCACTCTATCAACCTCAAAACAACAGCCTAGTTGAGTGTTTCAATAGAATGTTGGGGGAGTGTATATGTTGGTCTATCAAACAGGAGTGTGCAATTTCAGTAGCTGTAAAGACTATGCTGTGGTTCTATAGGACAACAAAAGATTCGATAACACAAGTATCCCCGTTTGTATTAATGAGGGGAAGAAACCCCTCAATTGAATATAAGTCAGCCTGGATGCCTAAGTGGCTTAGAAAAAATGTGCCCTTAAAGGATTTGGATTTCATTGTGAGGAACAATATTAAGAATGCACAAGTGAAACAAAAAATTCTCTATGACAGAAAGAATAGTGTATCTATAAAGCATTTTAAGGTGGGGGATTTTGTTCATATTAAAAACAATGTTTTTGTAAAAAAACGAGAAGCAAAATATTCCAACCCAGTAAAGTTTGATAAAATTTGTGGTAATTCAGTCCCGGTGAATGGTCGCAACTGGTGGAATATGGATAAAATTGTAAAAGTAGACCTCAAATGGTTTCCACTGAAGCTCAGAAAATGAGTTCCAAGAATTTGGGCAAATCTTCTACCGAAGTTCAGTATATGTGTACCATGAATGATAACATATTCTCTACTGAGTCTAGTTTACAGGGCAAATCAGAAGTTCGTAGAACATGTAGGAATATAAGGTTACCTTTAGGATATAGATAATTCCATTATTTCCAATGGTGTTTAGCTTATTGTATATATGTGGCATCAAGTCTGTTGTGTCACGTCTAGGCTATTGTGTATATGTAGCCTTGGCAGCTAGAGCTTGATATCACCTCCTCGTGAAGAGAATTGTGAAGCTCAGTTATACAGGCTCAAAATGATTAAAATGTTCTGTTCCATGTTTATAAAGATCTGTTTTATGTTTATGTAAGGAAAAGAGATATATGTAGTGTTGAGCCTGTTTATCCTATTATTATTATTATATATATATATATATATATATATATATATATATATATATATATATATATATGTAGCCTTGTCAGCACAAAATTGATATCACCTTCTCATGAAGAGAACTGTGATGTGGACTTGAGTGTTCTCTGAACTGACAGTTACAGGACAGGTGGAGAGCACCCGAGAGCTGGCAACCGGATGAGTCTGTGGGATGCTATGCTGCTTTTACATTTACCAATAAATTACTTCTAAGCTAATGTACGTGTGGTTCACTACAAAAATCTATAATTGAAGAGCTTGCAATTATGAAATTGGTTGCCAATGATTATACTTGTACTGAAGGGAAGAGGTTGCTGCATTATATGCGCACTAATACCTATATTAAGTCTATCACAGACCCACCACTAAGGCACTTAGAAATACACCCAGGCCAAAAGTGGAGACATACTACTGAAAAGAAAAAAGGAGAGTGTTATTAATAATGTTTGATGGTCATTCACATCTTTTATTTAATGACAAAATATTTGAGTTACAGAAAAAAATTAGGACAAATGGTGTTTGAACCATCATTAGTGCGCCTGAACTGTTATTTTCTTTGGAAACTCATGAAATGGCTGCTGCCGTATGATGTTTTTTAAGGTAGGGATTATTTTAAAGATAATTTTAATGCAATTAGATATTATGTTGTGTTTTTATAACTATTTAAGACAGCATGGCTTTGGTGTTTTAAGACTTGTTCCATTTATGTAGCACGTTTCTTTTTTCCTTTTATTAAGGAATTATTATATTTAATGTTACAAAATGTATGATGAATTTTGTACTGTAATGCAGGTTTATAATAACTAATAGATAATTAGTTATTTGCCGTGGGTTAGAGTGCAATCAGATTCATCTATACATTATACGCAGGGTCACTAGAAAAGTACCCCAGTTTTCTACGATGGTGGGGCGTGTGTTGTTTTTTGGTTAATATAATGCACTAAGGCCAAATTCCATGAAGCACAAAGACGTAGGATAGTATGACCTTCTCAATCCCTGTCATACCAGACATTGTTTCCAGGACTAAGCATTAAACCAAGAATTCATTGGTTTTGGGTGTGTTAAGCGAATAACCCCAATGGAAGCACACTACAACTGCAACACACAGGATGCATTTTGTTGCTATTATTGAACCCAAGAATGGAATTAGTGTCTGTAATGACAAGGAGATAGCTGCTATATTTTAGTTTTAGGTATACTTTCTGATAACATCCATTTTACAATTTGTTGTTGTTACATTTTCCTTCCCGACGATGATCTTGCAAAGTAATTTACAAGGTTGAAACCTCATTCACATTACAGCGAATAGACTTGGTCACTCTATACTGACGTATGGACTTGCTGAGAATTATGCGTTTTAAATCCAGCATTTTTGTCATTATGCTTATGTTGTTTGTTGTTCTTTTTTAATCACATGTACCATCCTGCTGCTTACATTTGTTCTTTGTGCGATCTCTGTGGACAATGAACACGGTTGCATTTACAATGTTCTCTCTTTAAGCATTATTATTAAATAGAACACCAAATCTATTGAGGTTAGATTAACCTTTGCACCAAATGTTACAGAAATGATTACTACTGTAAATAGTGAGCTGTATTGCATTCATTGCATATAGTAATTGAGTTACTACTTGTTGACCTATTCACTACTAAATGAGTCCTCAACAAACCTTTGCTTTTCCATGACTGGAATCCGGTATCCACCTAAATGGAGGAGCTTTTTTGAGTCCATTCAGTAGGATGTGAACTCATTTGCTGTCCTAGAGACTGTAGATTTAGTTATAGCTGACCAGAAACAGTGCAATTTTGAAACTGAAGGAAAGTGGGTTATTATGCAGTGACGCTGGTTAGGCTTCTGTGATTGATAGGGATGACAGTATGATATGTGAATGTAGGTTTGCTCAAAATAAGAGGACGGAAACCATAAGCTTCTTAGGTATTGTTCTTTTTAGTCTGGTACATGTTCACAAAATACGAGTGACAGTAAATTTTCTTCTCCTCTTCTTTTCAGGGTAACGAAAGTTGGATCACCGTGGATGAAGCGTGCGTCTTGGCTTGAAGAGGAAATAGCCACAGGTATGTGTTTTTTTCCTTAGTTTAAGTCTTGATATATATGGAATGGGCTCGTAAGGTAGAACACCACTTTTTCTTTAATACTTATGTCCAACTACCGTGTGTATTAATCTATTCTAAAACCTTTATTGTGTAACCTAGTTATATCCAACTAGGTTTTGATAATCAAATTACCTCAACAAAAATGATGTGACGGAAACAACAACAATAAAGAAAACCACACATTTGAACCACAAACAAGGAATTGATCTTGGATTTCATTGGCATTCAGTTATAACTTGTGCCTTCTCTTAAAACAGCATAAATTGTTTCAAACTGGTGACTCCTCAGTAGCTATAGCGTTCACCCTCTGGCCAATGGCCGTTTCCCAAACCCCACATTTCCCCAGTAAATGCCTATATATTTGAGCTAGCCACGCTCAACCAGGTACATGACGGGCGGCTTGTGGTAACAGTGGCGTCACGGTGTTTTCCCGTCTTCTTAGCTTGTTTCTCTGACCTCCTTTGCAGCAGTGGCAGAGCGTCTTGTGTCCCTCAGTATACTTCCCTACTTTTCTCCATTGTTGAGTATGTCCTCTCCAAGAGTGAGGCTGTTCCAGCATCGACGAGGTGTTCCTCTTCCGGAATAGTCGCGCTTCTATTGTTGTACAACTGAAAAGAAAAGAGGCCTCAGAGTGCTCAGAGGCCAGAGGTCATGCCCATCCTTTTCCTGGAAGGTTGCAGGCGCCTTAAAGGGAAATGCCTCCCAAGTAGCCTGTAAAAAGAATGTAAAATGAATAAAGATACATCTCATGATGAATGAGCAGAGGGGAAGAGCCAGAGTATCGACTCACCCACGCTTTCTACCCCGTCACAGCTTCACTATGTAATACCTTCACCTAACCCCCCAGTAGGTCCTTTGGATTCACACTAATGAATCCTGAGCTCAGTCCTGGTAGTGTGGCACATAGCAGTCAGGCTTTACTAGAGGAACATGTGTCAGAGTACCAACATGGATGATAAGTACTTGACATGACTTGAAAGAAATCCAACAACAAAGGCAATCGGATGCGTATAACTGGAGGTATGGATTTTTAAAGGGGAGATAAATCAGTGAATTTCATTCTGGCAAAACGATAGCATTGCGTCCAGTGGGAAAGCACACTAGTAACACTCTGTCACTTGTAGGTCCAGTTCAGTGGAAACCACTGGATGCTAAGGTGATGCTCGTCCCAGGAAAAGGTCCTTACAGTCACTTTAATTCTACCTGGTGTCACGTAGGCTCTCATTATCCTAATGAGACTACTGGATTTTGAGCGGCAAGATCGTTCACAGGGTGGGGGACTAAGTCTGACCCACGGTGAAGGGCCCTTGTCACTCTAAATCCGGGTTTTGCTCCGGCCAACTAGCAGTGCCTCATCTCTCCCGAAGGGAAGAGACAATTGGGCAGCCGAGCGCATGACATCTTAGCACTTCCCAGGGAAGTCGTGGTCACTCAGGTCACAACCGGTTCTCTCATACACAGTGAGGTCTCACATAGAAATGACAAAGGTAGTTTAAGTTTTAAAGATTTGTTTAATAAAACAACTGCATTTTAGATAGCAAAGTGTGAGCTGCAATAACCAGAACTACACAACACAGTAGGATTAAAATAGTAACGATGAGAGTGAAGCACAAGAATAAGGCTATCATAGTGCCACTAGATTATGTTCTCTATAAGTTATATTCTGAGCACAGCATGTGAAGCTCTAAGCCTTCCTTTCAGGTTCTCCCGGGAGGACATCAACCCTCATACCTGAGCAAAGGCCTGTTATCTGCATCAGCATCTGCAACGGGGCAGTCAGCATCTAGTTGTAGGTTCCTGGCCGGAATCTCCCTCTGACCTATACTAGGACTAAGAAGTGTTTTTATAACTAACACACAGATGTTCTAAGAAAATGTCCCTACGTAAGGATGTGTATTTTCTACGAATACTGGAGACTAAACTTCTACCACGGTTACCGGCAGTGTACCAGACTGTAGCCTTGACTGAAGCACAGGGCGATCAAGATTGCATTATTTGAGAACACAGTGCTGAACTAAGCTAAACAGTGTGATAGAAGGAAAGAAAAACAAGACCGTAAAACTGGTTATTGTAAATTAACAGTGCGAGGCTTAATAAAAATGTATCTAGGGCAAAGTGCACAGCGGCCTATTATGTTAAACGAACTTGCATGGAGTTATATTAAAAATGGCTACACTTCAATGGTACGTAGGGCCCGGATGCAGAGTTGTCCTGGCTGTCCCTGGTGCTGAACGTGGAAGCTGTGCGTTCTGGTTTTAATGCTTGGACGGTGCTGGTGTGGAGGGAGATGCAAAATCTCGACAGCAGGGCCACTAGGACATCAGATTGAAGATGCTTCAGAATTCCCTCGAGGCACAGCATTGAACAAAAGTAGTGGTAGATTAACTGGCCACCAACAAGTCTTGGCAGTAGCAAAGTCAGCTTTTGGTTATTTCGACATCCTGGAGTTTGGCAGGAAACAGTAGCCACCTGAAACTTGCTGGAGTTCAGGACTATGGTTTAGTCTGTTGGTTTCGTCAATGCGGGTCTTGTTTTGCAATGGCTTTTGTAACACTTTATTGATGTGGGAGTTGTCAGGCCCTCACCATTGTAACAAACACTGGCAAAAAGGAAAAAAAAGTTTTTGGTCTCAAAACACACACATTGACACCAGTAGTGTAACAAAGGCCCCACATCCTCCCTCTAGGGGGGCCCTCTTAGCACAGTATCTGACCTGGGTGAGTCTGTAGGGGGCGGGGATGGGTCACTATGTTCTTTGCAAGGGGACCCCTCCAGTTTCATTACGCCACTGATTGCCACCGTAGTTCCTGCCACTGAACAAGCGTTTGTGTGACAATATGCTCCTTGTGAAAGATCAGAATGCGATCACTCACAGTAAAGCCAGCCAATGGATAGAGTAATAGAAGTTTTATTAAAAAAAAAATTGTCTTTGTTAACACCAGACCTAATTAGGGGCCTAATTATTAAAGAAAGTCACAAAAGCGCACCCATGATATATGTCTTTGAATTAGTGGCTTTCATGAATTCACAATAAATTACAGAAGTAGACCAGGAAACTGTACTCCTAGAAAATATTTGTGAACTGTATTTTAGCCTGAGCAAATAGTAATGTGTAGATGTGCTCATGTGAAAATCTACTGAGCGTTTACAAGTTCACTTTCCCTCCAACCACTTTTTTCCCAACCCTGGAAAAACGTCTACTTCTGCCATTGTCAGGAGTAAATTTCCAACGTTTTCATTATGGGAAAAGATTAGAGAAGAGCTGGAGAAAATCCTTAAAACATACAAGTTAGTAGGTTTGCAGACTCAAAGGCATTCCAGCCCTAGATCTACTGCTTACTGCTTCCTCCAGCTCCAGTACATAGATCTGCGGATCAATGGCAAATTAAGGAAACTGCTGTAGTAGGGATCGAAATTGCACGTATTCGATCTCTACAATAGTAGTCCTGCCATAATCAGAGCTGTTGTATAATGAGATTGCTGCCATAATGTGTCACCGCACTACATGGCACCAAAGGGACAAGTAGATTTTTTTACAAGACAAGTAGATTTAAGAAGCAACATGTCCCTTGGACAAGTAGATATTTTAATAAACTCCACACCCCTGGTGGATGCACTTCGTTTTTAAATCAGAATAAAAAAGCGAATTCCTTGCAGAAGCTCTGTGATGGTTTTCAGAATCCTTCAATAAATGGCTTATTTAGAAAAGATTTAGGGACCAAAATAATCTTTAAGAGACATTTTCTTTGCAAGAGTAACCCTTAAGTTCAGAAAAATGCTATTGGCCATTTATAAAGTTTTATTTTGTCCTTGTACAAAATCAGATCTGCTTCAATCCCTACCATAAGCCAATGGCGTTCAGGTTATTTAATGTATAGACAAAGCATTAGACAGATGCATACACTTACATCCAGTTGGTTTAAAAGGTACATGATTGACATCACCCTCCTTAGCTTCTTATCAAAACAGGCAGCGGCTGGATGTATGCCATTAGGTAGCACTTTGCATGGCAGGCAACAACATTCTTGCTGCTCCACGGGTGAATGAAAGTGACATTGTGTCTTCTATTTATTTAATTTTCAGTAACAGAATCCATGTGAGTGCATGTGTTTTCTTGCTTTCTCGTCCCAGTTTACTGTTCCCTCCTCACATCCCTGCTCCCCATACTGCACTTGAACTCATCTGTTGCTTATCCTATCCCTCCAAGTCTTGCTCAGCTTTTTTCACTTATCTTATTTCTACTCCTGCCCGACACTCCTTCATTGGTATCTGACCCACCCTGCTCACTTCCACTCAATGGATCCCACTCACTCCTTCCTCCCGTTTTTTCCTATTTTTTTTAACTGTTCACAGGGCCTGCTAGCAGCTATTTAATATCAGACTGCCCCTTTCATGGTAATGTGCCTTTGGGCACTTTACATTCTGCAATTTATTCCTCCTGCCTGGGCACTGGTAAATTAAAAGGTAAAAATGGATGTAATAGCTTCTTGATATCTACCTGCGTGTGTGTGTGTGTGTGTGTGTGTGTGTGTATATGCTATCACACTAGGGCTTACCATGAATTTAAAAAAATACATTACTGCAGCACTGTCTTGACTTACAGATGTGCATGCATGGTGACGTACTTGTACGTAAGCACCATCGTCCTAGGGTGGGGCCTTTTTTGTTTTTTTAGTTTGTTTTAGCGATGTTCAGCATTAACAACAACCTACCTTTTTCAGATGTGATTCAACATCTGCAACAAGCATTGGCAAAGCAAAACATTCATCTCAGGCCTTTCAAAAGCAAGATCAATTGGCTTTGTCAGTGGTTGCTTATGGTTAGCAATCATTGTAAAGTTCACCAGCATGAAACAGAAAGACAGTTATTATATGGTCCAACAAAGTATCCCTTAATGTACCCAGCATATTTACACTGCTCTGCTTTTATTATGTTTTGACACCAAGTATTTAATTGTTTGCAATGAACACTGTTACATTCACAATACATAGGATTGTTTTGATTTACTGCAGTCAGGGAGGAACATTAATGGTGACATATTTGGAGGCAGAAATAGATCTTAGAAGCAGGTTTGTATGCCATTTGGATCTGTAAATACAAATATTTTGTATTAAAAGCAGCTAACCACTATCTTTGCAAAGAACCGGGATCGAAAAACCTTTAATAAGCGTAGATATTTTGGGGGAACTTTCACATTTTCTAGATATTTTTGATAAAGGTTCAATATAAAAATCCACCACAAACCCCAACGGCTTATGCTAGAAAATGATACGCATTATCGAACTATTTATTTGCACATATTGCGAAAATGGCAAAACTTAAAAACAAAAAAAACTGCCTTGCTGCTGTAGCAGGTAGGGCAATTGCTGAACACACCACCATTCAACACCTGTCCTCAATGCGAAGATGACCTCAGAAACGTGCCATTTAAAGCAGACCGTGAAAAATGAGACACACGACCAAGATGCAGTCTCGATTGGTTTCACTACGGTATGTGCTTATTGTTTCAGAACGTCAAACAATTGGCGCGAACACCTGAACGGGTGATAGGAAAGGTGCCACTGTTGTTACCAAGGAAACTCAGAAACCAGCACAAGAACTTCACGTCAGCTAGGTTCATCAGATAGCAAGAGCAGGAATTTACTGCTACTTACAAAATACTACACCTGACAGCAGTTAAACAGTTATCCAAGTTGGAGCTCGAAGAATCCCAGAAAAGTGGTCCAGGCGAAGGTTCATCAAGTGGTGAAGAGCATTAACAAATACTAGCAGGGCAAACACCCAGTAAGTGAAGGGTACCTAAAGTTAGGCGCATACCACCAGGTTTTCCAAAAACTGTAAACTTTCTGTTGTTCTGTGCCTAGTTGTAAATTCTGTTGATGGCATGACTGCAATAGTCCACAAAAAAAATCAAGTTAGATATGAATTGGAAATGCCAATAGGTCTGGTATTAGATGACTAACCATTATGGCTGGGAAAGCTGCTGCTCCCTCATCAAGCTAAAAATAAAAATTGACTAAAAGCAAAGATATTTTCTGGTCTCAAATAGAACACATTGCCATAGAAGTCCCTGACACTGAATGAAAAGAGTGCTATAGCTAGTTAGTCAACAGCTTAAGCGGGCTGACCATTTTTTTCCCATGCTGCTGTGGGCAGTAGAGAAAAGTGAATAAGGCAATAACAGACCAATGGATGAAGATCTGTCAGCCTTAGGGTGGTCCTCCTCCATTTTTCAGACTTTGCATTTGCTGGTATTACTACTCTACACTCTTTACCACTGCTAACATGCCTGTGCTCTCTCCTCTAAACATGGTAATATTGGCTTATCCACAACAAGCATATTTAATTTCCTTGTAAGTCCCTAGTAAAGTTGCACTCTGTGTGCCTAGGGCCTGTAAATTAAACTCAACTAGCAGGACTGAATCACTGGTTGTACCACCCTTAAGTAGCCCTTTAACCATCTTTCAGGTCTGCCATTGCAGAGCCTGTATGTGCAGTTTTGAGCTGCCATGTCGAGCTGGCAAAGTAAACCTTTTGCCATTCCCAAACCTTCTTTTTTTTTTTACCTATAGGTTACCCCTATGACAGGCCTTGGACAGCCCAGAAGTCTGGGTGCAGTGGATTTTAAAGGAAGGGAATGTACTTTTAAGTTTCACATATCTTGCTAGTGAAAAACGGTTACATTTGTTTTTCACTACTGCAAGGCTTATCTTTCCCACAGGATAAAATTGGAGTTCCCTTATTACATTTTACAAGTGCAATTTACACATGGCAAGAGATAATCCCTTCATGTTTGGAATCTCTGGAATCACAATTTAAAATCCTAATTTATGGTGAAGACAGATTTTAAATTGCAATTCTGAAAATATAATTTTTATAAAGTTGGCTTTTTCCTGCCTTAGCCATTTCCTGCCTGCAGACTGTCTCTGGAGTCATGCCTGCGTGCAGTTGAGATTTGTGTATTCCTCCTAGACAACCACACACAATGGGAGCTTAGGTGTGACTGAATGGGCCATCACTGGCAAGATGGGAGGGAAGAGCTGGGCCTAGTCTCACTTACACCTGAAAAGGGCTGTGTCCTGTCCACACACAAAAGGCCTAATGACCCTGCATTGTCACTCCCAACAGCTCTCAGCCAGGGCAGGAGAGGCAGAGAATTGCTTGCACATTAAAGCCAGTGTCTAGAAGCTTCTCCCACCTTCCAGGGCCAGGTCACCAGGGTATAAAAATGCACCTCAGACATCACCACTTCAGTACACTTCTAGATCTATAGCTACTCTGCCAGGAAGAAGGACAGCTGTGCTGTTGAAGGACTGCCACTCTGCTGGAATCTTGCTTTGCTGTGCTCACCTGCTGTCCGTTTGCCTGGGTGAGAAGGATTGGACCTGCATCTCTTGAACTCAGAACCCAGAATGATTTCAAGGGCTGGTTGGTCGGCCTCCTGATCTGAAGCCTCAGGGACATAGCAGGCTTCCAACAACCTTGCATCTGCACTTGGACTCTGCCATCTGCGAGTCTACCCTGCCAAGTGGTGCCACCCCAGTACTGAACCCTTAAAAATGGGCCTAAGCTGATCTGCCAACCTGTGGATCCAGCCGAACCAGTGCATCTCCTCTGCTGTGCAGTGCTAACCCCAGCAGAACTGACTCATCGCCACACAGCATTGACTGGGCAAGTCACAAAGACTTGCATCACTACTGCAACCCCTATCGCCTTCAGAAATGCTGCTGCGCAACGCCTCCCCCAGCACAGGCTCTCGCATCTCTCGTTGACTGAATTTCTCTGCACTAATTATTTAGTGCCTGCAGCCTGTCATGTTTGTGAATGAGTATTCCATCTACTCAGATCGTTATCAAGCTCTAAGTTAGAATGTGGAAATCTTTACAGTGCTTTCATCCAGCTGCTCCTTGACAATGACACCTCTGCGGACACCGCCTGGCACTTTACCATGTCAGACAATTTGGTTGAAATTTCTTCTAAGTCCGAAGGTAAGTGCTGACTGGGCGCAATCCACCACTGGTATCTGACCCGCGCTCCATCGCGGTTGGCCATATTTTTCAACTCTGACCCAGTCTTGCGTGACTAAATAATCACGGTTGGCGTTTTGATCGTTTAGGTGCTAGTTTTTACCTTAAATTGCAAAAATTCAAGACCCTAGTTCTAGTAATTGGATTTTTGTCATTTTGGTGTCAAATAATGTATAACATGTTTCCCTATTTTTCTAAATTGTCATATTTTTCTTGTACTGTGTTTTCACTTTATTGCTATTTGTGTGCTGCATGAATGCTTTACATTTTGCCTCTAAGTTAAGCCCGACTGCTTTTGTGCTTAGCTACCAGGGGGCTAAGCACAGGCTAATTTAGTGACTTTTGCAGTTCACCCTGACAGGGACTGTTGAGCAGGGTTAACATCCCACTCAACCAACACCACAATTTTTGCCTTGGTGGGAGCAGTGGGATCCAGTACTTGTGTCTGTGCAGTACCACCCAGTGATTGGAAATCACATATAAATAATGTGATACCATATTACATGTTTTCTTCAATTTTTCTTGATTCCCCATATTTCACTATTTAGAAAATTAATTTCTGCCTTGTAATTTGTGCACCTGTAACTCTTGCCTGCAGAGATGAAGTTGGATATTGACAAGATTGAAAGCTACAGTGTGGCGGAGTTGAAAGAGTTGTGAAGGGAGAGGGAACTGAAACCAGTTAAGAGCACACCAAAGTTGAGGCCTTCAGAGCCTAGGAGGAGGTCTGCAGAATACAAGGTGCAGCACAGGTGGATGATGTTGAGGAGCATGAACTGGGTGAGGACGGCAATGGAGATGAGGCTGAGGACGATAACTTGGCAAAGGCTTCAGAGCTGGAAAGAAGAGAGGAGCATCTTCTGCCCTTGGCCCCAGAATCGGAGGACAGTGGGAGACCCACAGGAGTGAGGTCCCCTACTGGGCCTAGCACAGAAAGCAGTGTGTGCTTCCCTCCCCTTCCACCTGGTCCCTGAGGAACTGGGGGACAGGAAAGCTGAAAGGGAGTACCAGATCCAGCTGGCCCAGCTGGAATTGACTGTAAAAGCAGCAAGGGCTGAGACAGAGAGAGTCCTAGCCATGAAGGAGAAACAGTTAGAGCTGGAGGGAAAAAATAATGTAGGCTCATGAAGAGAGTCTAAAGGAGCAGGACCTAAAGCTCAAACAAGCCTCAGAGTCCAGCAAAACTGTGGCAGCGACAGCACAGGGTCCAGTGGAAACACAAGGGTCAACATACCAAAAGACCTGGTACCTAGCTTTGAGGTGAGGGATGATAATGACAGATGGTTTGCAGCCTATGATGTAGCATTAAGAATGCATATGGTTCCAGGGGAGTTTTGGAGGGCTAGCCTGTGGAGGCACAGGCCAATTACTGGGTAGGATATCCTGTTGGCTTTCGAGGTGGCTGACCAGATGTCCTAGAGCCCATATCACAAAGTTTGGTTTCACCCTAGAGGGATACAACTTAAGGTTTAAGGACAGTCATTAACTGACTGACCAGTCTTGGATAGATTTTCTAAACTTCTCCAGGTAGGTACTAAATGGGTGGTAAAGGACAGCCAAGTGAGTTTTTTTAAAGGGCTGTACTATCTAATTTTGTGAGATCACAGGTGCAGTGACTGTTTCACAGAGTTATCCCAACCCTGGTACACCACAAGCTCCCTGATCACAGGGACCTTGCAAAGGAGGCAGACCTCTGGGTAAGCATCAGAGAGTCTAAGAATTTACCAGTGGAACAGAGAAAGCACAGCATACTGCAGCTTTATCCAATTTGGGACACACATGCAAGGGTGGTTCAGGCTCCCCCAGAAGAGTGAAAGGCATGTCAAGTCAGGGTTTCCCAAACGGGACACACATGCATGAAGGGTGGTTCAGGATCCCCCAGCAGAGTGAGAGGGAAGACAAGGAAGAGATAGAGTAAGGAGCGGAGAAAGGGTTCTCATACCCCTTCTGAGAAACAGGAGGGAGCTTCTGGTTGGCAGTGGCCCAGGGCACTCCATTTGCAAACCTTCTGCTCTGAGTGCTCCGAGTTTGGACACAAGCAGTTGGACACTGTCTCTCCTAAGAAACCGGCCATTGGTGGGACCTCTACAGGGGTGGTCAATATGGTCTTGTGGTACGTAGTCCCCAGACCATGCCCTAATCTCCCTTAGTTGGGAGGTGGATTCAGAGATGGTAATCCTTGAGGATGGGACAACGGGGCCAACCAGAAAATGGTAGAGGAATGGCTGGTTCCCCCAAAGCAGTACACTGGACAGGTGTGTAGGACAACTCAGCCTCTAGGGCAGGACTTTTTTCACCCCTTGGCCCTGGTATCCCTGAAGTGGGAGGGTGGGGGTGACCCAGAAAAGGGCCATAGTTAGTTCCCAGATGCCCAAAGACTGCATTCTTGGGAATGAGTTGTCCCCGGTGTCAGGAGAGCTGGGAAGGGCAGCCGCCTAGGACACCCTGAAAGTTCAGATTTCCGGGGGTACCACATCTGAACAGTAGGGCTGAAAGAGGGACAGGAGAACACTCGTTTTGAGGGCAGCTAGAGGCATGAAAGTGCCCTGGTGGATGCAGCCATTGGCTAGAAGCCTGCATGACTAACTATGTTTTCTTCTCTCCACTGAATTAACAATTGTAAAGCCCAAGCAATCCCCCACAAACAACCAGCACCCCCATCTCCCAGCCACCCAATTCTCCTGTGGACTCGTGCATGCAGGATCTGGGAAACATCCACCTGGGTAAATGAAGCTGCCTGGTCGCATTGCTAGAGGTGTGCATGTAAAGGTGGCATGGTGATGAGCCTTATGGAGGAATGACAGGGACTTAATAAGCATTTGTGGTGCAATTGGCCCCACTATTAGAAGCCCACCTCTTCAGGAGGGATATTAACAGCCGGAAATTATTACAGGTCAGGAAATGATTGAGGCTCATAAGGCTTGCTGGTTGACAGAGGAACAATATTTCAAACATTGTTGCTTTACTTATGCATGGTGGTGTAACAGTCTCAGTTTCAGAGTTTTACAAACAAGCTTGGTAGAACACACAAGCAAGCAGAGCAGATATGGAAACATTGTGGCTCAGGAAGGACCGAGGTTTAAGAACGAGTCCAAAAGAGACAGCGGGCTCGCCATTCTAATGTAATTACTGCTGTTATAAGTCAGGGGTGAGTGGGTCCAGCAGGGTCAGACCCGTGACGTGCAAGCCAGCCCAGGGTATATTCAAGGTTGGGGCAGCTTGATGATGTGCTTTCTCCTTTCATGCGATTTCCAATAGAATTAGAAGTTTACAGCAGTCTGACGTAAGTGTATTGTCAGCAAACTCCCAGCAGCATACCTGTGTCCCAAGGAGTAAGTACGCTAGAGGGGTCAATGCAGCATTAGTTGTAACAGAAGGGGATTGATCAGTACAAGGCACCTGGTGCACATCTTCACAACAGCACACAATGGTGACAACCTCAGATAGGTGTGCAGAGTAAGAAACAGGATGAATATTAGTTGTGGCAACCAACTGTTTATTTCAGGCTAAAAAGCAAAAGGGCACCTGAATGGGCAACCCAGGGCCCTGCTGAGAATGGAGGATCAGAGCTCTCCAGCACTATTCTTGATGAACTGTACAGAACCAGGGGCCACAAAAACGAGGCATCGTAGACAGCATGCTGTACCGAATTCAACACGATGCTACAAGCATGTGGGGTGAAGTAATTAATACAGGCACTGGCTGAAGCAACACAGGGAGGAGCAAGGTCCATGGCACCCCTCCGCAATACTACTAACAGTGAATCTTCCCTATCATAGCCTGGTTCCTTGGGGGGGGGGGGTGGCTTCCTTGAACCATGACACACTCATCACACCCAAAAGGAAGGCAGCTAAAGTGAATAATGCTCCCAGACAGAGGAAAACAAAGAGGGGCACTCAAGATTCTCACCTTGTAAAGCAGCACCATCACATGAAACCAGCATGGCAAGCAAATCCCTCAAAATCAGCTCCCCGCACGCCCACAAGTAGCAGGGGCCACTGGAGAGTAGTCCAGTGGTCCAAATAAAACCATGACAGAAGGAGAGTTGGGTAAGAGGATGGACATAGTGCAAGGGCTCACATCTATGAAAAAAACATCTGGGTGAATACAGAGATGGAGGTGAGAGCAAACAATCTTTGTGGACTCCGGTCCTCACTTGGAATGCTTCAGTGAGTTGTCCTTCATGGAGTATCTTGCAGGTTATTCCCTCAAAAAGGTTTCTGATGGTTCTTACGAGTTTATCTGACGCACCATAGCGGTAGAGGATTTTCCAAAGGGTCTCCCTGTCCATGACATTGACTGCTTTCTCATAGTGAATGAAGCTGACATAGAGGGGGCGAGTTCCAGTCTATCGGCTGCTCAATGGTGATGTACAGTGATGCAATCCTGTCTGTACAAGATCTACTTATGTAGAAGCCAGCTTGCTGACCTTGCAACTAAGCGTTGACTTGTTCATTCTCTTCCTGCTGGCCATAGACCAGATCATGAAAAACAAATCCACAGCAAGAAGAAATGGGATCCAGTGGACACCTTCGACACAGGTCAATGACCTGTCCTTTGCAGACTACTTGGTCCTACTCTTCCATACCCATCTGCAGATGCAAAAGTAGACTGAAAAGGTGGCAGCCACACCAGCACAACCTGGCCTCAACATTCAGTGGGGGGCAAGATCCTGAAGGCTAATGTGGCCAGAAGAACTACAGTCTTGCGGGTAATGCACTGGAAGACGTTGAGGCCCTCACCCGCCTGGGCAGTGTCCTAGAGAAGCAGGGCAGCACAGACCGTCCCATACAGGTCAATGGCCTCCTTCAGGGCTCAAATTAAGTGGGAATCCCGGTTTGTCTAGCACTCATCCTATGCCTGGGCTGTTAAGGACACCGGGGTAGTTCACATAAATTTATTTTGTTATCCAAAGGCAGTTTGTGCCATGGCATCCCTAAATAGAACCTGCCAGGTATTTTTTGTTTGGAAGTAGTATTTGTATTGAGAAGGTGGCGGGATTCAATACGTGAGCTGTGCATGAGAAGGCAGCACAGCACGAGTGCATTGTTGGCATTATAGCTGTAGTATTGTGTGATGTGATTAATACATGTTTTGAAACATGGCATTTTCCTCATGACAGAAGGGAGTAGGAGTGAGTCCCACCGCCCCACTTTTACCAGTTCACAAAAAAGTGATTGGGTCCATGTCCTATCACTGCTGAAGCCCAGGGCTATGTCTCAACGGTGTCCTACATCAAACAAGGTGTTTTAGGGACCGCCTCACCCACAACTTCTCAGGGTATGCTGCTATGGGCAGCCCTCCTCCTCCTCCTCACCCCGCTGCCCCCTTACTTAAGTAGGACAGTGCAACTACAGTATTTATGTGTTCATTTCTCATTGACTTAAGTACTAGAGCCTGGGTTATGGGGCACTCTTTCTTTGCTAGGCATGCAAGATGTGCAAGGACAAACTATTGGAACAACAGTCTGAGTGCACAATTGACCTGGATCTGCTTTCCCGGCAAGACACTGTCAATGCTCAAAGTGTAATGAACAGATGGACGGAATGCTGAACAATGTCAAACATTCATCCCCAGTCACAGATCTGGGCCTAAAACCATCATTTTGTTGCTCGCCACGCAATTCCAATCTGGACCTAGCCATACGCAAATCAGTCTTGACCCTGCTCTCCATGGGAACAGTACAACCTGAACTGCCAGGCCCTCCATGGACCTGAAAATAAGCACTCAGGGTAACACCTCTCATCAGCCAGGCTAGCTTGAATTCGGTGGCATAACAAGAACAGGACCCAAGCCTGAATGTACCCTTCCCAATTAGAGCAACAAACATGGGGGGAGAAAGGTGATCAATGGAATGCTGGACAATAACAATCGCCCCCAGTCACAGATCTGGGCCTAAAATCCATCATTTTTTTTGCTTGCCATGCCACTCGAGTTGTGACCCAGCCATATACAAACCAGCCAGGCTAGCTTGCATCCAGTGGCACAGCAAGCACGGGACCCATATCTGGGCACACCCTTCTCACTTAAGGTGACAAATGGAAAAAGAAAAGATGATGGACTGAATGCTGAACAATGTCAAACATTCACCCCAGTCACAGATCTAGGTATAAATCCATCCAAACTGGGGTGTCATGGTGGGAAAATATACAATGGATTGGGATGCGGCCCTAAGCAATTGCCAGTAGAATGCACAGGGCGGAGTCCACCTGTCAGATTCGGGCAATCAATGCTCGCACTCCCTAAATTGGTCTGCCAGTAACCAGGTACTTCGCTATGTCCATTTGAGCTTCGAAGCTCCATGTGTACAAAAAGGAGTTAGGAATATGTGTATAAACTGCAAAATCCATTTTGGAATTCCTCCATGAGGATAAGAAAACTGAACGGCGACAGAAGCCTGAAGAACAAGTGATGTATAATACTGCATTCCTAAAGCCTATGTGATAAGCCAGTCTGTAGTGTACAGGAGGCTAGCACACAGCTGTTACCTCAGAGGTGCAGGGATACATCCCCTTTTTAAGATAAATCACTGGCTAGACAATTTATTAAGAATTCTGTGAATTACTTAGTGTTGAGTACTTAACCCCACACCAAATCCTAAGTAATCATTTAACTGCTTACCTCACTCCCAGGGAAATCAAGTACTAAAGGGGTGTGTCTGGTGCTCAGATTCACAACCACAGCCCCAGAACACAGGAGGTAAGTGTGATCAAAGCAACTTGGGTACAGAAACTACTGTGCTCCCCGTGGCTCCCAAACCTGCTCAAACACTGTCCTTCCACAGACAAGTGAAGCAACCTATCTAAATAATGATATGCGGCTATAACAGAACTACACGGACACATCTTTTCTCCTCTTGCCAGCCTAGCATACCCCAAAAGCATATATTCATAAACAAGAGGTCCAACTTTTTCAGCATGAAATGGGATCCCCACTACCTTGGCATGAGGGCATTTAAAGACCAACAGAGCCTTCTTTGTCAACCGGAAAGAGAAACCAAAGTGTTATAGTGAGAGCACAGAGAAGCATGCAGTAATGCCTGTGTTCAGTCACAGCAGCAAACACTGCTTTTACATTTCCCACAACATGCAGATCACAAACACTACCATTGTCAACTGGGCAAGTGTCCAACATAGGCCCAATTCAGTGCAGAAACAATGCACATAAAAACGACTTGCTCAGCAAGGGAAAATGGAGACTCCACATGAGCTGAGACTCACAGCAGAATAATGAAGTGGTGGCACAAAACAATTAAAAAGAATACAGACTAGAAGATGTGGTGTTAAAAGATATTCACAGTTTAACGATAGATGAGAAATCTCCAATAACACTGAAAACAAATGACCTACTTATCTATAATTTTCCTTTAGGAAGAGTTCACACTTCACTCTCACCCAATATTGGAGTCATACTCACCATAGTTGTACGGAAGTATCTCAAAATACTGGAGGAATATAGCTTAACACCAACATCCTTTCTGACCCTTCCGTATGTCACTCCAGCCAATCTCCCTGTAACTCAACATCCCTCTTTGTAGAACAACCATGCATCCCATTTTTGTTCAACAGGCCAAATAAATGAAAGAAAACTGCTAATGTATCCATTCAAAAGTGGACTTTAGGGAAATTAATTATTTTAGGGGCGGGTGGTGAACAATGTTGCTTTGGACTGACTGGCAGAAACATGACTAAACAATGCTTCTCATAGCTCTGCATCGAAAAAATATGTTTTCTTAAATTGACCTACAAAAAGGTAGCAAAACACGCAGACCCACAAATTTCTAATGCACGTGGCAGATGTGGATTCCGGCCTGCATCTGCACAAAATAAATTGGTATCACTCACCACCCACAATATTCTCTGTCACAATATGTTTTAGCCCTTTCTTTGGACAGCAACCTCAACAGTAGTGGGGAAGCTGGTGCATACTAAAACATCTATAAACACCTATGGAAGTAAGGTATCCCCATATAGACAATACAAAGTGAATTATTTAAACTAACTTCAGTTAACTAATTAAATGATGGGGACCAGACTAAACAGGCAAGCTTAAGAAAATATTTAGAAAAAACACAAAGCTGAACAGTCAGGGCAGTTTCGTTGATCTGTTATCAGGAACAACAGTATTCCCATCCACTAATGTGAAAATACATAGATTTTATATATTTCGTTATAGTTCAGGGTTTATCTGCCACCAATGAAAGAAACCAGAAAGTGTGTGAGGTCATCTGAAAACTTATCAGGCTTAGAATCTGATGGAAACCGAATGTACCAGGCATATACGCATAATATCCCCAAACTCAGGCGACAGAAAAGAATCAATAGTTGGGACTGACTACATTCTCTCCTGCATGTTGTCTGTGCAGAAAGTAGAGGACAAATGCCACGTTTTACAGTTTCATGAAAATTCTCACTTTGTTTGATCCTTCAATTAGCCATGAAGAATTCAACCATACAATAGATTCCTTGAGCTCCACATAATTCAGAAACGTGTTACTATATAATGTCTTTATGGTCTCCTGTCAAACATGTGATTGTCAATTTATTGATAGGAGCACTTTTTTGTTTTTTACATTAGAGGTGGAATAAAATTATACTATATATATATATATATATACATATATATATATATACACACACATACATACATATACACACACATGTATATAGAGAGAGGGTGATATATATCTTCACTAAAAAAACAAAGGTTACAGGGTTGTTGTAGTTAGGAAATGGAGCTAAACAAAAAAAGCCACAGAAATTCACTTAAATCAAAGGTTACAGGGATGTTATGATTAGGTACATATTTTACACATACAAAACCATAGAGCTTCAGCTGTTATAGTTTACGCTAGCTCAAGTAACTATAACTCGTGCCCTAAGGTAACTATAGCTCATGCCCCAGCCATGCACAGTTATCTCACCAATAATTTTACTGGAGATGTTACAGTGACACTATCAATGATGTTATCAAAAATACCATGAGTGCTGTAATTTATGGGGTAAATAGCAATGCAGGGTGAGGGTGCGAGTTATCGGTACCTTACAGCACGAGTTATGGTTACTTGCGATAACTCACCCTATAACAGCTGAACTTCTATGGTTTTGTACATTTGAAATGTGAGCCCAACTATAACATCCCTGTAACCTTTTGTGTTTTCCGTGAATTTCTATTGTCTTTTAAATTCTATTTCCTAACTATAATGTCTTTCAGCCATGCACGGCGGGAGTTGTCTGTAGGGCCTGGCATGGGCCGGCCCTGGCCCTGCGGCTAACCCGCTATAACCACCCAAACCATGCACGGCCTTCAAACCCCTTCACAAACGCTAGGTAACAGTAACCTGCCCGTTTTTTTTTTTTTTTTGAGGCTCAGCTGAAGCTGTCAAAATGGCTACCAACACTTCCTGGCTGACGTGTTAGCAGCCAGTCAGATCTCTGCACGAGACTGGGGGTGTCCACAAAGCTTTTGCACCTTCGGACTGTAAAATATTAAAACAATACCAAATTTGTCTAACTACTGAACAGATTTACACCAAACAACAAAAAGGCTACTTTTTGGTCAAAAAGCTACCTTTCTGCCAAATTAGGTGTAATTTCATCCAGCAGTTTGGGCTTTAGTTTAGGAATTTAGGCCCATATTTATACTTTTTTAGCACCGCATTTGCGTCATTTTTTTTACGCAAAAGCAGCGCAAATTTACAAAATAAAATTGTATTTTGTAAGTGTGCGCCGACTTTGCGTCAAAAAACGACGCAAACGCAGCGCTAAAAAGTATAAATAGGACCTTTAAATTGGAAATGCCTCTTTCTCTGCCCCCACTTGGCAGATCACCCCGAAACTTCCCATGCACAAGATTCTCAGGCATGCTTTTTTGGATAGTTTTGTGAAGATTTGTCAAACGGTGCCAAAGATATATGTAAGACAAAAAATGTTTTTTCAATGGAAACTACATCCCAACTATAACACGTTTTTGGAAGTAAAGGTTGAACAGTTAATGACAAACTCAATGTGTGGTTCAATACTAGCTAGCAAGGAGACTAATGTATCAAGTGATACTACGGATCTCGGCATAAGTAATATGTCAGAGGGCCAACTTCAGCAATTAGGTGTCCCAGTAGTTCAGAAACGAAGAAAAACAATATTAAGCAATTAATGAAACAGCTAATAAAAAAAGGCAAACGTTATCAAGCTATCAACTAATGAATTACCGTTTAACACACTAGAAGCAGCATCCACACCTCCTACAACACAAAGCAAGTAGCAAAACAAAATACAAAAGATAGCAATTTAAAGAAACCAACCAGAGTAACTTTGGGTCCACCCCAGCCAATAGTAATATGAACACAGTCTCATCAAGTGCCGAACATGGCCACTCTGCACATTCAGTAAAAAAAAAAAAAAAAGGCAAAAACATCTGCTACAAGAGAGTATACTTCCACAAAACTGGAAGCAGCTTGAGATCATAGCACTTCAGGAGACATGGGCAATGGAAGAATTACCACTGGAGGGTTATGTTCAGCACTATGTAAAAGAACAAAGCATTTTGGAAGACCAAAAGGTGGCTTAGCCGTTTATGTATCCATAGCCCTGAAAATGACATCAGAGCAATTATAATTTCCAGATCCAGGGCTGCAAGTAATTAAATTAAGTCAATGGCAGAAAAATAATCCAAACCCTGTACTGGTGCTGAATTCCTATGTGCATCCAAATTTGAAGGAAAAACAAGCACCAAATGGACTGAATTTCAACATTAACTGATTAAGACTTGCCTATCCTACCTGGGATGTCATAATAACTGGAGACTTTAATGCCGACCTAATCTACACCCCCAAATGAAAATCTAATATCAGAAAACAATGTTTGGAAAGTGAAGCTGCAGTACAAACTGCCGTCAAAGCAAACGGACATCCAAGGACAAACCCTAGTAACAGCTCTTGAGTATCTGGGTATGAGTCATCAATGGTGGACCGTGGGAGGATACTCCTTCAAAATATATCTATTATGGGCCACGATCACAGTTGATATCGGATTATATGATTGTATCACTTACTTTGGTCCCACACCTAGAGAGTTATTCAATCAAATTCACCACAGCAAGCGATCAATGTCAGCAATGAACTACACTCGGGATAAGTCCCATGAAGCATGCTGCAGCATTACCGGACCCAGGATTTTTAACATCAGCAAACTTTAAACGCTTGAGATGGTCTAGAGCTTCCTTACCAGACCTGCATGATGCGGCAAAACAGTTAGCAAATGAAAAGTGTGTCTATGGTTAACGTTCTAATAATTTTTGTACACAATTGATATTAGACTGTAGCTCAAGCACAAATAGAAAGTGAGCAGCCGGAAACAATGGAACAAAACTTTCACGAAAGTGCTGACTTTTGAAAAAGGAGCTAAAAGTGGCTGTTTGGGGGGGGTGGGGGAGTGACAGGGGGAGTTAAAAACTACAGATATCCATCTTGCAACATGAGACATGTAAGGAGATTGAGGAAGGATTATAAAAAACAGCTATGCGATGACCGGAACGCAAGGAAAGAAGCGTTCTGAACAAAAGTAATCTTAGCCATCAAATTGCCTAATCCTAAATCAGTGGTTCCCAACCTGTGGCCCAGGAACACCTGGGTGGGGGGGAAGGGGGGTTTTGGGGGTCCGCGAATCCTACTCAGGGGGTCTGCCACTGGATTGAAAAATCAAACCATAACAAATTATTCAAGAGTATAAATTTAAAGTAAGCAAATCTAAATCTGAACATTTTTTAAAGTTCTATAAATATGAAGGAATTTAAAACCAGAGGCTAAAAATTAAGTTGGTGTCCTCATTTTGATTTATGGAATTAGTGCAAGTGCAGACAGAATGTAGTATGGATGACTAGAGGCCTCAACTAATTTTAGAAAAGGTCCAACAATCCCATCCTAATTTAGATTTTTTAATTAACTTTGTGAGTTAAATAAATGATTAAATATTTTGTGTATGTCTGAAAAATGCTGGTTTCTGTAATTTTTGTTGATTGTTTAGCCACTCAAATCATTAAAAAAATGCTTAAGCTGGGGTCTCCTGGTTCAAGTAATGACTCAGTGGGGGGGTTTCATGGTTTCCAGTAGTGATTTATTGGGTGGTCCTTGGGTTCAAGGAACAATTAGGTGGGGGTCCACAGGAGTCAAAAGGTTGAGAACCACTGTCCTAGATCATTCAGAGAACACACTCACTTTACTCGCAAGACAGAATTAAAGCAATAATAATTAAAGGCAGAAGTGACAGAGCTCCAGGCCTCAATGGAATCCTCCAGGCCATCTTTAAATGGGATCCAGATTATTAGGCGCACCCGCTACCATTCTTATTTAAAGAGGTGGAGTTGACCAGCTGTACACTATCAAGCTGGTGTGGGTCCTTCATTAAACCAAAACATAAAAGGTGGAGTTGTATAAAGGTGGAGACAGTACAAATCCAGTGAATTACAGGTTAACTGCATTAATAGACACAGAAGCAAAATATTATGCGTCATTGCTTCAAGGAGATCTTATAGAGTGGTCAGACAAGAACAACCTTATTGCACTTAACCAGAACGTATTTCAAAAAGGTCTTGGCACAAACACAAATATCCTACTTATCTCCTAAATAGCGGACAAATGCAAGTGAAAACATTTAAAAAGGTACATCTTTGTTTTTTTAGATCTTAAAGGGGTATTTCACCGAGTTGATCATGGCACCTTATGGAGGAAGCTACAAAAAGGTGGAATATTCCAGGAAGAGTATTTCGAGGCGTAGAACAACTCTATACAG
Organism: Pleurodeles waltl; assembly: GCF_031143425.1. Classification (NCBI taxonomy): domain Eukaryota; kingdom Metazoa; phylum Chordata; class Amphibia; order Caudata; family Salamandridae; genus Pleurodeles; species Pleurodeles waltl. The sequence goes on from NC_090448.1 coordinate 1,054,537,865, forward strand.
AATTCCGACTCTCCCCATTAAGCAGTACAGTATGATCAGCAATAGAAGAAGACTACCTGTCAACATAAGTGCCTCCTCAAGGCATTGAATAAAACAAGAACAAAGGAACTGTGGAACATGCAATTACCATTCGCATTTATTTAGGAAAATGATAAAGCCATAAGACAACATTTCTTTCTAGCAGACAATCTTACTTTCAGTAGGCGTTCTCACACATGGATAGTGCTCAAGTATTATGAAAGTTTGACACCAGCACCTTATCTTAGTCTGACTTTTCCGGCGCACATAAAAAGGAAATTGATGTCCATCCGATTCTACTGTTTTCCAACTCTGGCTGACCAACCATCTTGGAAACACAGTGGTGATGTCTCTTGTAGACTTTACAGTTATAAGCAAGAAGGCTTTTCACATCTGACAAGTACAGGCTCCTATTTGCATACGGCTCACATAACACTACAAAAAAAAGCTATAAGGCGTAAATAAACAAACAAGCACTGGCAGAGCCAACAGACCAGACATTTTTTTTTAGTTTTTTCGTTTTGTCGATGTGTGTGTCTTGTTTGGACATGGCTTTTGTAGCACTTTATTGTTGAGAGCTGCCAGGTCTTCACCATTGTAACAAACACTGGCAAAAAGAAAATAAAGAAAAAAGAAAAAACAAAAATAACGCTTTTGGTCTCGGAAACCACACATTGCCACCAGTGGCGTACCAAAGACCCCCACGGCCACTCTCTTGGGCCCCCTCTCAGCACAGCTCCTGCCCTGAGTGAGTCTGGGGGGTGGCATTTGGGGGGGGGGGGGGCACAGGGGGAGGGTGTGGGGGGAGGTCTGTGTTCTTTGCCGAGGGGCCCCCTCCAGTTTTGCTACGGCACTGATTGCCACAGTAGATTCTGGCATTGAACAAAACTACTTTGTGTGCCAATATGCTCCTTGTAGAAGAGCAGAATGCGATCACTCACAGTAAAGCCAGTCAATAGCTAGAGAGAGAAATAGAAGTTTAGTTTTAAGAAAAAGTCGTTGTTAATGCAAGACCTAATTAGGGAACCAATTCATAAAGAAAGACACAAAGGTGCACCCATTGTATATGTCTTTGAATTAGTGGATTTTGTGAATTCATAAGAACTTACTGAAGTAGACCAGGAAATCGTACTCCTAGAAAATACTTGTGAACCGTATTTTAGCACGATCAAGTAAGCATGTGTAGATTTGCTCATGTGAAAGTCTATAGAGCGTTTACAAGTTCACTCCCCTCAAACCACTTTTCTCAACCCTGGAAGAACTAATTTTGCCACTGTCATTAGCAGAAAGGGGGCAAAATAAGGAAATTGCTACAGTAGGGATTGAAATTACAAGTATTCAAGCGCTACTATAGTTGTAGCCCTGGCATAATCAGAAGGGCTATTATCAGAGCTCCTACATGATGAAATTGCTGCCATAATTTGTCGCCACACTACATGGCACCAAAGGGACCAATAGATTTTTTTTTTTTTTTTTAAACAGGACAAGTACATTTAAGAAGCAACCTGGCCCATGGACAAGTAGATATTCTATTAAATTCCACTCCCCTGCCTGACACAACACCCTTTCAGTCTACAAATCACCAGTTTATATGAGAAGCATGTGAATCTGTCTCTCACACTCTCCTGGAGTGGTGCTACACACATCTTTTTCATCCTCAAGATGAGCCCAAAACAAACCAGGAAGAGTTGATAGCACAACAAACACCCTTGACCATGTATAAACAAACGAAATTGCTACTTACTCCACCAACCACAAATCGTTTTGGTGCCTTGTCCACAGGTAGGAATGTGCCAAAGTAGCAGTACAATGAAATACTATATGTTAAAACACCAGGAAGGTAAAGTTGACTTTGATAGAAATGTTTCATCAAAATGAGGTAGCAACCAATTTAGTCATGCCTCACATCATCATAGTTAAACTGGCATTTGGGACCATTACACCTGGTGAAAAGCAAGAGCACAACTGTAAAACAAGCATTGGCAAAGCGAACAGATCCAGCTTACAATTGGAAGTTCTTCACCGACTGGAGAGCTCAGGCTTTAAATAATTTAACTAAACACACCTTTGATCATTCAACCTTGCACACATGCAATCATCCACCCATGTGGCTCCTCACTATTTCATTCACTCACTCTCCATCCCATAGCACATACCCTAATCAATTAAGAGACTAGTATAATTACAAGATACGTCTATTGGCCTCCCCACTGCTGGCGAAGATTTGCACTCTGAAATTTTACTTGCCAGCACTGGAAATGGATATTATTTGTAAGATGCTGGGTAGCTTCAGCGACAGAATCATAGAAACCACTGAGGCCAGAAAACAGCAAGAGGTTTTATACACAAAACTCAATATGTGTGGGTGAATGTTTAATAGAAATACGAGCATGAACACAAGTGAATTAAGGAGTCCCACTGCTCAAAGAAATATGGTTAGGGTGTAGGCCACCCAGGCAAAGATACCAACCCTAAAATGTCAGAAAATAGAGACTCAGGGGTGTCTCTGGGAGGTGTAGACTACACCACCTTTTCTTAACTACATTGATATAAATATCAAACTGTAGCCAAAGAAAACACATTTCTGATGGGTTGCAAAAGGCGGTAATTTGCAGACAACAGCAAATATGGTTTATAATGGTATAATAACGTTGGGGCTTAAAGAAATGGCCCTGAGAAACCCAATTAGGGCTTAGTACTCGGGTGATTCATTTTAACCCATAGACACTTAAGTCTTCAGATAAGTCCTTTGTTTGCACCAGGTTTCACAGCCAACCATATGTCTATTCATAGCACCAATGGCTGAGTATGGCCAATAGCACGAAGTCAGAAATAAGTATGATGCCTTTGAATCTCAGACTCAAGTGCACACAAACACAAAAACATTTACCATAAACAAAGACAAATATCTCAAGGTAGACTTGGGGAGAAAAAAAAAAAAAACACACACACAGAACTAGAGACTTTGTGAGTTGTAATTAGCAACACTGGCTACTAGCACCTTTTTGTGTCAAGTGCAACTAAATCTTTGAGAGATGTTTGAAAGGAAATCTCACTCAGCAGCAGAAAGACACACACCTTGGATTATTTTAACACATACAAAATGATATTCCACTTATACCGAGCACTGCTAATTCACACAGCAAGAGCAAAAACAAATACAGAAAAAAAGCTGTGTACTCAAAGTGAGAGGCAGGCTTCACCAAGGAGGGGAAGGAACAAGTATAAATATGGGAAATACAAGAGTTGATTTACCAATCATTATCTGCCACTCAGAGCTCCACAAGGGTCTACTAACAGGTACAGGAAGGGAAACATAACACACAGTAAGGCTATCAGATCGTACATAGCATCTGTTAATGTAGTGGATCTCAATTTGCTGGCTGTAAATAGCACTACTGGCGAGACTGGGGATGCATTCAATGCATTTAGTTATGTACAATGCTAATAGTAGTAGAAGATGGTCAGACTCCTGCTTACCTTGTTAAAAGCTTTTTAACAGTGTTAGCAGGTTCTGAGGCACCACACAGCACCAAAGAGTACAAAATGCATAAGGTCATGAGCCATAGAGACAATATAGATACTGTAACCGCTACTAGGCTGTTTAAGACAAATAGGCACTATATATATATATATATATATATATATATATATATATATATATATATAAAGCAATAAAAAGACGTCATGATTCAAGAGAATCTAAACTTAAAAGTAGGCTGCTTAAAACGAAACTATGCACTTCTTGCAATGTGCAGGAGATAAAACGAACTTGCACCATTTTTTCAGGTTAGCATCACAACCTACAGATTTCATTTTTGTATATTGTTACTGTCAATATTTACAGCAGTTTCCTGTACCTGCTGATTCTGCTTGCGGCATGGTAGAATTCTGTCACCACAGGGAGATACAAACAGAATAACCTCATCATTCAACTGGCCGCAATACCTGTGCCAAGCTCAGGGAAAAAAATTGCCATACAATTAGAAAAGGATGGCTCTTTCATCCCACAAACAACTGTGATCCAGCAAGTACTAAAAGCTTCAAATCACAGTGCGTGGGAAAAATAGGGCCTCAATGCCCACCCATCGTCCAGTCAACACAACTGAATAGCCTGGACACTTCGGACAGATAAGAGTGTTGCACTGTGCACAATAGACCCTTCAAATCTATGAGCATTTAAAATAGTACACATAACCACAAGACATGTACAAATGATCCCAAATAGCAGAATTCTCAGCTGCATTAAGAAAATAATAAAATACATTTAAAAAAAAAAAAAAAAAAAAAAAAAAAAAGACTGGAGAACAAAAAGCCTTTGCACCATCACGGTATAGCAATATGATGTTGCCACTCCTAGCCTGAAGACACATTTCGATTTTTCGTCTCTTAAGTAACACCAAACACCACCCTCGCCTATTTAACTTAAGTGACAATCCTGACAGCGAAATGGTGACAGCCACACTACAAAATAGCTTGGGAAGGAGTGTGTATCCAGCAAAACACTTCAATAAACTAAGACCAAAAAGTTAACATGGATGAAACAAAATAAATTGCTTTCATTTAAGAGGTAGAGCATATGTCACAACAGGAAGATAGAAGCAACTAATTTAAAGTATGTGGTTGACCAACCACTTTGGTTTGTTGTGCAGTGATAGACCAGGTACATAAGGCCCAATTCACAAAGGTAAACTTAGGCCTAATGTCTTAGTTGAATCCTATCGGCTTAGTTTTAGTTTACTCGTAGTTAAGTTAGACTTCTGGTGTAAAAACTTACTCATACTAAAGTTAGACTTTTGGACTAGGTTTTCTTTTGAGAATAAGGCCCATAGTTAAAAACTACAGATGACACCGCTGCAGAACACAATTGGATTGAACGTGGTACTGAGTACTGCCTACACTCATGTGCCCACTTTCTACAGCTAGTTTACTGATCATGATTAAGAACAATCCATTTTGATGGCTGGTACGCACAACCCAATCTAACAAACTAGGTATAGGATGAGAAAAAACGATCAGGTAAAACACCACATCTGATGCTCTTTATTAACAGCTGCTGTATGAAAGTGTAATGTTTCTGTAATTTTAACGACCGAACACGTCCTGGCTGGACAAAAAAATATATATATTTTTTTAAATCGCAGGTAGTTACATGGAAAGTTAGATTCAGTTTCATTTCCCTTGCTCCCACATTAACAGGCATAAGATCAATACTTAAGGCAACCTGGCAGCTTGTACACAATCACTTGTTTTGAGACAGCTAGCACATTCCAAAAAAAAAAAAAAAAACACAACTAACCATGGAGCTAAGTGCAATTTTAAATACTATACTCTGAATATTAGAAAGTATACAACTTCCACACAACAAGTCATAGTCAATAAAACAAAAATGATCTTTTTGTGGCAAACAACGTCTAGAAGACTTGCAAAAGTGGTAGTCTCAGACATTGATGGTAAGCCCAAAAACAACACTAGGTTCCCTAACCAGAGTAATGCCAGGGGCAAGCGTGCAGAAATAGTACAACCACATCATCAAAAGCCCTTATTTCGAGTGAAACACAAAGAGTAAACCCAAACACGGATTTTTGAAGAGCGCATACACAACTTACACCAACACATTTCCCTCCCATTTAATTTTCTGCTCTTTAAATGATTTTCTGTTGTGATGTGGAAAAAATGGAAGAAAACACTTCAGAGATAAGAGGCTTGTTCTAGAGTTCATGTTAAACAATATAAAATGTCAAGAAACTGCTTCAATATGCAATCCTGGAGGTCTCTAATGGAATAACAGCAATGTAGGTGTTTAGTGCTTACAGTATGCCCTCACTTCAAGTCATTCTTACACATTGTGTTGCAGCGTGCACCTTGGTTTCACCACTTAAAAATAAAAGAATTTAACAACTATGAAGCTAACTTAACACGTTCTTGGAACTGAAAATGGTATGGTACTTTAAGAAGAAACAGCCGTTAAAATGAGAGCTTTGAGGTAGGCTTTAAGTAATTATAAAAGTTACACTTATGCAGCATAGAAATTGTAATTCTGGGTAACACACAATACATTACAAAAATCACCCACCCACTTCAGAACTTGAAGCTTTCAAGGGCAATAGCTCAATTGGCCTCCGTAGAAATTATATCCCGAAACATTACACTTCGTTCACGTTTTTATTCAGCAAATGGCTACCATGTTTAGGGAAAACGTTGTTTGCAATCTTTTCATGCATGGTGTAGATCTCAGAATTCTCAACTGACACTTCAAGTGTGATTTTTACAGATTTGCAACGTACAATTCAATGTCATCTCGACTTTCTAATTTAGGATTGAGCAAATTGTAAAAAGGCTTAGTTTTATTTGCTTTAATTAACTGTCAGTCTTAGATATAAAAAGTCAATTAGCATAGTTACAGACTTGCTCACAGAATTTTTGCAAGATGCCCTTGGTATAAACGACAGACTGCAGTTTGATTTTAAGCGATATAGTTTCAAGTTTACTAGATGAAATAGACCCAGCAACAGTTTTGATAAATGCAAAAGAAGCAATCTACAGCAAATGAAAAGCATAACCGGAATACAATGCTTACATTGAAAACGGTCCCATCAAATCAAACCATTATGAAGTTAGGCCCTCAAAAATAATGTTTAACAGCTCTTCATAGCTTCTTCTGAGAAAGCTATGCGCTAACGTATACATTTAAGTAATATTGACGATTAGGAGCCCCAAAAATAAAGCAATACAGAATCTATTAAAACAAAAATATCCAGTCCATTTTACAACGAAGGTTTTGATTCCATTATAATTTGTAGGCCTATTAAAAGAATATTTGCTGATCTGCGTCTGTCGGTGTGTGTGCTATATTGGGTTTTATGATTTTCTTTACATTAGCACCTTCTAAAGCAAAGCAAAAAAAAGAAACCTAAAATTCCTGTTGATTTTTTTTAAAAGAAAAAAGTGGTTGATTCACTGGGTCATCATAATCCTATGAAAACTGCTTTAACTTGGTTTTGTTTACTCATCTCCTTGGAAGAGGCAACTTAACATGTTTAGAACTGTTTCCTAATAGTTATTAAGATAAGTTGTGTCAATGGATGTTAACAAGTCCTCACAGACATCTCAAAATTTAAAATTGATTCCTAAAAGTTATTATTAAGATTTGTAATTAGAGGTTAGCCATGTAAGTCCCTCATAAAGTCCATCCCCTGTTGTAGCACAGGAGGGCTGCACGTACCAATTCCTGTCCCGAATGCGGGTCAGGCCTAGCTTCTCCTGGATCTCGTGTGGCTTCATGGCATCAGGCAGGTCCTGCTTGTTGGCGAAGATCAGGATAATGGCATCACGCATTTCCCGATCATTAATAATACGATGTAGTTCCTGTCTGGCTTCGTCGATACGGTCACGATCCGCGCAGTCCACCACGAAGATCAGGCCCTGCGTGCCAGTGTAGTAGTGCCTCCACAGTGGCCGGATCTTGTCCTGTCCCCCCACATCCCAAACATTGAACTTTACATTCTTGTAGGTCACAGTCTCCACATTGAAGCCTACTGTAGGGATGGTCGTGACAGACTGTCCCAGTTTCAATTTGTACAGGATTGTTGTCTTACCCGCTGCGTCAAGTCCAAGCATCAATATTCGCATCTCCTTGTTTCCAAAGATTTTTGACAGAACCTTCCCCATTCTGGCCAAAAAAGTGCATAAATATTCAAGAAAATCAGGGTTCCTAGATAAAATCTAACTGCTGGTGGTGTTGACGGATGATGTTGCTCAGTTGTGACCACTAGACCGTTGAAAGGAGGGTATCCATCACCAAATTCTTCGAGAAAGGTACTGCACAATTCGGGGGTAGCCAACAGAGAAGGAGTGCCTTCAAGAAGGATCCGATAGGAAAAGGATCTGTGCAATCAAGTGGGTAAGAAAACTGCCAAGAGGGATCACGTGATAAAGGTACAAAGTAAGAGATGCGTCCTGGTAGCTAGGTTGTCTTCTGCCCGGAATCGGTAAGGACTCTTTCTCGCGTTGAAGGGAATGGTGACTTGATTACCTGGCAAGGGCTTGGCCGGCCTGCACCTCTCCGGAGGTTCTCGGCCTCACTGTGACCCCCAACACTTTTTCCATGCAATGACAGATGGGAGCGGCTGACCAGCAGCTCTCCAACACTGCGGGCCGTCCACAGGGTGCGGCGCTTCCGGCGACCGGCGTACTTCTTTCTTCTTGTGCTCGTGAGCGCCAGCGCCCTACTCTTCGGCAGGCTGCCTTTCCCAGAGTGTGCCTCACACCTTGCGGGGCCTCTGCCCAGCTTCGTTAGCCTCCACGGGGGTCAATCATCGCCTCCCTGTCTCCCACCGGTGCCTGCAAACAGGATGATCTCAATTAGTACACTGCAGCTTTAAGTCACGCAGGGGCGCGCGCAACGGCGTTTCTGTCTGGAATCCTAGCGCGCGCGACGAGAACACAGCTCTAATGAGCACGTTTGCAAGTAACTTGACAAAGTGCTAGAAGAACTACCTTACCTGGAGACATTGACGGCTATCCGCCTTTTCGCTAAGTCTCCAGTAGTCCTCTCTCCCGCACACACCGGTCTCCTTTCGGCCCCCGCCCCACTACAGCCGGAAGAGGCGAAAGGGCGGAATCTCTCACTTCCGCCTTCGGTGAAAAATGCGCATGCGCAGCTGGTAAAGGGTCAGCCGTCAGTGGTGTGAGGAGGCGTGGCCGAGTAACAATTAAAGAAGAAGGGTGTTGCCTGTGTGTAAGAGAAGCGCGACTTACGTGTGTTTTTGAGCGCGAGGTTGTACGTCATCAGTGGAAGGGCTGGACTACAGTCAGGCGCGCGCCCTGAAAGTGTCAGTTAATTTTTGAAGTAGTAGAGAAATGCGGAGCGCGTGGCCTGATCGAAGATAGCAGTGCTTCGGACTTCTTGAAGTCTTTTGTATCTTGTACCTCTGCTGCCCCCTAATGGCATATCTGCACATTTGTACGAGTATCAAGGTTGGTAGAGCGTTCCAATCTACATCTTCCCGACACTTGGATTTATATTTTTGTAGGCGGCTTTCACAACAATGTAATTATGTAGTTCGCTCTGATTGATTTCGGATACAAAAGTATCAATAATGTACAAGATAAAAAAACACGCCTGTATAAATAAGACCGGAAATAATACCAGATAGCGTTTACTTGTGCAAGGGAAAATCGGCCATCAAAATGCAATGTTTCAGCACAAATAGAAAAAAAATATTAATATCAGTCATTAAAATTAATTTATTACAAACAGCAATGAATGAAGCAATACAGATTACATCATAAAAATAATATTGAAAATTGTAAACTTGAAACTATCAAAGAAAATTTCTTAATCACCCCTAGTGCTAGAATAGGAAAAACTTTACTCTGGAAACCCATAAAATGGCAATCAATGTGTAGCAACAAAAAGGTCCGGTTCTTGCGCGTAGGAGTCATGAAAAGAAGTCAGACAGGCCTCCTAAACTGGTTGTGTCCTTCTATCTCACACAGAATGTGAGCCAAGTGAACCTTTGAGTCACTCTAAGTAGCTTGGGATGAAGGTAAGCAGGTCCAGTCTTCCTTCTCAGACAGCAATGCTTTCCTCAGCAGCAGGGCAGTTCTCTGGCAGCAGAGCAGTCTTTAAGAAACATCCTCAAGTCTAGGAGTGTTCTGATGAATAGCACTGGAGGTCTAATATTAATCCCTGGTGCCAGCCAGAGGGTGTTGTGTAACAGCTAGAACTGCCGACTTTGGAGCTGGGTAGCCACTTTTGAGTCTCGGCGTCAGCGTAATGTAACTGGTGCTCGTGTAAAGCGCTCCAATACCATGGGGTCAAGTTCATGCTATATGAAACTGCAAAAAACAAACAAAAGCAAGCCTTTTTTGTGGAGCTACCCGTTCCTACCCCCACATCTGGCTCTGGAACACCATACACACAAACACATGCAGCAACAGTACATATACACCCCGTTACCCCCTGGAAGAATGCAAGGACAAAAGGAATTGATTGAGATCAGTGATATTTTGAAATATGCAGATATCATAAACGAATATAGAAAAACAGTATATACAAAAATTCACAATATGTACAGAAGGCCGTACACTATCCTTTGCAAATGTCCATGGCCCACTGGGCCAAAAATCACGGGCCAAGCCCACACTTGACTCCTACCTCATTACAGAGAGAACACTGCAGGGGCATCAGGTCGTAAACACACAGGCACCTCAGGCGGATGGGTAAGGGAGTGGCACCTCAGCCGGAAGATGGTACAGCACCACTGCTCCTCGAGAGGGCTCCATACCCACTGCTTGGTCCTGGGGAGTGCAAGGCCCCAGTCTCTCAAGTGGGTGGTTTGCCCACTGCTTTGTCCTGGGGAGTGCAAAGCCACAGTCTCTCAAGTGGGTGGTTTGCCCACTGCTTGGTGCTGGGGTGTGCAAGGCCACAGTCTCTCAAGTGGGTGGTTTGCCCACTGCTTGGTCCTGGGGAGTGCAAAGCCACAGACTTTCAAGTGGGTGGTTTGCGCACTGCTTGGTCCTGGGGAGTGCAAGGCTACTGTCTCTCAAGTGTGTGGTTTGCCCACTGCTTGGTCCTGGGGAGTGCAAAGTCACAGTCTCTCAAGTGGGTGGTTTGGCCACTGCTTGGTCCTGGGGAGTGCAAGGCTACAGTCTCTCAAGTGGATGCCTTCTTCCACTGGTTCTGGAGGGGGCTTTGTGCCCAGTGTGCTTCATCGTGCCAAGGATTGGGTGAGTGGATGTATATCTCCACTGGTTCTGGAGAGGGCTTTGTGCCCATTGTGCTTCATCCTGCCAAGGATTGGGTTAGTGGATGCAGATCTCTACTGGTTGAGGAGGGGGCTTTGTGCCTAGTGTTCTTCATCCTGCCAAGGATTGGGTGAGTGGATGCAGATCTCCACTGGTTGTGGACGGGGCTTTGTGCCCAGTGATGCAGCACTTGGGGTGTGGCAGTTCACATCCCACCACCTGGGTATCTGAGGCACGAGATTTGCAAGGAACAGGTTGCATTATACTCCATGGAGGCAGGGCCAAACTCCATCCTGCGGCGACTAAGGCTGCAAATTGCTGGTAGTGCCTGTGCTGGAGGGGGTGCTTCCAGTGTTGGTGGGAGGCTCCAGTCCATCTCCTGCAGCCTCGGATGGCTGCTCACCGGGGATGCTGCTGCTGACAGTTGTGGCAGCGGCGTTGCAGGTGGAGGTGCTGGTGGTGGTGCTTGTGGCGGTGCCTGCGGTAGGGCTGGTAGTGGTGGAGGGATGCACCAGCCCTTCTCCTGCAGCCTCGGATGGCTGTCCACTGGGGATGCTGCTGCTGACATTTGTTGTAGCAGCGACGGGGCAGGTGGCGGTGCCAGTGGCGATGCTTGCGGCAATGCCTGCGGCAGGGATGGTGGCAGTGCTGGCCATGGTGCAGGTGCTGGTAGTGGTGGAGGGAGGCACCAGCCCGTCTCCTGCAGCCTCAGACGGCTGCCCACTGGGGATGCTGCTGACAGTTGCTGTGACAGCGGCAGGGGAGGTGGCGGTGCAGGTGGCAGTGCTAGTGGCTGTGCTTGCTGTGGAACAGGTGGCGGGGCTGTCGGTAATGATGGTGGGCACCAGTCCCTCATCTGCAGCCTCCAAGGACTGAAGTGCCTTGCCTTGGCTTTTCTCCCTCTTTCTCACCTTGGCAGATGCTGCTGGGACCTTGGCACTGGCAGCTGAGGTTTTGGAGGAGGCCTTGCTGGGTGGGTCGTGCTCCTTGGCCGTCCACCATGCTGGCCCCTTCTTCACCTTGGCAGGTGGCAGAATGGGTTGGTCCTTTGCAGAGGTCGGTGGCACACTGGCTGCCCTGACAGGTGCCCCCTTTGAACTTCTGGGAGTTGCAGGTACCACAGCGTCTGCCGACTTGGTGGCTGAGGTGCTGACCTTTGGATCTGGACACCCTGGACTGAGGGGAAGGACGGGGGGGAGGGGTAGGGAAGAGGTCAATGTTAGCCAAGAACAGTTTTTTAGACACACTGGGACGGGAAGATGGAGAAGGTTTGGGAGTGGAGGAAGAGTGGGTGGTTGTAGGAGGTGTCTGCTGAGTTTGGGTGAAGGTGCATGGGCTGGATGCTGTTGTGAGGTGGATGGCTGTTGGGTGGGAGGGTGCTTGTGTACTTTGGGAGGAGGGGTCACAGACTCACTGGGAGAAGGCACAGGGGACGTGTGCATGGTAGTGGGGGTAGTGACTGCTCGTGAGGGGTGTGTTGTGATGGGCGTGCTGGTGACGGAGGTAGTGGCTGAGGATGTAGTGCATGGAGGTCTGAGTGGAGACGCAACTGGGAGGGAGGTGGAAGACGAGGAGGAGGGGGACACGGTGGAGGCAGTGGATGTTGGTGTGTTTGCATGGGCATGGTGCTTGTGTGAGTGCCTGTGAGATGAAGTGTGGTGCTTATGCTTGCCTGAGCCACTTTTGTGTGTTGATTTAGGTGAATGCTGGTCTGAAGGTGTGCTTGGGATAGGCTGTGGTTGAGGGGATTGGGTCTGGGTAAAGGAAGTTGGAGGGGGGAGGCTAGACACAGGGGCAAGGGCTGCCGTCAGATTTTAGGCCAGAGCCTGAAATGCTCTCTGTTGGGCCGCCACACCAGAATGCATGCCCTCCAGGTATGCATTTGTTTGTTGCAAATGCCTCTCGACACCCTGGATGGAATTCAGAATGGTTGACGCCCAACAGTGAGGGATCTCAGGAGGTCAATAGCCTCCTCACTGAGGGCAGCAGGGCTGACTTGGGCAGGGCCTGGGGTGCCTGGGGCGAAGGTGATGCCCACTCTCCTGGGTGAGCTAACATGGGAAACACGCTGAGGGGCTGCTGGGAGGGCGGTGCCGGTAGGGGGGGTGGCAGCTGTACCTGTTGTTGAGGTGTCCACCACCACCAGGGAGCTTCCATCGGAGGAGGAGTCGCTGTCTGTGGTGTCCCCTCAGGTCCCCATCAGTCATGGTGCTCCCCTCGCCCTCCGTCCCACTGGTGCCTTCACCCTCGGTGGATTCGGCCTCCAGGCCCATGTGGGATGGAGCTCCCCCGTTGCTGGTGCCTCTGCTCCTCCGCCAGATAGTGCTAATGCACACATGGACAGGATGACAAAACAAAAAGGGAGGGGAAGAGACCGAGGATACACATGGTCAATACCAGCAACAACACCACCGTTGGCGTACACTACACACAGGTATCAGCCCTATGCACTAGGCCAGGCCCAACCATTTACTGAGACAGTCACCAGCCCATGGGGTACAATGCCTAAAGCCAGCATCTGCACACCATATACCCACAGGACCCTTCCCAGTGGTAAATGGTCACTTACACCATTGGGGTAGGAGTGCTTGGGAGCCTGCCCAACAAGGGACCTACCCTGCCATGACAGCTCTGGCCTAGCGGCACCCACAGCCCACATCCCCCCACGCCCAGCTAACTCATAACGCACGCAAAGTCAGCTTTCAGAATCTGTACTCACCCCCTTGTTGCTGCTGTGAGGCCCTCAGGCGCCCATCCACCTCCGGATAGGCCACCGCCAGGATGCGGAACATCAGGGGTGTCATGGTGTGACGGCCTCAGCTGTCTTCTTTGACCAGCTGCGCAGGTCCTCCCATCTCTTGCACCAGTGGGTGCTCCGCCTGTGAAAGACCCCCAGGTCTGGTGGGCGCTGACCTGGAGGTAAAAGACGGAAGAAAAGGATATTACTCACCCGTCCGGACCGTCATACTCATTGCCCAACAGTTCCCACCCATGCCCTGACGCACATACACTGACCACCTTACCTGCTGCACTCTGGCCAGGACGCCTCAGCACCCCCAAACATGTGGCTTACATCCACAGCACTACAAACATTCATGGCCCATGGATCATGCTCACAGTGTACTCACCTGTTTGTCTGGAGGACCGTAGAGCAACGTGTACTGGGGTAGGACCCCATCCATCAGTTTCTCCAACTCCTCCGCAGTGAAGGCAGGGGCTCTTTCCCCAGACACATGAGCCATCGTCGCTTCCAGACACAGGTCACAGCAGCACTTGCAGTGTGGGTCTTCTCCTGTTGAAGGTCAGGTATCAAGTGAGTGAACAGACAGAAAATGGCAGTCACGTCCGCGGCGGTGTGTACCGTCACCGCCGGCGTACATCGTCATTGGCTTCTAGGACCCATAAGGCCCAATGTTAACCAATGCAGAATTGCGCCGCGATCTTCGACCGCACACCGCGACGATGTAGAACGCCAGCGCTGTTACCTCATATCCCCTTGTCCAACCTTACAGGTAAGGCAGCCACCATTTCAGAAGGCCACATGGGATGGATGTTAACTGCATCACACCTATCTAGGCCAGGAATATAGACAGATACCGGCACATTGCGGATTATTAACGTTTCTGCAAATAACACATTGTGATACCTCAGTGTTGGATGACTCTCTGCTCGCTGTTCTCCTCCATAGGGCACGTCCGCTGGGGCAGGTGATGAGATGGCGGCATCCTCCGGTGTACAGACCCCTGGTGGACCTGTCGACAATGGAAGAGAGACACATCCTAGTCACATACAAACTTGATTGTGCAACAATCCAGGAACTGTGTGCCCAGTTGGAGCCGGACCTGATGTCAGCTATCCGCCATCCCCCAGGAATCCCCCCTCTAGTGCAGGTCCTGTCTGTACTCCATTTCCTGGCCAGTGGGTCTTTTCAAACAACAGTGGCCATGGCATCAGGGATGTCCCAGCCAATGTTCTCTAACGTGTTGTCCAGAGTGTTGCCTGCCCTGCTGAAACACATGCACAGCTACACCGTGTTCCCTCAGGTGGAGGATTTGCCCACAGTGAAAGGTGACTTTTATGCCCTGGGACATATCCCCAACATCATTGGTGCCATAGTTGGTACACATTTGGCATTTGTACCCCCCGCAGGAATGAACAGGTGTACAGAAACCGGAAGAGCTACCATTCTATGAATGTGGAGATGGTCTGTTTGGCAGACCAGTACATCTCCCATGTGAATGCCAAGTATCCTGGCTCAGTCCATGACGCTTACATTTTGAGGAATAGCAGCATCCCTTATGTGGTGGGCCAACTCCAGAGGCACTGTGTGTGGCTAATAGGTGAACTGTTGTCCCTTGACATTTGCAGGTGACTCTGGTTACCCCAACCTGTCATGGCTACTGACCCCAGTGAGGAATCCCAGGACAAGCGCAGAGGAACGCTACAATGAGGCACGTGGGCGAACTAGGAGGATGATCGAACGCACCTTCGGCCTCCTGAAGGCCAGATTCCGGTGCCTCCATCTGACAGATGGCTCCCTATACTACTCACCGAAGAAGGTGTGCCAGATAATCGTGGCCTGCTGTATGCTGCACAACCTGGCTTTGCGACACCAGGTGCCTTTTCTGCAGGAAGATGGGCCAGATGGTGGTTTTGTGGCAGCTGTGGAGCCTGTGGACAGTGAAGAAGAGGAGCCAGAAGAAGAGGATATCGACAACCGAAACAACATCATCATGCAATACTTCCAGTGAGACACAGGTAAGGAGATGTTACTACTTCCCACATCTCATTGTATTGTTGGAACTAGCATAAGTCTGTTATTTTCATTTAGTGTATGGACCCTGGCTTGTCACTTTGACTTTCCATTTCACAGATTTGGGTCCCACTTTGTGCCCTCTGCTATGTTTACTGGTGGCCTACAGCTGTGTTACATTGGTATGTGAACAAGTAAATTGACATAGCTATATTCCATAGTTATTGCAATTACACATTTGTGAAAGCACAGACTGACTTCAGACTGTTTGTGATTGAAGTGTGTTTATTCCTGTGCTAATAAGTTGAGGGGGGGTCCCCTGAACCGTGTGCCCTCTGCCACTGCCCCCAGGTCCCTGATTTTCTTGGGTTGGTGGGTTTGCCTGGGTTCCCTGTAGTGGTTGACACACTGCTGATTGACATGTCCTGGGGACAGAGGGATGGGCCCGCTGGGTGGGTGCTGTGCTGGTGTTTCCTGAGGGGGGAGGCTCTGTGGTGGCTTGTGACAGTGTCAGGGGAACTGAGTGTCCCCAGGTCCCAGATGGGCCGGGCTGGTCATCTTGATCCAGGCGTGCAGAGCTGCTATCATCACTGTGGGCCTCTTCTGTGGGGGGACTGGATATGTCTGGCACCTCCTGTCCGGTGACATTGGGTAGGGGTCCTGTTGGGGTGTAAATGCATAATTATTGTATCTGTGTGTGCCATCGTGTCCAATGGGTGGTTGACCCTCTACTCCAGTGCTTGCATCATTGGCTTGGTCCTTGTGTGATTGGTGATTTAGGGGCATGAGTGAGTCTTTGTAGTGGACATGCTTGGGTGATGTGTGTCCATGCATTGGTGTTACATGCAGGGCTTGGTTTTAGGATGTGTGGGTTGTGTTGGTGGGGTATCTGTGGGTTGTTGGGGTGATGAGTGTGAGGGTAAGGGTGGGAGTATGTGATGGCATGCAGATGGGATGGGGGGGATAAGGTAGTAAAGATTTGCCTTACCAGAGTCCAGTCCTCCTGCTACTCCTGCGAGGCCCTCAGGATGCAGTTTGCCAAGACTTGCTCCTCCCATGTTGTTAGTTGTAGGGGAGGAGGTGAAGGTTATTTTTGACGCTCCCAAGGTACATTCTCACGCTAATAGTGTTAGTGTGTGTTTAAAACTACATGAAGACTCTTTTTGCTTTTTAATTGATAACTTGACTTGTGTATTGTGGATTTTTGTCGTTTTGGTCTTGTTTTGTTTAGATAAATATTCTCTATTTTTCTAAACCTGTGTTGTGTAATTTTGCAGTGTTTTCATTTAGTTACTGTGTGTGTTGGTACAAATACTTTACACCTAGCACTCTGAAGTTAAGCTTGCTGCTCGTGCCAAGCAACCAAGGGGGTTAGCAGGGGTTAGCTGAGGGTGATTCTCTTTTACCCTGACTGGAGTGAGGGTCCTTGCTTGGAAAGGGGATAACCTGACTGCCAACCAAAGACCCCATTTCTAACATTGGTGATCAGCGGGTGGGATTGGACTTGTTTTTGAAATTGACATACAGTAATTAAGTGTACACTACTATTTTGAGTTCAGACCGCTACGTGACCACATACTACTTGTCTTGTGATTTTTGCTTTTCTATTTGGGACTTCTTTTTTTGTTCTATTTCTCAATGATCCCTTGACTGACTTTTTTGAAAACTTCATTGGGAACTTGTTTTTCTGCCTTTGGAACTTTGCACTTGTTTTGTAATCTTCATTGTGCCTCAATCTGGAGATGCATCAGCTGGAGTTGCCTTTGACATAGAGAAAGTGGAGAGCTACACACTAGCTCAGTTGAAGCAATTCTGCAAGGATTTGGCCTGTCCCATTAAGAGCTCATCCAAAAAGGAGGAGCTGCAAAAGGTGCTGAGGGCCTGGGTGACAGCCAAGGAAGCTGAGGGGCACACAGAGGTTGAGCAGGAAGGGGAGGAGGAAGTGCAAGTCACTCACAATGATGTAGTGGATGGGCCTGGTCTGCCTAGGGAGAGAGCTTGTAAGGCAGGTAGCAGTGTGTCTTCCAAGGGTCTGACTCCTGAAGAGTGACAGAACAGACAGGCAGAGAGAGAGAGTACCAATTGGACCTGGAAAGGCTAAAGCTTAAGAGGGAGAGGGAAAGGGAGGACAGAAGGATGACCATTGAGGAAAGGAAGATACTGCTGGCTCATGAGCTTAGCTTAAAGGAGTCATAGGAGCCAGTCCAGTAGAGATGGTGGCAGCAACGGTACAGTGCAGCCTGAAAGAAGGGTACACATCCCAAAAGACCTAGGGAAGGATTATAAGAGGGAGGATGACATATACTTATGGTTTAAGGGGTATGAGTCTGCTCTACACATGAATCTGGTCCCTGAGGCTCATTGGGTGTGGCTCTGTGGAAGCACTTTGAGGTAGAGGGGAGGGATACATCGACAGCTTTAGGGGATGCTCAGAGTCTCACCTACACTCACTATCATGAAGGATGCCCACTCACAAGGTATGATCTCACCCCTGAGCAGTATAAGGACACGTTTAAGTCCTCTAAGAAGAAGGAATCCCAAACATGGTTGGAATGTGTTGATTCTTAGTGCAGGTCACTGGATGGTTGGATGAAGGGCAGTAAGATAACTACGTATGAGGGGCTTTACAATCTGACTGTTTAGGAACACTTGTACAGTTTATGTTTTCCAGAGTTGCACCAGCACCTGATTGACAGCAAGCTGACTGATCCCAGGAAGCTTGCACAGGAAGCGGACTGCTGGGAGGGCACCAGGATCCAAAAGAGGTATGGGGGAGACCACACCAAGGGTGGGCAGGGTCCCTCTCAGAAGAAAAGGGGGGGTAAGGGTAAACAGGGAGAGTTATCTAAAGGGCCCCAAACTGATTCCCAGGGTAAGGATTCCCAACCACTCCAGTGAGAAGAAGCTGTGGTTCTCCAAAGGGAAGCCAGTGGCACCTGTTCCCCCATGTAAGTGCCATGCATGTGACCAGGTGGGTCATGTGAGGAGAGACCCCAAATGCCCCAAAAGTACACCGGATCCCACTGGTGCGCCATCCCAGTGTTTGGCCAGTGTAGCGCTTGGGGAGGAGTTGGTTCCAGGTGGGTGGGAGCCAGCTGAGAACACCCTTGTCTCACTAGGGGACAGAGAGATGGTCCAGAGAACCCTCGTGCCTGAGAACACTAAAAAGTACAGGCAGTGGGTGACCATCAATGGACAGAGGGTGGAGGCTCTGAGAGACACAGGAGCCAGTGTGACTACAGTGAGGAGTCACCTGGTATGTGAAGAGCAGATAGATCCCCATGTACTTCACCAAGTAGTTGCAGTGGACAACTCAGAGTGCCTGTGCAGAGTGGTGCAGGTTCCCTTTGAATGGGGGGGTCTCAGGTTCCTTGAAGGTAGCTGTGAGCCCAACCATGCCTGTTGGTTGTTTGCTAGGCAATGCCCTGGAGGATTCCCCTTGGAAGGAGGTGGAACACAGGTCTCACTTGGAAATGTTGGGTCTGCCTGGGTGGGTACGGGTATCCACCTGGTGTATGGCAGCCTGTCAGGGTGGTCAAGAGCCCTGGAGCCTGAAACAGTGACCCAGGGAACCGCCAAGAAGAGGAAGGGCAGGGGGCACGGGAAACCGGCCCCAGAAGTTCCCACGGTCCGGGAGGAGGCGGAGCCTGAGGGTGATGCCCCGGAGCCTACAAGGGAACAGGTAGCTGAACTGGGGGAGGTCCCTGAGCTGTTGCAGTGGCAGCAGAAAGGGGGACCCACTAGGGAAGCATTTTGTGAAGCACAGAAGACTTGCCCTACTCTTAAGGGACTGCGGCAGCAGGCTGCAGCCGAGGTGGTTGGCGAGGAGCCCAGCACTCACCTGATCTATTTGGAGGGTGGCCTCCTGTATAGTGAGCCTAAGGTTCCTGAGCCTGGGTCAGCACGTATGCTGGTGGTACCCCAGTGCTTCAGGGCCTTCCTACTGGGGTTGGCTCATGATGTACCTTTGGCAGGACATCTGGGGCAGGACAAGACCTATAAGAGGCTTATCTCCCCCCTTTATTAGCCCCAGATGAGCAAGCATTCTGCTGCACACTGTAGGACTTTCCCAACTTGCCAGTCAAGTGGCAAGAGTGGGGGAAATGTAAGGCTCCCCTCCAACCTTTACCTGTGGTTAGTACCCCCTTTGAAAGGGTAGGTATTGACATTGGGGGCCTCTGGATCATAAGACAACTATGGGCAACAGGTTCATCCTGGTCTTGGTGGACCATGCTACCTGGTACCCAGAAGCCATTTTTACCCGCATGGAGTTCCCCAAGGAAGTGGTATCTGATAGGGGTACCAACTTCATATCAACGTATATGAAGTCTTTGTGGAAAGTGTGTGGGGTGACCTACAAGTCCACCACACATTACCACCCCCAAAGTAATGGTCTGGTTGAGAGATTCAACCGCACCTTGAAAAGCATGATTCAGGGCCTATCAGAGCCCTTGAGGCAGAAGTGGGACGTCCTCTTGCCATGCCTTCTGTTCACCTACAGGGAGGTGCCTCAAAAGGGACCGGGTTAAGTCCCTTTGAGCTGATTTATGGCCACCCTGTGAGGGGACCTTTGAGTCTGGTGAAGGAGGCTTTGGAGAAAGCTCCTAGTAAACCCCCCCAGGATGTATTTAGTTACATGCTGGCTTTGAGAAACCAGACTGCACGCTTCAGGAGTCTCGCACAGGAGAACCTTTAAGCAAGTCAGGAGGACATGAAACGCTGGTATGCCAGAATGGTCAGAAAGTGTGGGTGGTGGTGCCAGTGGAGCCTAGGGCTCTCCAGGATAAGTGGACTGGGCCATTTGAGGTGGTAGAGCGCGAGAGTGAAGTCACCTACCTGGAGGACTTGCAGTCTTCAAGGAACCCTTTAAGGGTCCTGCATGTCAACCGCCTCAAACCTCACTTTGAGTGGACTGAACTGTCCATGCTCCTCGCGACAGATGATGGGGTAGAGGAGGAGAGTGAGCCTCTTCCTGACCTCCTGTCCGCAGGAGAAAAAGATGGTTCTGTGGAGGGAGTGATCCTCTCCCCCTCCTTGACTGAGGAGCAGCAGGGTGACTGTCGCCACGTGTTGGGACAGTTTGCCTCTCTGTTTTCCCTGATTCCAGGAGTCACACCTGATGTGAACACTGGGGACAGTACACCTATTAAACAAAAAGTTTACAGGGTGACTGACAGGGTCAGGGCATGCATTAAGGATGAGGTATCCAAGATGCCAACCCTAGGGGTTATTGAGCACTCCAGCAGTCCTTTGGCCAGCCCAGTGATATTGGTCCCAAAGGCTGCTGAACCTGGAGCCACTCCAGAACTCGGGATCTGTGTGGACTACCAGGGACTCAATGTGGCCAGCAAGACTGACACACACCCCATCCCCTGAGCTGATGAGCTCATTGACCAGTTAGGAGCTGCCAAGTACCTTAGTACGTTTGATTTAACATCTGGGTACTGGCAGATTGCCTTAACTGGGGGGCCAAGGAGAGGTCAGCATTTTCTACCCCAGATGGACACTTTCAATTTAAAGTCATGCCATTTGGGATGAAGAATGCCCCTGCCACCTTTCAGAGGTTGGTCAACCAGGTGTTGGCTGGGCTGGATGAGTTCAGTTCTGCCTACCTGGATGACACTGCTGTGTTTAGTGCTACATGGGAGGAACACCTGCAACACATCTGGAGAGTGTTAGCGGCCCTGCAGAAGGCATGCCTCACTATTAAGGCGAGCAAGTGCCAAATAGGGCAGGGTTCGGTGGTGTACTTAGGACACCAGGTGGGGAGTGGCCAGGTGGCACCCCTACAGCCTAAGATTGATACAATTCTGGAATGGGAGCCGCCCAAGACCCAGACTGAAGTGAGAGCCTTCTTAGGTCTCACAGGATACTACAGGAGGTTTGTCAAGGGATATGCTACCATTGTTACTCCCTTGACTGAGTTGACTTCAAAAAAGCAACCCAGGAAAGTGATCTGGACAGAGGCTTGCCAGAATGTTTTTGATACTCTGAAGGCTGCCATGTGCACAGCACCTGTGCTGAAGGCACCTGACTACTCCAAGGAGTTTGTTGTGCAAACAGATGCCTCATAGCATGGCATTGGAGCAGTACTCTCACAGCTTAATGAAGAGGGCCTAGATCCACCTTGTAGCCTTCATTAGCAGGACGTTACTTCACAGGGAACGTAGGTGGAGTGCCATAGAACATGAAGCGTTTGCTGTGGTCAGGACATTGAAGAAGCTAAGACCCTACTTGTTTGGGACTCACTTCCGAGTTCAGACTGACCACAGGCCCCTCAGATGGTTAATGCAGGTGAGGGGTGAGAATCCAAAACTATTGAGGTGGTCCATTTCCCTACAGGGGATGGACTTTACAGTGGAACACCGTCCTGGTACAGAACACGCCAATGCCTTAGTGATGAGAACTCCCATGAGGTTGGGTAGTTGCTTCCCACTTTCAGCTGGGAGGGACACGTGTTAGACTTTTCATCCATGGCGTGGTCTCCCTTAACTTTTTGCCTCTGTTTCCCAGGTTGTTGATGTGTGCTGGACTCTGATTTTGCTGTTTTTGTTACTCTGGGCACTTTACCACTGCTAACCAGTGTTAAAGTGCAAGTGCTCCTTTACAAAATGTGTATGTAATTGGTTTATCCATGATTGGCATATTTGATTTATTAGTAAGTCCCTAGTACAGTGCACTAAAGGTGCACAGGGCCTGTAAATCAAATGCTACTAGTGGGCCTGCAGCACTGATTGTGCCACCCGCATAAGTAGCTCTGTAATCATGTCTCAGACCTGCCTCTGAAGTGTCTGTGTGTGCAGTTTTAACTGTAAATTCGACTTGGCAAGTGTACCCAATTGCCAGGCCTAAACCTTCCCTTTTCTTACATGTAAGGCACCCCTAAGGTAGGCCCTAGGTAGCCCCAAGGGCAGGGTGCAGTGTATTGTAAAGGTAGGACAAATAGGCGGTCATTATGAAAATGGCGGTAAACACCGCCGACCGCCGTGGCGGCGGTGAACAGAAGACCGCTGTTGGCGGTGAATAGAAACCCTCCATATAATTAACTAAAATCCCGACCCTGCCAAAAATCACCAGTCCACCAGTCACCGCCAGGACCCTGTCGGTGGAAATGCTGGACCTTCCACCCCGCCACCGCCGAGCGCACCCACATCCCACCCTCCAAATAATGATGCACAAATCATCTTGGCGGTCAGTGGAAGTCGAGCGACCATTGGTGGTGCCGACCGCCACGGGCGGCAAGTGGACCCAACAGCAAGAAGTGCACACATTGGATAAGCTAGAAACCCACACACCTGACACACATCCACACACATACAACACTCACATACACACCCCATAATCCTTTGCAACAAAACCAGGCCAAAGAAGACAGAGAGCAGCAGAAGCAGACACCGAACGCCACTATACACAAGACTCACACCGACCCACAGAAGAGCACCCTCACCGCGATTCCACCCCCAACACCATTCACCACACTCACCATGTCACACCCCAAACATCCAGGCTTCACAGAAAGGGAGCTAAGGACCATGGTGGACGAGATCCTAAAGGTGGAGTCACAAATATTCGGGGCCCAGGTGCAGCACACGCCCATCGCCAGGAAGATGGAGCTATGGCAGACCATTGTCAACAGGGTCAATGCAGTGGGACGCCATCCAAGCACCAGGGATGACATCCGCAAGAGATGGAACAACCTGCGGGGGAAGGTCAGGGGCATGGCATCAAGGCACCACATTGCAGTCTAGAAGACTGGGGGAGGACCACCACCAACACCACCCGATTACACCAACTGGGAGGAAAAGGGACTGGCCATCCTGCAGCCTGAGGGACTCACTGGACTCACTGGAGGAATTGACTCGGGTAAGTCGTCTACCATTACCCCATATACATCACACCTGGAATGCATGCACCACCCCACCCCACTAACACCCACCAGGACCACTACCCCACCCAGCACACAGCCACTCAATCCACTCCCCCCTGCATGCCCATAAACCCACTAAACAGGCCCACATCCCTCCTCCTGTGCACAGACACCTACCCCAGCAAGGATTCACAATGGCACTACACCACCCACAATGCTACTCCACATCTGAAACAAAATGCAGTGCAAACTTCACAAAGGCACCCTTATGGCCCCAAAAAGTTACACCTATACAAAACAGCCCAGCCCTGTGCACCCCATCCGATCATGCATTTGTAACAGACAAGTCCATTTCCCCCAACAGGCACCACCACCCATGCTACCCTGACGGACAGGACAAGTAGTGGCAGTGCCCTCCAGGGAGACAGAGGCACCTCACAGGACACTGGGGATGGATCCCTGGACACTGATGAGCAGGCTGGCCCCTCACGTAGTCCTGGACTGTCACCATCCAGCAGCCCCATGCAAGATACCACTGACACCCTACCACCCCGCCAACAACATCAGCCCAGGGCAACCATCCCCACACCTGTGTATCCAGGCCACAGACTGGTGGAACACAGGTACAGAGGCCACAGTAACCCCCCACCAACAGGCAGGAAGACGATGGCCCCAGTACAAGTGGTACCACCATACCTGTGCAGAGGACACAGGCACAGGGGACTAGGACCAGTGGTAGGGCCTCAGTGGCCCAGGGGGGGAGGCCACAAGATGGATGCTGCAGTCCAGGACATGATCTCTGAGGTCCTGGTGGCATACCAGCATACCAATGACAGATTGACACAGAAAGTATCCACCCTGGAGCACAGTCAGAGGATGCAGCAGGAACACCACCAAGAGGCCATGGAGCAGTGGAAACAGCACTACGCCACAATGGCCAGCATAGCAGGAGCACTGCTGCAGCTGGTACAAACCCAGTCTGAGACCCACACAGGACAGGAGGCCCCCACTACAGCACAGGAGACAGATCTGACAATGACAGTAACAGCAGCAACATTCCACGAACTACCCTCAGAGGAAACACAAGGTACAACCATGTCATCCCCTCTAGGTCAACAGCAGGCGCCCAACCGGACCCTCAGGCCAAGATATGGGACTGGAACCCCTGCCAAAAACAAGCCCCCCTCCAAAAAGTAACTCTGCTACAATCTGCCCACCAACCATCCCACACAATCAACCACCAAACAGTGCTAACAATCAATAAGAACTCATGTAAGCATTGATGGACCCATCAATACCAATGACAAGGCTGCCACCATGTTGGCATTGAGGACAACCACCCACGACCAACTGCCATCACTGTATATTGCACTATTCAGTCCCTGCCACAAATAAAACACATATCACACCTGTAACACTGTCCCCAGTCATAATGTGCCAACAAAGTGAAGTATGGATGCAACTGGCTGATAACTACTTTATTGGTAAGGAGTAGCATGAAAGTACACCTGTATGCCTAAATGTTGTGGAAAAAAATGAATAAACTACATTGTATCTGGTACCATGCAGACCTGGACCCAGTTTCAAATAGTAGATTCAATCCCCCCCCACATGACAAAGCACACTGACAGTATGTGTCACAAACACCAATGTCAGCCCTTAGTCTCACATAGTTACTGGAAGTAGATTGTATCAGTTGGGTCCTGGAATTGACATCTTCCCCTTCCTCATCATCACCATCACTCTCCTTCCCTCACTGAGGAAGCTGGTCAGGATTTACAGCACCATCCACATCCAAGAGGGGGATAGAATTTCTCACTGCCACGTTGTGCAGCATGCAGCAAGCCACCACTATTCTACAGACCTTTTCAGGCCCACAGGCCAGGAAACCCCCAGAGATCTATAGACAATGAAATCTAGCCTTCAGGAGACCTATTGTGCACTCTATCACCCTCCTAGTTCGTCCGTGGGCCTCATTGTAATTCCTCTCTGCATCTGTCCCAGGATTCCTCACTGGTGTCAGGAGCCAACGCTAGTTTGGATAGCCAGAATCACCTAGACAAATGTGCAAAACAGAGCAATCAGTGCCAAGCCTCTGAGTCAGACAGCCTGGCTGTCTACTAGGTGGCAGTTACTGACAGAAACACCTACCTATGATCCATCCTCTGTCCTCTTGTAGTTGTTCCAACTTCTGTGGCACACTACTGTTCCTCAGCACAAAGGAATCATGGACTGAACCGGGGAATATGGCATTCACATGTGAGATGTACTGGTCTGCAGTACATACTAATTGGATGTTCATGGAGTGAAAGTTCTTTCTGTTTCTGTACACCTGTTCACTGACTCTTGGGGGTATTATGGGTATGTGGGTGCCATCGATGGCACCGATTGAATGTTTGCAAAGGCATAGAAGTCAGATTTGAGGGCAGGGGGGTCAGTACTTTGGGGAAACCTCACATAGGACTGCAGGTGTCGTACAAATGCATTTAGAAATCTTGTCAGTATCATGCTGAACATTGGCTGTGAAAATCCTGCACCCATGCCCACTGTCACTTGAAATGAGCCCGTGGCCAGGAAATGCAGAGATGCAGAGAGTACCTTCACTTCAGTGGGGATGGCATGCTGATTACGATTTGCCGGTCTCAGTGCTGGATCCAGTAATGCACAAAGTTCTAGAATAGTTGCACGGGTGAGTCTGTAATTGGTTATGATGTGACGCTACACCATGGTCCGTAAATCAACAAGTGGTCTGTACACCTATGGGGCCCTTCCTCGCCACAAGGGTGGGTCCCTAGGAGGGATTTGAAACATGTGTTAGGAACACACAGACATAGGAGCACATTGTCATTCATTGTGCACTGCTTACTTGATTGTAGGGACTCAAAAGTAAAATGTTCTTGACAGAATTTCATCTAGACCTTAATGAGTGAACAGGGTTTGATATGTGTGGTATTGTTAATGGTCACATGCATAGGTGTGTTACGTGAACAATACGGCCTGCATTGTGCAAATATCATTTTTATTAATGCGTAGTTTTGGCCAAAATGTCTGCCCCCTTGTAATCCAGAACTGTCATTGTGGAAGTGACTTCATACCGCTAGCGGTTGACATAACAGCCTAAGGCAGTGTTTATTGCCGTTCGTACCGTCATTGGTTCAAATTAATGCCATTGGGGAATCCTGGCGTATCATGATCGACGCCCGCGGTGACAGTGCACATCACCGCGGTACGTACGCAAATTCGTCACCCCAGCTTCACTTGACTCCCTGATCTTGTGTGAGCAGGTACTCCATTGAATGTACTGCTGTGTCCTGCCTCTGGTCATGGAAGTGGCTCGTGTTGCAGGGGAAAGGGCCCCGGCCTTCACCCAGGAGGAATTGGAGAGGCTAGTGGACGGGGTCCTGCCCCTGGACGCCAAGCTCTACGGACAGCCAGAGATACAGGTGAGTCAGGGGTTTGGGGGCACTGTGTGGGTGTAATGGATGGTGTTGTAAGTACATATGTGTGCACCTCTGAGCCTGCATGGGCCATGGTTCATGCCATGCTGCGTGCATATGTCCTGTGAGTCTGTCAGTACTGTCCGTCCCATAGTGGACGTATAGCCAGCTGTACATATTTTCTAAGTGCCTGACCTCTGTGTTACATTTCTGTGTCTCCCTTTTAGGTCAGCGCCCACCAGAAGAGGGCACTTTTGCATGCCATCGCCGAGGAGGTGCGGACCCTGGGGGTCTACAACCGGCAGAGCACCCACTGCAGGAAGAGGTGGGAGGACCTGCGACGCTGGGAGTGAAAAATCTGTGAGGCCCAGCTGGGGAAGTCCTCCCAACGTGGAAGAGGTGCCCGTCGGGCACTGACCCCCCTCATGCTACGCATGCTGGCAGTGGCGTACCCAGACCTGGATGGGCACTTGAAGGCTGCACAGCACTCACAAGGGGGTGAGTACTCATGTCACAATCTTAACCCTTGATGGATGTCTGTGTGTGCATTAGGGTTTATGCTGCTTAGTTGCAGGGACTCTGTAGGAGGCTGGCCTGGCTTATAGTCGGTACCTTGTGGTACTTACACCCTGTGCCAGGTCCAGTTATCCCTTAATAGTAGAATAGAGGTGTTTCTAGCGGCTTAGGCTGATAGAAGGTAGCTATGGCAAAGCTTAGGCTGAACTAGGAGACATGCAAAGCTCCTACTATACCACTTATATCATATGGCACAATATCATAAGAAAACACAATACTCAGAGTTACTAAAAATAAAGGTACTTTATTTTTATGACAATATGCCAAAAGTGTCTCAGTGAGTACCCTTAGTTAGAAGGTAAGTAATATACACAAGTCATATGTACATAAACCCAAAACATGTAAGTAATAGTAAGAAAAGTAATGCAAACAGTGTAAAATTACAATAGGATGCAATAGGTGAACATAGGTCTAGGGGCAACACAAACCATATACTCCAAAAGTGGAATGTGAATCACTAATGGACCCCAGACCTATGGGAGCTTGTAGAGGGTCGCTGGGACTGTAAGAAAACAGTCAGGGTGTCCAAGATACCCCACTCCAAGACCCTAAAAAGTAGGAGTAAAGTTCCCCTACTACCCCAAAAGGACACAATAGTCGTGATAGAGGGATTCTGCAAGAACCACAAACACCAGCAAAGCACTGAAGACGGATTCCTGGACCTGAGGACCTGTAAGGCAAGGGGACCAAATCCAAGAGTCACGATAGTGTCCAGGGGGGGCCGGAGCCCAGGAAACCCCGGATGAAGGTGCAAGAAGTCTGCCTCTGGGTGGAAGAAGCAAAAGATTCTGCAACAGAAAAAAGGCTAGGAACTTCTCCTTTGGATGAAAGATGTCCCATAGCGTGCTGGATGTTGCAGAAGTGTTTCAACGCAGAAATACCGCAAACAAGCCTTGCTAGCTGCAAGGGTCGAGGTAGAGGTTTTTGGGTGCTGGTGGGGACCAGTAAGCACCAGGATGTTGCTCCTTGGAGGAGGAGACAGAGGGGGTGCTTAGCAACTCAGAGAACCCTCACAGAAGCAGGCAGCCCCCGCAGAAGTACCTGAGCAGGCACTTAGAAGATTTGTGAACCAGAGCTGGCTCAGAGTCACAAAGGAGGGTCCCACGACGTCGGAGTCCAACTCAGAGGGTTGAGCACTGCAGGACGGAGTGCTGGGGACCCAGGCTAGGCTGTGCACAAAGGAATCCTTGGAGAAGTGCACAGAAGCCGGAGTAGCTGCAAATCACGCAGTACACAGGTTTGCAGTCTAGCGTGGGGAGGCAAGGACTTACCTCCACGAAACTTGGACTGAAGGATCACTGGACTGCGAGAGTCACTTGGATAGAGTTCCTGCATTCCAGGGACCACGCTCGTGAGGATGAGAGGGAACCCAGAGGACTGGTGATGCAGTCTTTTGGTGCCTGCGTTTGCAGGGGGAAGATTCCGTCGACCCACGGGAGATTTCTTCTCGGCTTCCAGTGCAGGGTGAAGGCAGACAGCCCCCAAAGCATGCACCACCAGGAAACAGTTGAGAAAGCCGGCAGGATTAGGCACTACAATGTTGCTGGTAGTCGTCTTGCTACTTTGTTGCGGTTTTGCAGGCGTCCTGGTGCAGTCAGCGGTCGATCCTTGGCAGAAGTCGGAGAGGGAAGTGCAGAGGAACTCTGGTGAGCTCTTGCATTCGTTATCTGAAGAATACCCCAGAGGAGAGACCCTAAATAGCCAGAAAAGGAGGTTTGGCTACCAAGAAAGGAAGATTGGCTACCAAGAGAGGTAAGAGCCTATCAGAGGGGGTCTCTGACGTCACCTGCTGGCACTGGCTACTCAGAGCAGTCCAGTGTGCCCCCAACACCTCTGTTTCTAAGATGGCAGAGGTCTGGGACACACTGGAGGAGCTCTGGGAACCTCCCCTGGGAGGTACTGGTCAGGGGAGTGGTCACTCCCCTTTCCTTTGTCCAGTTTTGCACCAGAGCAGGGCTGAGGGATCCCTGAACCGGTGTAGACTGGCTTATGCAGAGATGGGCACCATCTGTGCCCATCAAAGCATTTCCAGAGGCTGGGGGAGGCTACTCCTCCCCAGCCCTTCACACCTATTTCCAAAGGGAGAGGGTGTAACACCCTCTCTCAGAGGAAATCCTTTGTTCTGCCTTCCCGGGCTGGGGCTGCCCAGACCCCAGGAGGGCAGAATCCTGTCTGAGTGGTTGGCAGCAGCAGCAGCTGCAGTGGCAACCCCGGAAAGGCAGTTTGGCAGTACCCGGGTTCTGTGCTAGAGACCCGGGGGGATCATGGAATTGTCCAATTCCATGATCTTAGACATGTTACATGGCCATGTTCGGAGTTACCATTGTGACGCTATACATAGGTAGTGACCTATGTATAGTGCACGCTTGTAATGGTGTCCCTCACTCACAAAGTCTGGGGAAATTTCCCTGAACAATGTGGGGGCACCTTGGCTAGTGCCAGGGTGCCCACACACTAAGTAACTTGCCACCCAACCTTCACCAAGTGAGGGTTAGACATTTAGGTGACTTATAAGTTACTTATGTGCAGTGAAAAATGGCTGTGACATAACGTGGACGTTATTTCACTCAGGCTGCAGTGGCAGGCCTGTGTAAGAATTGCCTGAGCTCCCTATGGGTGGCAAAAGAAATGCTGCAGCCCATAGGGATCTCATGGAACCCCAATACCCTGGGTACCTAAGTACCATATACAAGGGAATTATATGGGTGTACCAGTGTGCCAATGAGAATTGGTAAATGTAGTCACTAGCCTGCAGTGACAAATTTAGAAAGCAGAGAGAATATAAACACTGAGGTTCTAGTTAGCAGAGCCTCAATGATACAGTTAGGCACCATACAGGGAACACATACAGGGCACATACTATGAGCACTGGGGTCCTGCCTAGCAGGATCCCAGTGACACAAGGGCTAAAACAACATACATACAGTGAAAAATGGGGGTAACATGCCAGGCAAGATGGTACTTTCCTACAGACTCCCACTGAAGTCCATCTACATGATGGCCCCCGTAGGGCGTAGGGGTGTTTTGGTCAGGTTACCTACACGTAGGGTCGTTAGGTAGTTCAGGGGATGGGTGTAGAGCAGGGTTCTGGTCACTAATCAGGGGCACGGGCATAGTGGAAGGGGCTGCCTGTTGGGGGGGTCTTCTGGGTAGGTGTTTGTCTGGCCACTATGTTCACTCCTTTCAGATATTTACAAGTGTCTCTCCTGTTTTGTCTCCCCATCCCTGTCCTCTTGTGTTGTCTGTGTACATCAGCATCATCTGGCGAGGGAGCTGAGGCACCGGCAAGTGGGGATGCAGCGGCCCATGGATTCTTGGAGGCAGAGTCATCCAACGCCAAGGGGACCAGTGGGTTGGAGGGTGAGGGGAGTACCACGGGGGAGGCAACTAACACTGGAGGTAGTGACTCCGATACCTCCTCCTATGGGAGCTCCCTGGCGGTGGTGGACCCTAGTGGCCACACCCCTACAGTAACATCTTCTGCCACCCCCATGACATCACCGCCCTCCCTTTTGCTCCCCACCGAGTGGCCCGTGCCCGCTCACCCAGAAGGGTGGGCATCTCCTTAGCCCCAGGCCCCTCCTCCCCTGCCCCAGTCAGCCCTGCTGCCCTCACAGAGGAGGCTATTGACCTCCTGAGAACCATATCTGTAGGGCAGACAACCATCGTTAATGCCATCCAGAGGCTAGCACGAGAGATGCAGCAGACAAATGCCTATCTGGATGGCATTCATGGTGCTGTGTCTGGCCTACAGAGATCTTTTCAGGCTCTGGCCTCCTCTTGGACGGCAGCCAGTTTCCCTGTCATTCCGTCCCCCCCAACCTCCTCTACTCATTCCAGCACCCTGCTCCTTTCACCCGTCCAAAGCACACAATCTGACACCCAGTCAAGCACCTCAACACACAAGAAGCACACTTCTAAGCACAAGCACCACACCTCCCACCACAAGCATTCACACAGCCAACATACACATGCACACACAGCAACACCCACTTCCCCTAGTGTGCCCACCTCTTCTGCCTCCCTGTCTGTCCCCTCTACATGCACACCCACAATTACTGCACCTTCAGTCACTGTTGCTGAGCCTATTCCTGCACTCACCACAATAGCAGACATCCAGACATGCACCCCAGACACCACACCTGCACTTACCACAACTACTGTAGTTGATACATGCAGCACACTCACCAGACTTGCAGACACCCACACAACATACATTCACACTGGCAGCCTGTCTTCTCCCACTGTGTCCACCCCCCTCCTCCAAAAACACACAAAATACCAAGATACCCACCCATCACACATCACCCATACCTTTGCATACTGTCCAGTCACCTGCACCCACGACACGCACACTTACACCACTTACGTCCACACCCTCTGCCTCCACTCCCACGCCCTCCTCCAGGCCCAACCCAATTGCACCCAAAAAACGTTTCCTCTCCCGTGCTGACCTCTTCCAACCCACTGGCCCACCCTGTCTTGTCCCTAAGCGTGTGCACCTCCTTGCCCTTTCCACTCCTTCCGCTTCATAGTCTGCCCCTGTCCGCCCTTCACATTCCCGTGCCCCTTCCCCAGAGAGGAAGAAGACCCGTGCTGAGCCAATTCCATCTGACTCCACCCGGTCGAAGCACACCCCCCCAGCTTCCAAAGTCAAACCCAAACCCAAGCCCCCTCCAATTTCCGAGCGCAAGTCCAAGCCCCACCCCCATCGCAAATCTCCATCCCCACCACCTGCCCCTGTTCCCTGAGGAGCCTGGATGCCCCATTGTTGCCCCATTAGATGGAGTACTGTGCACTTTTGGGAGTCAGGTTGGGGCCATTGTAGCCCAAACATATCTGGCACTATGGACTGGCCATTGGCCTTGTTGTGAATAGTTAGCTCTGTGAGCTGAAATAAATATTTATGTGTGCCCTGTGTTTTGGCGGCACACTCTTGTACCCTGGTCTCTCGTTTCATTGTTTGTGGGTGTGGGGCATTTGTATGTACTATGGTCAGGTTGGATTTGCCTTGTGTCCGGTAAGTACCTCTTGGTGTGCGGTGGATGGGTTGTGCTGCTGTAAAGGGTTGTGGGAGTGTTGCAGGGTGGGTGGAGTGGGTGGGTATGTAACTGTGCCCTTTCTTCCCTTGTTTAGTAGGTTGCGGTACTTACCGTCGTCGTCTTCTTCGGCTGTCTCTGTCGTGGAGGTATATGCAAGGAGCAGGGCTGGCATGATCTGCAGCTCTCTATCCATGTCTGCTTCGGCGCGTTGAATGGGCCTCCGGTGAGAGTTTCCTTATATTAGGTTCATTTCCACCTGGCTTTACGTGGCGGTGGTTCCCACCCCGGAACTGACGGCGGTATAGTGGTTCATAATTTGATGGGTGGGTTGGGCCTTTCCATCGGCCTGTGGGCGGACTCTGCCGTCGTCGGCAGCACTCCTCTACTGGCGGTGGGTGGTTTTTAGGATGCCTGTGTTTCAGTTGGTTCTTTATTTTGCGGTCCGGACCGCTCCTCTGTTGGTGGTTTTTACCGCCGGCGGTGCGGTTTGGACCGCCTTGTTCATAATGAGGGCCACAGTAATGTGTTTTATATGTCCTGACAGTGAATTATTGCTAAATTTGTTTTTTACTGTTGCATGGCCTGTCCCTATCATAGGTTAACATGGGGGCCACCTTTAAATCTGATTAAAGTGTAGATTCTGTTTGGGAGCAGATGGACATGTGGAGCTTGGGTCTCAGAGCTCACAGTTTAAAAATACATCTTTTAGTAAAGTTGATTTTAAGATTGTGTGTTTGAAAATGCCACTTATAGAAAGTGAACATTTTCTGGCTTATACCATTTCTGTGACTCTGCCTGTTTGTGGATTCCCTGTCTGGGTCAGTTTGACAGTTGGGCTGGTTGTACCTCACACTAGACAGTGACACAAAGGAAGCTGGGGTGTAGTCTGCATTTCCTGATGAGCCATCTGTGCTAGGAGGGAGGGGTGGAGTGGTCACTCACACCTGAAAGGGCTGTGCCTGCCATCACACAATGCAGTCTCCAACCCCCTGGTGGGTGTCTGGGGCCTGGCCTGGGCAAGGCAGGATTTCACATTTAAGAGAGACTTTGCTTTGAAGTAGGCCTACTTCAAAGGAGAAAATGAGTATAAGAAGGGCACCCAAAACCAAAGACTTGAGAATACTTCTGGAAACCAAGAGGAACCTCTGCCTGGAGAAGAGCTGAAGAGCTGAGGAAGAAGAGCTGCCCTGCCTGTGACTGTGCTTTGTGGAGCTATCCTGCAGTTGCTGCTTCTGCCAGAGTAAGAGGGCAAAGACTGGACTTTGTGTGCCTTCCATCTTGTGAAGATCTCCAAGGGCTTGATTTAGTGCTTGCCTCCTGTTGTTTGAAGGCTCAGGGACAGCAAAGACTTCTCTCTGCCAGCACCTGGAGTCTCTGGAGAGACTCCTACTCTGCCCTGTGGTGCCCATTGAGTTCCTGGGACCCTGAAAGGAGAAGCTGGCAGCCTAAGAGGAAGAAATCCAAGCACAGAACACAGTGCACGGTAAAGATCGACGCAACTCTGATTTGCGGCAGGAAAATCGACGCAATGACGGCTTCACGGCTGAAAATCGACGCTTGCCTGCAACGCGGCTGAAAAATCAATGCACGGAGCTGGAGAAATGACGCGCAGCATCGCTGATGGAGGCTGGTGAGATCGCATCCCGCGCTGCATGGTTTTTGGCATGTAAAAACAACGCAAGGCCTGCCCGGACCCGAGAGTGCTGACTGGATCGACGCATCGCTCTCCTGCGGAGAGAAGAAAGGACGCGCCCCGACTCGACTAAAGGAGAAACGACGCAAGGTATCGTGCTGGGTTATTTTTGACACACCCAAGGTACATTTTCACGCTAACAGTGTTAGTGTGTGTTTAAAAATACATGAAGACTTTTTTTGCTTTTTAATTGATAACTTGACTTTTTGTATTTTGTATTGTAGATTTTTGTAGTTTTGGTCTTGTTATGTTTAGATAAATATTCTCTATTTTTCTAAACCTGTGTTGTGTCATTTTGTAGTGTTTTCATTAAGTTACTGTGTATGTTGGTAGAAATACTTTACATCTAGCACTCTGAAGTCAAGCCTACTGCTTGTGCCAAGCTACCAAGGGGGTAAGCAGGGGTTAGCTGAGGGTGATTCTCCTTTACCCTGACTAGAGTGAGGGTCCTTGCTTGGACGGGGGTAACCTGACTGCCAACCAAAGACCTCATTTCTAACAGTGGAGTATTATGCTAAGTTTGTAGAGAAATCTGCGGAGAAGACAGAAGATTTTTTTACGCAAAGGGAAAAGGAACAACAGGTCTGTTTTGAGAACATAAAGAGAGAGAGATATGTGACGCGGGGATTTTATCTGTGTTCAACAAAGATCTGAAATCTGTACTCACGGTGGATGCTAGCGGGTCTGGCATTGAGATGGTACTTTCGCAATTTCACGGTAAGGATGAAAGAAGTGTGGCGTTTGCATCTCGTACTTTGACGACTGCTGAGAAAAACTATTTGGTTATTGAATGAGAAGACTTAACAGCAGCGTGGGGTGCTGAATATTTACGTATATATCTATGGCGGTTACCTTTTATCATAAGGACCGATCATAAGCCACTAGTGAGGATTATAGCTCCAGGAGGGGCAGGCAAAGGTTCAGCCAGGCTGGCCAGATTAGCGGGCAGACTTCAAGAATATACATATTTGGTTGGATTTCTACAGGGGTGGAAGAATGTTCAGGCCAATTGTTTGTCCAGGTTGTTGTTGGACTGGGAAACAATTGATGATTTAAGAGTGTTGGAGGCTGAGAAAGAAGTTGCAGTGGCATCTGTAGAAGATGCAGTACATGGTGGTGCCGGATCCTTCATGGAGGTACAGTGGAAAGAAGAGATGGAGAAGGATGAGGTCATGAAAGATGTAGTCAAAATGGTGCAGTGTGGTGAAGCAAGAGAAAGTACTCTTGCGTTGGTAGTGAGGCCATATTTGAAAGTGCTTGATGAGTTATCTATATGTGGTGAAAGTGTGATTATGAAGGGGGATCTCTTTATTCCTCCTGTAGGGTTGAGGTTCCAGATATTTCAGTTAGCGCATGAAGGGCATCTATGGCAAGGTTTAGCCATTAGGAGAGTAAGAGAAGAAGTTTGGTGGCCTTGCATGGATAATCAGATCAAGGAATGGGTGGAAAGATGCAGTATGTGTAGAAAAAGTGAGAAAAGGTTATTAATTGGCAGAAGTGTAGAAGGTCATTTAGAAGATCCGGCCAAGCCATGGCACACTGTTTGTCTGGATTTAATTAGGCCTTTGGTGGAGTTGCCCAGCAACATGAAGTATGCAGTTGTTGTAGGGGATGTACATTCTAAGTGGTTGATTGTGGAATTCTTGAAAGATATCACTACAAAAACTACGATTTAGATTTTGGAAAGAGCATTTCTCCTCCGATCATGTGGAGGGGGGTGAGGGAGGCATGAAAGGAGAGTAAAGGCTTTTCCTCTCCTTTCATGTCTCTCTCAGCATTTCAGCTGCCCGATCGCGATGTGATCGGGTAGCAGAAATGGGCACTAGGCACCAGGGAGTTTTTATTTTTTTATTTTTTATTGTATGAGAGTAGCGGCCACTTGGACAAGGGCCGCTTCCCAGGGGAGCAATTTATTTTTTATTTTTAGGCCATTTCTGCCCCCTGGGGGGCAGATCAGCCTATTATAATTAGGCCAATCTGCCCCACGGGGGGCAGAAACCTCTAAACACCAGGGATACATTTTTTTTTATTTCATTTTTTTTTTATGTGGGGAGCAACCACTTAGGCAAGGGTCGCTTTTCTGGGGGCAAAATTACTTTTAGGCCATTTCTGCCCCCCTTGGGGGAAGATCAGCCTATTTTTATTATGCTGTCGCCCCAAGGTGGGCAGAAACCACTAGACACCAGGGATTTTTTTTTTAAATTAATATTTATACATAAGGGGAGCAGCCCCTTGGGCAAGGGCCACTCCCCAGGGGGACACAATATTTTTAGGCCTTTTCTGCCCCCCTTGGGGGCAGATCAGTCTATTATAATTAGGCCGATATGCCCCCGGGGGGACAGAACCCCCTAGACACCAGCAATATATATATTTTATGTTTACTTTATTTTTTTATATATGGGGAGCGAACCCTTAGGCAAGAGTCGCTCCCCTGGGGGCAGATCGTCCTATGTTATTAGGCCAAGAAACCACTAGACACTAGGGATTTTTATTTTTTTGCATCAATTTCACGCGGGGGGAGTGACCCCTTAGGCAAGGGTCGTTTCCCTGGGGGGCAAATTTATTTTAGGCCATTTCTGACAGGTTGGCCTGTTTTTATTAGGCCAATCTGTCCCCAACAGGGGCAGAAACCACTAGGAACCAGGGATTTTTTTGCATCAATTTCACACACGGGGAGCAACACCTTAGGCAAGGGTCGCTCCCCTGGGGGGGCAAATATATTTTAGGCCATGCTCCTCTTGGGGACAGATCTGCCTATTTCTAGTAGGCCGATCTGTCCCTGGGGGGGCAGAAACCACTTAGGCACCAGGGATTGGTGTGTGTGTGTATGTGTGTGTTTTGTTTGGGGGGGCAGCCCCTTGGGCAAGGGTGCCATGGGGGCACATTACTGTTAGCCATATCTTGCCCCCCCTTGTGGTCAGATCGGCCTATTTTTGGAAGTCCCATCTGCCCCCAAGTGGGGCAGAAAGCCCACTAGAGACCAGGGAAGATTTTTTGTTGAAATAAGAGGGTGGGGTATGGGGTATACCCTCACCCCAAATAAATGGGGCCAAAGTTGTTCTGCCGACTGGGGTAATTACCCTCGACCCACACTCCAGGGGGGCAGAAAATCTACTGGATGCCAGGGAATAAAAAAAGAAATAGTGTGGTGGTGGCTACCAACCACTATGTGCATGGTTATGCCCCCACCCCAACTGAAGGGGATAACAGTCTTTCAGCTCTCCCTCCGCACACTAAAACATCTTATCCCAGGGCAAGCAAGAGGACATTTGATTATTTTGAGTTTTGGTTTTATATTTGGGCCATGAGAGCTTGGCTAACTCTAAAAATCATCCCACTTTCCTGTCGGAGGCACTAGTACTACCCACACAAGTGACATACCATTTTTATCGGGAGACTTGGGGGAATGCTGAGTGGAAGGACATTTGTGTCTCCTCTCACATTCCAGAACTTTCTGTCACCAAAATGTGAGGAAAAAGTGTTTTTTGGGTCAAACTTTGAGGTTTGCAAAGGATTCTGGGTAACAGAACCTGGTGAGAGCCCCACAATTCACCCCATCCTGGATTCCCCTAGGTGTCTAGTTTTAAAAAAAAGCACAGGTTTGGTAGGTTTCCCTAGGTGCTGGCTGAGCTAGAGGCCAAAATCTACAGCTAGGCACTTTACAAAAAGCACGTCAGATTTAAATGTAAAAATGTGATGTGTCCATGTTGTGTTTCCTGTCGCGAACATTAGACCTACCCATGCAAGTGAAGTACCATTTTTATCGGGAGACTATTTGAGAAATGCCCTGTAATTCACCTGCTAGTATGGGCACCCCGGAATTCAGAGATGTGCAAATAACCACTGCTTCTCAACACCTTATCTTGTGCTCATTTTGGAAATACACAGGTTTTCTTGATACCTATTTTTCAGTCTGTGTATTTCAGCAAATGAATTGCTGTATACCCGGTATAGAATGAAAACCCATTGCAAGGTGCAGCTCCTTTTTTGGCTCTCGGTACCTAAGGTTCTTGATTAACCTACAAGCCCTATATATCCCTGCATCCAGAAGAGTCCAGCAGATGGAACGGTATATTGCTTTAAAAAATCTGACTTCGCAGGAAAAAGTTACAGAGTAAAACGTGGAAAAAAAATGCTGTTTTTTTCACCTAAATTTCAATATTTTTTCATTTCAGCTGTTATTTTCTGTAGGAAAACCTTTTAGGATCTACACAAATGACCCCTTGCTGAATTGAGAATTTTGTCTATTTGTCAGAAATGTTTAGCTTTCTGCGATCCAGCATTAGTTTCACACCCAGTTCTGTCACTAACTGGAAGGAGGCTGAAAGCAGAAAAAAATATGAAAAATGGGATATGTGCCAGTAAAATGCCAAAATTGTGTTGAAAAATGTGGTTTTCTGATTCAAGTCTGCCTGTTCCTGAAAGCTAGGAAGATTGTGATTTTAGCACCACAAACCCTTTGTTGATGCAATTGTCAGGGAAAAAACCACACGCCTTCTTCTGCAGCCCCTTTTTCCCATTTCTTTAAAAAAAATGAAATTTGTGCTGTATTTTAGCTCATTTCTTGGTCTCTTTCAAGGGAACCCACAAACTCTGAGTACCTCTAGAATCCCTAAGATGTTGGAAAAAAGGATGCAAATTTGGCGTGCATAGCTTATGTAGATAAAAAGTTATGAGGGCCTAAGCGCGAACTGCTCCAAATAGCCAAAAAAAGGCTCAGCACAGGAGGGGAAAAGGCCTGGCAGCAAGGTTAAGTGTGGAAATTGCAACATGTGTAATCTGATGATGCAAAAAACACATCACTTCAGTTTCAACCAAAGCAAATCATATTTGATCAATTTTTTCTTAAATTGCAACACAAAATTTGTATTATATGTACTCTTATGTGCATGTGGGGCTATTTATGTAGGCAGCACAACTCGGGCACTTAAAGAACGTATCCAGGAACATATGAAAGCATTACGTAACAATGGTAAAACGTCTACTTTAGTTAGACACATGAAAAAAACACACAAGATTGGAGCTTCCTATGATCAGAAGCTTGTGAATAAATCATGTAAGTTTCCATCAAAAAGGAGGGAACCGCATAACAGATTTGAGGAAAAACTAAGCTTGTTCGATTATAAAGTTATGGGCTATGGACCAAGGTATTAATCCAGATAGTGAATTACACCATGTTTTGTACACAATGTTTATATAACATTTATTAATTTCAAAATGACTACCTAGTGGGCAAATTTTTCTTTGTGCTTATTGTGACTTATGTGTCACATGTGTGAATTCTGTTATGACAATTGTTAATTTCTTGATAATCTTAGGAATACGTCACTCGTGTTTTACCAATACATGTCTAAGGTGTGATTGACACTCTTTATTCAATGATTTGATCATTCACCTTGCTATATTTTCTTTTTCCAATTCTTTTTTTTCCCACTGACATGCCTATGGGGTCACTCACTTCTTGTTTCTAACTCTCTTTCAATTTTCATTATTCCTTTTTTGTGTCCAACTTCTATCATGTCTTTTCTTTCATTCATTGCTCTCTCGTACTGGGTGTTTCTTGAGTGCTTGTAGTCATGTGTGACAATACGCAGTTAAATATTAGCTTTTGGTCACTTGGACAAAACTATGCTATTTTTACGTTATTGATGGACAGATTTACTAGCGGAATCAAACCCTTTATTTTTAAGGCTTTTTTGGACTTGTTAGCATACCCATTTTTTGCTTGTTTCTTATTTTGTTTATGTGTCCGGTCGCTGCTTAGGACCTCATTGACGTACAATGCTTTTACGTGTCTTAGGCCTGTTTGGGTTGTAGTCATGGAATCTAGCGACGTATCACGTACGGAACACATGTTGCATACGTAATTGGTACGCCATTTAGCTTCCTACCGCACCTGCTCTTTGGAAATTCACACATAACAGGTACCGCTTACTGGCCGAGGGACATGCCTGCTCCCTGTGTAAGTTATGTATATATCTTTAATTGGCAATATATTCACTAAGCTATGTATTTAAGATACAGTGTGGCAGATTTATCAGAGGTCGAATGAGAGACAGACCTCCTTCTTTTTGCTCCCATCTCATGTACATTCTCGAAAGATGTCCTGCAGTAGGTAACACATAATAAGAGATATGATACTTTTTGCGTAAGGAACCAAGTGGGTTACCAATAGGATAGACTTATCTAAGTCTTTAACGTCTTAAAGTATGGATAGTGGATTGATTTTTATTTAATTTATGTTTACCTTGGCATTTTTGGTAGCGAGCTTTATCTCTTTGGTCCAGATTTTCCAGAACCATGTACACTATGGGGGTCATTATGAACATTGCAGTAAACACCATCGCCCGCGTTGGCGAGGGTGAACAGAATCCCGCCATTGGCGGTGAACAGAAACCTGACATATAAAAATGCAAAAAAACAGAAACCACCAAAACTTCTGTTGCAGGCGTCGCTCCCATGGGGGGGCATCAGCCACCGCCAGGGCCTTGTCGGCGAAAAAGCTGCATATCCCACCCCGCCACCGACGAGCAAACGAATCCCCGCCCTCCAAATAATGATGCACAGATCATCACGGTGTCAGTAGATGCGACTGCCATGGCCAGCAATGGGACCCAACAGCAAGAAATGCACACATTGGCAAGTTTGAAATACACACACCTGACACACACATCCACAACACTATAAAAACGCACAGACACACCCCACAAGCCTTTGCACCGCCAATAGGAGAAGCCAGACCGACACCACTACAAGCAGATGCTGAGTGCAACAACACACAACTCACACACCCAACCACACAACAGCACCCTTACCAATATCCACACAACACACCACCCACAACACACCCCGTGGCACACCCTAAGCACCCACGATTCACAGAGAGGGAGCTAAGAACAATGGTGGACGAGATACTCAAGGTCGAGCCACAAATATTCGGGGCACAGGTCCAGCACACACGAATCGCCAGGAAGATGGAGTTATGGCAGACTATAGTCAACAAGGTCAACGCAGTGGGAAACCATCCACTCACGAAGGACAACATTTGCAAGAGGTGGAATGACCTGCGCGGAAGGTGAGGTCCATGGCATCGAGGCACAACATTGCGGTCCAGAAGACTGGGGGAGGACCTCCACCAACACCCCCCGACTACACTGACTGGGAGGAAAAGGTACTGGCCATCCTGCACCCTGAGGGCCTCACTGGACTTACTGGAGGAATGGACTCGGGTAAATCATCTACAATTACCTCATATCCACCACACCTGTAATGCATGCACCACTTCACCCTTCCAACTACCACCAGGACCACTATCCCACCCAGGCCATAATCACTACATAGAGTCATTCTGCTTACCCACAAACCCACCAACAGGCCCACATCCCTCCCCCTGTGCACAGCCACCTACCCCTGCAAGGCATCACAATGGCACTACACCACCCACAATGCACCTCCAAATCCCAAGCAAATGGCACCCTCACAAAAGGACCCTGTATGGCCCAACAGTGGAAAACCTGCACAAAATATTCCTGCCCTGTGCACTCCATCCGATTCTGCAAATGTAACATTCATGCCCATTCCCCCCAACATGCACCACCACCCATGATGGACAGGACAAGGAGTGGCAGTGCCCCACATGTAGACAGAGGTGCCACTCAGGACACTTGTGAGGGAAGTATGGACAGTGGGGAATACCCTGGCCCATCGCACAGTCCTTGACTGTCACCATCCAGCAGCTCCACCCAGGACACAACTGACACCCCTACCACCCAGCCACCAACATCAGCTCTGGCCAAACGACACCACACTAGTGTATCCAGGCCACAGACTGGTGGAACACAAGGAGAGAGGCCACAGCCACCGCCTACCAGCAGGCAGGAAGACAATGGCCCTGGTACAAGTGGTACCGCCAGACCTGTGCAGGGGACACAGGCACAGGGGGCTAGGCCCAGTGGGAGGGCATTGGTGGCCCAAGGGGGAGGCCAAAGGATGGATGCTGCAGCCCAGGAGGTGATCTCAGAGGTCCTGGGAGCATACCACCATACCCAGGACAGGATGGGCCAGATCGTGGACACCCTGGAGCAGAATCAAAGGCTGCAGATAGCACACCTCCAAGAGGCCATGAAGCAGTGGAAACAGCTCAATGCCACCATTGCCACTGTTGCAGGGGCGCTGATGCACCATTTCCCAACCCAGCCTGAGACCCCCACAAACCAGGAAGCCCCTACCACAGACCACGATACAGACCAGACATCAACATCAGCAGAAACAACTAGACTGGTGCCACTATCTAAGGACACACAGGAGACCAGCACCCCTACCCGTACAGCCCGTCACCAGGCACTCAAATGATCCCTCAGGCCCAGATATGGTACTGGTACACCTGCCAAGACCAAGGCACCATCAAAGAAGTGACTCTGCCACGAACTGTCTCCCAAGTGTACCACTGAACCACCATCCTCACCGGCCAATCGCAACTCAGCAACTTGTTAAATACAGATGGACATATTACCATTGCCACCAATCGCTGAGACCATGTAGCCAGTATGGACATCCACCAGCAGCCCACTCCCATCACTGTAAAGAGCACCATGGCATCCCCGACACCTGAGAAAACACATGTACACCAATGTCAATGTCCCCTGTCATTATGTAGAATCAAATCGAAGTGTGATTGCATTTGTCATTAAAATCAAATAATCATACCTTTATTGCAGGATGGGCAACCCACGCACAACATGGTGTGTTTGTGTCAACAGAAATGTCTAACAAGTTGGTCATCATGTCACATGGCACTTGCAAACCTTGTTGCAGTGTAAATGTCCACAGACCCAACACCCCCCTAGAGAATAAGTCAGACCGACAGTATGCAGTACAGACAACAACATCAGTGAACAGTATCTCA
Source organism: Pleurodeles waltl (assembly GCF_031143425.1). Lineage (NCBI taxonomy): Eukaryota > Metazoa > Chordata > Amphibia > Caudata > Salamandridae > Pleurodeles > Pleurodeles waltl. The sequence goes on from NC_090448.1 coordinate 1,054,580,908, forward strand.
TAGTTACTGGAATTATAGTTGGGTCAGTTGGGTCCTGGAGTGTATATCTTCCCCCTCTTCATCATCACCATCACTCTCGTCCCCTCTCAGAGGAAGCTGGACTGGATAGACAGCACTCTCCTCCTCCAAGAGGGGAATAGATTTCCTCACAGCCACGATGTGCAGCATGCAGCAGGCCACCACTATTCTACACATCTTCTCAGGGCCATAGCACAGGGAACCCCCAGAGAGATGAAGGCAATGGAACCTAGCCTTCAGGAGACTATAGTGCGCTAAATCACCCTCCTGGTATGTCCATGGGCTTCATTGTAATTCCTCTCAGCATCTCTTCTAGGTTTCCTCACTGGTGTCAGGAGCCAATGCATGTTGGGGTAGCCATAATCACCTGCAAAAGTGGGCAAAACAGGACTGTAACTAACTACCCTCAGTTGCAGACAGCCTGGCTGTCAGCTATGTACAGAAAAGATGTCAAACACACTTACCTATGAGCCATCCTCTGTCCCCTTGTAGTTGTTACATCATGTGTGGCACACTGCTGTTCCTCAGCACAAAGGAATCATGGACTGATCCAGGGAACATGGCATTCACATGTGAGATGTACTGGTCTGCAGTACACACCAATTGAATGTTCATGGAGTGAAAGTTCTTCCTGTTTCTCTACAACTGTTCACTTGCTCTTGGGGGGATGAGAGCTATGTGGGTGCAATCAATGGCACCTATCACATGGGGAATGTTGGCAAAGGCATAAAAGTCTGACTTGGTGGCAGGTAGTTCAGCATTTTGGGTAAACCTCACATATGACTGCAGGTGTTGTACAAATGCATCCAGGAATCTGGACAGGATGAAGCAAAACATTGGCTGTAAAAACCCTGCACCCATGCCCACAGTCACCTGAAATGAGCCCGTGGCCAGGAAATGGAGTACAGAGAGCAGTTGCACTTCCGTAGGGATAGCATGCTGATTCCGATTAGCCGGTCTCAGTGCTGGATCCAGTAATGCACAAAGTTCATGAATAGTAGCACGAGTGAGTCTGTAATTGATAATGATGTGACGTTCCACCATAGTTTCCAAAACAACAAGTGGTCTGTACACAGATGGGGCCCTCCCTCGCCACATGGGCCTGTAACTAGGAGGAGTGGAGAACACATGTAAGGGACACACTTTCAACTGCACAACATGTTGTGTATTCAGCACTGCTGTCAAACAAGTAGGTGATACTTATGCATTGTATAATGTTAAACTGGAGTGACAGTCCATACATCTGGACTGTTGTGGTGAGTATATTTTCTTTTGGCCATACTTTTGGGGTCCATAGGGCCTGCATGGGACCAATGACCCATTAATAAATGCGTAGTAGTTTGCAAAATGTCAGCCCCCAGTCATCCAGATATGTAGCAGTGTAAGTGACCTCATACCGCTAGCGGTTGTCGTAATGGCGTAAGGCAGTGTTCACCCCCGTGCATTCATTCATTGATTAACATGGTTGTCAATGGGGAATTTGGGCCTATCATGATCGCCGCCGCCAGTGACGGTGTACACTGCCGCGGAGTGTGTGCTATTTCGTCACCCCAGCTTCACTTGACTCCCGGATTACGTACATGCAAGTACTCCCCTGAGTGTGCTGCTGTGTCCTGAGTTTGGTCCTGGAAATGGCACGGGTGACAGGGGGAAGGGCCCCGGCCTTCACCACGGAGGAGCTGGACAAGCCTGTGAAGCCCAGCTAGGGAAGTCCTCCCAACAGGGAAGGGGTGCCCGTCGGGCACTGACCCCCCAATGTGTCACATTCTGGCAGTGGCATATCCAGACTTGGATGGGTGCTTGAGGCTGCACAGCAGACACAAGGGGGTGAATACCAAGAACATTGTATGCATCCTTGATGGATGTCTGAGGGTACTGTAGTACGTATGCTGTCTAATGGCAGGGACTCTGACTGATGTCATTTCACATAATGTCCCCCATGGGCAGTTAGATGATAAGAAACAGGTCTGCAGTTTTTCAGGTCCTTCTGTACTGTTGGAGATGGACGTATACCAGGGTTGCGGCCACTACTCAGGGGCATAGGCAGGAGTATAGCTGTAGGTGCTGCATGTTGGTGTAATATCTGGGTGGGAGTATGGGTGGACCAGATATGTACATCCATTCTGGTGTTAATATTCTCTCTCCTGTTTTGTCTCCCCACCCCTTTACTCTTGTGTTGTCTGTGCACATCAGCATCATCTGTCGAGGGAGCAGTGGCACCGGCGAGTGGGGATGCAGCGGACCAGAGTTCCAAGGAGGCAGATTCGAGCGACGCCAAGGGGACCAGTGGGTTGGAAGGTGAGGGGAGTTCCACGGGGAAGGCAACTACCACTGGAGGTAGTGACTCTGATACCTTCTCCGATGGGAGCTTTCTGGTGGTGCCAGACCCTAGTGGGCCCACCCATTCTCTGACATCTTCCACCACCACTCATACCATTACTGCCCTCCCAGTTGCTCCCCACCCAGTTGCCCGTGCCTGCTCACCCACAAGTGTGGGCGTCTCCTTCGCCCCAGGCACTTCATCCCCTGCCCCAGTCAACCCTGCTGCCCTCACTGAAGAAGCTATTGACCTCCTGAGGATCATCTCTGTAGGGGAGACAACCATTGTGAATGCCATCCAGGGGCTTGCATCCCAGATGTAGCATAGCAATGCCTACCTGGAAGGCATTCACTGTGCCATGTCTGGACTACAGAGATCTTTTCAGGCTCTGGCCTCCTCTTTGACGGCACCCAGTGTCCCTGGTATCTCCGTCCCCACTCCAACCACCACTACCCCTTCCAGCACCCCACTCCCTTCACCCATCCCAAGCACATGTTCAGACAGCCATGCACACACCTCAACACACAAGAAGCAGAGAGAGAAACACAAGCACCACATTTTCCACCACAGGCATACACACAGCCATCATATAAAGGCACACACAACAGCATCCACTTCCCCAGTGTGTTCACCTCTCCTGCCTCCCTATCTGTCACCTCTACATTAACACTCACAGGCAGTGCACCCTCAGTCACTGTTGCTGGCCCCATTCTTGCACTCACCACAACATCAGACATCCAGTCATGCACCCCAGATACCACACCTGCACTCATCGCAATGACTCTGAGTACCACTTGCAGCACACTCATCAAACTTGCAGACACCCAGACAACATCCATTTACACTGGCAGACTGTCTTGTCCCACTGTGTCCAATCCCCCTCCTCTCAATACACTCAGACATTCGCAGACACCCACCCAACACACATCCACCACTCCTCGGCATACTGTACAGTCACCTGCATCCACATCATGCACCCCTACAGCTGTTACGACCACTCCCTCTACCTCCACTCCCACACCTTCCTCCAGGTCCACCCCGACTGCCCCAAAGAAACTTTTCCTATCCCGTGTGGACCTTTTTGAACCCACTGGCCCACCCTGTCTCATCCCTAAATGTGCCCACCTCTTTGCCCTGTCCACTCCTCCCACGTCCAAATCTGCCCCTGTCTGCCCTTCCCATTCCTGTGCACCTTCCCCGGTGAGCAAGAGGACCCGTGCTAAACTGGACCATCTTCCACCCCCCGGACCAAGCCCACTCCCCCCACCTTCCACAGTAAAACCTAAACCCCCTCCACCTCCCAAACGTAAGCCCTAAGCCCCACCCCCCAGATGTAAGTCCCTACCCCCACCACCCCCTGGCCCTGTTCTCTGAGGTGCCTGGTTGCCCCATTGATGCTCCATTATGGTGGAGTACCATATGCACGTGTGGGAGTCAAGTTCGGGCCATTTGGGCCCATCCGCCTTTTTTCTATGGGCTGGCCATTGGCCTCAGGTGGACAATCTGTTGCTCCTGGAGTTTTATTAAAGTTTTTGTGCCAGTGTTGGCACACTCTGGATCCTTGGTTCCTCGTTTCATTGTGGGGGGGTGTTGTGCACGTGTCTACTTTGGGCAGGTTTAATTTGACATGTGTCGGGTAAGTGCCTCTTGCTCAGGTGTGTATGGCTTGTGATGTTGAATGGGGTTGTGTGTGCTTTGCGGGGTGGATGGGGTGGGTGGGTATGTAACTGTGGCCTTTCTTCCCTTGTTTAGAAGGTAGCGGTACTTACCGTCATCGTCTTCGTCGGCAGTCACGGTCGTGGAGGTATATGGCAAGGAGCAGCACTTGCATGATTTCCAACTCTCTCTCCGTGTCTGGTTTGGCGTGTTGTGGGTGCCTCCGGTGAGTTTTTTCTTTTAGATTGTTTCCCCCTGGCTTTGCGCGGTGGTAGTTCCTGCCCCGGAACTGACGGCGGTCTGGTGCTTTATTATTTATTGGGCGGGTAGGGCCTTTCCATTGGCCTGGGGGCGACCTCTTCTGTCGTTGTCAACACACCTCTGTTGGCTGTAGGTGTTTTTCAGGCTGACTGTTTTTCATGTGCTTCATTATTTGGCAGCCCAGGCCGCCAGCCTGTTGGCGGTAGTTACCGCCACCACCAGCGGTGCTGTCTTTCCCACTGTGTTCATAATGAGGGCCTACATGTTCTTTTTCATGCGTTTTATACAGAAGTATCCACCAGGAAGCTTACTAACTTACTTGATGCATTGCAATAACTGAAAAGTGCACTTTTGACTTGACAGATTAATTACACACTTGAAACTGAATAAAGCAGGCCATTCGAGATAAAAAGAAGACTTTTCTCACTTTTTCCTATAAAAGCTGTTTGGCTCATTGTTGGGATTTTTGAGAGGTTAGCATCTTGTTTACATACTTACATCAAATGCGGTATCTCAAAGAAAGAATCTATATTAATTTGTGTTTTTTTAATCTCTTTAATTTTTTTCTCATGTCACTATAGAGGGTATTAGGATATATACTTTACCTATTTCTTGAGGTACGCTCTTGTGTACAGGCTATTGGTAAGGTAAAAGTTTTTTACTTAATCACTTTAAGACATTTCGGGATATTCTCAATTTTCTTCCCATTTTTGAATCGCGTCTTGCTCCTGGGTGCATCACTATCAAATCTCCAATAGTATGATTATATCTAATTTCTGGCACTATGGGCCTGATTACAACTTTGGGGGACGGTGTTAATCGGTCCCAAATGTGACGGATATACCACCTACCGTATTACGAGTCCATTATATCCTATGGAACTCGTAATACCGTGGGTAGTATATCCGTCACATTTGGGACGGATTAACACCGTCCTCCAAAGTTGTGATCAGGCCCTATGTGATATACTTTTCAACCGTTGTAAAGTTTGGTTTAGAATCATGTCATAGTAGTTTTGTACTTTTGTCTCCTACCTTCACATACTCTCAGCACATATTCTAACACTTTTTTTGGTTCTACACATACTTTAACTAATGGGCTTATGATTCTTAAACTTTCTGGATTCCACCAAAGGTAGCTCTGGTATTTAAAATATATACATTATTTGGAGTATAAGCCTTAACGTTGTAAACTCTATTATGGTGATTAGATGTTCACATCATATGTTAAACATAATGCTCGTGACAAAGTGAGCTCTTTTGACTTGTGATTATTGGTGTTTGCTTTCACATAGTTTTTGTCTATTATGAGCCCTGAAGAAGTCTCGTATTTGGGACGAAACACGTGGCGGCTAATTTTTCAGCTCTACCAGGAACATGGTTAAAAATTGCAATCCTCATTTGTATCACGATAAAAATCATCATTCACCTCAACAATCATACAAAATGTATAATAAGGTTCAATGTAAATTGATGCTTTCTTACTGAATTGCATGATTGTGTTCTTCTCATGTAACTATTATGCTTGATTAAAGCACAACAAGATATTTTTGTCTGACTTTTAGATATGGTTCACAGGGTGCTCTGCTACTCGATGGTGACACTAAGATACTAATAGAGCTTCAGGGGGCATATCTAAGGTGCCCTCTGGGTGCACGCCACAATAAATCTAAGATCGGCATCAGTCTGGATTTATTAAAACAAGGTATTTGATGCCAAACACCATAGGTTTCAGTGAAGCCATTATGTAGCTGGGGAACCCATAATGTCGAGTGTCCAATACATACCTCAAGATGACTTCCCTGTTCACTTGCAATGTTCAGCAGTTGAACTAGCTATCACAGGGGCATATCCGCTTGTGCAGATTTCTCCTTACATCAGATAAAATGCACCCTGCCTTAGGGCTCTAAGGTCTACTGTAGGGGTGGTTCACACATATCTACATACAGTGAGTGGGGCATGGCACACAATGGGTGTGCCATGGGGTGTTTTCACTTGCCTGCACCAGTGCACACAGGCTACAATGACAGCTGTGTACAACTTGTTTTAGGAGGGTCCCTGAGGTTGGCACAATGCGTCCTGCAGCCCTTAGGGACCCTCTCCAGTACCCAGGCCCAAGGTACCAAGTGTACCATTTACTAGGGACTTACAGAGGTATAGGAGTGTGTGCCAATGGTACATATTTTACCTATTTTAGGGAAAGAGCATTGACACTGGGGACCTGTTTAGCAGAGACCCAGTGCACATCAGTTGAAAAACCTCAGTACCAGTGAGCAAAAAGTAGGGGTGACCATGTCTAAAAGGGGCACTTTCTTACATCCAGTGAACCAATCTCTTTTTTTCAGCATATACCAGACAGACCTTTTTGTTGTCAAGAAACAGACTTCTATACTAAAGATGCTTTTGTCACCTAGCCCTCGTGGAGGCAATATAGTCAATATCCTTGGTGGTAATTTTATTTAAAGTTGGAATAGCGGCAGATGATGTTAGAAGGTTGCCCCTGTTCAGAATGTCTTCCTTACCCTGGTATGCACATTCAAGTTATAACAAGACACTGTGGCCCTCATCATGACATTGGCGGTAAATTCCGCTTACCGCTGTGGTGACGGTCGCCAACATACCACCGCAGTGGCGGATATCCGTTATCCATATTATGACACACACACACACACCAGCCCGACAGAATATTGCCACATACACAAATCCACCAGCCCAAAGGTCAGTGCTAAAGTGGCAGTACCAACACCCATACCATTACGCCAACAAAATAATGCCACAACATTGGCCATTACCAAATACACACACCTGACACACAACCCTTTACAAATACAAAATATTGCCACCAGACTGAAATCAAGACCACTTCGACAACTAGACACACACACCCATATATCCCTCACGCACCCCACTTTGCACACGCAACCACAGTACCCAACACCCACACACTTACATACACCACACCACACCCATGTCTCCACAATGGCACCCCATTTCACAGATAAGGAGTTGCGGGTCATGGTGAAGGAAATAGGGTACAGCCACAGCTGTTTGGAGCACAGGTACAGCAAATATCCATTACCAGGAAGATTGAGCTATGGCAGAGAATCATGGACAGGGTGAATGCCATGCGACAGCATCCAAGAAGAAGGGATGACATCAGAAAGAGTGGAACGACCTACGGGGGAAGGTATGTTCCGTGGCAGCAAGGCACCAGCTCGCCATACAGAGGACTGGCAGTGGACCCCCACCTCCTCCCCCACAGCTCACAGCATGGGAGGAGCAAGTCTTGGCATTACTGCAGAGGAATGGACACTGGTGAGTCAACATTTACTACTTATCACCCCTCATACCTGCATACCATCTCACACCCTAACCCTCACTCCCATCACTCCACTCCATCCCACACACTGCACCTACACATCTGACTAACCCCAATGCCAAGCCCTGCATGCTATGCCAATGCATGGACAGCACTCCTAGCCCTGCATGTACACCCATCACCAAAGCATGCACAGCATGGAGAACAAGCAATCGCACAATACATCACCATACACAAACAAAGGTGGCAGGGCAACAGCAACGATAGAGGGGAAGCTAGGGATGTACAATATGTCACAGACATGACGCATAATACATCACTTACATCCCCACAGGTGCCCCAGCCAATCACAGCAGAGAGGAGGTGCCACGACTAACCAGTCCCCCAAGAGAAGATGCCACCAGTGATGACAGTAACTCTGGACTTCAGGATCTGGATAAACCACCTGGCTCATCAGGGACCACTGGTCAGTCGGTCACTCCAGCCCACTCCCATTCAACCACAGAACCTCCCCCATCAGTATCCAACACCACAGCACCCACCCAGTGTCCCCACACCTCTGTCCCCAGGACACGTCAATCAGCAGTGTGCCAACCTGTACAGGGACCCCAGTCCACACCTCACACCCAAGACAAAAGGAACATGGGGTCAGTGGCAGTGGGCACATTGTTCAGGGGAGACAGGCACAGGGGAACAGGGACACTGGGAGGACCGCTGTGTGCCAGGGAGAGGACAGGCCCAGGGAACTGACTCTCCAGGAGGCACTCACCAATGTCCTGGGGCCTACCAACAATCCCAGGACACGATGGGCCAGATCCTTAACAACATGCAGGAGAACAAGCAGCTGCAGGAGGAACACTATCAGGAGATCAGGGAGGTCTTGCAGGCTCTCAACATCTCTATCATCTCCATAGCAGGGATTCTGGCAGACATGGCCAACATCATGAGGGAATGGACAGCACACCAGCGGGCCCCTACCACTAGCCAGTCTATTGACCAGCCCTCCACTTCCGCTGCAGGTAGTGGGCAGGAGGCCCCGCCACAGGACCAACAGGCCACCAGCACCTCTCCCCCTGCAGAAGGTGAACCACCCCGCAAACGTTCTCTGCGACCCAGACAGAAGCCAGACACACTTGCCAAGACCAAGACCACTACCAGAAAATGAGACTCTCCTGATTGTCCTACTTGTGTCCCACCCTGTCACCTTGCCCACCTTTAACTGTCTTAGCTTCCCTTCCTGTGGCCCCTTGGACACTGGACCTGTGCTACAAAGAGACTGGAACAATACCCTGGACCTTTCTCTACCATCACCCCATTCTATTGCACTTTTCAGACAATTATTTGCACTACAATAAACACCCTTGAACACAATTTGAGTGACACCGTTTTATGTGTTGAAAATGTGCATTTATGGGAACAGTCACATCTAGTGAAAATGATCTGAACACTGTGATAGTATACAAATAATGATCTGTAGCTGTTTGCAGTAAACACATCAGGACACTGTCATATCACCAATATCTGTAGAAGGACAAGCAATAGGTAACAGTAAGTTGAGATGCAAAGGACGTGAATGCCTTCATGCTACAGCCACACAGATAACATCAATAGTCAGAGTAAAAGTCAGTTGCATTGTCTCACCTGTGTGTCATTGGAAGTATTGACGTATAACTTATGTTCTGTTGGCCACATCCTTGTCCTCTGCCTCCTCATCCTCACTATCCTCAGGGTCCACTTCTGCCACAGGGGCATCTCCAGTCCCCTCCTCCTGTAGAAAAGGCACATGTCATCTGAGGGCCAGATTGTGCATCATGCAGCATGCCACTACTATCTGGGAGACCTTCTCAGGTGAGTAGCACTAGATCCACCCGTCAGATGCAGGCATCTGAACCTGGCCTTCAGGAGACCAAAGGTCCTCTCAATTTTTCTCCTGGTTTACCCATGTGCATCATTAAAACGGTTCTCAGCCGCTGTCCTGGCATTCCTCACCAGACTCACATTCAGTGGAAACTCTTGCAATTCCTGAACACCTGTTCAATCTGGCAGCGGAGGGGGCAAACACAATGTGTGTACTGTCAATCGCCCCAATAATATTGGGTACATGCCCCATTGCATAGAATCCGGCCTTCACTGTGGCCAAATGTTCCACCTGAGGGAAAGAAATGTAGGTGCACGTGTGTTTCACCAAGGCAGACAATACCCTTGCCAGCACGATTGAGAACATTGGCTATGACATTCCTGCTGCCAAGCCCACTGCCACTTGGAAATAACCAGTTGCCAGGAAATGGAGCACAGATAAAACCTGCACAAGAGGGGTTATCCCAGTGGGATGACGGATAGCTGATGTCGGGTCAGGCTCCAATTCTGCACACAGCTCTGTGATTGTGGCCCTGTCCAGTCTATGGGTGAGTATAATGTGCCTGTCCTCCAGTGTTGCCAAGTCCACAAGAGGTCTGTACACAGGGGTTTGTCTCCTCCTCCTATTCATCCACAGTGGTAGGTATCTAAGGGACACAAAAGTGAGTAGACCGTCTGTAGGAAAGTACCATCTTGCCTGGCATGTTACCCCCATTTTTACTTATATGTTTGTTTGTTTTTGCCTGTGTCACTGGGATCCTGCTAGCCAGTGCTCATAAGTTGTGCCCTCTATGTGTTCCCTGTGTGGTGCCCCACTGTAACCATGACGCTCTGCTAACCAGAACCTCAGAGTTTATGCTCTCTCTGCTTTTAAAATTGTCACTGCAGGCTAGTGACTAATTTTACCAGTTCTGATTTGCACACTGGAACACCCTTATAATTCCCTAGTATATGGTACCTAGGTACCAAGGGTATTGGGGTTCCAGGAGATCCCAATGGGCTGCAGCATTTCTTTTGCCACCCATAGGGAGCTCAGACAATTCTTACACAGGACTGCCACTGCAGCCTGAGTGAAATAATGTCCCCACGTTATTTCACAGCCATTTTACACTGCACTTAAGTAACTTATAAGTCACCTATATGTCTAATCCTCACTTAGTGAAGGTTGGGTGCAAAGTTACTTAGTGTGAGGACACCCTGGCACTAGCCAAGCTACCCCCACATTGTTCAGGGCAAATTCCCCGGACTTTGTGAGTGCGGGGACACCATTACAAGCGTGAACTACATATAGGTCAATACCTATGTGTAGCTTCACAATGGTAATTCCGAACATGGCCATGCAACATGTCTAGGATCATGGAATTGTCACCCCAATACCATTCTGGCATTGGGGTGACAATTCCATGCATCCCCGGGGCTCCAGCATGGACCCCTGGCACTGCCAAACTAGCTCTCTGGAGTTTTCTTTGCAGCTACTGCTGCTACCAACCCTCAGACAGGTTTCTGCCCTCCTGGGGTCTGGGCAGCCAAGTCCCAGGAAGGCAGAACAAAGGATTTCCTCTGAGAGAGGGTGTTACACCCTCTCCCTTTGGAAATAGGTGTTAAGGGCTGGGGAGGAGTAGCAGGAGCTGGATACAGTCCAGTGGCCCTTCTGTCTAAATTTGGTGGAGGTAAGTCCTTGCCTTCCCACGCCAGACAGTAATCCTGTGTACTGCAGCTGCTAGGGCTTCTGTGCACTTTTGCAAGACTTCCTTCGTACACAGCACAGCCCAGGTCCCCAGCACTCCATCCTGCATTGCCCAACTCGCTGGGTTGACCTCCGACTTCCTGGGACCCTCTTTTGTTGTGCTGGGACGACTGCTGTGCTCAGATCTTCTGAACGCCTGTTCAGGTGTTTCTGCGGGTGCTGCCTGCTTCTGCGTGGGCTCTCTCTGTTGCTGAGTGCTCTCTCTGTCTCCTCCTCCAAGGGCGACCTCCTGGTCCTTGCTGGGCCCTGGCAGCACCCAAAACCTTCAACCGCAAATCTTGTAGCTAGCAAGGTTTGGTTGCTGTCTTTCTGCGTGGAAACAACTCTGCACCCTCGAGCACGCCATGGGACATCTTCTGACCAAAGGAGAAGTTCCTGGCAACTTCTGTTGTTGCAGAATCCTCAGCTTCTTCCACCGGAGGCAGCCCTTTTGCACCTTCATCTGGGGTTTGGTGGGCTCCTGCTCCCCCTGGACACTTGCGTGACTCTTGGACTTGGTCCTCTTCCTTTACAGGTCCTCAGGTCCAGGAATCCGTCTTCAGTGCTTTGCAGTCAGTTGTTGCCTTTGCAGAATCCCCTATCTCGACTTTACTGTCTTTCTGGGGTAGGTGGGCAACTTTACTACTACTTTTCAAAGTCTTGGGGTGGGGTATCTTGGACACCCTTAGTGTTTTCTTACACTCCCAACGACCCTCTACACACTACACTAGGCCTGGGGTCCATTTGTGTTTCATATTCCACTTTTGGAGTATATGGTCTGTGTTGCCCCTAGGCCTATTGTCTCCTATTGCATTCTATTGTGTTCTACAATGTTTGCACTACTTTTCTAACTGTTTACGTACCTGATTTGGGGTTGTGTGCCTATTTTGTGTATTTTACTTACCTCCTAAGGGAGTATATCCTCTGAGATACTTTTGGCATATTATCACTAAAATAAAGTACCTTTATTTTTTTAACGCTTAGTATTGTGTTTCTGATGATACAGTGCTAAATGATACAAGTGGTATAGTAGGAGCTTTGCATGTCTCCTAGTTCAGCCTAAGCTGCTTTGCTCCAGCTACCTCTATCATCCTAAGCTGCTAGAACACTTCTAATCTACTAATAAGGGATAACTGGAACTGGCACAAGGTGTAAGTACCACTAGGCACCCACTATAAGCCAGGCCAGCCTCCTACATTGGTTGGTGCAGCGGTGGAATAAGTACTTGTAACTGCTTTACCGCTTTGTTATTGGTGCTTTTCATAAGAAAAACATATCCCAAATACCTCAGCATATACACAGTAACCTAAACAGTTTAACTTTCCTTCTTTAAAACTTTCTAAAAAAGTTTCTGAAAAGTTTCTGAAATCTTTCCAAAGTTTTCATACGTTTCAAAAAGTTTTTCTCTGTTCTTTTAAAATTTCCAAAAACGTTTTCTCTCTCTGTCCTAAACCTTTTCGGTCATGTCTGCAGTAGAACGTACTCCCACAGTTCTCCAGGCAACATATGGGAATCTAAACTTTAAAAGTTTGAGGGGTCTCTGTATTGAAAGAGGTTTAGCAATTGGTAAGAATCCTACAAAAGATCTTCTCCTCAGCCTTCTCCTAGAAAGTAATCAGAACCAGTCTGGCCCATCCCAGGATCAGGAGGTAGAGGAGGTGGGTACCCAGCCAGACTCAGAGGAGTCCCCTGAGGATACTGGGGAGGGTTCTTCCAAGGACCTGTCAGCTAACAGGCCATCTAGTGACACTGGTAGTGGAAGGAGGTCACTCACTAGTAGGGCACCTTTCACTCCTAAAGGCCAGATTACTAGAGTCCAGCCAGTTAGGGACAGGTCTCTCTCTGCCAATTCCCACATTTCTTCTGTGTCTCACAATTCCCAAGCCTCCCACCCTGAGGATAACTTAATGGAAAGGGAAATCAGAAAGCTGAGGTTGGAAGAGGCCAGGCTGAAGCTTAAACAGCAGCAGCAGCTGGCCTTAGACAGGGAATGTCTGGATGTGGAAAGGGAAAGGCAGAGGTTGGGGTTAGTTCCCCATGGTGGCAGCAGCAGTGTTTTTGATAGTAATCCTGTTAGAGAACAAGATTCCAGAAACCTGCATAAGATAGTCCCCCCTTACAAGGAGGTGGATGAGATTAACAAATGGTTTGCTGCACTTGAGATGGCCTGTATGGTACAGTTGGTCCCTCAAAGGCAGTGGGCTGCTATCCTGTGGCTATCTTTCACTGGTAAGGGTTGGGATAGGCTCCTTACCGTCAGAGAAAGTGATGATAATAACTACAAAGTTTTGAAGGATGCACATTTGTCTTAACCACTGAACAATACATGATTAAGTTCAGAGACGCCAGAAAAGAGTCCTCTCAAGACTGGACAGACTTTGTAGACTGTTCAGTGAAGGCCTTGGAGGGTTGGTTACATGGCAGTAACCTATGACTATGAAAGCCTCTATAATCTAATCCTGATAGAGCATATTTCGAACAATTGTGTGTCTGATTTGTTGCACCAGTACTTGGTAGATCCAGATCGGACCTCTCCCCAAGAATTGGGAAAGAAGGCAGACAAATGGATCAGAACAAGAGTGAACAGAAACGTTCATACAGGTGGTGACAAGGATGGCAAGACAAAGGATGGTAAGTCTTCTGACAAGGGTAGGGACAAAGATAAAAAACATTCTGAGTCTTCATCAGGCCCACAAAAATCCTCTGGAGGTGGTGAGTCCAAATCCTCTTCTCACAATCAGAAAAAGCCATGGTGTTATGCCACTTGTCCAAAGAAAAACACCAAGGCTCCCACTACCACAACCCAAACTGCAACCGGTGGTGCCCCTAGTAATAGCAGTGGTGGCGGGAAGTCTACTACAAGTCGCCAATCCAAGGGTGTAGCTGGGCTCACTATTGGCAGTGTAGTTGGGGTTGGTCTTGTTAGGGAGACCACAGAGGCTGTTTTAGTCTCTGATGGTGGCATTGACTTAGCCACCTGGGTTGCTTGTCCCCTTAATATGGGTAAGTACAAGCAACTACCCCTAATTAATGGTGTTGAGGTTGAGGCCTACAGGGACACAGGAGCCAGTGAACTTTGGTTATAGAGAAACTGTTTCACCCTGATCAACACCTACTTGGTCAGCAGTACCATGTGACTGATGCTCACAATAACAAACGTAGCCAGCCCATGGCTGTTGTGGATCTCAACTGGGGGTGGGGGGTTTCTGGTCCAAAGAAAGTTGTGGTAGCCACTGAATTACCTGTAGATTGCTTACTAGGCAATGATTTGGAGACATCCATCAGCTTGGGCTGAAGTGGAGTTGGAGGCTCATGCAGCAATGCTGGGCATTCCTGTGCATATTTTTGCTTTAACAAGGGCTCAGGCCAAAAAGCAAAAAGGACAGGGAAACTTGGATCCTGGAACAATGGACCAACTGCTCCCAAAAGCTAGGGGTAGGAAGGGCAAATCCTTGCCCACTATCCCTCCCTCACCAGAAGATTCCCCTTTTGAGGAAGAGGAATCCTCTCCCTGTGCAGAACCTACACCAGATGAGCTGGCAGCAGACGCTGCTGAGCTTTTGGGTGCAGGGGGGCCTGCTAGGGAAGAGCCGAGTGTGGCATAGCAGACCTGTCCTACACTAGAGGGTTTGAGACAGCAAGCTGCCAAACAGCAGAATGGGGATGTCAGTGATAGCCATAAGGTGTATTGGGAAGACAACCTTCTGTATACTGAATCAAGGGACCCTAAAACTGGAGCTGCCAGGAGATTGGTCATCCCTCTGCAATACAGAGAGTTTCTTCTTACCTTGGCACATGACATTCTTTTGGCTGGGCATTTGGGCCAAAGTTAAACTTGGGACAGACTTGTTCCCCTGTTTCACTTGCCTCATATGTCAGAGGACACCAAAGAGTTTTGTCGCTCTTGTGTGACCTGCCAAGCCAGTGGCAAAACTGGTGGCACTCCAAAGGCCCCCTTAATTCTACTTCCAGTAGTTGGGGTGCCCTTTGAAAGGATAGAGGTTGACATAGTTGTCCCCCTTGACCCTCCAACAGCTTCAGGCAATAGGGTTATCCTTGTGGTAGTGGACCATGCCACTATGTATCCTGAAGCCATCCCCTTAAGGACCACTACAGCTCCTGCAGTGGCAAAGGCCCTCCTGGGAATCTCTTACAGGGTGGGTTTCCCTAAGGAAGTGGTGTCAGACAGAGGTAGTAACCTCATGTCTGCATACCTCAAAGCAATGTGGAAGGAGTGTGGTGTAACATACAAGTTCACTACTCCTTATCATCCACAAACAAATGATCTGGTTGAGATGTTTAATAAAACTCTCAAAGATATGATAATGGGACTCCCTGAAAAACTCAGAAGGAGATGGGATGTACTGTTACCTTGCCTCCTTTTTGCTTACAGGGAGGTTCCCCAAAAAGGAGTGGGCTTTAGCTCCTTTAAACTCCTATTTGGGCACCCTGTGAGAGGTCCCCTTGCACTTGTTAAGGAGGGTTGGGACCAACCTTTAAAAGCTCCTAAACAGGACATTGTGGATTATGTACTTGGCCTAAGATCAAGAATGGCTGAGTACATGACAAAGGCCAGTAAAAACCTGCAGGCCATCCAAGAGCTGCAAAAGCAATGGCATGACCAGAAGGCTGTCCCAGTACCACCCAGGACAGAAGGTGTGGGTATTGGAGCCTGCGGCCCCAAGAGCACTCCAGGACAAATGGAGTGGACCCCATCTAATTGTTGAGAAAAAGGGTGAGGTTACCTACTTGGTAGACCTGGGCACTGCCATGAGTCCCCTTAGGGTGCTCTATGTCAACCGCCTAAAACCCTACTATGTCAGGGCTGACCTCACCCTGCTCATGGCAACTGATGAGGGACAGGAAGAAGAGAGTGACCCTCTCCTTGATCTCTTCTCCACCACTGAAGCTGATGGCTTAGTGGAGGGAGTAGTACTGGCAGATTGTCTTACTGCTGAGCAGAATATAACTGTGTAAATCTTTTAAGTCAGTTTTCTGAACTCTTCTCACTGATACCAGGTACCACTACTTGGTGTGAGCATACAATCAACACTGGAGACAGTTTACCTGTCAAAAGTAAGATTTATAGGCAGCCTCACCATGTCAGGGACTGCATTAAACAAGAGGTTCAGAAAATGTTATACTTAGGAGTGATTGAGCCTTCAGAAAGCCCATGGGCTAGCCCAGTGGTGCTTGTTCCAAAACCTCACAGCAAGGATGGTAAAAGAGAGTTGAGGTTTTGTGTTGACTATAGAGGGCTCAACCAAGTAACCAAGATAGATGCACACCCTATACCCAGGGCAGATGAGCTGATAGATACACTGGCTTCTGCCAAGTATCTAAGCACTTTTGATTTAACTGCAGAGTATTGGCAGATTAAACTATCAGAAGATGCTAAACCCAAAACTGCATTTTCAACCATTGGAGGGCACTATCATTTCACTGAGATGCCCTTTGGTCTGAAGAATGCACCTGCCACTTTTCAAAGGTTGGTGAACACAGTCCTGCAAGGGTTGGAAGCTTTTAGTGCAGCATATCTGGATGGTATAGCTGTCTTTAGCTATACCTGGGATGATCACCTGGTCCACCTGTGGAAAGTTTTGGAGGCCCTGCAAAAGGCAGACCTCACTATCAAGGCTTTAAAGGGCCAGATATGGCAGGGGAAAGTGGTTTATCTGGGCCACTTGGTAGGTGGGGAACAGATTGCACCACTGCAGGGGAAGATCCAGACCATTATGGAATGGGCTCCCCCTACAACTCAAACCCAAGTGAGAGCCTTTTTAGGCCTCACAGGGTACTACAGGAGGTTTATTAAGAATTATGGCTCTATTGCAGTTCCTCTTAATGACCTCACTAGTAAGAAGATGCCTAAAAAGGTATTGTGGACAGCCAGCTGTCAAAAAGCTTTTGATGGACTTAAACAGGCCATGTGCTCTGCAACTGTCCTAAAAAGCCCTTGCTACTCCAAAAAGTTCATAGTCCAGATTGATGCTTCTGAATTGGGGATTGGGGTAGTGCTATCATAGCTTAATACTGAGGGCCAGGATCAACCTGTTGCTTTTATCAGCAGAAGGTTGACCCCTAGAGAAAAGCATTGGTCTGCGATAGAGAGGGAGGCCTTTGCAGTGGTCTGGGCACTGAAAAAGTTGAGACCATACATGTTTGGTACTCACTTTATTGTTCAGATGGACCACAAACCTTTACTTTGGCTAAAGCAAATGAAAGGTGAAAACCCTAAATTTTTAAGGTGGTCCATATCCCTACAGGGAATGGACTATAGAGTGGAACATAACCTGGGAGTACCCACTCCAATGCAGATGGACTCTCCAGATATTTCCACTTAGACAATGAAGACTCATCTGGGCAAGGTTAGTCTTATTGTCCCTCGTTTGGGGAGTGTAGGAGGCTGGCCTGTCTTATAATGGGTACCTTATGGTACTTACACCTTCTGCCAGGTCCAGTTGTCCCTTATTAGTAGATTACAAGTGTTCTAGCAGCTTAGGCTGATAGAGGTAGCTATAGCAGAGCAGCTTAGGCTGAACTAGGAGACATGCAAAGCTCCTACTATACCACTTATATCATATAGCACTATATCCCAAGGAAACACAATACTCAAGAGATACTAAAAATAAAGGTACTTTATTTTAGTGACAATGTGCCTAAAGTATCTCAGAGGATATACTCCCTTAGGAGGTAAGTAATATACACAAAATATACACACAATCTAAAACCAGATAAGTAAACAGTTAGAACAGTAGTGCAAACACTGTAGAACACAATAGAATGCAATAGGAGACAATAGGCCTAGGGGCAACACAAACCATATACTCCAAAAGTGGAATGCGAACCACGAATGGACCCCAGGCCTAGTGTAGTGTGTAGAGGGTCGCTGGGAGTGTAAGAAAGCACTAAGGGTGTCCAAGATACCCTACCCCAAGACCCGGAAAAGTAGGAGTAAAGTTACACTACTATCCCAGAAAGACAGTAAAGTCGGGATAGGGGATTCTGCAAAGACAACAATGTACTGCAAAGCACTGAAGACGGATTCCTGGACCTGAGGACCTGCAAAGGAAGGGGACCAAGTCCAAGTTTCACGCAAATGTTTCTGGGGGGGCAGAGGCCCCCTAAACCCCGGATGAAGGTCCAAAAGGGCTGCCTCTGGGTGGAAGAAGCCAAAGATTCTGAAACAACGGAAGGTGCCAGGAACCTCTCCTTTGGTCAGAAGTTGTACCACGGCATGCTGGAGGATGCAGATTTGTTTCCACGCAGAAAGACTGCAAACAAGCCTTGCTAGCTGCAAGAGTTGCGGTTGAAGATTTTCGGTGCTGGCAGGGCCCGGGAAGGACCAGGAGGTTGCCCCTTGGAGGAGGAGACAGAGTGGGCGCTCAGCAACACAGAGAGCCCACGCAGAAGCAGGCAGCACCCGCAGAAGCACCTGAACAGGTGTTCAGAATATCTGAGCACGGCAGTCGTCTCAGAACAACAAAAGAGGGTCCCACGAAGTCGGAGTCCAACTCAGCAAGTTGGACAATGCGGGACGGAGTGCTGGGACCCGGTCTAGGAAGTGCACAAAGGAAGTCTTGCAAAAGTGCACAGAAGCCCTAGCAGCTCCAGTTCATGCAGCACACAGGATTACTGTCTGGCGTGGGGAGGCAAGGACTTACCTCCACCAAATTTGGACAGCAGGGCCACTGGACTGTCGGGGACACTTGGATCCAGCTCCTGTGTTCCAGGGACCACGCTCGTCAAGATGAGAGGGGACCCAGAGGACTGGTGATGCAGAAGTTTAGTGCCTGCGTTGGCAGGGGGAAGATTACGTCGACCCACGGGAGATTTCTTATTGGCTTCCAGTGCAGGGTTAAGGCAGACAGCCTTCAGAGCATGCACAACCAGGAAACAGTTGAGAAAGCCAGCAGGATGAGGCGATACAATGTTGCTGGTAGTCTTCTTGCTACTTTGTTGCGGTTTTGCAGGCGTCCTGGAGCAGTCAGCGATCGATCCTTGACAGAAGTCGAAGAGAGAAGTGCAAAGGAACTCTGGTGAGCTCTTGCATTCGTTATCTGATGAGAAACCCACAGGAAAGACCCTAAATAGCCCTCAGAGGAGGATTGGCTACATAGAGAGGTAAGCACCTATCAGGAGGGGTCTCTGACATCACCTGCCGGCACTGGCCACTCAGAGGTCTCCATTGTGCCCTCACACCTCTGCATCCAAGAAGGCAGAGGTCACTCCCCTTTCCTTTGTCCAGTTTTGCGCCAGAGCAGGGCTGAGGGGATCCCTGAACTGGTGTAGACTGGCTTATGCAAGGAGGGCACCATCTGTGCCCTTCAAAGCATTTCCAGAGGCCAGGCGAGGCTACTCCTCTCAGGCCCTTAACGCCTATTCCCAAAGGGAAGACAAAATCTTTTGTTCTGCCTTCCTGGGACTGGGCTGCCAGGTCCCAGGGGAAGAGAAACCTGTCTGAGGGTTGGAAGCAGCGGTAGCTGCAAAGAAAACCACGGAGAGTTAGTTTGGCAGTACCCGGACCCTATGCTGGAGCCCTGGGGATGCATGGAATTGTCCCCCCAATACCAGGAGTGACAATTCCATGATCCTAGACATGTTACATTGCCATGTTCGGAGTTACCATTGTGACGCTACATATAGGTATTGACCTATATGTAGTTCACACGTGTAATGGTGTCCCCGCACCCCTAAAGTCTGGGGAAATTGCCCTGAACAATGTGGGGGCACCTTGGCTAGTGCCAGAGTGCCCTCACACTAAGTAACTGTGCACCTAACCTTCACTATGCAAGGGTTAGACATATAGGTGACTTATAAGTTACTTAAGTGCATTGTAAAATGGCTGTGAAATAACGTGGACGTTATTTCACTCAGGCTGCTGTGGAAGTCCTGTGTAAGAATTGTCTGAGCTCCCTATGGGTGGCAAAAGAAATGCTGCAGCCCATAGGGATCTCCTGGAACCCCAATACCCTGGGTGCCTAGGTACCATATACTAGGGAATTATAAGAGTGTTCCTGTGTACCAATCAGAATTGGTAAAATTAGTCACTAGCCTGCAGTGACAATTTTAAAAGTAGAGAGAACATAAACACTGAGGTTCTGGTTATCAGAGCCTCCGTGATACAGTTAGGCACCACACAGGGAACACATATAGGCCACAAACGTATGAGCACTGGGGTCCTGGCTAGCAGGATCCCAGTGACACAGGCAAAAACAAACATACATACAGTAAAAATGGAGGTAACATGCCAGGCAAGATGGTACTTTCCAACACAACCCCCAACCCCCCCTTCCCCCCCCAAACGAGGGACAATAAGGCTAAGGGCAGGATCCCAGTGACACATATCACACACACTGACAACATAGGATTTCCACTATGAACACTGGGGTCCTGGCTAGCAGGATCCCAGTGAGACAGTAAAAACACCCTGACATATACTCACAAACAGGCCAAAAGTCAGGGTAACAAGGCTAGAAAGAGGCTTCCTTCCTACACAACCCCTCCCCCCCAAATGAAGGGCAATAAGGCTAACCTTGGCCAGTTGAGTCTTTATTGTCTAAGTGGTGATAAGTGGAGAGTAGCTGTGCAATAGATTGGTTACTCCCTTTATCATCCACTAAATGGTTACTTCTCTGTGGGGATGTAAACCACCCTGTTTGATTTTTTTTTATCTAGCCAACAATGTGAAGTTATATTCTCAGAGTTCCTATTAGTATGCTTAAGTTTAGAGCAGTGGGAATTGTCCACTGGACCTATATCAAATGATGCGAATGCCAGGCAGGGATGTTGTCTCAGTAAAGCCATAGGTGGGCAAAAACTTTGTCCATATGGCTGTAAGAGAGAACAGGGTTGCTGTGTCTCTTGAGTTGGAGCAGGGCAGGGCTGCTGTCCTATAAGCTCCACACTAGTTCAGGGCTGCTGTCCTAAGTGTTGTGAGGCAGTGCAGGGTTGCTGCACTAAAGTTTCTCTGGGAGGGTTGGAGGGATGCTCCATGTTAACTAAAATGGTGCACTTTTTCCCACCAATATTAGTTGTCCCACAGAGAGGTACTTCTACCTCAGAGAGTACAGCTGTGTTAGCTGATGATTCCCTTGGTACAGGTGCCACCCCAGGAGAGGTTTCTCCCATCACAGGAATGGTATCCTGAATGGCAGGGTGGGTAGGGGATACTTTGATGCCCTTTTCACCTGTTGTTAGAGAAGGATCCTGAGTTGTCAGGCCTTTTTCTCTCCTTTGCTTTTTCATTTCAGCTGAAATGAGAGGAAGCAATTCCTCAGGGAAACCCAGCATGGCTGCATGGATATGGATGTATGACGGAACAACGAATGCCTTTACAATGCATGCCTTTACAACTTGGTCTTTACCACACATGCCTTTACCATGCATGCCTTTACAATTAATTTAGTTGTAAAAGCATGTTTGTTAAAGTAACATGCATGGTAAATTCTTCCCCGTCCTGCCCCCTAAACCTGACATCATACCCCACCTGCCCAAGCCCTTAAAACTTCCCCTTCCAGCCTCTGCCCAGAGCCCTAACCCCCTGGCCTACCCTGCCCTGTCCTGAAACCTGTCCCAAACTTTCCTAAAAACTACCCGATCCCCCACCCTGCCCTAAACTCTAAAACCTCTCCTGGCCAAAAAATGACCCCATCTGTCCTAAAAACTACCCCAATCCCCCACCCTAAACCCTAAAACCTGCCCTGTCCTAAAACCTACCCCACTCTGTCCTAAAAACTACCCAACCCCGTTCTAAACCCTAAAACCTACCCTGTCCTAAAACCTACCCCGCCCTGTCCTAAAAACTACCCGACCCTGTACCCTAAACCCTAAAACCTACACTGTCCTGTCCTAAAAACTACCCTGCCCCTGCCTCACCCTGAACCCTAAAACCTACACTGCCCTGTCCTAAAAACTACCCTGCCCGCCCCACCCTGAACCTTAAAACCTACCCTGCCCTGTCCTAAAACCTACCCCACTCTGTCCTAAAAACTACCCGACCCCGCTCTAAACCCTAAAACCTATCCTGTCCTAAAACCTAACCCACCCTGTCCTAAAAACTACCCCGTCATCCTGCCCCGCCCTGAATCCTAAAACCTACCCCACCCTGTCCTAAAAACTACCCTGACCCCCACCCCACCCTAAACCCTAAAACCTACCCCATTCTGTCCTAAGAACTACCCGACACCGCTCTAAACCCTAAAACCTACCCTGTCCTAAAACCTAACCCACCCTGTCCTAAAAACGACCCCGTCACCCTGCCCCACCCTGAATCCTAAAACCTACCCCACCCTGTCCTAAAAACTACCCCAATCCCCCACCCTAAACCCTAAAACCTACCCTGTCCTAAAACCTACCCCACCCAGTCGTAAAAAATAGCTCAACCCCACCTTCACCCTAAAACCTACCCCGCGCTGTCCTAAAAACTACCCTGGCCCCCGCCCTAAACTCTAAAACCTACCCTGTCCTAAAATCTACCCGCCCTGTCCTAAAAACTACCCGACCCCTGCCCTAAACCCTATAACCTACACTGTCCTGTCCTAAAAAACACCCCAACCCTAGCCCCACCCTAAACCCTACCCTACTCAGTCCTAAAACCTACCCCACTCTGTCCTAAAACTTA
This sequence comes from Pleurodeles waltl, assembly GCF_031143425.1. Classification (NCBI taxonomy): domain Eukaryota; kingdom Metazoa; phylum Chordata; class Amphibia; order Caudata; family Salamandridae; genus Pleurodeles; species Pleurodeles waltl. Next base: position 1,054,603,687 of record NC_090448.1, read on the forward strand.
CGCCGCCCCCCGCCTTCACCCTAAACCCTAAAACCTACCCTGTCCTAAAACCTACCTCATCCTGTCCTAAAACCTACCCCATTCCCCGCCCCACACTGAATCTTAAAACCTACCCCACGCTGTCCTAAAAACTACCCGCCTTCCCCCTAAACCTTAAAACCTACCCTTCCCCTGTTCTAAAACCTACCCCACCCTGTCCTAAAAACTACCCCATCCCACCACCCCGCCCTAAACCCTAAAACCTACCCTGCCCTGAAACCTACACCGATCCCCTACCCTGTCCTAAAAACTACCACAACCCTCCCTCCCCAACCCAGGCCCCACTTACCTCTCTCCTCTGGTCGCTGCTCCTTCCTGCTTGCTTCCTTCCTTCCACCCAACTGCTCTCTCTACCCTTACCACGCATATGCGTGGTAAACACATGCATAGTAAACGCATATGCGTGGTAAACACATGCATAGTAAACGCATATGCGTGGTGACAGCAGCGTGGTCAATGCATATTGTTGCATTAACCACGTTGTTAATGCTGTTTCCCGGGCATGAGTAAAAGCCCACAGAGAGATTACAACAGGCGAGAGCGCTTGCACGCTCAACTTTAAAAACATAATATAAACACCCCACACAAAGTAAATCATTATATAAAGACCTTAGGAAGTGCCCGTTTTCAATGACATATATCAGTGTGTTACAATATGCCCCATTTGTACAGCCCTAAAACTTGAAGTTCCCACTTTCTTAAATGCCCTAAAAGGTTTCTTCTAAGCATATTTAGTTCAGACCATATAACATTCACCCATAGAAATATAGGGCCAGATATGAAGAAAGCCCTCTGCGGATCGCAAATAGCTATTTTTAAGAAATCGCTATTTCTGAGTCGCAGTATGCTATGTAGCATATTTGCGATTCAGAATTAGCGATTTCTTAAAAATCGCTATTTGCGGTTTGCGAGGCCCAAATACGAATCACAAAAAATTTGCGATTCGGTAATTGAAAATCGCAAATTGCGAGAAAGCACACCTGGCAGAGCCTGATGACATCACAAGCAGGAAGTGAGTCATCCCAGGCAGTTTGCAGGCGCCACACCCAAAGGAGCAGTGAGAGAGACACAGCCCAGCCACAGGGAGCAAGTCTGTGAACAAGGCAGGACTGCACATCACCATGGACAACTCTGCACATGGAAAGGAGAAGGGAGAGAGGAAAAGAAAACTCAAGTTCAGTGAGGAGAAACTGGAGGTGCTCACTGAGGAGGTGGTGAGGAGCCAAGACCGGCTGTTCGGGAAGAGCTCACTCCAGGTCCCTGAGAGTGAGAAGCGCAAACTCTGGGCGGACATCAAACAAAAATCTGCGCTGTGGGTGTTGCGCAGCGCTCAGAGGAGGAGATCAAAAAGAGGTGGTACGACCTGCGTTCCCGTGCCAAGGAGAGGGTGGCAAGAAGACTACAGGAGGCAAGAAGCACAGGAGGCGGACCATCCACCAAGACACCCTCCACCCCGATGGAAGACCTGGTTGAGTCAACACTCCTCCCAGAAGCCGTCAGTGGGGTCACTGACATAGACACATCCGGCACACCAAGCACCAGTAAAGGAAAGTGCAATATTGAAATGTAACCCCATATGTGTATGTACAAATGCCCCTTAGGAACTAGCAAGTAGTGCAAAGCATTGTGAGAAGTAGTCCATTCCACATTTTAGAAGCGGCACAACAATGCCTTATGGGAGTGGTAGTCCACAACCCAGAGCTGAAAGTAGCACATAGAATGTAATCAGGCAGAGTGACACCCAGAAGAACACAACACCCACTACATAGTGATATCATGTAACTGTACATTTATTACCACTGTGTAACCTTTGGTGATACATACATAAATGACATGCTGCACTTTGTCGTTGCAGATGGCCAAGGCCCAGCAGCATCAGCATGTGCCGGTGTGGGGGATGCTGAAACCCACCCTCCATCAGACTCCAACACCAGTGAGTCACTGAATATTGCGCCTATCAGATGCAGGGCAAGGGCTGTACCGATCCCCGAATTGAGCCAGGACTCAGACGACACGCGGGATGACAGCCACACTCCTTCCCCAGACAGCAGATCCACTGTTATGCAGGAGTCCCAGCCCCAGCGTAACTCAACACCCCGCAGGAAGCCTCAGTATGCAGGCGCACAGCACATGGAAGCAGGAGAGGGCCCATCAGTCTTCGGTGGCCTGGAATCCGCTATGCTCAAACTGCAGCGCCTGCAAAACAGGAAGATAACAGCAATGCATAGGCAGATGCAGGCACACAATGCCAACATGGGGAGGCTGCATCGGCAGTTGGAGTGCCTTAATTCTAACATTGCAAAGCTGCATGAGGGACAGATCACAGCTTCCGAGAACACCAGGGAGCTGACAATTGCAGTGAGGGAACTCTGCACAGAGCTAAGGCACAACAGAGTCAGCCACCGCAGGCAGGAGAGGCGTTTTATGGGCATGTTTGGTGGATTCTGTTGATTGGTCAATCGCCTTGCAACATCAACAGCCCTCCTATTGCGGCGTGCTGTGGGCGCACAACAGTAGGGATGTGGCACAGGGACTGGTCCAGATAACTAATGTGCTGAATAATATGCTGGGTAACCGCTCTGCTACACCCAGTGAACTTGGACTAGGGGAGACTGAGGACTCATCTAGCCTCAGCAGCGTAGCAGTGCCCACCACTGATCCTAGGCGTCACAGTGCCAGGCACAGCACTGCCACTGAGGCCGATACCAGAGGTGCCAGTGAGGCCACTGGGTACTCGAGTGGCTTGCGTGGCCGTAGAAAGTAACTGTAATGGCCTAGGGGACTGTCTGCTTCTTTTGTGATACAGTAAACTATGAATTAATAGTGAGACACTGTTATCTGATTACTTTATGACACATATTTTTTTTTTTTTTGCTAGTGAAACTTATGTTACCTGATGTTAAGGTAATAAAGGTTCTAACTACCAGTACACATGTCAGTTAAGTTGTGTTGTTATTACTTACATCTGAAATGGTTGTGCGTGATGTCTGCACGCCTTTGCCTGCCCTCTGCTGCACTGGTCCTGTCTGCTGGCTGTAGGGGGGGTATGGGATCATCATCCTCATCAGAGTCTGAATCAGATATTTCCACAGGTATGCCCCTGGTGGTAGCTATATTGTGCAGGATTGCACATGTGGCCACTATTCTACAGGTCGTGTCCGGGCTGTACTGTAGTGCCCCTCCACTTTTGTGGATGAACCGGAAGCGACTCTTCAGCAGCCCAAAGGTGCGCTCCACCACATTGCGGGTTGCCCTGTGTGCTGAATTGTATCTCTGTTCTGCTGGTGTTGTAGGATTGAGGTAGGATGTCATCATGTAGGTGCGCACTGCGTAGGCACTGTCTCCTGGAAGGAACAGAGGGTATAATGAGTAAGTGAGCCATCTGACGTGACAACGCCATCAATCCACCAGTGTACCGAGGGAAAATACCTAGTAGATATCCTTCACCAAACTCCCCAGCTAGCAGTCTTGTGTGAATGCCGCTGTGATGAAACATGTATGAATCATGGGTGCTCCCTGGGTACCTGGCCACGAGATCAGTTATGATGTAGGAGGCATTGCATATCACCTGTATAGTCATTGAATGTTGGTATTTACTGTTGCGGTACACATACTCTGTGGCCGATGGTGGACAGATTGCAACATGTGTCCCATATATGGCACCTAGGACATGGTGGAACTGTGCTGTCTATTAGAAATCTATTTTTGTCTGCTGTATTTCCTGTGGGGTGTGGGGGAATCTGATGTACTGGTGTATCCTACTCAGCATGGTGTTGATAAATGCATTGAAAAATCTAGAGATTTGATAGCTCCCTGAGGCAAGTAGGTGGAGGGAGCATAATACCTGCACATGGGTGGGTATGCTATGAGTCCTATGAGTTGTGCGCCGCAGTATGGGTTGTAGCTCAGCTATCAGGTCAAGTATCATGGCTGAGTTAAACCTGTACTTATCAAAAATGTCCTCCTCTGTCTGGTCAAAAAGGGTAATGCGCAATCTGAAAATGCGCTCCTGTCTCCTCCTCCCTCTCCTCAAACCTGCCAAGATCCTCATTCTCCTCGCCATGACATAGAGTGCAGACATTGTGGAAAATATTCTGAGGCATTCTGGGCCTCTTTATATAGGTTGCACCTGGTTACCACCTGGTTTCACCTAGTGGTAATTTGTATGTACAAAAGGCCATTCTGAGAAAATTCCCAATTTGCGAATTTTTGATGCATCGAATTGCGACATGGTTTTGCGTGTGGCATTTTACGTCTCAGAATTTCTGACTTGAAATACCGAATCGCTAATTGCAATTCGGTATTTCATGTCGCAAATTGCAAGATGCAAAATGCAACACGCAAAACCATGTCGCTACACCAAAAATTGCTATTTTTGCGATTCCTTATTTTTGGTCTGCAAATGCCTTTCATGCATTGCAGACCACGTTTTTGCATTCGCAAACGGCCAAATTTTGCGATTCACACCGTTTGCGAATGCAAAATCGTTTGATACATCTGGCCCATAGATTATGACCCCTCTAAATTATTAATTGTACTCATGTACTTCCTGGGCAGCAGCACGCATTTCATTCAACTGTTTCATTTGAAATCCTGTGGGATTCTGATTAGGTCCCACAAGATTTCAATGAGATTTTCTGAGTCACATGACCCAGCAGCATTTTGGGAACAGGAGGCTATATAGACTGCATCCTTTTATATGCTGTTGCTTGGCTCAGTAGCATTTTGGAAAGAATACGTTGGTTTGGGCTCTCACTTGTTCAGAGCATTCTAGTCTTCATATCTTCCCACATCAAAAAACAAAGTGATGGATGGAACTCCTAAATTCAACTCAGCCACTGACAATCACTCAGGGCCACATCGCAATCCATTATTTTTTACCCACCATGACACCTCAGTTGGGACCCAGCCATATGCAAATCAACCTTGGACCTTTTTCTCCAGCCCGAACTGCCAGGCCAGGTTCTCCCTGAAAGAGAATACAACTAATCCAGGACAAGTTTCGCCCTTAATCAAACCAGGACCAGTTTGGCCATGCTATACACTGAATCAGCCAGGTATAACTTGATTGCAGTGGCACAGTGAGCAGGGGTCCCATGTCTGGGCAAACCCGTCAGTCATCATAAAACAAAGTGATAGATGGAATGTTCAAATAATCTCAGCCGCTGGTGCTCCTTTAGGGCCATATCCCAATTCGACGATTTTTTCCCACAATGCCACCTCAGTTTAGACCCAGCCATATTCAAATCATGTGGCTGGTTTGACATGGAGTAGTATCAAGACTGATTTGCATATAGCTGGGTCAAAACAGAGGTGACATGGTGTGCAAAATAATGATGGATTGAGATACAGCACGAGTGATTACCAGAGAGATTAATTTAAGCATTCCATCCATCAATTTTTGTATACTTTAATTTCTTCCGACTACAACTCATTCGACACTGACCAAGTCAGCAGCCTGCAATGACAATGAACAAAGGGGAGAGGAAAATATGTAACAGAATAAAACACAATCAAAGAAACATAAGGAGAACATTCTTATACACTTAGACAGATATTCTTGAGTATCAAGCTGCGAAGGAAAAGAAAATGGAGTTGAACACCAGTTTTTAAGTAGGTTTTTTGAGCAATCCATGATGACAAGTTAAGATTTGTTTTTTAACATCCAGCAGTTGCAAAGGAGGGATAATGAGAACCTTGAGCAAAAACTGGAAACCTGAAAAATCTTCCTTAAAAAGGGATCATTGAGTGTACTGTTCAGCTGCTTGTCAGAAATACTAATTAAGGGAGTAAAATGGTAAGGGAACTTTAAGTAAACTGATAAGACAAACTTAGCTTAAGACTTTTTGTTGTTTTGGTCAAAAGTCTTTAATGAATATTTAAATCCATTTTGATTCTCTATTGTGCAGGAAATTCCCTTTTTTTTAATCTAAGACGCATTTACTACTAGGGCACTTGAGAAGTGCACAATAGGTAACCGAATACAGAAAACTGACTGACACCTAAATCCTTGCCACCTCCCTTAGTCCATATCCTTTCCCCCATGATGTGCAGTCATATTTTGTAGCCAACAGTTGGTGAGTATACCTTGAAGTATGAGTGACAGGATCCGTGTTGCTCCTGCAGCTCCTTAATACTACTAATCAGGTTAGTGATCCTGACACAATGAGCATATCAATAAAGTTTTAAATGCTTGAAATAATGCAGCATGTCTCTTTTATTCTACATTTAACTAGGATGCAAATCAATCACATGGCCGAGAAACAAAGGTCCGTGCACCACAGAATAAGAAGACTAGAGTGTTTGAAATCCTGCAAAATGACTCCCTGGCTAATGAACGTCTATATCCAGGAGACATATGGTGGCCAAATAAGATTTAACGATGGGCTGCTTGGGCGCTGGCAGACTCACTGCTGCTCCTGGGGGATCCCCTCATTCAGTTACTCTCAGTAACAAGAGTGGCAGGGTCAAAGGTAGACATTTCTAGATGCACCATTTTGATGAGGCTTTTGCACCAATTTCGATGAGGCTTTCATGGTCAGACTCGGAGTGGCGAGGTTAAGCTACCAGGAATGCTTCTTTAGGCCTCCTGGGTTCTGAAAGCGTAGCACTTTCTGGAGCCTGTTTTTCAACTGCTCTCCTTCTCACAAGGCCAGTCTGGGTCATTCGGTTCTGCCCTTGTTAGCTCTATGGTGCTTTTCAAGACTTTTCTCCAGCTCCTCAACCCATCTACCTCCTCCCAACAGCAGGCAATGTGGAGTACAAGAGACCTATTACTCTGTCTGTGTTCCTAGTAATCAACTTGGCCTTTGTTGTTCTACAGCAGCATCGCATCCTGAGGGCCTCTAGGAAGTTTACACTCCTGGCCTGCCCTTCCCAGGCCACTCCTTCTGGCCACTTGTGGGGCTCCTGTATATTCAGCTGGTGTTAGGGAGCCCCCTTTCAGAGGTACTCTTCACAGGGCCAGACCAGAAGTTCCAGGGTATCCTTCACAGCCAGGGTATCCAGCATGTTCAGCTTATAATCTCTCTTAGAGGGAGTGGGGAAGCTAGTGTCAATGGCCATGGAGACACAGGTCCAACAGAGTCCAAGCATCCCTTCACTCCAGACTGAGGTTCATCCATAAAGAGCCCATCCTAGTTCTTCTCAGTTTTCTTCCATTATGCACGGATTTAAGAGCAGAAATAGAGAATTCTAGAAGGTGTGCTGCGGCCCAATCCATAAATGCCACATGATCCCTCCACAATGATCATCTGCTTGCCGAGTGTTTTGGAATTATTCAAAATAGGTGATTCATGCCTCATTCAGCTTCTTCAGAGCCTTTAGCGTTCCTCTTACTGGCACAGTACATGGGCCCCTTTCTGCCAAAACCTCAATGAAGTGTCTCTTCCTGTGAGTGGGGCCAGAGGTCGGGCTGCTTCCCTTTGCTTTCCTGGTGAAGGGCATGTCCAGGCTTGTCAAGTCTCGAATAGTTAGCCAATGCAGATTTCTGTCCCACCCTCTACTTCGATAACAGGCAAGTCAGTCATCCACAATTAGGCCCTTATTTATACTTTTTGGGGCAAAACTACACTAACGCAGTTATGTACCAAAAAGTTTAGCACCGGGTTGCCTCATTTCTGTGCACCAGCCGGGCACCATATTTATGGAATGGTGCAAGCCGGTGCAAAGGGTAGGCTAATGTTAAAAATAAAATGATGTTAGTTGGGTGGGGCTGGCGGTATGGAAGAAGGGTTTTTTGCACCAAAAATGATGTTAGGCAGTTTAGAGTAAATAATGACTCTAACCTGCCTAGAGTCATTTTCTGACGCAAAACCATCCATACCACATGACTCCTGTCTTAAAAAAGACAGGATTCATGCCCACCACCCCAATGGTCAGCACAGGGGACTAGGGTCCCCTGGGCATGCCCATTACACCCAGTGCCATGTATGGGGTACCATTTCAGGGCCTCATATGGTACTTTAAAAAATAAAATAAAATACTTACCTGTACTTACCTGGGATGGGGTCTCCCATCCTCCGCTGTCCCTCTGGTGTGGCTGGGGGTGTCCCTGGGGCCTGGGGAGGGCACCTGTGGGCTTAGTACATGGTGTTCCACCATGGAAATAGGCCCACAGGTCCCCTAACGCCTGCCCTGACCCAGGCGTTATAAAATGGGGCAAAGCAAGCTTTGCATAATTTTCTGACCCCTCCTCCCTCCCATGCACCATTTTTGCACAGGAGTATAAATATGGCGCGAAGGCCATAGAGTCATTTTTTGCACGGGAACGATTACCTTGCATCTCATTAAGGCAAGGTAGGTTTCCACCTGACTTTAACTACATAAATTTGGCGCTAGACTGGTCTAGCGCCAAAGTATAAATATGGAGTTAGTTTGGCACTGAATTAGAGTTTAAAAAAATGATGCTAATTCGGTGCAAACAGAGTATAAATATGCCCTTTAGTCGATTGTGAGGTGCAAATTTTGATCCGTCTGCTGCGTTGCATAAAATATGGCCAAATCATTAACATATTTGCATGCTGGGCCTATGGAAATAAACATTAACCTTTCCTCTAGGTTTAGCTAAAATGAAGTTTATATTTTGATGGAGCTTTCGCATGCAGTGTGCACAGAGTAAAGCCCTACAGACTTACAGTGAAATCCTACAAATACACTGTAAAACACTACAGACTCACACTATAGTTCAAAAATAAACATGGATGTTTCTTTATAGAAAACCAATTACATCTTAACGACTGCACAGGCCATAGCCGGATTATTAAAGGTCCTGTCTGTAACAGGCTGCTTATGTACAGATATCGAGCTGAGCTAGGCAGAGGGTCTCCTTTGCTGAGCTGTAAACGCAGAGCCTTCCATCCCAGCTGCACAACAGCGGACCTTATTTTGAAAGTGATGCATTGGTGGTTAGCCCTCAAAATTATTTTGCCAGAACTTTGAGTTAGGGAGACTCACAGCAGATCTTCAAAAAAACTTTTTAAAAAACGATGGGCCGCCATAAAAAATATAGGGAGTTAAAGTGGGCCAGAACTCGCTTCCTTGCAGTATGGAAATATGCTCCCCGAACTCATTAATCTTTCCAGAAAGAAATTGTAGATGTCACACAGTTGTGCTTTGAATATTCAGTGGGTGGATTTCACAGAGAAGTGAGACTTTGTTAGTTAGATTGGGCAAGACCTTATTTTTTTGGAGATTACTATCCTGCTGGTTGAATAGTAAATTTATTTCACGTTTACGTTGTAGAGTTTTTGAGTGCACCTCATGAATTAGTCTTTTACCTTTTTGGGTGTCTGACCAGACTGAAGATAGTCTATGTGTAGATGTCTGGATGGTGCTATCGCAGGTGTTTTAATAAAAATTATTAATGAATGTTTGTGCATTTTGAATAATAAGTTTATGTAGAAAATGTAATAACGTAGCAAAACAATGCACGCATTTGAAAATGTGATTACGACGAATGGCCACCAATGGTATCGAAATATACTAATCAATGATTAAATATTATGAAATGTTGAATATATGCTAGACTAATGCAGTAATATATCATATTAAGGGTTAAGAATTATGCTTAGCTTTATTAATTGTAGGCCTTAGGGCGTGGGCAAGATGGCGACCGGAGCGGCAGCATAATCTGCAGCTCTGCTCTTGGCCAGCCAAAATCTCCTGATAAACGGCTATCCCCGGACCAAGAGCCCTGATGCCCCACCTAAGGAGCGCCTGATGCCCCACCTAAGGAGCAGGACACGACCTTCCAGGCACTGCGACAGATGGAAGTTACTTTACACAACCATACCTCACAATTTGAAAGGGTGTTGCAGGCTATAATGGACACCAAAACCACCCTGGAATCGAAAATTGGTGAAATAATAACAGATGTCAACTTACTCCAGACTGACCATCGCACGCTGGCTGACCGGGTCACAGATGTGGAAAAAGACCTGGTTAAATTGACTCCTGCTGTAAGAGCTCTTCAGGAGAAGATGCTCCATCTGTCAACAGAGGTGGATGGGCTGAGGCGCAGGGCGGAGGATGCGGAGGGAAGATCGAGGTGGAACAACATCCGTTTGGTGGGGTTCCCGGAGAGGGTTGAGGGCCCCAATGCTGAATTGTTCATAGAAAAGTGGCTCACAGACACCATCTTGCGGGACAGAATCATGAAGTTCTTCTCGATTGAAGGTGCCCACAGAGTCCCGGGCAGACCCCCGACGCAGGGAGCTCACCCCCGCCCCATGACAGCCAGATTATTAATTTATCGGGACAGGGACCTAACACTACAGCTGTTTCTCAAAGAAGGCCCTCTGCAATTTGAAAATACATCGATAACGGCCTAGCCGGACTTCACCGTGGAGGTTCAGAAGAAACGTGGTTCCTTCTACCAGGTAAAGAAGCGCCTTTGTGAACACAACATTAAATATGCTCTCATGTTTCCTGCCAAACTCCGTGTACAGGACGGTCCCAAAGTGCATATCTTTGCCTCTCCAGATGCTTGGACCTGGCTCCATGCCAAGGGCCTGGCCTGGACCACGCGGTCGGAGGATGTGGAGGGGGGATGGTCGTCCCCCAAGGTAAAGTGAAAATGCCGGTCGCACTTGGGGATCAAGCCCACTCCGGTGCAAGTAGTGGAGGAGCGCTCCTGTTTGTTGTGTGAGACCACGCAATTTTTGGCTGGCCCCCCACGGTGTTGTTGGATCAAGCAGGCACTGAACCTGAACAGGAGACCCGCTTTGATTCTGTGGACTCACTCCTGGGTCCGCTGCTCACTCCGCGATCTGCAGAAGACATTTGAACCAAACTACTCACCTTGGTATCTATGATGCACGAGATGTGCTGTTGCCCTCTGTTTCCCACACGACTAGACATGGGTGCCATTATTGAGTCGGCGAACAGGAGGTGTTGGATCCATGGTACACCCCCTGCTGGGGTGTTGAGCAGAGGGGCGAATGAGGCCATCCGTAGGGCTGGGAGCTTGGACTTCCAGGTCTGGCCTACATCGTCCACATCCTATTCCATATGGACCAGTTCCCCCTCATGCCTGCTTGCAGGCTCTGTTTTGTTCTTGCATATCCAGTATTATTGTTTTATATTGTTGTTTTTTCGTTATTTACAATTAGGGTTCTCCCATTGCTCCTCCATGGGTTTACTCTACTGCTGCCACATACCACAGCCATTACGAGAGGCGGTGAGCGCGCTGCAGACTCCATGGGGCGAATATGCCAAAGGGTGGGATGCGCCTGGAATTCCTTGGGGGCGCCATGAACTAGGACCCTTGAGCTCCCCCGCCATCTAACATTTCCGCATTTCCATGACCACACAAGAGCAGGTACACACTCCACAATATAACGTGCTTACATGGAATTTAAGGGGTATGGCGACACCGCGTAGGCAACAGAGCATACACGCATATCTGAAACATCACCTGGTGCATTTTGCCATGCTCCAGGAAACACACTTGTCAGAAGCCGGTCTGTCTAGAAAGAACACGCACAAGCTGACGGGGCAAATGTTTGGCACTGCATCCTCATCCTTCGCCCGTGGGGTGGCGATCTGGATCACCCCATGGGTACCTTACATGGTTGCCCACACACAGATTGATCCTGATGGCCGATACGTGGTGTCTGAGGGCAGCCTCGATGGTTCGCCACTGTCACTAGTGGCACTGTATACTCCTAACACTAATCAAAAAGGTTTTCTATACACATTGTCAGCGGGGCTACTCAGGGATCCATCTGGGGATCGCTTCTTAGGTGGTGATTTTAACTGCGTCCTGGATATTCACATGGATAGATCCTTCCCCCCACTGCGTCTGCCCCGAACACTCGGATCTCGGGTGAGCTGGAGGCCTGGACGTCGAAGAACGGCTTGTGCGACATCTGGCGATTGGGGCACCCGACGAAACGCGAATACTCCTTCTATTCCTCTGTCCACAGTTTGCACACCAGGATAGATATGCTCCTCACCTCGCCAGCAGTAGTACACAAGATACATGCATCTGATTATTTGTCTCGCACCGTGTCGGATCACAGCCCGCTGCGTGCAGTTCTAGGTTGGGGTCGACCACGCGCACAGATTCCTACGTGGCGCCTGCAGGTAGAGGCACTGTCTGACCCCCCCCTTTTGTGCTGAGCTTGCCCAGTGCTTGTCCACTTATTTCTCCCAAAATGATAATTCAACCGTACATTGCCCGACTGAGTGGGATGCCCATAAGGTGGTGGTGCAGAGACATTGCATGGCTGCTTCGGTGGGGGTTCGACAGGTCCTGGTTAGAGAGATAGCGGGGCTGGAGTCCAAGTTGCGGGAAGCAGAGATTGCAGTGGCTGGAAATGAGATGTCGGTGGAAGAGCTACACTCTATGAGGGCCAGCCATAGAGCGGCAGATGCCAGATTGAGTAAACATGACTATAGACACTATGTGACACGTCAGTATGCAGAGGGAGATGGGGCGGTCCGCTTACTAGCCTGATTTGTGCAACAGAATTCTCAACCCTTGCCCATAGGTGCAATCTGTTTAGACTTGGGGATAATAGTCAATTCTCAAGTGGAAATTAATGAGGCCTTTTATGCCTACTATCGATCCTTATACTCGTCCCCCCCTCCTTCTTCTACGGAGCGAATGGATGACTTCTTAATCTCTGCCCCCCGGAGATGCCTGCAGACCGCGCTGGCGGACACGCTAGATGGTCCAATCGGTATGGAGGAAATGCGCCTAGCACGGTCACAGATGGCCTGTAACAAGGCACCTGGGTCGGATGGCCTACTGGTGGAGTACTTTGCATCGCAGGTAAATCACCTTTTACAACCCTTGCTGCGTGTGTTCAATGAAGCATATGACCGGGTGAAATTGCCGGAGTCGATGTGAGAGGTCCTCATAGTGGTGCTCCCAAAACCTGGCCCTGATCCTCTTGACGTTTGATCATATCGCCCTCTCTCCTTACTTAACTCAGACTGTAAGGTGTTGGGGAAAATTTTAGCCAACAGACATCTTACCTTTTTACCACATTTGATCCACGAGGATCAATCGGGGTTCATACCAGGTAGAAACACCTTCCTAAACATTAGGAGACTACTTCGTATAACACACAACAACAACACTGAGGGGGTCATTCTGACCCCGGCGGTCTAAGACCGCCGGGGCCAGGGTCGGCGGGAGCACCGCCGACAGGCCGGCGGTGCCCCGCAGGGCATTCTGACCGCGGCGGTTCGGCCGCGGTCAGAAGAGGCAAACCGGCGGTCTCCCGCCGGTTTACCGCTGCCCTTAGAATCCCCCATGGCGGCGCAGCTTGCTGCGCCGCCATGGGGGATTCTGACACCCCCTACCGCCATCCTGTTCCTGGCGGTAGGGGGTGCCGCGGGGCCCCTGGGGGCCCCTGCCGTGCCCATGCCAATGGCATGGGCACGGCAGGGGCCCCCGTAAGAGGGCCCCGAAAAGTATTTCAGTGTCGCACACCTGCAACTACGCCGGCTCAATTCTGAGCCGGCGTCCTCGTTGCAGGGGCATTTCCTGTGGGCCGGCGGGCGCTCTTTTGGAGAGCGCCCGCCGGCCCAGAGGAAATGTCTGAATGGCCGCCGCGGTCTTTTGACCGCGGTGCGGTCATTCAGCGGCGGTACCCTGGCGGACGGCCTCCGCCGTCCGCCAGAGTCAGAATGAGGCCCTGAGTCTTTCCCTTGCGCGGTGGCCCTGTTACTAAATATCGAAAAGGCGTTTGATAGGCTGAGCTGGGACTTCCATATTGGAACCCTAGGCGCAATGGAATTTGGCACAGGATACATAAAATGGATTATGACATTATATGCTAATCCCACGGCCCACGTTAAAACGGAGCAAGTCATTTCTGAATCCTTCACAATAAGTAGGGGCACCAGACAAGGCTGTCGGCTGTCTCCCCTACTTTTTGCAATAGCCATGAAGCCACTGGCCGTCAGGCGGCGCATGCAGGCGCACCTCTGGGGCATCCCGGAACTCAACACACACCACATTATTTCTCTGTACACAGATGATACCCTGATATACTTGTGAGACCATGCTACTTCCATGTCAGGGGTGTTGGAGATACTTGACACCTTTGCAATCATCTGTGGCTTGCGGGTCAACTGGTCCAAATCTTGTATTTTCCCCCTGTCCCCTGTATCATCGGAGCTCCACTCGATCCTAGCAAATTATCACCTACCATGGTTCCACTCCACCTTTAAGTATTTGGGTATACTGTACAGGTATACCATTCCATAGATGATTTGAGAGAAGGCAATATAGACAGGGTTCTTTGCTCAGTCGGCGGCTCATTACCCTTCTGGGTGGCTCTTCCTTTGTCACCTATGCTCATCCTCCCGAGATTCCTATATTACTTCACAGCACTCCCGATTGTCCTGCCTCGCTCATTCTTCAAGTCTCGGCAGTCCATAATGAGTGACTTGCTATGGGGTAGGGAGAGACGTAGAGTAACACTGTCCACAACACAATATCCACAGAAGGAGGGAGGACTGGGCATGCCTAATTTTGAACTGTACTATCTGGCCGCCCAGTTGCAGTGGCCGGCCTCATGGCTCGGGGAGACCCCCTCAGCTGAACGTGCAGTGATAATGAAAACACTAGCTCCACTTCCAGTGCTAACTTGGCTGCTGGACGGGTCCTGCCATATCTCACGCGGTTCCATTTTGCTGGATGTCGCCAAATCTAGCTGGCTGCGATACGTGCATGGCAGAGGTTCCCCAACACCATATTCTCCTTTGATCCCTCTGACACAGCTACCTAGGGCCCAAGCTCTGATAGAGCTCCACGACATGTCCCCGTGGCGCAGGCTGGGCCTGGTGAACACATGGGAGTTCTACTCGGGCTCCACACTGAGGTCCTTTGACGAGCTTATGCAGAACACAGGGATACATGTCAGCGCCTTCATATCATATAGCGCAATAAAGCACTTACTGCGTGCCATGTGGGAACAGGGTGGTGCTGAACCGCAGATATCTCAACTACTTCTATTGATCCTGTCAGACTGAAGCACACAGGGTGCAATATCAAGACTATATTCAACACTATTGGCTGGGGTCTCCCCAGAACTAACACGCGCAAAATCACGATGGGATGAGGTACTCCCTTCCCCCTTGTCTCAGACTGCCTGGACAGCGGCACTGTCAACTGTCAGAAATGTCTCTCGCAACACCAGACTCCGCCACACCCAATTCAACTATGTGCATCACTCCTATTTATCCCCTTCCCGCATAAAACGGATATTCCCCGGGTCGGACCCAATGTGCCCCAGATGCCCGCATCCATCAGCAGATTTCTACCACATGGTGTGGGAATGCCCCCCGTTAGCCATAGCCTGGCAACGTGTCACTGACACAGTAGCCGATAACACTGATCAGACCCTGATTTCTACCACATGGTGTGGGAATGCCCCCCGTTAGCCATAGCCTGGCAACGTGTCACTGACACAGTAGCCGATAACACTGATCATACCCTGAAAATGGACCCCAAGTCCTTCCTGCTGGGACTACGCCGCCACGCCAAAGGGGACAAACAGGTACACAGATTTATTGATCTGGCCTTCATAGTGTTTAAGCGCTTGATAGCAACCCATTGGAAGGCCCCACACACTCCAGGATATACCAGTTGGCCTGCGCGACCTGCTACAATGCTCTAACACGGAGGCTCAAACCCTACGCCAATTACAGTATAGAGGGTTAGCTCAAGGAGGCTTTGAAATATGGGACACCTTCATTGTAAGCATTGAAGCTAGGAACGACATACACCCACCTTGAGCCCTACACGTATCACATGGTATTGGACAGACACATAGTCCCTTCCTGCCCTTGGGTTGCTCATGCCCTGCTGGGATAGCCTACACGTCTCACCCGACACACACTACCAGGTCGCTGAGGTTCCCGCGCACAGTGGATACTGATTAAGATGTTTCCCACCCACAACTTGGCCGGCCACGTCATAGCCAAAGCTGTCCCCTCTTGGCACCCTCGCCCAACATATCTAGGTGTTCGTAACTGGTAACTAATGTGCGCCCCATAAGCATATAATTGCATCCTTTGAATCGGACGCAGGAAACCCTCCCCCACACACACAATGCAACATCACCAACTGATATTAAGTGGCATAGTTAATTGTTATAGTTCTCACAGTATATTTACATGTTTATTACAATGTATGATTCTCTGTATGTGTACTTAACTCGCTTGCCTATGTGAGCAATTGCTCTGTCAATGCCTATAAATCATTTTAGGCCTTAATTTAGCGAGTGTCTTGGCCTACGGATTAGAATTCACAGATTTGAGATTTTAGTTATATTGGAATGAGTGCAAACATTCGATTAACTGACCAATCGGGATTTAGGGGATAATTTTAACAGTTTTGACTTAACGACACTGCACAGAGGGAAGAGGGTAATTTTCTGAGAGAAGACAACTCATTTGCCCATTTTTCTGACCTAGACGTTACTAATTTCTTATGCCTCTTCACAAGAGACGTGCTTAACTTTGATGCTTAAAATACTTTGCCCTTTTAAATTCTCATGGTGAAGCCTGATGCTTTGCTGATCGACTGATGTTCTGAGGACGAAGACTGATTCTGTTTTGCTGATCCACCCTTAGGATAGGTATAATGCGATAAACTGTGATTATTATGCATATTTGCTTTTTCTTTTTAGGTACCAACTGTGCTGTTTTGATAGAGCCATAGTTAGATATTTTCCAAATTCCTGTTACTAACTTGTTTTGTGTGAAGCCCAACATGCTGATACTAATCTGGTGTTAGTTAAGGATTCTCACTAATGATTTACGATAACTGGGACTAATGCTTGACTAATTTCTCTGCTGAATTCCATGTATGTTATAACGTTGATGCAGTTGACTTTGCTCTTGATTTGAACCATAAACTTTGAATGTGTTGTAGTTTAAGCTTTGATTAGATTGTGTTTCTTCCGCCGCTTTGGACAACCGGTGTTGTTTCTGTATGTGTTTCATTTGATTTTGAGATTAATCTACATGACCTTAGCATTGTTAATATATGGAAATAAACATTCTAAACATTTACTAAAGGTGTGGTTATTCATGACTGATAAGTCATGGTGTGTGACAATTACTGACTCCATTGATTATTGATTGTATTGATTGCTAATGATTATTGATTATTGTTTATCGATTATTAATGATGTACTGGATCTATGGTAAGAACATCTTAATTGCGAGTCAAAAGGTTCATCGACCTATTTGCGCCCCCTTGTAAGTTTACTTATTAAGGTCAGACGTGCTAACAATAGGCTGTGTAATATCAAAGGTGTCTATCAAATCAAAAGGTGATGTGATATTTTATGATGTTGGGGTCTTCTGTAGGTTTACGTCCCAGAAGTAACTGTTGTTTAAGTGAATAATGGATGTGCTGATGATTAGGTCAGTTATAGTTTTAAAATAATATACTGTAGTTTTGGGTGGCCTGTAGCTGAGTTTCCAGTTGTGGATATAGGAATGTGGCAGGTCAGTAACTACACAGAGAAGACAAAATAGAGTTCTTGGATATTGTAAGCCCACAATGCCTATAGATTTTATTAAAATTATCTGAGCAGTAATCAAGTGGCATTCTGATGGATACAACTACCTGTGGATTCCTCACCTCATGAATACTCCCATGGCGCCAGCATTCGACGGAAATCTTCTTACTAGTCTCTGCACGTCGACGAGGACGTCACTGTCTCGCACGCGACGCCGTCTGACGTCAAACAGGCAATAAGAGGTCCTCGACGACGTGCAGACGTCAGTTCCCTTTTTTCCGTGCATTCGAAACGGTTATCTTCGAGGGAGCAACTGTTACTCTTGCGGTTACAGTGTATATCTTGCTGCGTACTCTTTCTCTGTGGAAATAATGTCGCAGAGAAAGTCTGGATTTAAGCCTTGTCGTGAGTGTGGAGGCAAGATGTCGGTGACGGATCCTCATTCCGATTGCCTTTGGTGTTTGAGCTCCGACCACGACGTCTCGACTTGTGATTCGTGTCAGCACATGAATCCGAAGGCCATTAAAGAACGCGAGGTGAAGCTGTTTATGGCCAAGTCAAAGGAGAAGCATCACAAGAAAAAGTCTTCTCCAAGACATCGGCGTCATCGAGACTCCCGGCGCCGTAGAGAATCTCGGCGTCATTCAAGGGAGGCTCGTTCCAGGTCTCCGGATCGGCGCCGGAGGACATGGGAGGTCAGCCCCACGGTGACGCCGCATCCTTCGACGCCGTTGCTCTCTCCGGCGTCTCCAACTTCGCCTGGACAGGCGTCGGTGATTGAGGTATTGGAGCCTCAAGTGTTTTCTCCGGCGCAGACGCCGAGGCCGGCGTCGGGGTCGCCTCCGAGTCAGGCACCCCAGTATCCGGCTTTTCCCACCCCTGGAGCCGATAGTTCCGCATTCTTGAATGCGATGTATGCCATCTTCCAACAGATGGCTCCAGGGGGTGCTCCGGCTGGGCCTTTGGCCTTTTCTTTGGGTGATCCTGCGCCTCTTCGGCCGGCACCCTTTATGCCCTTTCTCCCGTTTGGGAACGTGGGCTCGGCGCCAGTGTCGGCGCCGGTGGCCGCTCCGATGGCTTCGGAGGGATTGGCCCCAGGGATTTCCATCCCGTCGACGTCGAGATTTCGGCCTGTGACTCCGGTGGGTCCATCCGTTTCATCTGCTCTTCAGTCGGCGCCGAAGTTACCTGTGGCGCCGGATGCGGCGTCGGTGGCTTCGGAAGATCGGCGCCGATCTCCGACTTCGGCGGAGGTATTGTCGACTCCGCGGATTGAGCAACGACTGCATTCAAGGAGGCGTGCTCTCCGGGTACTAGAGGAGCAGGAGTACCAACGAGCCCTAGAGGAAGGAGAGCTAGAGGACTCGGGTGATGGGCTGCGTGGACTGGAGTCGGCCAGTGGGCTGGACACTTCCCCTGAGTGGGACCTTTCGTCCCCGGGGGAATATACCGAGGAAGCTGCTTCCTTTCATACAGTGGTACGGAAGGCAGCTAGTTTTTTGGACCTGCCTTTGCCGGTGGTGGAGGCGAAACAAAACCTTTTGACAGAGGTGTTGCATCTGGCCTCAGCCGCGGCGGAGCCTCTATTACCTTTTAATGACGCTCTGCTGGATCCGGTTTTAGAGGTGTGGAAGAAGCCGGCATCTTCCCCAGCAGTTCACAGAGCCGTGGCCAGGAGGTATCGGACGGCTCCAACTGATCCTGGTTTCCTATCTAGGCACCCTACGCCGGAGAGCTTGGTTGTGCAGGCCTCCTGTTCGTCCAAGTCAGCGCCTGGTTCTTTTCCGACGGTGCCGGGGGACAGAGATTCAAAAAAGCTGGAGGCGCAGTCGAAGAAGATTTTTTCGTCCTGCAGTCTGGCTTTAAAAGCCACCAATGCAACCTGTATCTTGGGGAGGTATATTCATGCTCTGATGGATGACATCTCCTCTTCGTTTACAGAGCTTCCCCAGGGTCTTTTGGATCTTGTCTCTGATTCTCAGGCTGCTGCGACCCAAATTATCCAGACGGGACTGGATACCACCGACTCGGTAGCCAGAGCAATGGGCACAACTGTGGTGGAAAGGAGACAGGCCTGGCTCCGTAACTCGGGCTTTTCGGCAGATGTACAGTCCACATTGTTGGATCTCCCGTTTGATGGGGACAAACTGTTTGGGGCTAAGGCTGATTCGGCCTTGGAACGGTTTAAGGAGAGCAGGGCCACGGCTAAGTCGCTGGGACTCCAAGCTCCTTATTCCACGGCCTCTTCCAGATTCTTCAGGAGGTTTCGTGGATTTGGGCGTGGCTCTTCCTCCTCTTCCTTTCGGGGAAGATATCAGCAACCTGCCTCTTCCCATCCCTATAGATCTTTTAGGGGGAGGGGCAGGGTCCGCACCAGGGGAGCTTCTCAGCAGCACTCTGCCTCTTCCTCATCCTCTGGCGGGGTGCAGCAGGGGAAGCAGCCTTAGGCTTCCACCATTTCCCACTCACTCCTCTCCTGTAGGGGGAAGATTACAGCATTTTCTCACCAAATGGGAGACTGTTACGTCGGACACTTGGGTTCTCAGTGTTGTGGGAAAAGGCTACACCCTTCCCTTTCGGGAGTTTCCGCCCCTCATCCCGCCCCGCCCTTCGTATTGTTCACAAGAACACCTCCTGTTGCTAGAACAGGAGGTAGAAGTCCTCCTTTTAAAGGGCGCGGTGGAGTTGGTCCCGGAGCAGGAAAGGGGTCAAGGAGTTTACTCAAGGTATTTCCTGATTCCCAAGAAGGATGGTCGTTTGAGACCAATTCTGGACCTGAGGATCTTGAATTGGTTCCTCAAGCAGGAAAAGTTCAAGATGCTGACCCTAGCACAGGTGCTTTTGGCGTTGAACATGGAAGACTGGATGGTGTCTGTCGACTTGCAGGATGCTTACTTTCATATCCCGATACTCAAGTCACACAGGAAGTATCTCCGGTTTGTGGTGGGATCGCAACACTACCAGTTTGCGGTCCTTCCGTTTGGTCTTACTTCAGCACCTCGAGTCTTCACGAAGGTGATGTCGGTGGTTGCGGCAGAGCTCAGAAGGAAGGGGATAGCAGTATTCCCTTACTTGGACGATTGGTTAATCAAAGCCAAGTCCCCGGAGCTTGTGTTGCGTCATCTGCAGTCAACAACCCAGTTGTTGTTCGACCTGGGCTTTTCAGTGAACGAGCCCAAATCTCACCTAGAGCCCTCTCAGCGCCTCCTGTTCATAGGGGCAGTACTGGATACAACATTGGGTCGGGCCTTTCCTCCGCCTCAGCGGATTCAAGATATTCAGGATTTGGTTCCAATGTTTCGAAATGGAGCGGTAGTTCCAGTCCTCAAGGTCCTTCGTCTGCTCGGTCTTTTTGCCTCCTGCATTCTGTTGGTCACGCATGCTCGCTGGCACATGAGGGCTCTTCAGTGGTGCCTCCGAAGGCAGTGGTCTCAACACAGAGGGGATCTAGAGGGTACTGTCAAGATCTCCAGAGATGCTGCTGTGGATTTGAAGTGGTGGATTGCAAGCAACAATCTTTCACAAGGAAAGCCGTTCCAGCAGTCGCCACCAGTGACAACAGTCATAACGGATGCTTCCACTCTAGGGTGGGGAGCTCATCTGGGGGATCTGGAGATCAAAGGTCTTTGGTCTCCAGAGGAACAGATGTTTCACATCAATCTGTTAGAGTTACGGGCTGTACGTCTGGCTCTCAAGGCCTTCCTCCCTTTCCTTCGTGGTCAGTCGGTACAGGTCCTAACGGACAATACTACCACGATGTGGTACATAAACAAGCAGGGAGGAGTGGGGTCGTACCTTCTCTGCAGAGAAGCTCTTCGACTATGGTCCTGGGCAAAGGACCATCGGATTTGCTTGATAGCAAACCATCTGGCCGGAGTTTTGAACGTGCGTGCGGACAGTCTCAGTCGCCACTTCTCGGCAGACCACGAGTGGCGTCTCCATCCAGATCAAGTCCGTTTAATCTTCCAGAAGTGGGGGTTTCCTCGGGTAGATCTGTTCGCCACTCGAGAGAACGCGCAATGTCCGTTGTTCTGCAGCCTTCAGTATCCGATGCAGGAAGCGTTGGGGGACGCGTTTCAAATGACCTGGTGCGGCCAGTTGCTTTACGCGTTTCCTCCCATACCCTTGATTCCTCGAGTATTGAGGAAGATTCGCCAAGACCGGGCTCTAGTAATCTTAATAGCTCCGGATTGGCCAAGGAGGGTGTGGTACTCCGACCTTCTCCAACTCTCAACGTGCCCGCCGCTCCGTCTCCCTTTCAGGGCAGACCTCCTCTCACAGTCGCAGGGGCAGGTTCTACACCCCAACCTCCAGAGTCTGCACCTACATGCCTGGAGATTGAATGGGGCAACCTGAGTTCCTTCTCTCTCCCGCCTGAGGTAGTGGATATTATATTAGCGGCCAGGCGACACTCCACTAAATCTATCTACGCTAATAGGTGGTCTAAATTTGTTGCGTGGTGTGGAGAGAGGCAGATTGATCCCTTACATGCTCATCTATCGGACATTTTGTCTTTTGCTCTATCTCTGGCGCAAAAAGGTTGTGCAGTGGCTACCATTAAAGGTTATTTATCGGCCTTGTCAGCCTTCATATGTCTTCCAGACCAACCATCTTTATTTAAATCCCCTATTGTTATCAGATTCTTGAAAGGTCTTCTAAATCAATATCCTCCAAAGCCATTCGTTATGCCGCAATGGGATTTGTCCTTAGTCCTGACTTTCCTTATGGGGTCCCCTTTTGAACCTATGCATTCTTGCCCCTTGAGGTATTTGGTTTTAAAAACAGTCTTCCTGATAGCTATAACATCAGCAAGGAGAGTGAGTGAGTTGCAGGCCTTATCAGTAAAACCCCCTTATACAACTTTTTATGGGGATAAGGTGGTGTTGAGGACCAAGGCTGCTTTCCTCCCGAAGGTTGTTTCACCCTTCCATTTGGCTCAGGCAATTACTTTGTCCACGTTCTATCCTCCGCCTCATCCTTCCAAAGAGGAAGAAAGACTGCACCGTCTGGACCCAAAGAGAGCGTTGAGCTTCTTTATCGATAGAACAAGGGATTTCAGGCTGGAGGATCAGCTGTTTATTGGATACGTGGGCAAGAGGAGAGGAAAGGCAGTCCACAAGAGAACACTATCCAGGTGGGTTGTTCTTTGCATTAAAATATGTTACTCTTTGGCAAAGAAGGATCCTCCTGAGGGCATTAGAGCTCATTCCACCAGAGCTAAGTCGGCTACTTCGGCCTTGGCCAGAGGTGTTCCTGTGGTCGACATCTGCAAGGCCGCAACTTGGTCGTCCCTTCACACTTTTGCAAAACATTACTGTTTAGATTCTGAGGTTAGAAGGGACGGCCATTTTGCACGGTCAGTGCTGCAGGATTTCTTGGTTTGACCATTTAGGCACCCACCGTCGGGCGTGGTACTGCTTTGGGACTCTATTCATGAGGTGAGGAATCCACAGGTAGTTGTATCCATCAGAAGAACGAGTTACTTACCTTCGGTAACGACTTTTCTGGTGGATACATTAGCTACCTGTGGATTCCTCACGGTCCCACCCGCCTCCCCGTTGCCTTTATGGTCTTGCCAAGTAATCCTTGAGTGCGCTCCTCTTGGTCCTTGAGGGTGCAATAGATGTATATATATAATATATTTGTATATATATATGTGTATATGTGTATATATCTTTATGTATATACTTGGTGTGTGTATATATTTTAAAAGAGAGAGTTTTATATATATATATATATATATATATATGTACATAAAAAGATTTACAGTTATTCATACAATGTGGTGTATTTTACAATATAATGGATGTTGCCTTGCTCTTTCATTGCACTGCCTGGTTGTTCTCATGCACGTAAAAAAATGATTGGTACTGACGTCTGCACGTCGTCGAGGACCTCTTATTGCCTGTATGACGTCAGACGGCGTCGCGTGCGAGACAGTGACGTCCTCGTCGACGTGCAGAGACTAGTAAGAAGATTTCCGTCGAATGCTGGCGCCATGGGAGTATTCATGAGGTGAGGAATCCACAGGTAGCTAATGTATCCACCAGAAAAGTCGTTACCGAAGGTAAGTAACTCATTCATCTGGTTTCTAAAGGAAAAGATAACATTCAAAAATAGTTTTTAATGTGACTGTTGAGCTTCGGTCTGGTTCAACCAAGAGTAAAGGCTTTGGGCTGCTCTTGTTCCCATCTTGAGGATTTGTTAAAAATACCAGTGAGTTTGTAGCACGTTTCACATCACTATTTGCGGGTGGATCACCTGTGTTCCATTGTGGAAGTCTTGGCAGAGCCAACAAACTTTCCACAATGGGATTTCCATTGTTTAGTTAAAATCTCTAGTAATAAAACCTCTTTTTTTCCAGGATCACCATCTCTAAATCAGGCCATCAGTGAAATAAATCTGTGTTTTGTTTCCTTCTTATACATCACTAATATAATCTCTCTGGGGTTTAAACACTGTATACTCACATTCAAATGATAGTCCTTGAGCATAACAACCTTGTGAGATAATTTTTGGTAAGTGATAAACATATGACTAGGATAATTAAATTGAAATGTCCTTCATAATCATTCATAATCATTACCATCACTATGTGCATCATTCTTAACAGAGGGTTCAACAATCCTTTTCCAGATGGAGAATCCACATTTATCAAATTTCTGCAAATCGTTCTTCCATCATCACTATATAAAGTACTAGCTGTTGCATCTTTCAGTCAGTTCACAATCACCTTTGGCATCGCATCAAAAATAAACAATTTCCTTACCAGTAAGTCTTGACTCTTAGTACTTAAGTATGGACAAAACTCCTCAATGGGAACATGATCCACACGTATGAATGCTCAAGGCAATCACTATTTCAAAAAGTCTGGACATCCCTGGACAAGTTTGATGGTTGTGTTGCAATTCAGCCTGGCCTTTTGAGGGTAAAAAGTAGGTCCTCCGTATTGCAAGCAATTGAGGATCATTAGCAGAATTCTATTTGATACTTTCCAAAGATTTATAAAAAATTATATTAAGGAAAATGTTCTAATTCATTTACCGCATTATTCCTGATCATTAGCTCCTTGTCAATTTTTGTCCATCTGCTGCATCTGCAACTACAACCACTGGTTATTTTATTAATTTTAGTCCATGTTTAAATTAGGCAGAGTTTAATGGCCCATTTTCTGTTGCTTCTTTTAAATAGTGCCACCCATAGTATGTATGTATTGCCCATACATACTAGGCCACAAGGAAAGGACCATTGCAGCTCAGAGGAACAAAAGAAAAGCTTGCGGTCTGCTCGGAGCCTGTCGCACAGATTAGACACCTGGGGCTAGAAGTATCAAGCTCCCAGTTTGCATTTCTTAAATAGCAAATTTTAGGAAATTGCTATTTAAGAAGTGCAAAATGGGATGTATGAAAATTGTGATTCGGTAATAACGATTTCTTTAAAATTGCTATTGCAATTTGCGAGTTCCAAATACCGAATCACAAAAATAGCGAATTGGTATTTGGAAATCGCAAAATTGCGATACCAGCAATCAAGAAAAGCCTGATGACATCACAACCAGGAAGGGAGTTAGTGCATGCTGTTTCCAGAACACCCAGCCACAGGAGCAGGCAGAGAGACCCAGCCAAGCACTAGGGAGGCAGTCTTGAGAGTCAGGACCAAACAAAACAATGGCTACTGATGGGAATGTGAAGGACAAAGGAGAGAGAAAGCGCAAACTTAAATTCAGTGAGCAGGAATTGGAGGTGCTCACAGAAGAGGTGGTCAGGAACCATGACAAATTATTTGGAAAACATCACTACTGGAGCCGGAAAGTGAGAAGAGAAAAATGTGATCAGACATCCAGACCAAAATATGCGCAGTGGGTGTTGCGGGGCACTCCATCGAGAGATACACAAGCACTGGTACGACTTGCGTTCATGTGCCAAAGAGAGGGTAGCAAGCAGGCTGAAGGAGGCAAGGGGCACTGGAGCAAGAGCACCCACCCAGACACCGTCTACATCAACGGAAAACATGGTGGAGTCAACACTGCTTCCTGAACCTGTCAGTGAGTTCACTGACATTGACACCTCAGGCACACCCAGCACCATCAAAGGTAGGGCAGTAATGATGTGTTTCCCCATATGTGCATGTGCAAATGGCCCTTAGAAAGCAGCTATGGCACTATGCAGTGTGAGAAGTAGTCCATGCCACATTTTAAATACAACACAACAATGCATTATGGGAGTGGTAGTCCATACCCCTAAATTGCATCTGCCACATAAATAGAGAGATAGTGTGAAACCAAACAGATACACAACACAAAAGACTTTCAGAGATACTATGCCAGGGTAACTTTCATCCTATTACACAACTGTGAGAGTATATATACAAGAATGACATGCTGCGCATTGTTGTTGCAGATGTTCTGGGCTCTGACACAGCAGAAGGTGGAAATCCGGGGGATTGCGAAAGTCAGCCACATTCCGACTCAAACACCAGTGAGTCCATCAAACAAGCACCAACTAGACGCAGGGCAAGAGTGCTACCCCTCCCTGAGTATAACCTGGACTCAGATGAATTGCCGGATGAAGTACCCACACCACCCCCAGAGGCTAGAAGCACCGACAGACAGCAGTCCCCCCAGCGTCGGTCCACTCCCCTCAGGAGGTGTTGCGAAGAAGGCAGGCAGTGCACAGAGGAAGGTGAGGGCCCATCACTGTTTGGTGGCCTTGAGGCTTCCATGCTGAAAGTGCAGCGCCTGCAATGTAAACACATGAGGTCAATGCACAGGCAGTTGGTGTCAATCGATCACATGGGAGCAATGCACAAGCAGTTGGAATCTCTCAATGACAACATGTGCAAGCTGCATGAAGGACAGCAAACAGCAGCAAAACATGTAAGGGAGATGACAAATGCCATTAGGGATCTCTGCACTGTGATGCAGCTGGAGCATGTCATCTACTGTAGGCGCAATCACCAATTGATGGCCAGGTTGGATGGGTTCTGCAGATCTGTCAATCGGCTCACTACCACAACTGCTTTGGTGTCATGACGTGCTGTGGGCAAGCAAGTGGAGATGGCACATTGCAGTCGGGATGTTGCACGAGGATTGGTGCAAATCACCAATGTTTTGGAGACAATGCAGACAGCCCAGAGTGCTACAAACAGCGAGCTAGGTGATGGGGATAGTGAGGAGCTCTCTAGCCTCAGCAGTCTCACAGCCCCTGTGATGGATCCTAGGCTTCGCAGTACCAGCCACAGTACTGTCTCTGGACCAGCAACAAGAGGTGCCACCAAGACCACTGAGCCCTCAAGTGAAGTGCATGGATGTAGAAAGTAATGTTGAGAGGTACAGAGGACTTGCATATCATGTAGCAATGCAGTGATACTATGATGCTAATAGTGTGACACTGTAACTAGGTCCTGTTTGTGGATAGTGCTTACCTATGTCCTAATCACACATATATTACCTGAAGTCAAGGCAATAAAGATGCTACCTACAGCAATACACAAAAGTAGACGTGGTGTTGTCATTACGTACATCAGAAATAGTTGTGTGTGATCTCAGCACGTCTTTACCTGCCCTCTGCTGCTCTGCTTCTGTCTGCTGGTTGAAGGGGTGGCAAGGAATCGTCATCCTTATTGGAGCCAGGTTCTGTGGGTTCCACTGTATGCCCCTCGTTGTTGCGATGATGTGCAACATAGCACATGTGGCAACGATTTTGCAGGTGTTTTCTGGGCTGTATTGCAGTCCACCACCACTCTTGTGCAGGCATTGGAAACGGCTTTTCAGCAGGCCGAAGGTCCTCTCTACAACGCTGCGTGTCGTCCCGTGTGCTGTATTGTACCTCCTTTCGCCTGGCATGGCAGGATTCAGATAGGGTGTTAGGATGAAGGACCGCACTGCATATGCATTGTCTCCTAGAATGAGAGGAGAGTAAAATGAGTAATTGTTATCCGTGACATCACAGATACTTTAAGGCGAAATTGTCAACTATTACATTAACAAGTAGGTATCCTTCACCAAACTTCCCAGCAAGTAGTCTTGTGTGTATTCCACTGTGCCTGAAGATGTAGGAGTCGTGTGTGCTACCTGGGTATCTGGCCACAAGATCCGTTATGACATTAGAAGCATTGCGTATGACTTGTATGTTCATGGAATGTGTACTCTTTCTGTTCCATTAAACATACTCTGTGGCAGATGGTGGACAGATAGCTACATGTGTCCCATCGATGCAGCCAATGGCAAGTGGGAATTGGGCAATCTGGTAGAAATTGTATTTAGTTTGTTGCAAATCCTGTGGGGTGTTGGGGAATCTTATGTGCAGATGGATTTTACTATGCATGGCATTAAGGAATGCATTGAAGAAGTGTGAACGCGCACTCTGTAAGACACCTCCAGCTGCTGCCATGACCCCTGGATAGCTCCCTGAGGCTAAGACGGGCAGGGAGCATAATACCTGCACATGGGTGTGTATGCTCTTGGTCCTGTGTGTGTTTCACTGCAGTAGGGGTTGTAGATCAGCTATTGTGTCAAGTATTATGGCTGAGTTTAACCTGTACTAAATATCTCCTCCTCTGTCTGGTCAAAAAGAGTAATGCACACTCTGTAAATGCGTTCCTGTCTCCTCCTCCCTCTCCTCAAATCTGCCAGGATCCTCATCCTCCTCGCCATGACGTAGAGTGCAGCCATTGTGGAAAAGAGGCTGAGTCATTCTGGGCCTATTTATATGGGTTGCACCTGTTTACCACCTGACTTCAATTTGTGGTATATTGCACGAGCAAAAACCAATTCTCACTGAGAGCACCTGATGCTGTTGCACTGTGGGAGGCTGGAGTAGCCTGAATCTGCTGCACAGTGACAGTGACTGGCCACATGCGTTTTAAATTAAGGGATTTTCAATGTGTTTTAAAGCGAGGCTTGCATGCACTCATCACTGTAGTGGCATTGGCAGGAAAATCTGCCCAAGCTCCTCCCCACACTATGAGTCAGCCCCAGCCAGGAATCGCCGTAGCGCCAATGCCTGCCTCTTAGCTGCAGTCACAGGCGTTCCTTGAGCATAGTGATGCTGGAGTGCAGGGGTCCTGCTGTTTTACCTGCCATAGCTTTTCGTTCTCATTTTTGCTGGTTCCTGACCTGGTCAGTTATTGTGAGTAGGCGCCAACGTAGCTGGTGTTGATGCCCATGTGCAGGCTTGTGGGTGTGTCCTAAAACAGATCAAAAATATCAAATAGGCAGCAACTGCAAGTTACAGCAGGGCTGCATAAGTTGTACCACTACTTCTGAGGGCTAATAACGGCCTCCCAGGGGCCAAAGCTGACCTCAAAGGGTAAAAACCAGCCTCCAGGGGCTCCAGCCTCCTGGGAGATTGACAGCTTGGTTAGTCTGGCCATGGGCTTCAAGGCTAGGGCAAAAATGATCCAGGACTGCAGGCACCCCTGCCTGGTGCACCGTCTATGGTGAAGGCATCTGAAATCTCACACCCACTGTGGACTCAGACATTCGGTTTAGTGTAAATTAGCTGTATCAATTTCATGATTTCCGTGGCCAGTCACATTTTCTCCAGTACCTTAATCATATAGTGTCACCCCAATATAACAAAATCTTTTCTCAGTGTCGAGTGACAATGCTGTCTATGCAGTGCCTACCTACAGGGCCTGTGCCATAAGGCAAAATAAGCATCTTAGGTTAAAGAACATGTTTCTGGCCAGTATGAAGCCATTCTGATAGGGGGCAACCAGAGAAGTGAGGCATGGGACCAGTCTATCAACGATAAGTTGCCTCTCCATTATAAGATTAAAAAGAGGAGAAACAAATGAACTTCTCTTTTTGATCTGTACTTGAATATTGCCCTTCAAGGGTGAGAGAGATCAAATGTTATTAATAAATTAGTGGCATAGAAATTAGCATATGGTGATGAATTAACCTGCATTTAAAAGCCTTTCGGAGAAAGTAATATGAGTTTCCAAAATGTGCACATTTCAATTATGATGAACCATGTGGCCACCATTCCTATTGTGCACCATGTTTAAACATGAGAGTTTCGCATTTTATTAAATGGAGTATTAAAATGAGCTAACGTTAAGAATGTTTTAAAAAATGCAGATTAAGAATTGTAGGGTTTAATTGATATGAATTAACCACATTTATATTGAATTAATGAGTTTAATAATACGAGTTATATGTGTGCAGAAACAAATGCACATTTAAATTATTCTAACATGTTATAAATGATGTTTGCAATAAACAATTTGCTTTGCGTATATGAATTGTAAGGTGTGCTATAGGTTTATTAATGTATTAATGTGTTTTGAGGCTTCTTAACTTGACTAGGCCTAAAGAGATTCATTTGTCAGCAATATTGGAAAATCACTTGTTTATTCTGTCCCCTCTGACCTGAATTATTTTCCTAGGTTGTTAATGTGAATGTTGAATGTCTTATTGTATTGTAGCAAGAAACATGTTTTATGAATACAATTTTGTCTTTATTTGTTCTAGCTGTTGAACAGGACAAACAAATTGTAGTTCACATGTGAAATGAATTAGTTTAATTTATTGTGTGCCGTGAGAAAGGATCTCAAGTAACAAATCCTAGAGAATAGAATATTTTGTTAGAAATGTGTGAAATCACTTGTTGACAACACACTTTTGCTGAAAAGATTTCAAAAAGTTGCAAACGGAGGTACCACTGCTAGCCTTTGGATCCTGAAACTGCTGCCCATAGTGTGCCCACCTGAAGGACCAATCGAAAAGACTTTGTTTATTCTAATTAGTGAGAAACTTTGAGTTTTCAGTCAGTCTATGTTGGTCTCGAAATTGTCCAGAACTCTGTCCACTTCTGTTTTAGGTCTGTCTCGTTCTCTTCTCTATGTCTCTGGATGAGTTTATTCATCATAGTCTCAACTGCCCTATTCTGTTATGTGGTTCAGTACTAATGAGATCAACTGATTCTGAACTGCAGATTCTGTCCTATGTGCAGCCCGTGAAAGTGAGCATCCTGCCTGATTAATTGCCCCTGTCTGCTGTTCCATGAAGAGAGGTATAACTGAATGTGGTTATTTGTTTTCTTTAGTTAGTCACTTACATCAGCATATTTTTATCTCAGTTAGATGTTTTTCCAAATTATTTTTGTCTTCCTTTTTCTTTGCTTTTGTCTGCATGTGCTAGCCCGTTCCCACACATGCAAGTTCAAATTTGTGTTAGTGTTAGGAATGGCCCAGCTTTGAAACCTGAAATCTGAAATTGAATGTTGAATTGTAATTTGATGATATACTTGTAGGAAGCTAGCCTGGTGTATGGTGGGTACCTGAGGTACTTACACATTATACCAGGTCCAGGTATCTCCTATTAGTTTAGTATAGACAGTGGTGGTCATTACAACCCTGGCAGATGGTGTTAAAGCGGCGGTAAGACCGCCAACAGGCCGGCAGAAATTCTTTTGCAATTACGACCGTGGCGGAAACCGCCAACAAAGACAGCCACTTTAACACTCCGACCGCCACGGCGGTACAAACAAACAGCGTGGCGGTCACTGCCAAAAGACAGGCGGAGGACAATGTACCACCCACACTATTATGACAGGCCAATCCGCCACCTTTTCCGGGGCGGATTCACCGTGGATAAAAACACGGCGGAAACAGGAATTTCGAAGGGAAAACGCTCACCTCTACACACTCCACGAGGAACGAGGACACCATGGACCCAGAACTCCAAATCCTACCTGCGATAGTCTTCCTGCTCCTGTACCAGGAGCATGAACTCCGGCAGCAAAGACCACGGTGAGTACTGCACCTACGACACAGGGGAGGGGGGAGGCAAAAAACAGGGACACACACACACACAACACCCCCACCCCCACCCTCACCCACTACAACACACACACTAATACATATCTATACATTATAGTTACAACCCCAACCCCCCCGAAGAATGCAAAGACAAAAGGAAATGCGTGTAACCATTGTAATAAATTAAAATCAAGTAGGCAAAAATATACATATATACACTATTAACAAAATATACACCAAGAATAGTAGTCCAGGTATTGCCCCATTTATAGTCCGTGGACCACTGGGCCCAAAATGCATGGGCGAGGCCCACACTCGGTACCAGATCAAAACAGAGAGAACACTGCAGGGACATCAGATAGAAATACAACAGGCACCTCAGGGGGAAGGGAAGGGGGGCACCTCAGCCGGATGAGTGCACAACGCCAGATCCACGAGGGGGCTCAATGCCCACTGTTTAATCCTGGGAAGTGCAAAGCCACAGTCTCTCAAGTCTCTACAGTGGGTGGTTTGCCCACTGCTTTATCCTGGGGAGTACAAAGCCACAGTCTCTCAAGTCTCTACAGTGGGTGGGTTGCCCACTGTTCAATCCTGGGGAGTGCAAAGCCACAGTCTCTCAAGTCTCCCAAGTGGGTGGTTTGCCCACTGCTTTATCCTGGGGAGTGCAAAGCCACAGTCTTTCAAGTCTCTCCAGTGGGTGGGTTGCCCACTGCATGGTCCTGGGGAGTGCAAAGCCACAGTCTCTCAAGTCTCCCAAGTGGGTGGTTTGCGTACTGCTTTATCCTGGGGAGTGCAAAGCCACAGTCTCTCAAGTCTCTACAGTGGGTGGTTTGCCCTGTGCTTTATCCTCGGGTGTGCAAAGCCACAGTCTCTCAAGTCTCACAAGTGGGTGGGTTGCCCGCTGTTTAATCCTGGGGAGTGCAAAGCCACAGTCTCTCAAGTGGATAACAGTCTCCACTGGTTCTGGAGGAGGACTGGTGACCAGAGTGCTTCATCATGTGAAGGACAGAGGTAGTGGATGCATGTCTCCACTGGTTCTGGAGGGGGACTGGTGCCCAGAGTGCTTCATCCTGTGAAGGACAGAGGTAGTGGATGGATCTCTTTACTGGTTCTGGAGGGGGACTGGTGCCCAGAGTGCTTCATCCTGTGTAGGACAGAGGTAGTGGATGCATGTCTCCACTGGTTCTGGAGGGGGACTGGTGCCCAGAGTGCTTCGTCTTGTGAAGGACAAAGGTAGTGGATGCATGTCTCCACTGGTTCTGGAGGGTGACTGGTGCCCAGAGTGCATCACTCCCCCCGTGATGGTCCCAGTTGCGTCAGTGCCCCTGGCGCTCATGGGCTAGCGGTGCTTGCTTTGGCGGTGCCCTGTTCAGCGGTGCTTGCTTTGGCGGTGCCCTGTTCTGCAGTGCTTTCTTTGGCAGTGCCCTGTTCAGCGGTTCTTGCTTTGGCAGTGCCCTGTTCAGCGGCTCTTGCTTTGGCGGTCCTTCATGGCCCAGCTGGGCTGGGGCTGGTGGTCCTTCATGGCCCAGCTGGGCTGGGGCTAGCGGGGCCCTCCTGGGCAGCTGGGCTGGGGCTGATGGGGCCCTCCTGGGCAGCTGGGATGGGGCTGGCGGGGCCTTCCTGGGCAGCGGGGATGATAGCGGTCTTCTCCGCCGTGCTGCTCTTCCCAGACTTTCTGGGTTTCTTGTGGCCCTTCCTCACCTTGGGAGCTGTCATAGCTGAGTCCACACTCCCACCGGGACCCCTGGGAGCGGCTTGGGTGGCTGGAGTCTTCCCCCTCTCCAGCCGGGCACTGGCCAACTTCTGATGCTTCACAGGGGAGGGACTGGCTGTGCTGGGGCTCCGTGCCACACTGGCTGTCCTGGTGGCCGGTGCACTCCACATACCTGTGACTACAGGCACCACTGGTCCCGGAGATGTTAAGGCTGAGGTGCTAGTTCGGAACCTATGAGATGGACGGGGTGGGGGAGGTGTGGGAAAAAGGTCAAGGCTGAACATGAAAAGTTTTTTGGACACACTGGGACGGGTAGCTGGAGGGGGTTTGGGAGTGGAGGAAGAGGTGGTGGTAGTAGGAGGTGTACGTTTGGTGACTTTGGGTGCAGGTGCATGCGCTGGAGGCTGTCGTGAGGTGGATGGCTGTTGGGTGGGTGTGTGCCTGCGTTTGTGTATCTTGGGAGGGGGTGTCACAGACACACTGGGAGAGGACACAGGGGACGTGTGAATGGTATTGGGGTGGTGACTGCACGTGAGCGGGGTGTGCTGGTGGGTGTGCTGGTGAGGGACGTAGTGGCTGTAGAGGTAGTGCATGCAGGTGTGTGTGTAAACGAGACTGTGCGGGAGGAGGGAGATGACGAGGAGGGGGACACAGTGGAGGCAGTGGATGTTGGTGTGTCTGCATGTGTGTGATGCTTGCGTGAGTGCCTGTCGGATGTGTGGTGCTTATGTTTGCCTGAGCTTCCCTTGTGTGGTGAGGTGTGTGCAGGCTGGTCTGATGGTGTGCTTGGAATAGGCAGAGGTACAGGGGATTGGGTCTGGGTGGAGGAAATTGGAGGGGGGAGGCTAGACACAGGGACAATGGCTGCCATCAGGGTTGAGGCCAGAGTTTGAAAGGCTTGGTGAAGGGCCGCCTGATCAGAATGAATGCCCTCCAGGAATGCATTTGTTTGTTGCAACTGCCTTTCTACACCCTGGATGGCATTCAAAATGGTAGACTGCCCAACAGTGAGTGACCTGAGGAGGTCAATGGCCTCCTCACTGAGGGCAGCAGGGGTGACAGGGGCAGGGCCTGAGGTGCCTGGGGCGAAGGTGATGCCCACCCTCCTGGGTGAGCGGGCACGGGGCGAAGGCTGAGGGGCTGCTGGGAGGGCGGTGCTGGTAGGGGGGTGGCGGCTGTACCTGTAGATGCGGGGGACACAGATGTTGCCGCCACCACAAGGGAGCTCACATCAGAGGATGAGTCCGTGTCGCTGGTGTCAGCTCCTGTCCCCGCCGTGGAGCTCCCCTCGCCCTCCGTCCCACTGGTGAATTCTGAGTCCGTAGTGTGGCCCTCCATGGCCATGTGGGATGCAGCTCCCTCGTGCTCCAGTGCCACTGCTCCTCCGCCTGACGATACTAATGCACACAAGAACAGGGAAACCACAAAAAGGGTGAGAGACAGAAGAAAGACATGTTGAGTGTATGGATTACCGCTACCGTTGGCGGACAAGACAGACACAGAAGCCCCCTGCACTACGCCGCGCTCTTGGGCTCTACAGTGCAATTCCTGGGAAATGGCCTACAAGGCTATGGACGACATCTGCACACATAGATGACACAGGGGCATGAATAGCTGTACTTGGCACTCTACAGAGGTGGGGTTGGGGGCCACAGGGCCATGCCTTACGGAGGGGCCTAGCCTACGGAACTCGCCCTGGCCTAGGGAAACCCACAGCCCTCCTCCCCCACCCAGACAACTCCACTGCGCGCAAAGTCAGCTGAATGAGAGTGTACTCACCCCCTTGTGTCTGCTGTGATGCCCTCAAGCGCCCATCCAACTCCGGATAGGCCACCGCCAGGATCCTGAACATCATGGGGGTCATGGTTCGACGGGCACCCCTCCCACGTTGGGAGGCCATCCCCAGCTGAGCCTCTGCCGTCTTCTTGCTCCAGCGGCGAATGTCCTCCCATCTTTTACGGCAGTGGGTGCTCCGTCTGTGGTAGACCCCCAGGGTCCGGACGTCCTTGGCGATGGCACGCCAAATATCTTTCTTCTGGTGGGCGCTGACCTACACAAAATGTACAGGGGAAGAAGAGAAGTCATTACCAACTGCACCGTCAAAGTGAGTAGCCCCCATCCCTACCCTTGCTATGTGGCACATGCACCCACCGTCTTTCATGCACGCAGAACTCTGCCCCCTTCCTTCTTACATCCAGCACTCTCCACACAGGCATAGCCCATACAACATGCTCCCTGTGTACTTACCTGTTTGTCTGGAGGACCGTAGAGTAGCGTGTACTGGGGGAGGACCCCATCAACGAGCTTCTCCAACTCCTCCGATGTGAAGGCAGGGTCCCTTTCCCCAGACGCACAAGCCATTGTCTCTTCCAGACCGAGGTCACAGCAGCACTTGCAGTGTAGGTCCTCTCCTGTCGAAGATCAGGTATCAAGTGATTCAACAGATAGAAAATGGCGGTCACGCCTGCGGCGGTCACGTCCGCGGCGGTGCGTACCATCACTGCCGGCGTACATCGTCATTGGCTCCTGGGACCCATAGGGTCCAATGTTAACCAATGCAGTATTGCGCCACGGTCTCCGACCGCCTACCGCGATGGTCTACAACGCCAGCGCAGTTACCTCACATCCCATTGTCCCACTTTAGAGGTCAGGCAGCCGCCATTTCAGGGGCCCACATGGCCTAATTTCCAACTGCGTCACACATACCTAGGCCTAGTCTCAACACACATACAGGCCACCTATTGTGTATGATTGGTGTTCTGGGTAAACTGTGGGTACGTACCTCTGAGTTGTTTGACTCTGTGGTCGCTGTTGTCCTTCATAGGCACCGTACGCTGGGACATGTGATGAGATGGCGTAATCCTCCGGTGTACCGACCGCTGGTGGACCTGTCGACAATGGAGGAAAGACATTTGATAATCACCAACAGGTTTGCCCGTGCCACAATCCAGGAACTGTGTACCCAGTTGGAGCCAGACCTGATGTCAGACATCCGCCATCCCACAGGAATCCCCCCTCAAGTGCAGGTGCTATCAGTGCTCCATTTCCTTGCAAGTGGGTCTTTTCAAACAACTGTGGCCATGGCATCAGGGATGTCCCAGCCTATGTTTTCCAACGTATTGTCCAGAGTGTTGTCTGCCCTGCTGAAACACATGCGGAGCTACATCGTTTTCCCTCAGGTGGAGGATTTGCCTACAGTGAAAGGTGACTTCTATGCCCATGGACATATCCCCAACATCATAGGTGCCATTGATGGGACCCATGTGGCTTTGGTTTCCCCCCCCACAGGAGTGAACAGGTGTACAGAAACCGGAAGAGTTATCATTCCATGAATGTACAGATGGTGTGTTTGGCAGACCAGTACATCTCCCATGTGAATGCCATGCTCCCTGGCTCAGTGCATGACGCCTACATCCTGCGGAATAGCAGCATCCCTTATGTGATGGGTCAACTCCAGAGGCACCGTGTGTGGCTATTAGGTGAGCCCCTGGAAGCAAGACTGTGGGAATGGTTGTCTGGGTCTGGGGATATCCCTACAGGTTAGTGTGTGTCTAACAGTTGCCCCTCGCCATTTGCAGGTGACTCTGGGTACCCCAACCTGTCATGGCTACTGACCCCAGTGAGGAATCCCAGGACCAGGGCAGAGGAACGCTACAAAGAGGCCCATGGGCGAACTAGGAGGGTGATCGAGCGGACCTTCGGCCTCCTGAAGGCCAGGTGCCTCCATATGACAGGTGGATCACTATTCTACTCACCAAAGAAGGTGTGCCAGATCATCGTGGCCTGCTGTATGCTTCACAACTTGGCTTTGCAATGACAGGTGCCTTTTCTACAGGAGGATGGCCCAGATGGCGGTGTTGTGGCAGGTGTGGAGCCTGTGGACAGTGATGAGGATGAAGCAGAGGAAGAAGACATGCAGAACAGGGACTCAGTGATCCAGCAATATTTCCAGTGAAACACAAGTGAGAATACATTCCTGCCTACTACATGTACTTTTACACTACTACCTCTCTACTGTCTGTCGTTTTCACCCAGTGTATGGTCACTGAGTTGACACTTTCCCTCACGCTTTCACAGATGTGGGTCCCACTGTGTGACATCTGCTTAGATTCCTCATGGACTAGAGCTGTGTGACATAAGTATGTTGACATTACTATTTCAAGAACATTTTGTCACTGTAATTGCAAATACACTATTTCGAAATCACAGACAGACTCCAGATAATTTTGTGCTTTAGGTGTGTTTATTTAAATGCAAAATATTGGAGGGGGAAGTTAAATGGTGATGGGTGATGGCGGAGGAGTGTCCATGGCAGAGTCCACTCTATTAGTCTCACAGGTGCATTGCCCTTATGGGCATAGGAAGTGGAGCTGGGGAAGTTTAATTATGGACAGGTTGACAAAGTGGGACAGTGGGATGACAATCAGGGTGGTCCCATTTTTTGGCGGGGTCTTGGCATCGTGCTCTGTCTTTGTCCTGGATCTCAGGGACCGTTTGCGGGGTGGTTCTCCGTCTGCAGGGGGTGGGGTGCTGGTGTGGTGGTCCTGTGGCGGGGCATCCTGTCCACTAGCGCCGGCGGAGGTGGTGGGCAGTTCATCGTCCATGCTAGTGTCAGGGGCCCCTTGGAGTGCCACAGTGTTCCTCCTAGTGTTAAGTAGTTCCTTCAGCACCCCTACGATGGTGCCCAGGGTGGAGCTGATGGTTCTGAGTTCCTCCCTGAAGCCCATATACTGTTCCTCCTGCATGTGCTGGGTCTCCTGAAACTTGGCCAGTACCATTGCCATTGTCTAGTGGGAGTGGTGGTATGCTCGCATGATGGAGGATAGGGCCTCGTGGAGAGTGGGTTTCCTTGGCCTGTCTGCCCCCTGTCGCATGGCAGCCCTTCTAGTTCCCCTGTGTTCCTGGGCCTCCGTCCTCTGGACCGTGTGCCCACTGCCCCCAGGTCCCTGTTGTTGTTGAGGTGTTGGGTTATCCTGGGTTCCCTGTAGTGGTGGACACACAGCTGATTGACGTGTCCTGGGGACGGAGGTATGGGCCCGCTGGGTGGGTGCTGTGCTGGTGTTTCCAGAGGAGGGAAGGTCTGTGGTGGCCTGTGCCTGGGTGAGGGGAACCGACTGTCCCGAGGCCCCCGATGGTCCAGGCAGGTCATCTAGATCCAGTTGGATAGAGGGGCTGTCATCACTGTGGGTC
The DNA here is from genome assembly GCF_031143425.1 of Pleurodeles waltl. Classification (NCBI taxonomy): domain Eukaryota; kingdom Metazoa; phylum Chordata; class Amphibia; order Caudata; family Salamandridae; genus Pleurodeles; species Pleurodeles waltl. The sequence goes on from NC_090448.1 coordinate 1,054,641,889, forward strand.
TCTTCTGTGGGTGGAGTGGACATGTCTGGACCCTCCTGTCTGGTGACGTTGGGTAGCGGTCCTGCAGGGGTGGAAAGGCATGATTATTGCATCTGTGTGTGCCATGGTGGGCAATGGGTGGGTGACCGTGTACTCCAGTGCTGGCATTCCTGTGTGGGAGCTTGTGTGATGATGGTTTAGGGGGGTGTATGGGTATGTGCAGTGGGCATGCTTTAGTGATGGGTGTCCATGCTTTGTTGTTGCATGCAGGGATTGGTGTTGGGATGTGTGGTTTGTGGTTTTGGTACATTTGTGAGGAGTTGGAGTGGTAGGGGTGAGGGTGAGGGTGGGGGTATGTGATAGCATGCAGGTAGGGTGCGGGATGTAATAGTTAAGATTGGACTTACCTGAGTCCATTCCTCCACCAACTCCTGCGAGGCCCTCAGGATTCAGAATCGCCAAGACCTGCTCCTCCCATGTTGTTAGTTGTGGGTGAGGAGGTGGGGATCCGTCGCCAGTCCGCTGAACCACCAGTTGGTGTCTTGAGACCACGGAACGCACCTTCCCCCGTAGGTCGTTCCACCTTTTCCTGATGTCCTCCCGATTTCTTGGGTGTTGTCCCACTGCGTTGACCCTGCCACTATTCTTCGCCATAGCTCCATCTTCCTTGCAATTGAGGTGTGCTGCACATGTGATCCAAATAGCTGTGGCTCTACCCGGACGATTTCCTCCACCATGACCCTGAGCTCCTCCTCTGAGAACTTGGGGTGTCTTTGCCGTGCCATGGGGTGGTGTGGGTGATGTGTGGGGTGGTGTGTGTGGTGATAAGTGTGGTGATATGTAGTGGTGTGTTGTGTGAGGTGCGTGGAAGTTGTGTGGGTGATGGTGTTATGTGCCTTGGGGATGCTGTTGTACTTGCTGGTGGTGTCTCTCTCTGTGCTTCGTTCTCAATTTGTGGTCGTAGGGGTTTGTGGGTCATGTGGGTGTGTGTTTTATATTGTAATGGGTGTGTGGGAGTGGTGTGTGTGTGTGTATCAGGTGTGTGTATTTGGAATTGTCCAATGTGGTTGTGTTTTGTATATGTGTGTGTATTTTGAGCGCGGCGGTGTGTACCGCCAATGGAATACCGCGGTTGAAAGACCGCCGCGTGGATTCGTGTGTCGTGATAGTGTGGGCGTATTTTTTTGGGCGTGACGGTGGAGGTTTTGTTTTTGCCAGTTTACCACTGACCTTTGGTGTGGCGGACTTGTGTGGGTGTCTGAATTTTGGCGGGTTCCGAGATGTGGGTCATAATAGCTGTGGCGGAATTCCGCAGCCGCAGCGGTGTGTTGGCAGTCTTCCGCACGGCGGTAAGCAGCTTTTACCGCCAATGTTGTAATGACCGCCAGTGTCTAAAAGCCAGGCTCTCTAGAGGTAGCTGTTGATGAGCAGCCAAGACTTATCTAGGAGACATGAAAAGCTAATGCAATACCACTATAGTCACACAGCACTTACATACATGAAAGAAAACACTCAGGGGAATATTTATACTTGTTTTGCGCAGAATTTGCTTCATAGTTTTTTAACGCAAATTCGGTGCAAAACGAACTCCATATTTATACTTTGGCGCTAGATCCATCTAGTTAAAGTCATTTGTTGCTACAATGAGATGCAAAGTAGGCGTTCCCATGCAAAAAATTACTCTATGGCCTTAGTGCCATATTTATCCCCTGTGCTAAAATCACACACAGGAGGGAGGAGGGGTTTAACGCCTGGGTCAGGGCAGGCGTTAGGAGCCCTGTGGGCCTATTTTCATGGTAGAACACCTAGGAATAAGCCCACAGGTGCCCTCCCCAGGCCCCAGGGACACCCTCACCCACACGAGAGGGACAGCGGAGGATGGGGGACCCCCATCCCAGGTAAGTATGGGTAAGTACAGGTAAGTATTTGTTTTTCTTTTTGAAGTGTCACTGGGGGCCCTGAAATGGGCCCCGTACATGGCACTGGGTGTAATGGCCATGCCCAGGGGACCCTGGTCCCCTGTGCTGGCCATTGGTGTGGTGGGCATGATTCTTGTCTTTTTAAGACAGGAGTCATGTGGTGTGGATGGTTTTGCATCAGAAAATGACTCTAGGCAGGTTAGAGTCATTTTTTTTTTTACTCTAACCTGCCTAACATCATTTTTTGGTGCAAAACTCCCTTCTTCCATACCGCCAGCCCCACTTGACTCACGGATTTTTTTTTTTTTACGCTAGCCTACCCTTTGCACCAGCTTGCACCATTCCATAAATATGGTGCCCGGCTGGTGCACAGAAATGATGCAAGCCGGTGCCAAACGTTTTGGTGCAAAACTGCGTTAGTGCAGTTTTCACCAAAAAGTATAAATCAGGGCATTCGTGTTATGAAAATAAAGGTTATTTATTACAGTTATACAGTACCAAAACACTAGATAGGCAATTACTCCAATAGGATGTAAGTTGACACCAAATATCTACACTAGTAATCACTATTAGGCATAAAAAGTGATGGAAAACAGTGCAATAGTGTAGGAGGCTGGCCTGGTTTGTAGTGGGTACCTTGGGTACTTACACCTTATACCAGGTCCAGTTATCTCTTATTAGTGAAGTAGTCGTGTTCTAGCAGCTTAGGCTGATAGAGGTAGCTATAGCAGAGCAGCTTAGGCTGAATTAGGAGACATGCAAAGCTCATGCAATACCACTTATGTTACACAGTACTTATACACAAGTAAAGATAATACTCAGTGTTACCAAAAATAAAGGTATTTATTTGGGTGACACAGTACCAAAAATATCTTTGACACAATACTCCTTCTGGAGGTATGTATTATACACAATATATACACTAGACACAAAAATTATACAAGTAATTAGTCATAGAACAGTGCAAACAATAAGAAATCCTATAGAATGCAATGGGAGAAAATAGGTCTAGGGGCAACACAAACCATATACTAAGAAAGTGGAATGCGAATCACAAATTCCCCCCTAGACAAGTGTAGTGTGTGCAGAATCGCTGGGAGAATAAGAATACCCCACCCCAGGGCCCAGAAAAGCAGGAGTAAAGTACTGCAAGTTTCCTTAGGACACACTACAGCTCGTGATTGGGATTTTGTAGTAACCAACCAAGTCTGCAAACAACAACTGTTGGATTCCTGGACCTGAAGACCTGCAAAAGAAGGGGACCAAGTCCAGAAGCCGGAAAAAGTTCCAGGAAGGACAGGAGCCCCTGCCAACCCAGAAGAGGGTGCAAAAGAAGAGTCCCCAGTTGGACGAAGACTGCAGAAATGCACCCTAGGAAGATGGCAGTGGGTTCCTGCATAATGCAGAAGATGTCCCATGACATGAAGATGGATGCAGACATGATTTCCTGTTGGAAGTCCCCAACAGGCCTTGGTTACGACAAAAGTGCAAGTTGCGTCAAAATGGCACTGGCTGGACGCAGGAAGGACCTGGGGGCCACACCCCTGTGTGAGGAGGAAGAGGGGACTCTCAGCACTTTAGAGAGCCCTCAGGATACCAGACTGCACCCACAGAGTCCCAGAACATGAGGACAAAGGAGGTGCAAAATGCAGTTGGTGCAGCACAACAAAGGAAGGTCCCATGCTGCCGGATCACAGGATGGAGTGCTGGGGACCTGGGCCATGCTGTGCATGAAGTAATTTTGCAAATATTGCACAGAGGCCTCAGGAGGTGAAGAAGATGTGGTGCACAGGGGTACCATCATTCTCAGGGAAGACAAGGTCTTACCTCCTTCAAATTGCAGCAGCAAGACCTCAGGACAGTTTATGTTGATGATGTCCACCCTCTGTGTCCTTAGTAGCACGCTCGTCACTGTGAGAGGAGTCCAAGGGTACTGGTCGTCATCTTGGAAGGTGCCTGCGTGAGCAGGTGAATGTCTTGGTCACCCCACGGGAGATTTCTTTGGTCCTTCTGGTGCAGGATGAACACAGGGAGTCCTCAGAGTGTGCACACCATGGAAACTGTTGCAGTTGCTGGCTGAAGTTGCAGAGAAAAAGTATCCCTTGTGGATACTTTGTTGCTGTTACAATGGTTCCCGGAGCAGGGTGCGGTTGATCCGAGGTCAGAGGATGAAGTAACAGTTGCAGAGGATTCCTGCTGGAAACTTGCAAGTAGAACCTGAAGAGAACCCACAGGAGAGACCCTAAATAGCCCTGAGAGGGGGATTGGCTACCTTATCAGGTAAGGACCTATCAGGAGGGGGTCTCTGAAGTCACCTGCTGGAATTGGCCACTCAGAGCCCTCCGGCGTGCCCCCACACCTTGCAAAGCAAGATGGCTGAAGTCCGGGACACACTGAAGGAGCTCTGGGCACCACCCCTAGGGTGGTGATGGACAGGAGAGGGGGTCACTCCCCTTTCCCTTGTCCAGTTTCGTGCCAGAGCAGGGGATAAGGGGTCCCTGAATTGGTGTAGACTGGCTTATACAAGCATGGCACCATCTGTGCCCTTCAAAGCATTTCCCGAGGCTGGGGGAGGCTACCCCGCCCCAGCCTGTAACACCTATTTCCAAAGGGAGAGGGTGTAACACCCTGCTTCCAAAGGAAATGCTTTGTTCTGCGTTCCTGGGACTGAGCTGATCAGACCCCAGGAGGGCAGAACCCTGTCTGTGAGGTGGCAGCAGCTGTAGCTGCAGTGCAAGCCTCAGAGAGCTGGTTTGGCAGTACTGGGGTCCATAGTGGAGCCCTCAGGATGCATGGAATCGGATCCCCAATACCAGATTTGAAATTGGGGGACAATTCCATGATCTTAGACACCTTACCGGGCCATATTCAGTTACCATTGTGAAGCTACATATAGGTATTGACCTATATATAGTGCATGTGTGTTATGGCACCCCTGCACTCACAAAGTCCCAGGAAATGGCGGGTGAACTATGTGGGGGCACCTTTGCTAGTGCAAAGGTGCCCTCACATTTAGTAACTGTGCACCTAACCTCCAGCAAGTGAAGGTCAGACATATAGGTGACTTATAAGTGACTTAAGTGCAGTGAAAATGGCTGTGAAATAGTGTGTGCACTATTTCACGCAGGCTGCAATGACAAGCCTGTGGAAGGCTTTGTCTGAGCTCCTTATGGGTAGCAAAAGAAATGCTGCAGCCTACAAGGATCTCCTGGAACCCCAATGCCCTGGGTACCTACTTACCATATACTAGGGACTTATAACGGGGGGTCCAGTGTACCAATTAAAATTGGTAAATGAAGTCACTAGCCTATAGTGAAAAATGTTAAAGCAGAGAAAGCATACGCACAAAGGTTCTGGTTAGCAGAGCCTCAGTGACACAGTCAAGCACTACTGACAACACACACATTAGGCCATAAATTATGAGCACTGGGGTCCTGACCAGCAGGATCCCAGTGAGACGGCAAAAACATACTGACATACAGGTAACAATGGGGGTAACATGCCAAGAAATTTGGTATTTTACTACATAGAGATGTACAATACAGGTGTCTAGTGTCATGTGTATGTTAAAATCCCAATGCAATATGTATCCTAGTTGTCTAGTACATGTGTGTTGATCATAACAGAGTTATAACTTTGAAGAAGAACATTTTGGTACAATAGTGGTCATGCATGATAGTTGTGTATGGTTGATACATCACACTTACACAGGACCTGTGATTAAATGGTATTTATTGGGGAGTGAACAACAAAATGAGTGAATTGAAACAGAAATGAAATCAAGTTAACTGTGAAGGGTGCGGTCATGGTGGATGAAATCATCATTCAGCTGCTACACCATTTGGAAACACAAGTCCAGTGTCCTTGCACCATGGGTGATAGGAGTTAGGTATCAGAACAGTCAACAGGGTGTATCAGTGACACACAAGGGGAAACAATCACGTGAGGTTCACTTCCTGGCAGTGAGCTTAGTCTTGACATTTGATCCTCCTTGATGTCTGGGTGGATGTCCACATTTGCGGGGGGGTTCTTTTGCTACAAAGGGTGGGGTGTCTGAGGCATTCCCTTCCACTGGCAGGGCTTCAATTCTGCTAGCAACCACAGATATAGAGGAGCCTGATGTCTCAAAGCTAGTGGAAGAGGCGCCAGACGTTGGGTGCCAAAGCTACTCAGGGTAGTGTTGATGTCCCTCAACACCCCAGCAATGGAAACCTGGAAAGCATTTTGGGCCTGCCACTGCTGCATGGCTTCCTGGTGGTTGTTGCTCTGTAGCTGTGTGATCTCCCTCATCATGGTTATTACCTGGCCCATCATGCCTTGAGAATTTTGGTATGCTTCCAAGACCTGAGAGATGGTCTCCTGGTCATTTGTGTCCTTTGGAGACCCCATCCTCAGGCCCACACTATCTGTCCCACGCACCCTAACCCCACGTACCTTTGCCCCTGGAACACTGTGCCCACTCCCACTGGTGGCAGGACCATCATTGTCAGGGGTAACATGAGGAGACTCAGGTACCTGTACGGGGGACACACAATGGAAGAGACGGTCCTTGGGACACAGGTTTGAGGGTGAATGGTTGCCTGGGATATAATTGCAAAACCACTGGGACGAGTCATTGTGGGCAGGGTGAGGCTGGCAATTGTTGACTGACCAGGGGTCCATGATGGGCAAGCTTCGTCCTCAGTGTCCAGACATCCAGAGCTATTTTCCTCACTGGGGCCTTCATCCAGAGGGGTAGGGTACTGTCTGTGGTATCCTCTCCATGCTGGGGATGGCAAGGTTACTTGTAGGAGAAGTGATACACACAAGTGGTGTAAGTGATGCAACAAGTGATGTTTAAATTAGTCTACTAAGCATGGTAAATGAGATGCACACACTGCTTTTACATGATCCCCGGACATGACAATGACAGCTGCTACTTAATCTAGGTTAGTGCAATGTGGGACACAGAGATTTGCAACTGCATACAGCATGCCCCATGCTCTTGGAGTATGTTGTTGATTAAAAGGCTGCAAATACCCTCATATCTTGTCTGAATGAAGACATGACAATGTACATTGTTCTCCTAGTAAGGTGTATGGCATCATTAAGCCAACTAGAAGCTGAACAATGCACAATGGTGTCAGAGCTGGTAAACAGAATTGGTGTTGCAATTTGCCCTGGGCCTCTGTCTGGATGTACTGTAACTGCATCCAGTTTGCCATTTAGGTGTCCCATCCCAGCGGAGTATATGACATTGTTAGGGCTGTTTTCTCTGAGTCCAGTTTGGTACGGGACACAGCTGTAGCTGTGATTTCCTTTGAATGGTACTGGTGGTGGGTCATTGCATAGCTGTCATTGCCATGAACTGTTAAATGGTGGACCATTCAGGTTGGTTTACTTTGATTGTTAGTTTCACATGCAAGACATTACAAATTTAGTACTTGGTGCTGGTTTTGTTAATGTTGGAACAGTGCTATCTGGGAGTTGTAGTGCTGTCAGTTCCCAGGACTTCACATGCCCTTCCCAAACACTGCGGCCCAAGGTGAGTTTACATACATGAGGCATGGCAGTGAGGGGTATTTGGAGATTTTGACAGGGGGTGGTGGGTGATTTGATCATTGGGGTGAGGAAAGGTGATGGGTGAGCATGTAAGACAAAACTGTTTGGTGACATGAATGTTTTTGTTACTTACCAGACTCCAATCCCCAAGGTTTTCCTGTCAGGCCCTCAGGCTGCAGGATGTTCAAGACTTTCTCCTCCCATGATGTGAACTGTGGGGGAAGAGGTAGGGGCCTACCGCCAGACTTGAGAACTGCCAGCTGGTACCTGGATGCCATGGAATGATTATTTCCCCTGAGGTCGTCCACCACTTCCTGATGCCCTCCCTTGTGCATCAGTAACTGCCTACTGCACTCACCTCGTTGACTGTCCTGTGCCACAACTCTACTTTACTCGCTATTGTTGTTTGCTTGACCTGTGCTCCAAATAGATATGGTACTACCCTGACAATTTCGTCCACCATGACCCTCAACTCATCATCAATGAAACATGGATGTTTTTGTGGGTACATGGTAGTGGTGGTAAAGATGGTGAGACAGTGGATGAAAGGATGAAAAATGTTTGTGATGAGGTGTGGGTGCTGTGATGTGAGTTGGTGACTGTTGTTGTGTAGTGTTTGGTTTTATAAATTATGTGTTGTGTATGTTGTGCAAATGTGGGATGTGTGCTAAGTGTAAGGTGTAGGGGTTCCTAATGTTTGGCTAGATTTTGTTTTTGGTTACCATCTGGTTGTGAGTGGCATTCTGATTGCAAAGGATTGTGGATTGTGTAGGGGTGTGTGTAGGTGTGTGAAAGTGTTTCAGGTGTGGGGTATTCAAACTATCCAATGTGGTGTGGTGTTCAAAGCTGATGTTTTCGGTCATCGAAGAACCGCTGTCCTGGAGTTGTGGATCGTAATTAGATCGGTTGATTTTTGTCTGGCTGGCGGTGCTGGTGGTCTAATTGCCTTTTTTCCGTCCGCCAGTTTCCTGGTGGTTTTGAGAAATTGGCTGTTTTTTGGCAGTCTGAGCTGTGTATCTCAAAAGGGCAGTCAGATGATTGCTAACATGGCTGTCTTTTGGCGGCCACAACTGCAGCGGTACCGTAAGGCCACTAAAATGGTAATGAGACCCTATGTAACGTTGGGAAATGTCTATGCTGACCCCCAGATTTTGTGGACTCCATTACGTCACCAAGTATGAAGAATGGAGTAATAAAAGTGACACCAGTGAGACAAATAAAAATTTCTTGAAGTCAGTAGTTGATACCTACGATGAAATTAAGAGATTGCAAGGAGAAGTAATTGAGGAGGAACACAGAGGTTGGAAAAAAAGCAGGTTGTGCTCAAAGAGAAGGAGATGATGTCTGGATTTCAAATAAAGGGAAAGTTGTGTTGCCAGATTGTTTGCTGAACTCGATGGCTAGGTATTATCATGGACAGGTTCATCTCGGCAGAGATACAATGATTCTCACTTTCAAACAAATGTGGTACAACCCCAGATTTAGGTTGGCTGCAGAAGTGGATTGTCACAGATGTGTTACATGTCAACAAATGAATGCAGGAAAACGCACAGTGGTTAATTTGCACCACATAGGAAGATCAGGGGTCCACTTAACAGACTGCAACTTGATTTCATTCAAATGCCTGCCTGTAAAGGATTGAAGTATGTATTGGTCATTGTGTGTGTGTTCTCCCATTGGATCGAGGGTTACCCAACATGTGGGAATGATAGTCTCATTGTAGCTAAGCTGCTGCTCAGGGAACTAATCCCAAGGTATGAATTCCCGCCTACTTTGGAATCAAATTGAGGAACTCATTTTAATATTGAAATCATAAAGTTATTGTGTGCGGCACTGAATATTGAGCAAAAATTGCACTGCACTTCCAGACCAGAGGCATCTGGAGTAGTGGAGCAAATGAAAGGAACACTGAAAGCTCAATTGGCAAAGGTTTTTGTTCTACAGCATTAAAATGGCCTGCTGCATTGCCACTGGTCTTGATGAGCATGTGTAGCACCCCTGACAGGAAGACACGACTGTCTCCCCATGAGATTCTACTGAGTTGTGCAATGCGACTACCAGCAGTACTTGAAAATGCACTTCTGAACATAACTGATGAATTAGTGCTGGATTATTGCAAAGGTCTAGCTGGCGTGGTTCGCTCTTTGTCTCACCAGGTTAAAGCAGCAACAGTTCAAACAGTCCAGGAACAGTGTCACAGCTTGAAAGCTATAGATTGGGTCATAGTAAAGAAATGTGTGGAAGACTTGCTTAGAGCCAAGGTGGAAAGGACTGTTTCAAGTAATCTTAGTAACCACAACAGCTTTGAAGTATGGTGGTCTTCTGAACTGGATTCATGCAAATCACACACTCAAAGTTCTGTGTCCTCTTGAAAACACAGAGTCTGATCCTGCAAGAGTGAATGCTGATGAAGAAGGGGTTTGACTTGACCAAGCTGCGAGGATGGAACCCGTGGCTGAAGCAGAAAACGTGCATAGTGCTGAAGGAACATGCAGTCTGCATGCAGATAAAGGTGCAGGTAAAAGTGCAAGCAGCCTGCAAACAGACAAAAGAACAGGAGAGCAGAGTCAAACTCAAAGTCAACTGATTCCTGCCAGTACAGCAAACATTGTGAAAGTAGTGCACCCAAAAAGAGAACTGTGAAAGATGAATGGCCTGCAGCTGCACATGAACTGGTTGCTGACAAACTCCCATCAATAACAGAAGCAGTCGAAGAGTCAAATCAGAGTGAAGATGAAGATGGTGCTGTAAGGAAAACAAAATAGAAAAGTGTGCCTAGTCGCAGATACTCTTCACCTGAATGGATCTATCTTGTCACAAACGAATGGAAGAGCAAGTTTATGGCCTTTTGTTTTGACTATGAGAACTCAGTTAAACATTCTGAAACTTGAAATTGCATTTAAACAGAGGTTTGAAATAACCTTGTCAATTGATAAACAAAGACATTACACTCTAAAATAATAATAAGCGATCATCAGACTGTGTTCTATTGAAAATGAACATTTGAACTGTTTTTGAGAGCTCTTAGTTGAATTTTGAAGATCTTTCTTGAAGATCGAGAACCACTGTAAATAGTGCAAAAACTTTGAAAGTTGCCTTGTTTTTGATTTCTACTCTCTTTGCAGGTGTAAATATGTTTGTATTGGTTTAATAATAGTATGTATGACCGCATGCGTTTTATTAATTGCGGGAATGAGTGTTTCAATGAAAGGAGAAGTGCAAGGTTTAGCAACTCCAATTCAGGGAAAGACAACATCAAAGCAGGATAAGTTCTATAAGGATGAGAGATTGTTTCATTTAGATGACACAGAGGAAGATTTATTTTCCATTGTTATCATAGTTTGCTGTATGAGTATGTGAACACGATGAATGTGCATGATTGTTATGTGTGTACACAAATTCCTTTGTCAGTGTAAGAAGGAATCACTCATCACAGTTTACAACTAACTTATGGTATTAGTTGCAGTCTTTTATTAACACGATTCACTGCATACTATGATTTAGATATCTTTTTTTGTTCCCATTAACCAGCATTAGAGCAGCATTGAAAAGGCTAGGAACATAGACATAGTAGAAGATTTCTGTGAGCCTAAACTGACTTTCTCACAGCATATGCACCCAGGGATAACAACTTGCATTCTCACACAGGTGGAAAAGGAGTTCATTAACCAAGTAGATAATAGAAGAAAATAAATGAAAGAAAGGATAGCTAATGGTATAGTGTACAAGAAGAAATAGTTCACAATACGCCTGTAATAGAAATGGGGTGTCTGGTTGGCAGTTTGCGCTCTGTTCAAGCAAGGACCCTCACTCTAGTCAGGGCAATGGAGAAACACACTTAAGATAACCCCTGTTTACCCCCTTGGTAGCTTGGCACAAGCAGTCAGGCTTATCTCAAAGGCAATGTGAAAAAGTATTTGTACCCACACACACACAGTAATTGTAGGAAAGTACCCTCTTTTGGCATGTTACCCCCAGTTTCTGCCTGATGTCAGTGTGTTTTGACTGTTCCACTGGGATCCTGCTAGACTTCCTTACATCTAACAACTGACAATTGTACCCCAATACTGATCCTAGTATTGGTTGCACAATCCCATGTACTCTGGGGGCTCCACCATGCACCCCCAGTACTACATACCAGCCTTCTGAGGTTTCCACTGCAGCCCCAGCTACTGACAACTCACAGACAGGCTTCTGCCCTCCAAGGGCTTGAGCAGCTCAATCCCAGGAAGGCAGAACAGTGCATTTCCTTCAGGAAAAGGGTGTTAGACCCTCCCCCTTTGGACATAGATGTTACAGGAATGGGAGGTTGTATCCTCCCAGAGCCTCTGGAAATGCTGTGAAGGGCACAGATGGTGTCCTCCTTGCATAATCCAGTCTACACCAGTTCAGGAACCCCCGGTCCCTGCTCTGGCGTGAAACTGGACAAAGCAAAGGGGAGTGACCACTACCCTGTCCATCAACATCCCAGGGGTGGTGCCCAGAGCTCCTCCAGAGTGTCCCTGGGTTCTGCCATCTTGTTTTCATGGTCAGGGAACTCCAGCAGGAATCCTCTGCATCCTTACTTCATCTTCTACCAACGGATCAGTCACTGACTGCTCCAGGAACTCTACAAAACTGCAACTAAGAATCTAAGACGACTTCTTTAACCTTGTAACTTCAGCTCCTGTCAGCAACTGCAACAGTTTTCAGGTCCTGCATCCTCAGAGAACTGCCTGTCTTCAGCCTGCACCAGAAGACCTGAAGGAATCTCCCATGGAGTGAAGGAGTCACTTCCCTCTTCAGCAGGCACCGCTTTGCAGCGATGACCGGTGGCTTGGGTACCCTCTCCAGATGACAGTTGTGGATCCAGCGACACGGGTGGTGGACTAAAGTGACTCCTGCAGTCCCAACGTCCACCTGTCCAATTTTGGTGGAGGTAAGAGCTTGCCTCCCCAGGCAAGACAGTACTGTAGAAAGGTACCATCTTTCTTGGCATGTTACCCCCAGTTTTACATGTATGTCAGTATCTTTTTGCCTTTTTCACTGGGATCCTGCTAGCCAGGACCCCAGTGCTCATAGTTTGTGGCCTGAATGTGTATACCTGTGTAGTGCCTAACTGTGTCACTGAGGCTCTGCTAATCAGAACCTCAGTGCTCATGCTCTCTCTGCCTTTAACTTTGGCACCATAGGCTAGTGACTACATTTACCAAATTTCAATTGGCATACTGGAACACCCTTATAATTCCTTAGTATATGGTACCTAGGTAACCAGGGCATTGGGGTTCCAGGAGATCCATATAGGCTGCAGCATTTCTTTTGCCACCCATAGGGAGCTCAGACAAACCTTTACACAGGACTGCCATTGCAGCCTGGGTGAAATAACGCACACGTTATTTCACAGCCATTTTCACTGCATTTAAGTAACTTATAAGTCACCTATATGTCTAACCTTCATGTGCTGAAGGTTAGGTGCAAAGTTACTAATTGTGAGGGCACCCTTGCACTAGCAAAGGTGCCCCCACATAGTTCAGGGCCATTTCCCCGGACATTGTGAGTGCGGAGACACCATTACACGTGTACACTACATATAGGTCAATACCTATATGTAGCTTCACAACGGTAACTTCGAATATGGCCATCTAACATGTCTAAGATCATGGAATTGTCCCCCCATGCCAAATCTGGTATTGGGGAGCCAATTCCATGCATCCTGGGGGCTACACTATGGACCCCCAGTACTGCCAAACCAGCTCTCTGGGCTTTTCTCTGCCGCTACAGCTGCTGCCACCCCACAGACAGGGTTCTGCCCTCCTGGGTTCTGGGCAGCCCAGGAAGGCAGAACAAAGCATTTCCTCTGAGAGCAGGGTGTTACAACCTCTCTCTTTGGAAATAGGTGTTAAAGGCTTGGGAGGGGTAGCCTCTCCCAGCCTTTGGAAATGCTTTGAAGGGCACAGATTGTGCCCTCCTTGCATAAGCCAGTCTACACCAGTTCAGGAACTCCCAGTCCCTGCTCTGGCATGAAACTGGACAAAGGAAAGGGGAGTGACCACTCCCTTGTCCATCACCACCCTAGGGGTGGTACCCAGAGCTCCTCCAGTGTGTCTCAGACCTCTGCCATCTTGTTTCCAGAGGTGTGGGGGCACTCTGGAGGCCTCTGGGAGGCCAATTCCAGCAGGTAACGTCAGAGACCCTTCCTGATAGGTGCATACCTGACTAGGTGGCCAATCCTCCTCTGAAGGCTATTTAGGGTCTCTCCAGAGGGCTTTTTCTCAGATTATGACTTGCAAGAATTCATCAGGGTTCCTCTGCTCTTCTCTCTTCGACTTCTGCCAAGGATCGACCACTGACTGCTCCAGGACGCCTGCAAAACTACAACAAAGTAGCCAGAAGACTACCAGCAACATTGTAGCGCCTAATCCTGCCGGCTTTCTCAGCTGTTTCCTGGTGGTGCATGCTCTGGGGGCTGCCTGCCTTCACCCTCACAGGAAGCCACAAAGAAATCTCCTGTGGGTCAACGGAATCTTCCCCCTTCTCCAGCAGGCACCAAACCTTAGCTTCACCAGTACTCTGGGTCCCCTCTCATCCTGAAGAGTGTGGCCCCTAGAACACAGGTGGTGGACCCAAGTGACCCAGACTGTCCAGTGGTCCAACTGTCCAAATTTGGCTCCCCTCCGCAGACAGTAATCCTGTGCACCATGTGATCTGCAGCTGCACGGGTTTCTGTGCACATTTCCAAGAAATCCTGCATGCACAGCCAAGCCTAGGTCCCCAGCACTCTCTCCTGCAATGCTCAGCTCCCTGAGTTGATCTCCAGTGTTGTGGGACCTCTTTTTACGGTGTTGAGATGACCACCATGTTCAGACATCTTGAACACATGTTCAAGGACTTCTGTGGGAGCTTCCTTCCTGTCCGAGGGCTCTCTACATTGCTGAGGGCCCCCTCTGTCTCCTCTCCCAAGTAGCGACATCCTGGTCCTTCCTGGGCTCGGGCAGCACCCTTTTTCTCCTACTGTGACTCTTGCAGCTAGCAAGGCTTGTTTGTGGTAGTTTGCCAAGGAAACAACTCTGTATCCTCCAGCACACCGTGGGACATCTTCTGCCTGAAGAAAAACTTCATACCTCATTTCGTTGTTGCAAAGCCTGCAGCTTCTTCCAACCGAAGACAGCCATTTTGCACCTTCATCTGGGGTTTAGTGGGCTCCTGCCCCCCTGGACACTTTAGCGACTCTTGGACTTGGTCCCCTTCCTTTGCAGGTCTTCAGGTCCAGGAATCCATCTTCAGTGCTTTACAGTCTGTTGGGGTCCTTGTAAAATCCTTTATCACGACTTCAGTGTGTTTCTGGGGAAATAGTAGTACTTTACTCCTACTTTCCAGGGTCTTGGGTTGGGGTCTCCTTTACACACTTAGGTGGTCATTCCAACCCTGGCGGTCGGTGTTAAAGCAGTGGGAAAACTGCCAATTCCGACCTTGGCGGAAACCGCCAACAGAGACCGCCACTTCAACACACCGCCCACCACGGCGGGACAAACAAACAGCGCGGCGGTCACCGCCAACAGACAGGCGAGAGTCAATGTACCGCCCACCCTATCACAACCCACCAATCCGCCACCTTTTCCGGGGCGGTAGCCCCGCCGTTAAAAACACGGCAGAAACAGACATTCGAAAGGAAAACGCTCACCTCCATATACCCCACGAGGAATCTGGACAGCATGGAACCCGAACTCCACATCCTCCCAGCGATTGTCTTCCTGCTCCTCTACCAGGAGCACGAACGCCGGCGCAGAAGACTACGCTGAGTACTGCACCTACGACACGGGAGGGGGAGGCAAAAAATTACGGGGACACACATACGCCACACACCCACCCCCACCCTCACCCACTACAACACACACATCAATGCATAGCAATACATCACAGTTACCCCCCCAAATCCCCCGGAAGAATGCAAAGACAAAAGGAAATGATTATAAACAGTCGAATATATTGTATTACTGGCTTAAAAACATATCACACATCTACAACTTTTATATACATAAATTTCCAAATCTGATATTTGTAGCAGTCATTGTAAGTGGACCACTGGGCCCAAATCACATGGGCAAAGCCCACACAGGATACCTGACTCCAACGGAGAGAACACTGCGGGGGCATCAGATAGCAAAACTACAGGCACCTCAGGGGGAAGGGAAGGGGGGGCACCTCAGCCTGATGAGTCCACGACGCCAGATCCACGAGGGGCCTCCATGGCCACTGTTCCATCCTGGGGAGTGCAAAGCCACAGTCTCACAAGTCTCTACAGTGGGTGGTTTGCCCACTGCTTTATCCTGGGGAGTGCAAAGCCACAGTCTCTCAAGTCTCTACAGTGGGTGGGTTGCCCACTGCTTTTTCCTGGGGAGTGCAAAGCCACAGTCTCACAAGTCTCTACAGTGGGTGGTTTGCCCACTGCTTTATCCTGGGGAGTGCAAAGCCACAGTCTCTCAAGTCTCTACAGTGGGTGGGTTGCCCACTGTCCCATCCTGGGGAGTGCAAAGCCACAGTCTCTCAAGTCTCTACAGTGGGTGGGTTCCCCATTGTTCCATCCTGGGGAGTGCAAAGCCACAGTTTCTCAAGTGCATAACAGTCTCCACTGGTTCTGGAGGGGGACTGGTGCCCAGAGTGCTTCGTGCAGCCCTGCCCGACACAGATGCGGGCCTGCCCCTTCTGCCAATGGGCGAGAGGTGCTTGAGACGGCGGTGCCCTGTTCAGCGGTGCTTGAGACGGCGGTGCCCTGTTCAGCGGTGCTTGAGACGGCGGTGCCATGTTCAGCGGTGCTTGAGATGAAGGGCCCAGTTCAGCGGTGCTTGAGACGGCGGTGCCATGTTCAGCGGTGCTTGAGACGGCGGTGCCCTGTTCAGCGGTGCTTGAGACGGCGGTGCCATGTTCAGCGGTGCTTGAGACGGCGGTGCCATGTTCAGCGGTGCTTGAGACGGCGGTGCCCTGTTCAGCGGTGCTTGAGACGGCGGTGCCATGTTCAGCGGTGCTTGAGACGGCGGTGCCATGTTCAGCGGTGCTTGAGACGGCGGTGCCCTGTTCAGCGGTGCTTGAGACGGTGGTGCCATGTTCAGCGGTGCTTGAGATGAAGGTGCCCAGTTCAGCGGTGCTTGAGACGGCGGTGCCCTGTTCAGCGGTGCTTGAGACGGCGGTGCCCTGTTCAGCGGTGCTTGAGACGGCGGTGCCATGTTCAGCGGTGCTTGAGATGAAGGGCCCAGTTCAGCGGTGCTTGAGACGGCGGTGCCCTGTTCAGCGGTGCTTGAGACGGCGGTGCCCTGTTCAGCGGTGCTTGAGACGGCGGTGCCATGTTCAGCAGTGCTTGAGACGGCGGTGCCATGTTCAGCGGTGCTTGAGACGGCGGTGCCCTGTTCAGCGGTGCTTGAGACGCCGGTGCCTTGTTCAGCGGTGCTTGAGATGAAGGGCCCAGTTCAGCGGTGCTTGAGACGGCGGTGCCCTGTTCAGCGGTGCTTGAGATGAAGGGCCCAGTTCAGCGGTGCTTCGGATGAGTGTCCAGGTCAGCGGATCCGGCCATGGCATGGAGGTCATTCGCCACCTGACCTGTGGCTGGCGGTGCCTTCCTGCCCATCTGTCGTGTGGCTTGCAGGGCCCTCCTGGGCTGCAGTACCGGGCCCGTGGGTGTCCTCCTGCTCACCTGGGATGGGGCTGGTGTGGCCCTCCTGGCCAGCTGGCCTGCTGGCGGACTTGTCGGGCGTGCTGCCCTTCCCACCCTTCCCTGTTCGCCTGTGGCCCTTTCCCACCTTTGGCGGTGTGCCAGGTGGCACCACACTTCCTGCCAGAGCCATGGTAGGAATTTTGGTCCCTGGTGTCTTCGGCCTCTCGCGCCGGCCACTGGCAATTCTCGGATGCTTTACCGGGGGTGGGCTGGCCGTGCCTTGGCTCCTTCCTGAACTGGCTGCCATTGAGGGTGGGGGACTCCACAGTCCATGGCAAACTGTCTTTACAGGGCCCGGTTTTGTGGTGGCTGAGGTGCTAACTGGAGTCCTATGAGATGGACTGGGTGGGGGAGTAGTAGGAAAGAGGTCAAGTTTGGAAAGGAAAATCAATTTAGGAAGAGAGGGACGGGTAGGTGTAGTGGGTATGGGAGTGGAGGAAGAGGTTGTGGTTGTAGGAGTTTTCTGTCTGGTGTCCTTGGGTGCAGGTGCTTGGGCTGGAGGCTGTCGTGAGGTGGATGGCTGTTGGGTGGGTGGCTGCCTGCGTTTGTGTAGCTTGGAAGAGGGGGTCACAGACACACTGGGAGAGGACACAGGGGACGTGTACATTTTAGTGGGGGTGGTGACTGCATGTGTGCGGGGTGTTCTGGTGGGTGTGCTGGTGATGGACGTAGTGGCTGAAGATGTTGTGCATGCAGGTGTAAGTGGAGACGTGACAGGGAGGGAGGAGGGAGACGAGGAGGAGGGGGACACAGTGGAGGCAGTGGGTGTTGGTATGTCTGTATGTGGATGTTGCTTGGGTGAATGCTTGTGTTATGTGTGGTGCTTATGTCTGGATGAGCATCCCTTGGGTGTTGAGGTGTGTGCAGGCTGGTCTGATGGTGTGTCTGGGATAGGAAGAGGTACAGGGGATTGGGTCTGGGTGGAGGAAGGTGGAGGGGGGAGGCTAGAGACAGGGACAATTGCTGCCATCAGTGCTGAGGCCAGAGTGTTGAACGATCGCTGATGGGCAGCCTGACCCGAATGAATGCCCTCCAGGTATGCATTACTCTGGTGCACCTCCCTTTCTACACCCTGGATGGCATTCAAAAGGGTAGACTGCCTAACAATGAGCGTCCTCAGGAGGTCAATGACCTCCTCACTGAGGGCAGCAGGGGTGACAGGGGCAGGGCCTGAGGAGCCTGGGGCGAAGGAGATGCCCACCTTCCTGGGTGAGTGGGCACGGGGCAAACGCTGAGGGGCTGCTGGGAGGGCGGTGCTGGTGCGCTGGGTGGCGGCTGTACCTGTTGTTGCGGGGGGCACGGATGTTGCCGCCACCACAAGGGAGCTCCCTTCAGAGGACGAGTCGCTGTCACTAATGTCTGCACGGGTCCCCGCTGTGGAGCTCCCCTCACCCTCCGTCCCACTGGTGTATTCGGACTCCGTTGCATGGTCCTCCAGGGCCATGTGGGATGCAGCTCCCTCGTGCTCCGATGCCACTTCTCCTCCGCCTGATGATGCTAATGCACACATGAACAGGAAGACCACAAAAAAGGGGGGGGGAGAAATAAAGACATGTTGAGTGCATGCATTGGCGACACCGTTGGCGGAGAGGACAGACACAGAAGCCCCCTGCACTACGCCATGCACTTGGGGTCCACTACTCAATCCGTGGGACATGGCCTACAAGCCTATGGACGACAACTGCACACATAGATGACACAGGGCCATGAATAGCTGTACTTGGCACCCTACAGGGGGGGGGGCGGGGGCACAGGGCTATGCCTTACAGAGGGGCCTAGCCTACAGAAATCGCCCTGGCCTAGGGATACCCACAGCCCTCCTCCCCCACCCAGACACCTCCACTGCGCGCAAATTCAGCAGAATGAGAGTGTACTCACCCCCTTGTGTCTGCTGTGATGTCCTCACACGCCCATCCAAATCGGGGTAGGCCACCGCCAGGATCCGGGACATCAGGGGGGTCAATGTACGACTGGCACCCCTCCCACGTTGGGAGGCCATCCCCAGCTGAGCCTCCGCTGTCTTCCTGCTCCAACGTCGGATGTCCTCCCATCTCTTCCGGCAGTGGGTGCCCCGTCTGTGGTGGACCCCCAGGGCCTGGACGTCCTTGGCGATGTCACGCCAAATGGCTATCTTCTGGTGGGCGCTGACCTATGTGACATGTACAGGGGGAGAAAAATAGTCATCACCTTTTGCACCCTCAATGTGAGTGGCCCCCATCCCTACCCTTGCCATGTGGCACATCCTGTCATCCGTCGTCTGATGCATGCCTCATTCGCTCCCCTCCCCACCATCTTTCATCCACCCGACTCAACCCAGGCATTGGCCACAAAGCATGGTCCCAGTGTACTTACCTGTTGGTCTGGAGGACCGTAGAGTAGCGCATACTGGGGGAGGACCCCATCTACGAGTTTCTCCAATTCTTGAGCAGTGAAGGCAGGGGCCCTTTCCCCAGTCGCATGAGCCATTGTCTCTTCCAGACCGAGGTCACAGCAGCACTTGCAGTGTAGGTCCTCTCCTGTGGAAGATCAGGTATCGAGTGATTAAGCAGATAGAAAATGGCGGTCACGCCCGCGGCGGTGCGTACCGCGGCGGTGCGTACCGCGACCGCCGGCGCACATCGTCATTGGCTCCTGAGACCCATAGGGTTCAATGTTAACCAATGCTGCTTAGCGCCGCGGTCTTCGACCGCCTACCGCCACGGTGTGCCACGCCAGCGCATTGACCTCACATCCCATTGTCGCACTTTACAGGTCAGGCAGCCGCCATTTCAAGGGCCCACATGGCTTAATTTCTACTGCGTCACACATACCTAGGCCTTGCATCGACACTCATACAAGCCATACAATGCATTGGGAATCGTGTTATGTGCAAGCTGTGGGAACGTACCTGTGGGTTGATTGACTCTGTGCTCGCTGTTGTCCTTCATAGGCACCGTCCGCTGGGACATGCAAGGAGATGGAGGAATCTTCCCGTCTACAGACCGCTGGTGGACCTGTCAACAATGGAGGAAAGACATGTCATAATGACATACAGGCTTGACCGAGCCACTATACAGGAACTGTGTGCCCAGCTAGAGCCAGACCTGATGTCACCAATCCGCCAACCCACAGGGATCCCCCCTCTAGTGCAGGTTCTGTCAGTACTCCATTTCCTAGCAAGTGGGTAATTTCAAACAACAGTGGCCATATCATCAGGGATGTCGCAGCCCATGTTTTCCAAGGTGTTGTCCAGAGTGTTTTCTGCCCTGCTGAAACACATGCGGAGTTACATCCTCTTCCCTGAGGTGGGGGAATTGGCTACAGTGAAGGGTGATTTCTATGCCCTTGGACATATCCCCAACATCTTAGGTGCCATTGATTGGACCCATGTTGCTTTGGTCCCCCCCAGCAGGAGTGAACAGGTGTACAGGAGCAGGAAGAGTTATCATTCCATGAATGTCCAGATGGTGTGTTTGGCAGACCAGTACATCTCCCATGTTAATGCCAAGTTCCCTGGGTCAGTGCATGATGCGTACATCCTGCGGAATAGCAGCATCCCTTACGTGATGGGTCAACTCCAGAGGCACTGTGTGTGGCTAATTGGTGACTCTGGTTACCCCAACCTGTCATGGCTACTGACCCCAGTGAGGAATCCCAGGACAAGGGCAGAGGAACGCTACAATGAGGCACATGGGCGTACTAGGAGGGTGATCGAGCAGACCTTCGGCCTCCTGAAGGCCAGGTTTAGGTGCCTCCATATGACAGGTGGATCCCTATTGTACTCAACAAAGAAGGTGTGCCAGATCATCGTGGCCTGCTGTATGCTTCACAACCTGGCTTTGCGACGCCAGGTGCCTTTTCTGCAGGAGGATGGTCCAGATGGTGGTGTTGTAGCAGCTGTGGAGCCTGTGGAGAGTGAAGAGGAGGAAGCCGAAGAGGACGACATAGAGAACCGGAACACAGTAATACAGCAGTATTTCCAATGACACACAGGTAAGGATCGACACCAGCATATTACATTTACTTAAAGAGTACTACCTCTCTACTGTCTGACCTTTTCCCCCAGTGTATGGTAACTGAGTTGTGACTTTCCCTTCCAATTTCAGAGATGTGGGCCCCACTGCGTGACATCTGCTTTGTTTCCCATGGACTACAGCTGTGTGACAGTGGTATGCTGTCATCACAATGTACATATACATTTTGCCACGGTCATGTCTAATACATTTGTATAAAATCACAGGCAGACTCCAGATTGTTTTGTGCAATAAGTGTGTTTATTTCAGTGCTCTATATTGGTGGGTGATTGCAAATCGGTGAGGGGTGATGGTGGAGGATTGTCCATGGCAGAGTCCAGACTATCAGTATCACAGGTGCATTGTCCAAATGCCTGTGGAAAGTGGAGCAGGGGCATTTTAAGGGTGGACAGGGTGACAATGTGGGACAGTGGGATGACAATCAGGGAGGTATCCTTTGCTGGCGGGGGTCTTGGCATCTTACTCTGTCTTCTTCCTGGATCTCAGGGCCCGCTTGCGGGGTGGTTCTCCTTCTGCAGGGGGTGGGGTTCTGGTGGCCTGTTGGTCTTGTGTCGTGGCCTCCTGTCCACTAGCGCCGGCGGAGGTGATAGGCAGTTCTTGGTCCATGCTAGTGACAGGGGCCCTTTGTGGTGCCACAGTGTCCCGCAATGTGGTGACTACCTGATTCAGAGCCACTACGAATTTGGCCAGGGCAGAACTGATGTTTCTTAGTTCCTCCCTGAACCCCATATACTGTTGCTCCTGCAGAAGCTGGATCTCCTGAAACCTGGCCAGGACCGTCGCCATCGTCTCCTGGGAGTGGTGGTAGGCTCCCATGATGGAGGAGAGGGCCTCGTGGAGAGTGGGTTCCCTGGGCCTGTCCCCCCCCTGTCGCACAGCAGCCCTCCCAGTTCCCCTGTTTCCCTGGGCCTCTGTCCCCTGGACCGTGTGCCCACTACCACTGCCCCCAGGTCCCTGTTGTTGTTGGGATGGTGGGGTAACCTGGGTGCCCTGTAGTGGTGGACAACCGCTGATTGACGTGTCCTGGGGACTGAGGGATGGGCCCGCTGGGTGGGTGCTGCGCTGGTGTTCCCAGAGGGGGGAAGGTCTGCTGTGGCCTGTGGCTGTCTGAGGGGAACCGACTGTCCCGAGGTCCCCGATGGGCCTGGCTGGTCATCTAGATCCAGGGAGACAGAGCTGCTGTCATCACTGTGGGCCTCTTCTGGGGGTGGAGTGGACATTTGTGGACCCTCCTGAGCAGTGACGTGGCGTTCGGGTCCTGCAGGGGTATAAAAGTATGGTTATCGCTTCTGTGTGTGCCATAGCGTGCAATGGGTGGGTGCCCGTGTACCCCAGTGCTGCCATTCCTGTGTGGGGGCTTTAGTGACGGTGGTTTGGGGGGGGATGGGTATGTGCAGTGGGCATGCTTTGGTGATGGGTGTCCATGCTTTGTGGTCGCATGCAGGGCTTGGTGTTGGGATGGGTGGCTTGTGATGGTGAGACATTAGCAAGGATTGGCTGTGATGGGGGTGAGGGTGGGGGTATGAGTTGGCATGCTGGTGGGGGGGATGAAGTAGTTAAGATTGGACTTACCAGAGTCCATTCCACCAGATACTCCTGCGAGGCCCTCAGGATGCAGGATCGCCAAGACCTGCTCCTCCCATGTTGTAAATTCTGGGGGAGGAGGTGGGGGTCCGCCGCCAGTCCGCTGCACCGCAATGTTGTGCCTGGATACCATGGAACGCACCTTCCCCCGTAGGTCGTTCCACCGCTTCCTGATGTCGTCCTGATTTCTTGGGTGCTGTCCCACCGCGTTGACCCTGTCCACTATTCTGCTCCATAGCTCCATCTTCCTGGCAATGGTGGTGTGCTGCACCTGTGTCCCGAAGAGCTGTGGCTCTACCCGTACAATTTCCTCCACCATGACCCTGAGTTCTTCGTTAGAAAACCTGGGGTGTCTTTGTGGTGCCATGGGGTGGTGTGGGTGATGTGTGGGGTGGATTGTGTGGTGCTAAGTGCGGTGATGTGTATTGGTGTGTAGTTTGAAGTGCGTGGTAATATTGCTGGGTGACAGTGAATTGCGCGTCTGTGTGCTCGGATCTCTTTTCTCTGTACGTGTTCACGAATCTCTAGTAGTGGGGGTTTGTAGGTGATATGGGTGTGTGTTTTATATTGTATTGGGTGTGTGGGAGTGTTGTTTGTATGTGTATCAGGTGTGTGTATTTCAAATTGTCCAATGTGGGGATGTTTTGTAGATGTGTGTGTATTTTGAGCACAGCGGTGTGTACCGCCAATGGAATACCGCGGTTGAAAGACTGCCGCGTGGATTCGTGGGTCGTAATGGCATGGGCGTATTTCTGTTGGCGTGATGGTGGAGGTTTGGTCAACGCCAGTTTCTCGCTGCCCTTTGGTGTGGCGGACGTTTGTGGATGTCTGTATTTTGGCGGTTTGCCTGTTGTGGGTCAGAATGACCGTGGCGGTTTACCGTGGCTGCGGCGGTGTTATGACGGTCTTCTGGACGGCGGTAAGTGCCTTTTACCGCCGAGGTTGGAATGACCCCCTTAGTGTTTTCTTACACTCACAGTGACCCTCTACACACTACACTAGCCTAGTGGTCCATTCGTGGTTCACATTCCACCTTCTTAGTATATGGTTTGTGTTGCCCCTAGGCCTATTGCATACTATTGTGTTCTACAGTGTTTCCACTACTTTCTGACTGTTTTACTTACCTGATTTGGTTAGTTGTGTATATTTTGTGTATGTTACTTACTTCCTAAGGGAGTATATTCTCCGAGATATTTTTGGCACATTGTCACTAAAAGAAAGTACCTTTATTTTTAGAAACTATAAGTATTGTCCTTCTTATGATATAGCACCTATATGATATAAGTGGTATTGCATGAGGTTTGCATGTCTCGTAGTTCAGCCTTGGCTGCTCTGCTATAGCTACCTCTATCAGCCTAACCTGCTAGAACACTACTACACTCTACTAATAAGGGATAACTGGACGTGGCATAAGGTGTAAGTACCATTGATACCCACTACAAGCCAGGCCAGCCTCCTACATTGGTGGTGCAGCGGTGGGATAAGTACTTGCAACTGATTTACCCCTTTGTCATTGGTGCTTTTCATAAGAAAACCATATTCTAAATACTTAGAAACAAAAAACAAGTAAACTTAACAGTCTTACTTTCATTCTAAAAACTTTCAAAAAATGTTTTAAAAAGGGTTTTCTTTCTGGTCATGAAAGCTCTAAACGTTTTATCTTACCCCTAACCTCTTTCTTTTCACCATGTCTCTGGTAGAGGCCACTCCCAAAGTTGTAAACTTTAAAAGTTTGAGGGGTCTCTGTATGGAAAGATGTTTGGGGATTGTTAAGAACCCTATTAAGGATCTTCTTCTTAACCTTCTTGAAAGTGACCAAAGTTAGACTGGTCGAACCCACGATCAGGAGGTAGAGGAGGAGGGTATCCAGATAGATTCAGGGGAGGGTCCTGAAAACTCTGGGAAGGGTACTTCCAAAGACCTTTCACTTATCAGGCTACCTAGTGAAGATGGTAGTGGGAGGGGGTCACACAACAGTAGAACACCTTTCACTCCAAAAGGCCAGGTCACTAGGGTTCTGGTAGTCAGAGAAAGGTCCACTTATGCCCATTCTCACAATAACATTGTATCATAGAATTCCCAAACCTCCCACCCTGAGGATAAAACCCTAGACAGGGAACTGAGAAAGTTGAGGTTGGAAGAGGCCAGACTGAGGCTCAGACAGCAGCATTTGGCCTTAGATAGGGAATCCTTAGATGTAGAGAGAGAAAGACAGAAGTTGGGGTTAGTTCCCCATGGTGGAACCAACAGCGGCAATCTTGATCATCATCCTGTTAGAGAAACAGATTCAAGAAACCTGCATAAGATTGTTCCCCCTTACAAGCAGGGGGATGACATAAACAAGTGGTTTTCTGCACTTAAGAGGGCCTGTACGGTACAGTATGTCCCTCAAAGGCAGTGAGCTGCTATATTGTGGCTATCTTTCACTGGCAAAGGTAGGGAAAGACTCCTTACTGTCAGGGAGAGTGATGCCAACAATTACAAAGTTTTGAAGGATGCACTCTTAGATGGATTTGGCTTAACCACTGAACAATACAGGATAACATTCAGAGATACTAGAAAAAGAGTCCTCTCAAGACTGGACAGACTTCGTAAACTGTTCAGTGAAGGCCTTGAAGGGATGGCTACATGGCAGTAAGGTGACTGATTATGAAAGCCTGTATAATCTAATTTTGAGAGAGCATATTTTGAATAATTGTGTGTCTGACTTGTCGCATTAGTACTTGGTAGACTCAGATCTGAACTCTCCTCAAGAATTGGGAAAGAAGGCAGACAAATGGGTCAGAACAAGAGTGAGCAGAAAAGCTCAAACAGGAGGTGACAAGGATGGCAAGAAGAAGGATGGTAAGTCTCATGACAAGGGTGGGGACAAAGACAAAAATAATTCTTAGTCTTCATCAGGCCCACAAAAATCCTCGGGCGGAGGTGGGTCCGAATCCTCTTCACACAATCAAAAGAAGCCCTGATGTTATTCATGTAAAAGTGAAGGCCATTGGCAAGTGATCCCACTTGTCCAAAGAAAAATACCAAGGCTCCCACCACCACAAACCCAACTGCGTCCACTAGTGCCCCTAGTAATAGCAGTGGTGGTAGGAAGAACACTACAAATAGCCAGTCAAAGGGGTGTAGCTGGGCTCACCATTGGTAATTTAGTGAGGGTTTCTCTAGTTAGGGAGACAACAGAGGCTGTTTTAGTCTCTGATGGTGGTATTGATTTTGCCACCTTAGTTGCTTGTTCCCTTAGTATGGGTAAGTACAAGCAACTACCCCTAATAAATGGTGTTGAGGTTGAGGCCAACAGGGACAGAGGAGCCAGTGTCACCATGGTGATACAAAAACTGGTTGCCCCGGAACAACACCTACTTGGTCAGCAGTACCAAGTGACTGATGCCCATAACAACACTCTTAGACACCCAATGGCTGTTGTGAATCTCAACTAGGGGGTTACTGGCCCAAATAAAGTTGTGGTAGCCACTGATTTACCTGTAGACTGCTTAATAGGCAATGATTTGGAAACATCAGCTTGGGCTGAAGTGGACTTGGAGGCTCATGCAGCAATGCTGGGCATTCCAGGGCATATCTTTGCTCTCACAAGGGCTCAGGCCCAGAAGCAAGGAGGACAGGGAAACGTGGATCCTGGAAAAATGGGCCAAGTGCTCCCAAAAGCTAGGGGTAGAAAGGGTAAATCCTGTCCCACTATCCCTCCCTCTCCAGAAGATTCCCCTTTTGAGGAAGAGGAATCCTCTCCCTGTGTAGAACCTACACAAGAGGAGCTGGCAGCTGAGAATGCTGAGCTTTTGGGTGCAGGGGGGCCTGATAGGGAAGAGCTGAGTGTGGCACAGCAGACCTGTCCCATACTAGAGGGCCTAAGACAGCAAGCTGTCAAACAGCAAAATAGGGATGTCACTGATACCCACAAAGTCTATTGGGAAGACAGCCTTCTCTATACTGAGGCAAGGGACCCTAAACCTGGAGCTGCCAGGAGATTAGTCATCCCTTTGCAGTATAAGGAGTTTCTTCTGACTTTGGCTCATGACATTCCTTTGGCTGGGCATTTGGGCCAACGTAAAACATGGGACAGACTTGTTCCATTGTTTCACTGGCCTCATGTGTCAGAGGACACCAAGGAGTTATGTCGCTCCTGTGTGACCTGCCAAGCCAATGGTAAGACTGGTGGCACTCCTAAGGCCCCCTTAATTCCACTTCCAGTGGTTGGGGTGCCCTTTGAAAGGGTAGGGGGTGACATTGTTGGCCCCCTTGACCCTCCAACAGCTTCAGGAAACAGATTCATCATAGTAGTAGTGGACCATGCCACTGGGTATCCTGAAGCTATACCCCTAAGGACCACTACAGCTCCTGCAGTGGCAAAAGCCCTCCTGGGAATTTTTTCCAGAGTGGGTTTCCCTAAGTAATTGGTATCAGACAGAGGTAGTAACTTCATGTCTGGAGATCTCAAGGCAATGTGGAAGGAGTGTGGTGTTACCTACAAATTCACCACTCCTTATCATCCACAGACAAATGGATTGGTTGAGAGATGTAATAAAACTCTCAAAGGCATGATCATGGGACCCCCTGGACAATTCAGAAGGAGATGGGATGTCCTGTTGCCATGCCTCCTTTTTGCTATAGGGAGGTACCCCAGAAAGGAGTGGGCTACAACCCCTTTGAACTCCTCTTTTGACACCCTATATGAGGTCCTCTTGTGAAGGAGGATTGGGAACAACCTTTAAAAGCTCCCAAACAAGACATTGTGGACTATGTGCTTGGCCTCAGATCAAGGGTGGCTGAGTACATGAAAAAGGCCACTAAAAACCTTCAGGCCAGCCAAGAGCTCCAAAAGAAATGGCATGACCAGAAGGCTGTCCTGACACAGTACTAACTAGGATAGAAGGTGTGGGTATTGGAGCCTGTGGCACCAAGAGCACTCCAGGACAAATGAGTGGACCCCATCTCATTGTGGAGAAGAAAGGTGAGGTCACCTATTTGGTGGACATGGGCACTGCCAGAAGCCCCCTTAGGGTGCTCCATGTCAATCGCCTTAAACCTTACTATGACAGGGCTGACTTAACCCTGCTCATGGCCACAGATGAGGGGCAGGAAGGAGAGAGTGACCCTCTCCGTAACCTATTTGCCATCACTGAAGCTGATGGCTTAGTGGAGGGAGTTGTACTGGCAGATTGCTTTACTGCAGAGCAGAAGGACAACTGCATACATCTCCTTGATCAGTTATCTGACCTCTTCTCACTAATTCCAGGTACAACTAGCTGGTGTGAGCACATAATTGACACTGGAGACAGTTTACCTGTCAAAAGTAAAATTTATAGACAGCCTGACCATGTCGGAGACTGTATTAAACAAGAGGTACAGAAAATGTTGGACCTTGGAGTGATTGAACTCTCTGAAAGACCCTGGGCCAGCCCAGTGGTGCTTGTCCCCAAACCTCATAGTAAAGATGAAAAGAAGGAAATGCAGTTTTGTGTGGACTATAGGGGTCTCAATCAAGTAACAAAAGCTGATGATTACCCTATACCCAGGGCAGATGAGCTAATAGATGCACTGGCTTCTGCCAAGTATCTAAGCACTTTTGATTTAACTGCAGGGTATTTGCAGATTAAGTTATCAGAAGATGCAAAACCAAAAACAGCATTTTTAACCATTGGACGGCATTATCAGTTCACAGTTATGCCCTTTGGATTGAGAAATGCACCTGCCACTTTTCAGAGGTTGGTGAATACAGTCCTCCAAGGATTGGAAGCCTTTAGCGCAGCATAGCTAGATGATATTGCTGTCTTTAGCTCCACCTGGGATGATCACCTAGTCCACCTGTGGAAAGCTTTGGAGGCCCTGC
The DNA here is from genome assembly GCF_031143425.1 of Pleurodeles waltl. NCBI lineage: Eukaryota > Metazoa > Chordata > Amphibia > Caudata > Salamandridae > Pleurodeles > Pleurodeles waltl. Next base: position 1,054,670,458 of record NC_090448.1, read on the forward strand.
AAAAGACAGGCCTCACTATCAAGGCCTCAAAGTGCCAAATAGGGCAGGGGAAAGTGGTTTATCTGGGCCACCTAGTAGGCGGGGAACAGATTGCACCACTGCAGGGGAAGATCCAAACCATCATGGAATGGACTCCCCCTACAAGTCAAACCCAAGTGAGAGTCTTCTTAGGCCTCACTGGCCACTACAGGAGGTTTATCAACAATTATGGCACTATAGCTGCCCTCTTAATGACCACACATCAAAGAAGATGCCTAAACAGGTATTATGAACAGCTAGCTGTCAAAAGGCTTTTGATGAGCTCAAACAGACCATGTGCTCTGCACCTGTCCTCAAAAGCCCTTGTTACTCCAAAAAATGTATAGTTCAAACTGATGCTTCTGAATTAGGGGTAGGGGCAGTTCTATCACAGCTAAATACAGAGGGCCTGGATCAACGTGTTTCTTTTATCAGCAGGAAGTTGACCTCTAGAGAAAAGCGTTGGTCTGCCATAGAGAGGGAGGGCTTTGCTGTGGTCTGGGCCTTGACAAAGTTGAGACATACCTCTTTGTTACTCACTTTATTGTTCAAACAGATCACAAACCTCCATTATGGCTTAAAAAAATGACAGGTAAAAACCCTAAATTGTTGAGGTGGTCCATCTCCCTACCGCCGCGCTCAAAATTCCCACACACTTACAAAACTACACTACATTGGACAATTCAAACCCACATTACCCACAACCCTTTCAATGAAAAAAAAATATTGGCAACAGGGAGAGACACAAGCCAGGAGCAACCACTCAATCTGAGCCTCAGAACACCATCCCCCATACACCATCCACGCACCTCACAGCACACACTACACCACATCACCCCACACATCACCCCACACATCCTCACACATATCACACACACCACATTCATGGCACCCAAAGACACCCTAGGTTTTCAGAGGAGGAGCTAAGGGTCATGGTGGAAATCATCCAGGTAGAGCCACAGCTATTCGGATCACAGGTGCAGCAGACGTCCATTGCAAGGAAGATGGAGCTATGGCAGAGGATCGTGGACAGGGTCAACACTGTGGGGCAGCATTCAAGAAAAAGGGATGACATCAGGAAGAGGTGGAACGACCTACGGGGGAAGGTGTGTTCCGTGGTTGCAAGACTCCAGGTAGCTCTACAGAGGACTGGCGGTGTACCCCCACCTACTCCCCCACAACTAACAACATAGGAGGAGCAAGTCTTGGCAATAATGCATCCTGAGGGCCTCGCAGGAGTAGCAGGAGGACTGGACTCTGGTAAGTCAAATCTTTACTACTATATCCGCTACCCTACCTGCATGCTATCACAAACTCCTACCCCTACCCTCACCCTCATCAATCCACCACCTCACATATACCCCACTATCAGAACCGATCCATCCCAAAACCAAGCTCTGCATGGAACACCAATCCATGGACCCCCATCACAGACCTGCATCGACCCCCATCACCTGCATGGACACCCATCACCACAGCATGCCCATTGGAGAGAATCACCTACCCACAAAATCGCCATGCACACAAGAATACGCTGCCAGGGCTATCCCAACCATACAGGGTAACAAACCCATGCACAAGATGGCACATGCAGATACAATAACACTGCATTTTCATCCCCACAGGACCCCTACCCAACATTACTGGAGAGGAGTTGCACCAACATTCAGTTCCCCCCCACAGGAAGCCCACAGTGATGACAGAAGCTCTGCACGTCTGGATCACGATGACCAACCTGGCCCATCAGGGATCTCTAGACAGTCGGTTACCCTGCCACAGTCCTAACCCACCACAGAGCCTCCCCCCTCAGGAAACACCAGCATAGCACCCACCTATCGGGCCCATGCCACTGTCCCCAGGGCACGTCAATCAGAAGTGTGTCCACCACTACAGGGACCCCAGGCAACCCCACAAACACAGGACGACCAGGGACCTGGGGTCAGTGACAGTGGCCACACGGTTCAGGGGACAGAGGCACAGGACAACAGGTAAACTGGGAGGACTACTGTGCGACAAGGGGAGGACAGGCCCAGGGAACCGACTCTCCAGGAGGCACTCTCCAACATCCTGGAAGCATACCACTATTCCCAGGAGACCATGGGCCAGATACTGTACACGTTGTAGTAGACCCAGCGGCTGCAGGAGGGACAGTACCTGGGGATCAAAACATCTACATCATCCTGGTCACCTTTGCAGTGGTGCTGGCAGAAATGGGCAACACCATGAGGGAGGCAGCGGCACAACAACGGGCCCCTGACACTAGCCACACCGAAGAACAGCCCTCCACCTCCACAGGCGCTAGTGGACAGGAGGCCCCGCAACAGGATCAGCAGGCCATCAGCACCCCACCCCCTGCAGAAGGAGAACCACCCGCAAACGGTCCCTGCGATACAGGCAGAAGCCAGAGAACATTGCCAAGAGCCCTGCCAGGAAATAGCGCTGTCCTGATTGTCACCCTTCTGTCCCACTCTGTCACCCTGTCCACCTTGAACTGCCATTATGCCCCTTCCTATGCCCCATTGGACAATGCACCTGTGATACCAAGAGACTGGACTCTAAGTGGACATTCCTCCACCATCACCCCACCCCCTTGCACATCCCCCTCTACGTATGAGCACTTAAATAAATACCCTTGGAACAAATACTAATCTGGACTCTGTCAAATGATTGAATTATGTATCAATACAACATTCTGAAAACATTGCAAGTCATATGTACAGTCATTTATAAATTGGTATGACCTTTAGTGGGCAGCAGTAAACATACCAGGAGCTGGAGTGGGCCACAGAGATCTGAAAATAGAGATGCCAAAGGGTACAGTAAGTGGCCATAGACATAGGGAAGTCAGGCTGCCATGTACAATGTCCAACAGAAAACTGAAATGTAACATGAGTACTTCCAGTGACACACACCGTCTTACCTGTGTGTCACTGGAATTACTGCTGTATTATATTACTTCTGTTGTCCACATCTTCTTCCTCTGCCTCCTATTCCTCACTGTCCATAGGCTCCACCGCTGCCAAAAGACCATCTCTAGGCTCATCGTCCTGCAGAAAAGGCCCCTGGCGTCTCAAGGTCAGGTTGTGCAACATGCAATATGCAACGATGATCTGGCACACCTTCTTGGGTGAGTAGTACAGGGATCCACCTGCCAGATGGAGGCACTGGAATCTGGCCTTCAGGAGGCCAAAGGTTCTTTCAATTATCCTCCTTGTTTGCCCATGTGCCTCATTGTAACGTTCCTCTGCCCTTGTCCTGGCATTCCTCACTCGGGTCAATAGCCATGAGAGGTTGGGGTAACCAGAGTCACCTGCAAATATTGAGTGATACCTGTTAGACACACACTAACCCTTAGAGACAACCCCATACCCAGAACCCAACTTATACTGGGTGTGGACCTTGGGCTCACCTATTAGCCACACCCGGGGCCTCTGGAGTTGGCCCATCACATATGGGATGCTGCTATTCCTCAAGATAAAGGCGTCATGCACAGAGCCAGGAAATTTGACATTCACATGGGAGATGTACTGGTCCGCCAAACACACCATCTGCACATTCATAGAATGATAGCTTTTTCTATTCCTGAACACTTCTTTATTTCTCCGGAGGGTGGGGGGACAAATGCTACATGTTTACCATCAATGGCACCAATGATGTTGGGGATATCTCCCAGGGCATAAAAGTCAGCTTTCACTGTGACCAAATCCTCCACCTGGGGGAATATGATGTAGCTGCACATGTGTTTCAGCAGGGCTGACAACACTCTGGTCAACACATTGGTGAACATTGGCTGAGATATCCCTGATGCCATGGCCACTGTTGTTTGGAAGTAACCACTTGCCAGGAATTGGAGCACTGACAGGACCTGCACCTGTGGGCTGGCGGATAGCTGACATCAGGTCTGGCTCCAATTGGGCACACAGTTCTTGGATTGTGGCCCTATCAAGTCTGTAGGTTAGAATAATGTGTCTGTCCTCTATAGTCGCAAGGTCCATCAGGGGTCCGTACACCGGCGGATGTTACCATCTCATATTCATCCTCAGCGGCTGAAGCCTATGGAGGAAAACAGTGAGCAGAGGGTCATATTCACACATCAATTGAAATAATGATGCATCTTTTCCTTTACAGAACCTGTATGTGAATTTGAGAGTCAGTTGCTGTGCCAATGTCTGCTGTGACGCAGTTAGGTGCCATGGCCTGTGCCCCCCTGAAATGGCGGCTGCCTGACCTGTGAGGAGGGACAAGTGGAAATGAGGTAATTCCGCTACTGTTGTGCGCCGTTGGGGTAGGTGGTCAATGACCGCCGCACAACTTCGCATTGGTTATCATTGGACGCTATGGGTTCCAGGAGCCGATGGCGATGTACGCCGGCGTTGACGGTACGCACCGCCGCTGACGTGATCGCCATTTTCTATCTGTGCACTCACTTGCTACCTGACCTTCAACAGGAGAGGACCTACACTGCAAGTGCTGCTGTGACCTGTGTATGAAAGGGACAATGGCTCATGTGTCTTGGGAAAGGGCCCCTGCCTTCACTGCGGAGGAGTTGGAGAAACTGGTGGATGGGGTCCTATCCCAATACACGTTACTCTACGGTCTGCCAGACAAACAGGTGAGTACACTGTGAGCATGATGCATGGGCCATGAATGCATGGATTGCTATGTGTGTAAGCCACATGTGGGGGGGGGGTGAGGCGTCCTGGCCAGGGTGCTGCATGTATGGTGATCAATGTATGTGCGTCAGGGGATGGGAGGGATCTGTGGGCCATGAGTGCGACAGTCTGGACGGTTAACTAATTCTCTTTTCTGCTGTTTTTTCCATGCAGGTCAGTGCCCATCAGAAAAAGGGTATTTGGCGTGCCATCGCCAAGGAGGTGCTAGCCCTGGGGGTCTTTTACAGGCAGAGCACCCACTGCCACAAACGGTGGGAGGACCTGCGCCGCTGGGCAAGGAAGGCGGCAGAGGCCCAGCTGGGGCTGGCCTCCCAACGAGGACACGGTGCCTGTCGAACCCTGACCCCGCTGATGTTCCGCATCCTGGCGGTGGCCTATCCGGAGTTGGATAGGCGCTTGAAGGCATCACAGCAGCCACAAGGGGGTGAGTACAGATTCAGATTCATGACTGTGTGCGCGTTAAGGTTTACCTGGGTGGGGGATGTGGGCTGTGGGTGCCTCTAGGCCAGGCCAAACATGGCAGGATAGGTTCCTTGTTGGGCAGGCTCTGAAGCACTCCACCCCAATAGTGTTAGTGGGCATCTACTACTGGGCAGCGTCCTGTGGGTTTCAGGTGTGCAGACTATCTTAGTAACTGGTATTGCATGGCCTAGTGCATAGTGCTGCTCCCTGTGAAGTGTGTACATCAACGGTAGTGTTGTTGCTGGCATTGACCAACTGTATCCTCTGTCTCTCCCCCCTCTTTTTGTTTTGTCACCCTGTCCTTGTGTGCATTAGCATCACCTGGCGGAGGAGCAGAGGCACCGGCGACGGAGGGAGCTGCATCCCACATGGGCCTGGAGGCCGAATCCATCGATGGTGAGGGCACCAGTGGGACGGAGGGCAAGGGGAGCACCACGACGGGGACGGGACAGGACATCCCAGACAGCGACTTGTCCTCCGATGGAAGCTCCCTGGTGGTGGCAGACACCTCTGTGCCTGCCCCAACAACAGGTACAGCCGCCACCCCCCCTACCAGCAGCACCCTCCCAGCAGCCCCTCAGCGTGTTTCCCGTGCCCGCTCACCCAGGAGGGTGGGAATCTCCTTCGCCCCAGGCACCTCAAGCTCTGACCCAGTCAGCCCTGCTGCCCTCAGTGAAGAGGCTATTGACCTCCTGAGATCCTTCACTGTTGGGAAGTCAGCCATACTGAATGCCATCCAGGGTGTCGAGAGGCATGTGCAACAAACAAATGCATACCTGGAGGGCATTCACTCTGGTGTGGCTGTACAACAGAGAGCATTTCAGGCTCTGGCCTCACCACTGAATGCAGCCATTATCCCTGTCTCTAGCCTCCCTCCTCCAACTTCCTCTGCTCAGCCCCAATCCCCTCAACCTCAACCTATCCCAAGCACACCATCAGACCAGCATTCACCCAAATCACCACACAAAAGTGGCTCAGGCAAACACAAGCACCACACTTCATTTTATAGGCCCTCACACAAGCACCATCCTCATGCAGACACACCAACATCCACTTCCTCCACCGTGTCCCCCTCTTCCTCGTCATCCACCTCCCTCCCAGTAGCGTCTCCACTTGCACCTGCATGCACTACATCCTCATCCACTGCCTCCATCACCAGCACGCCCATCACAACACACCCCTCACTGACATTCACCACCCCCACATCCATGCACACGTCCCTTGTGTCCTCTCCCAGTGTCTGTGACCCCTCCTCCTAAAGTACACAAACGCAAGCGCCCACCCACCCAACAGCCATCCACCTCACAACAGCATCAAGCCCATGTACCTGCACCGAAACCCAGCAGACTGACACCTCCTACAACCACTCCCTCTTTCTCCACTCCCAAACCGTCTCCCTCTTCCCACCTTAGTGTCCCTAAGAAGCTTTTCCTGGCCAACTTTGACCTCTTCCATACCCTTCCGCCCCATCCTTCCCCTCGGGCCAGGGTGGCCAGAGCACAGCCCAGCACCTCAGCCACCAAATCGTTGTCCGCTGTGGTTCCTGAAGCTATCAAAGGCTCAGAGGGGGCACCCATCAGCCCAGCCAGTGTGCCACCAACCGCTGCCAAGGCCAAAACCATTCCGCCACCTGGCAAGGTGAAGAGGGGGACAACATCCAGCAAGGTAAAGGAGCCACAACCACCCAGCTATGCCACCTCAAAGACTCCAGCTGCCAGACCCAAGGTCACACCACTATCTGCCAAGGTGAGGAAGGGGCAGAGAACACCAGCCAAGGCACTTCAGCCATCCGAGGCTGCAGATGAAGGCCTTGTGGGTACCAGCACAACCGCCAGCACCGCCACCTGCACCGCCAGCAGCCCTGCCGCTAGCACCGCCACAAGCCCCGCCACCTGCACCACCGCAAACACCACTACTGTCAGCAGCAGCAGCCCCAGTGGGCAGCCGGCCGAGGCTACAGGAGAAGTGTCAGGGGCCCGCTGGTGTGCCACTTCCTCCCTCATACTGTTGGCCATGTCCAGCACCCCTGCAATGGAGAACAGGGTGGTACTAATGGCTTTCAAGTCCTCTCTGATCCCCATGTACTGTCCCTCCAGGAGCCACATGTTCTCCTGCATCTTGTCCATGATGTGGTCCAGCGTATCGTGGGAATGTTGGTATGCTCCTACGATCGTGATGAGTGCCTCCTGGAGGGTCGGCTCCCTGGGACTGTCCTCCCCCGTCACACAGCAGTCCTCCCTGTTGTCCTGTGCCTCTGTACCCTGAACCGTGTGCCCACTACCACTTACCCTAGGTCTCTGATTGTCCTGGGTTTGTGGTGTGCCCTGGTGTCCCTGAATTGGTGGACACACTGCTGATTGACATGTCCTGGGGACAGAGGTATGGGCCCGCTGGGTGGGTGCTGTGGTGGTGTTTCCTGAGGGGGAGTGCAGAAAAGTACTATCTTGCCTGGCATGTTACCCCCAATTTTACTTGTGTGTAAGTTTATTTTTGGCTGTGTCACTGGGATCCTGCTAGCCAGGACCCCAGTGCTCATAGATTGTGGCCTATATGTGTTTCCTGTGTGGTGCCTAACTGTGTCACTGAGACTCTGCTAACCAGAATCTCCGTGCTTATGCTCTCTCTGCTTTTAAAATTGTCACTGAAAGCTAGTGACCATTTTTACCAATTCTGATTGGCACACTGGAACACCCTTATAATTCCCTAGTATATGGTACCTAGGTGCCCAGGGTATTGGGGTTCCAGGAGATCCCTATGGGCTGCAGCATTTCTTTTGCCACCCATAGGGAGCTCAGACTATTCTTACACATAACTGCCACGGCAGCCAGAGTGAAATGACATCCACGTTATTTCACAGCCATTTAACACTGCACTTAAGTAACTTATAAGTCACCTATACTGTATGTCTAACCCTCACTTAGTGAAGGTTAGGAGCAAAGGTAATAAGTGTGAGGGCACCCTGGCACTAGCAAAGGTACCCTCACATAGTTCAGGGCAATTTCCCCGGACCTTGTGAGTGCCGGGACACCATTACATGCGTGCACTACATATAGGTCAATACCTGTATGTAGCTTCACAATGGTAACTCCAAATATGGCCATGTAACATGTCTAAGATCATGGAGTTGTCCCCCCATGCCAAATCTGGAATTGGGGTGCCAATCCCATCATCCCCGTGACTTCGGCAAGGACCACGCGTACTGCCAAACTAGCTCTCTGGGGTTTCCACCGCAGCTACTGCTGCTGTCAACCCACAGACATGCTTCTGCCCTCCTGGGGTCTGGGCAGCCCAGTCCCAGGAAGGCAGAACAAAGGATTTCCTCTGAGAGAGGGTGTTACTCCCTCTCCCTTTGGAAATAGGTGTTAAGGGCTGGGGAGGAGTAGCCTCCCCCAGCCACTGGAAATGCTTTGAAGGGCACAGATGGTGCCCTCCTTGCATAAGCCAGTCTACACCGGTTCAGGGATCCCACAACCCCTGCTCTGGTGCGAAACTGGACAAAGGAAAGGGGAGTGACCACTCGCCTGTCCATCACCACCCCAGGGGTGATGCCCAGAGCTCCTCCAGTGTGTCCCAGACCTCTGCCATCTTGAATGCAGAGGTGTGAGGGCACAATGGAGGCCTCTGAGGGGCCAGTGCCAGTAGGTGGCGTCAGTGACCCCTCCTGATAGGTGCTTACCTGGTTACGTGGCCAATCCTCCTCTGAGGGCTATGTAGGGTCTCGCCTGTGGGTTTCTCTTCAGATAACAAATGCAAGAGCTCACCAGAGTTCCTCTGCATCTCCCTCTTCGACTTCTGCCAAGGATCGACCGCTGACTGCTCCAGGACACCTGCAAAACCACAACAAAGTAGCAAGAGGACTACCAGCAACATTTTAGTGCCTAATCCTACCGGCTTTCTCAAATGTTTCCTGGTGGTGCATGCTCTGAGGGCTGTCTGCCTTCATCCTGCACTGGAAGCCAAGAAGAAATCTCCAGTGGGTCAATGGAATCTTCCCCCTGCTAACGCAGGCACCAAACTTCTGCATCACCGGTTCTCTGGGTCCCTTCTCATCTTGACGAGTGTGGTCCCTGGAACACAGGAGCTCGATCCAAGTGACCTTGACAGTCCAGTGGTCCTTCTGTCCAAATTTGGTGGATGTAAGTTCTTGCCTCCCCACGCCAGACAGTACTCCTGTGTACTGCATGAACTGCAGCTGCTAGGGCTTCTGTGCACTTTTGCAAAGAATCCTTCATGCACAGCACAGCCCAGGTCCCCAGCACTCCGTCCTGCATTGGTCAACTCGCTGAGTTGACCACCGGCTTCGTGGACCCTCTTTTGTAGTGTTGAGATGACCGTCATGCTCAGATTTCTTGAACGCCTGTTCAAGTGCTTCTGCGGGTGCTGCCTGCTTCTGCATGGGCCCTCTGTGCTGCTGAGCGCCCCCTCTGTCTCCTCCTCCAAGGGGCGACCTCCTGGTCCTTCCTGGGCCCGGGGAGCACCCTTTTTCTTCAACCGTGGAAACAACTCTGCATCCTCCAGCATGCCGTGGGACATCTTCTGTGCAAAGGAGAAGTTCCTGGCACCTTCCGTTGTTGCAGAATCTTCAGCTTCTTCCACCCGGAGGCAGCCCTTTTGCAACTTCATCTGGGGTTTAGTGGGCTCCTGCCCCACCCTGGACACTTGCGTGACTCTTAGACTTGGTCCCCTTCCTTTACAGGTCCTCAGGTCCAGGAATCCGTCTTCAATGTTTTGCAGTCAGTTGTTGCCTTTGCAGAATCTCCTGTCACGACTTTAGTGTGTTTCTGGGGAAGTAGGGTAACTTTACTCCTACTTTTCAGGGTCTTGGGGTGGGGTATCTTGGACACCCTTAGTGTTTTCTTACACTCCCAGCGACCCTCTACACACTACACTAGGCCTGGGGTCCATTAGTGGTTCGCATTCCACTTTTAGATTATATGGGTTTTGTTGCCCCAGGCCTATTGCATCCTATTGTATTCTACATTGTTTGCCCTACTTTTCTAACTGTTTACTTACCTGATTTTGGTTTGTGTGTATATTTTGTGTATTTTACTTACCCCCTAAGGGAGTATATCCTCTGAGATATTTTTGGCACATTGTCACTAAAATAAAGTACCTTTATTTTTAGTAACTCTGAGTATTGTGATTCTTATGATATAGTGCTATATGATATAAGTGGTATAGTAGGAGCTTTGCATGTCTCCTAGTTCAGCCTAAGCTGCTCTGCTATAGTGACCTCTATCAGCCTAAGCTGCTAGAACACTCCTAATCTACTCATAAGGGTTAACTGGACCTGGCACAAGGTGTAAGTACCATCAGGTACCCACTATAAGCCAGGCCTGCCTCCTACAGGTAGGCTCTGTAGTGGTGTGAGAGTGTGCCTGGGTAACCAACTGATGGGCCAGATTGGTCATCCAGGAGAGCAGATCTGCTGTCATCACTGAAGGCCTCTTCTGGGAGGACTTGATGTAGCTGACACCTCTTCGTCAGTGACATTGGCTGGGTTACCTATGGGTATGTAAATGCAGTGTTTCTGCGTGTGACATATTGTGCATGGGTGGGTTGCCCTCTATGGTTGGTATTGCCCTGGCAGCTTTGCCTTGTGTGAGTTGTTATTTGGTGGGCTAGGTGATTCTGTCTAGTGTGCATGCTGTGGTGATAGGTGTCCATGCAGGGCTGTGAGGGGTGTCCATGCATTGGTGGTGCATGCAGGGCTTGGCATTGGGATGAGTGGGTTGTGATGGTGGGGTGTGTGGGAGGTGGGTGTTGGTATGTGATGGCATGCAGGAAGGGGTTAATAGCAATAGAGAATTGACGAACCAGAGTCCAGTCCTCCTCCTACTCTTGGCAGGCCCTCAGGATGCATGATTGCCAAAACTTGCTCCTCCCATGTTGTTAGATGTGGGGGAGGAGGTGGGGGTCCACCACCAGTCCTCTGTACAGAGTTGGTGTTGTGCTGCTTTGGAAAGCAACTTCCCCTGTAGGTAGTTCCATCTCTTCCTGATGTCATCCCTTGTTCTTGTGTGCTGTCCCACGGTGTTTACCTTGTCCATGATCCTCCACCATAGCTCCATCTTCCTAGCAATCAATATCAGCACCTGTGATCCAAATAGCTGTGGCTCTACCCAGATGATTTCCTCCACCATGACCCTTAGCTACTCCTCAGAAAACCTGGGATGTCACTGTGGTGCCAGGAGTGTAGTGTGAGTGGTGTGGGTGAGGGTGTGTAGGGTGATGTGTTGGGGTGTGGAATATAAGGTGCGTGGGTGGTGTATAGGTGTAGGAGGTATGTGGCTTTGGTCTTGTCTGTGGTCGTGGTGTCTGTCTTGTGCCAATGGTTTGTAATCGTAAAGGGTTGTGGGTAATGTGAGTGTGTGTTTTATAGTGGTGTGGATGTGTGGGTTTATGGGTGTCAGATGTGTGTAGTTTGAATTGACCAATGTGGTGTTGTTTTGTTAGTGTGTTTGTATTTTGAGCGTGGCGGTATGTACCGCCAATGGTTTACCGCCATTGAATGTCCGGTGTGGTGATTCGTGGGTCATAATGTTGTGGGTGTTGTTCTGTTGCCGTAATAGTGTGGGTTTTGATACCACCAGTTTATCACTGACCTTTGGGCTGGCAGACTTGTGTGTGTGGCTATATAGTGAGAGATTGGTAAGTGTGTGTCATAATATAGAAGGCAGATATCCGCAGCGGGGTGGCGGTATGTTGGCGGCAGTTGACCTGGCGGTAAGTGGGATTTACCGCCAATGTCATAATGAGGGCCTTTGTCTTCTCACCAGTGGTTCCACTTTTGCACTTTCATCCAGGCTAGCAGGGGCTCCTGTTCTCTCTGGACTTTTCAGTGCTTTTTGGACTTGGTCCCCTTCTTCCACAGGTATTCAGGTCCAGGAATCCATTATTGGTGTCTTGCAGTCTTTTCTGGTTCTTGCATTGTCTTCTATCACAACTTCTAGTATGTTTTAGGAAGCTTGCTGTACTTTACCCCTGCTTTCCTGGGCTTTGGGGTGGGGTATTTTACTAACCTTTGCTGGTTTCTTACACTCCCAGAGCCCCTCTACACATTACACTTGCCTAGGTGGGAAACCAACTTTCACAATCCACTTTCTTAGTATATGCATTGTGTTCCCCCTAGGCCCAATGCAACCTTTGGTGTTTTTCACTATTTGCACTATTTTCCTACTGTGTACCTACTTGTTTCTGGTTACTAGTGTATATATTGTGTGATTTACTTACCTCCTAAGGGAGTATATATACAAAGTATTTTTGGCATTGTGTGACTAAAAGAAAGTACCTTTATTTTTGTAACACTGAGTATTGCTTTTCATGTGTGTAAGTAATGTGTGACATTCAAATTGGCAAGACGCGCGATTAATTTCTTGTGCTTAATTCATGTTATTCATTGTGCGCAACTATTTCATGGTATTTACAAACTCTTGTGGAAATCCGCAATGTGTGCAATTCATGTTCTTGCATTCTAAGAATCTAAAGTGCTAGAATTCTGGATGTTATATTCTATGTGCATGTAAGGTCTTTAGTACAATTCCTATTGCTTTCCAAGGAATGTGTGGATGGCATTTATCCTCATGTAATGAGGCCGTGTTTGTTTTGGGACATTGTTCAGGAAGGTTCTTGTATTCCTAAAACAGTATGTTTCAATTCATGAAAATTCCATATGAAACATTGTACTAACCATTTTTGATTCTTTTCCAGGTACCTAGATTTAGTGAGGCCTAATTAGAGTCTGATTCAAGGCCATTCATGTTTCCTTAGTCTAGGTATTATTTCATATTCCGAGTATCACAGAACTCTAGACTCAACAGTGTGTTATTTCATGTTCCGAGTATCACTGAACTCTAGACTCAACAGTGTGTTATTTCATGTTCCGAGTAGCACTGAACTCTAGACTCAACAGAGTGTTATTTCATGTTCCAAGTATCACTGAACTCTAGACTCAACAGAGTGTTATTTCATGTTCTGAGTATCTCTGAACTCTAGACTCAACAGAGTGTTATTTAATGTTTCAAGTATCACTGAACTCTAGACACAACAGAGTGTTACTTCATGTTCCGAGTGTCATAGAACTCTGGACTCAATAGAGTGTTATTTCAGGTTCCAAGTATCATTGAACCCTAGATTCAACAGAGAGTTTTTATGAATCTAAATGTGGTTTTGAATCTGATGTTGTGTTGTTTAATCTTTTGCTTCCCATAGGTCGTCTTCCCCGCTGTTCCTTTCCTAATCCCCTTTTCCCCACTTGGACTCTCTTAGACTCTGTGACATTCTAATCAGAGTATTGGAGATGTCTTGTGGTGGACATGTTGGGAACGTGCGCAGACCCCGAGGATCTGGTGACTCTGACACAAAATGACAAAAATCCAACATACACAGGTCTAGATATGAATTTTGAAAATAAAAAGAGTCTTACTCAATAGAAAACAATGGAAATCTTGTTTTCACACAAAGTTCCTGGTTCAAAAATAAAGCCGCACAGGCGAGCGTGAGTCAGAAAAGTCAACGATGCCTCGATTCTTTACTCACAGGTGAGGCCATATGTCTTTTCTAATCGGGTCGAGTAGGAGATATATCTTTTTTCTCTCCCGCAAGAGAACGTTGCGGCAATTTTAGGATGGAGCACCTCAGATCTGCGCAGGCTCAGAGTGATTTTGATGCCCAGCGACGATTCATGTGAAATCTGGTTGCACGGTGATGGAAAACCGCGCTGTGTGGGGTTGCGTCATTTTCAGCAGCCGCAAGCGAGTCGTTTTTCCAGCCGGGATGCAGGTGAATGCTTGATTTCCCAGCCATGATGCAGGTGGTTCATCAATTTCAGCCACAAGGTAGGTGGTGTTTCATTTTTACAGCCGTGTCGCAGGTGGTACATCGAACCTTTCCCTGCACTGTGTCCTGTGTATGGATTTCAGCCTTTTTCTACAAGCTACACCTTTGAAGGGCCCAGGGACTGGATAGGGCACCACTTGGCAGGGCAGGAGTCTCAGCAGAGAGTACAGCTGCTGGCAGAGGACGTCTTTGATGGCCCTGAGACTTGAAAACAGAAGGCAAGCTCAGTCCAAGCCCTTGGAGATTCTTCACAAGCAGGAATATACCACAACGTCCAGTCTTTGTCCTCTCTCAGGCAGAAGCAGCAACTGCAGGCCAACCCAGCAAAATACAGTCACAGGCAAAGGGGCAGTACTCTTCCTCCAGCTCCTCAGCTCTTCTCCTTGGCAGAGGTTCCTCTTGGTTCTAATAGTAACCTGAAAATCTGGGGTTTTAGGTCCACTACTTATACTCCTTTCTGCCTTTGAAGTAGGCAAACTTCAAAGGAAAATCTCTGCCTTGCCCAGGCCTGACTCCAGACTCACATCAGGGGCTTGGAGACTGCACTGTGTGAGGGCAGGCCCAGCCCATTCAGGTGTAAGTAATGACTCCTCCCTCCACTCTAGCCCACGTGGCCCATCAGGATATGCAGGCTACACCCAGCTCCCTTTGTGTCATTGTCTAGAGAGGATTCACAAACAACCCAACTGGCAGTCTGACCCAGACAGGGAATACACAAGCATAAAGAGTCACAGAATGGTTTAAGCAAGAAAATGCCCACTTTCTAAACGTGGCATTTTCAAACTGACAATTGAAAGATCACCTTTACCAAACGATGTATTTTTTAATTGTGAGTTCAGAGACACCAACTCAACATTGCTATCCGCTTCTAAAGGGAACTGCACTGAAAAGATATTTCGAGGCAGCTCCCATGTTAACCTATGAGAGAGATAGGCCCTGCAACAGTGAAAACTGAATTTGGCAGTATTTCACTGTTAGGACATGTAAAATACATCAGTACATGTCTCACCTTTAACGTACACTGCACCCTGCCCATGGGGCTACCTAGGGCCTACCTTAGGGGTGCCTTATATGTATAAAAAAGGAAGGTTTAGGCCTGGCAAGTGGGTACACTTGCCAGGTTGAATTGGCAGTGCAAGACTGCACACAAAGACACTGCAGTGGTAGGTCTGAGACATGTTTACAGTGCGACTCATGTGGGTGGCACAATCAGTGCTGCAGGCCCACTAATAGCATTTGATTTATAGGGCCTGGGCACCTCTAGTGCACTTTACTAGGGTCTTACTAGTAAATCAAATATGCCAATCATGGAAAAGCCAATTACACATACAATTTACACAGGGAGCACTTGCACTTTAGCACTGGTCATCAGTGGTAGTGTGCCCAGAGTAACAACATCAAAAACAGAGTCCATCACACAGTCAAAACATGGGAAGCAGAGGCAAAAAAGACAGAGGACACCATGCAAAGGATGCCAGGTCTAAAACGTGTCCCCCCAGCTGAAAGTGGGGAGAACTACCCAACCTCATGGGAGTTCTCATCACTAAGGCGGAAGAATCTGGAAAGACCATCAGCATTGGTGTGTTTTGTTCCAGGGTGGTGTTCCACCATAAAGTTCATTCCCGATGGGGAGATAGACCACCTCAACAGGTCTGGATTCTCATCCCTCATCTGCACTAACCATCTGAGGGGCCTGTGGTCTGTCTGAACTCGGAAGTGTGTCCCAAACAAGTAGGGTCTTAGCTTCTTCAGCGCCCATACCACAGCAAAAGCTTCATGCTCAATTGCACTCCACCTACGTTCCCAGGAAAGTAACCTCCTACTAATGAAGGTTACAGGCTGGTCTAGGTCATCTTCATTTAGCTGTGACAACACTGCTACCACACCATGCTCTGAAGCATCAATCTGCACAACAAATTCTTTAGAGAAGTAAGGTGCCTTCAGCACGGGCACCGTGCACATGGCTGCTTTCAGGGCATCAAAAGCTGTCTGTCAAGCCTCAGTCCAGATCACTTTCTTTTCTTGTTTCTTGGAAGTTAACTCTGTTAAGGGAGCAACAATGGTGCCATATCGCTTAACAAACCTCCTAAAAACCTGTGAGACCTAAAAAGGCTCTCACTTCAGTCTGGGTCTTGGGAGGCTCACCAGCAAGAATAGTCTAAATCTTGGGTTGTAGGAGGGCCACCTGGCTACTCCCCATCCGGTGTCCCAAATACACCACAGAACCCTTCCCTATTTGGCACTTACTTGCCTTAATAGTAAGGCCTACCTTATGTAGGGCCTCTAACACTTTGCAGAGGTGCTGCAAGTGTTCCTCCCAAGTGGAGCTGAACCCAGCAATGTCATCCAGTTAGGCTGCACTGAAATCATCCAGTCCAGCCAAAACCCGGTTAACCAATCTCTGAAAGGTGGCAGTAGCATTTTTATCCCAAAGGGCATCGACCCTACACTTGCAGTGCCCATCTGAGGTAGAAAATGCAGACCTCTCCTTGGCCCCCTCAGTCAAAGCAATCTGCCAATATCCAGACGTTAAATCAAACATACTTACATATTTGGCAGCCCCTAACTGATCAATTAACCCATCAGCTCGGGGAATGGGGTGCGCGTCAGTCTTCATGACCTCATTGAGCCACCAGTAATCCACACAGAGCCTGAGTTCTGGAGAGGCACCAGGAGCAACAGCTTTTGAGACCACAGGACTGGCCCAAGGGCTACTGGAAAAACTCAATAACGTCAAGAGCTAACATTTTGGATACCTCATTCTTAATGTTGGCCCTAATCTTGTCAATGTAGGAAAGTACCCTGTTTTTGCCATGGTTACCCCCATTTTCTGCCTGATGTCAGTGTACTTGACTGTGTTCACTGGGATCCTGCTAACCAGGACCCCAGTGATTATGCTCTCTCTCCTCTAAATGTTGTTGTTGCATACTGGTAACCCAGTATTTCACCCAAAATTGGCAGATTGGTGCTCACTTATAAGTCCCTAGTAAATCGTACCTAGGTACCAAGGGCCTTGGGGTTCCAGGGGATCCCTATGGGCTGCAGCTTATCTTTTGCCAGTTATATGTCAGAACCACAGGTGCCTAAACCACCCGTGGCTCAACAACGAGGTCGTAACAACAACCTCATTCGAAACACTAATGCCTTTACCACAAATGCATTTCCAACGATTTTACAGTTGTAAATGCATTCCTGGTAAAGGCATTAGCAATCACCATGCACGACCCAGCACACTTCCACCCCAACCCCCCACCCCTTAAATCTAAACCCTGACCCCCCAACCCTAATCACACCCAGGCCCCCACCCCAAAAACTAAAACTCCCCCAAGTCCCCACCCCTGCCCCTAAAACCTAAACCCTGCCCCCCCAACCCCTAGTCATCCCCAGCCCCCCCAAAAAAACAGCCCCAGTCCCAGCCCAACTTACCTCCTCCTTCACTGCGTCCACTCCGACTCCCTTCTGTACCTTCTGTTACCCCCATTTTTCACATGTATGTAAATTTGTTTTTGCCTGTCTCACTGGGATCCTGCTAGCCAGGCCCCAGTGCTCATAGTTTGTGGCCTGAATGTGTGCCCCTGTGTAGTGACTAACTGTGTCACTGAGGCTCTGCTAATCAGAACCTAAGTGCTTATGCTCTCTCTGCCTTTACAATTGTCACTATAGGCTAGTGACCATTTTCACCAATTCTAATTGGCACACTGGTACACCTTTATAATTCCCTAGTATATGGTACCTAGTTACCCAGGGTATTGGGGTTCCAGGAGATCCCTATGGGTTGCAGCGTTTCTTTTGCCACGCATAGGGAGCGCAGACAAATCTTACATTGGACTGCCACTGCAGCCTGAGTGAAATAACGTCCACGTTATTTCACAGCCATTTTACACTGCACTTAAGTAACTTATAAGTCACCTATATATCTAACCCTCACTTAGTGAAGGTTAGGTGCAAAGTTACTAAGGGGGTTATTACAACTTTGGAGGAGGTGTTAATCCGTCCCAAATGTGACGGATATACCACCAGCCGTATTACAAGTTCCAAAGGATATAATGGACTCGTAATACGGCTGGTGGTAAATCCGTCACTTTACCGTCACTTTTGGGACGGATTAACACCTCCTCCAAAATTGTAATAACCCCCTAAGTTTGAGGGCACCCTGGCACTAGCCAAGGTGCCCCCACGTAGTTCAGGGTAATTTCCCCAGACTTTGTGAGTGCGGGGACACCTTTACACGTGTGCACTACATATAGGTCAATACCTATATGTAGCTTCACAATAGTAACTCCAAATATGGCCATGTAACATGTCTAAGATCATGGAAGTGTCCCCACATGCCAAATCTGGTATTGGGGTGCCAATCCCATGCATCACCAGGGCTCCACCATGGACCCTGGGTACTACCAAACCAGCTCTCTGGGGTTTTCACCGCAGCTACCACTGCTGCCAACCAACAGACAGGCTTCTGCCTTCCTGGGGTCTGGGCAGCCCAGTCCCAGGAAGGCAGAACACATGATTTCCTCTGAGAGAGGGTGTTACACCCTCTCCCTTTGGAAATAGGTGTTAAGGGCTGGGGAGGAGTAGCCTCCCCCAGCCTCTGGAAATGCTTTGAAGGGCACAGATGGTGCACCCCTTGCATCAGCCAGTCTACACCAGTTTAGGGAACCCCCAGTCCCTGCTCTGGCACGAAACTAGACAAAGGAAAGGGGAGTGACCACTCCCCTGTCCATCACCACCCCAGGGGTAGTGTCCAGAGCTCCTCCAGTGTGTCCCAGACCTCTGCCATCTTGAATCCAGAGGTGTGCTGGCACAATGGAGGCCTCTGAGTGGCCAGTGCCAGCAGGTGACGTCAGAGACCCCTCCTGATAGGTGCTTACCTGACTAGGTGGCCAATCCTCCTCTGAGGGCCATTTAGGGTCTCTCCTGTGGGCTTTTCCTCAGATAATGATTTGCAAGAATTCACCAGAGTTCCTCTGCATGTCCCTCTTCGACTTCTGCCAAGGATCGACCGCTGACTGCTCCAGGACGCCTGCAAAACTGCAACAAAGTAGCAAGAAGACTACCAGCAACATTGTAGCGCCTACTCCTGCCGGCTTTCTCAACTGTTTCCTGGTGGTGCATGCTCTGGGGGCTGTCTGCCTTCACCCTGCACTGGAAGCCAAGAGAAATCTTCCGTGGGTTGACGGAGTCTTCCCCCTGCTAACGCAGGCACCAAACTTCAGCTTTACTGGTCCTCTGGGTCCCCTCTCATCAGGACGAGCATGGCCCCTGGAACACAAGTGGTAGATCCAAGTGACCCAGACAGTCCAGTGGTCCATCTCTCCAAATTTGGAGGGAGTAAGTCCTTGCCTTCCCTCTCCAGACAGTAATCCTGTGTACTGTGTGTACTGCAGCTGCTAGGGCTTCTGTGCACTTTTGCAAGGAATCCTTTGTGCACAGCACAGCCTACATCCCCAGCACTCAGCCCTGCGATGCTCAGCTCCCTGAGATAATCTCCGGCTTTGTGTGACCCTCTTTTGCAGTTTGGGACGACCGCCGTGTTCAGACTTCTTGAACCCATGTTAAAGTACTTCTGCAGGTGTTACCTTCTTGTGCATGGGCTCTCTACATTGCTGAGGGCCCCCGCTGCCCCTCTCCCGAATGGCGACATCCTGATCCTTCCTGGGCCCGGGCAGTACCCTTTTTTATTAACTGCAACTCTTGCAGCTAGCAAGGCTTGTTTGGGGTATTTTGCCAAAGAAACAACTCTGCATCCTCTAGCACTCAGTGGGACATCTTCTGAATGAAGGAGAAGTTCCAAGCATCTTTTGTTGTTGCAGAATCTTCAGCTTCTTCCATCCGGAGGCAGTGATTTTGCACCTTCATCCGTGGTTTAGTGGGCTCCTTCCCCCCTGGACACTTTCGTGACTCTTAGACTTGGTCCCCTTCCTTTGCAGGTCCTCAGGTCCAGGAATCCGTCTTCAGTGTTTTGCAGTCAGTTGTGGTCTTTTCAGAATCTCCTATAACAACGTTAGTGTGTTTCTGGAGAAGTAGGGTCACTTTACTCATACTTTTCAGGGTCTTGGGGTGGGGTCTCTTGAACACCCTTAGTGTTTTCTTACACTCCCAGTGACCCTCTACACACTACACTAGGCCAGGGGTCCCTAAGTGGTTTGCATTCCACTTTCTTAGTATATGGTTTGTGTTGACACTAGGCCTATTGCATCCTATTGTATTCTACAGTGTTTGCACTACTTTTCTATCTGTTTACTTACCTGTAATGGTTTGTGTGTATATTTTGTGTATTTTACTTACCTCCTAAGGGAGTATATCATCTGAGATATTTTCTGACATATTGTCACTAAAATAAAGTACCTTTATTTTTAGTAACTCTGAGTATTGTGATTCTTATGATATAGTGCTATATAATATAAGTGGTATAGTAGGAGCTTTGCATGTCTCCAAGTTCAGCCTAAGCTGCTCTGCTATAGCTACCTCTATCAGCCTAAGCTGCTAGAACACTACTAATCTACTGATAAGGGATAACTGGACCTGGCACAAGGTGCAAGTACCCTCAGGTACCCACTATAAGCCAGGCCAGGCCTCCTACATTGGTGGTGCAACAGTGGGATAAGTACTTGTAACTGCTTTACCACTTTTGTCATTCGTGCTTTTCATAAGAAAAATGTATTGCAAATACTTAAAAATGTACACAGTTAACCTAAACAGTTTAACTCTCTTTCTAAAGACTTTCTAAAAAGTTTCTTTCAAGTTTTCAAAAGTTTTTAAAAAGTTTGAAAAGATTTTCTCTTTTCTTTAAAAGTTCTAAAAACTTTTTCTCTCTATCTTTAACTAATTCTTACAACTATGTCTGCAGTAAAGCTCACCCCCATAGTTGTTCAGGCAACCTATGGTAGTTTAAACTTTAAAAGTTTGGGGGGTCTCTGCATGGAAAGAGGTTTTAGCATTGGTAAGAACACTACCAAAGATCTTCTCCTTAGCCTTCTCCTAGAAAGTGACCAGAACCAGTCTGGCCCATCCAAGGATCATGAGGTAGAGGAGAAGGGTAACCCGCAGGATTCAGGGGAGGGCCCTGAGGACTCTGGGGAGGGCTCCTCCAAAGACCTGCCTGCTAACAGGCCAGCTAGTGCAACTGGTAGTGGGTGGGGGTCACACACTAGTAGGGCACCTTTCACTCCAAAAGGCCAGGTAACTAAAGTCCAGCCAGTGAGAGACAGGTCCACTTCTGCTAATTCCCACATTTCCTCTGTATCAGAGAATTCCCAAGCCTCCCACCCTGAGGATAACACCCTAGACAGGGAACTCAGAAAGCTGAGGTTGGAAGAGGCCAGACCGAAGCAGGACAGCAGTTGGCCTTAGACAGGAAATCTCTAGATGTAGAGAGGGTGAGACAGAAATTGGGGTTAGTTCCCCATGGTGGCAGCAGCGGTATTCTTGATAGTAATCCTGTAAGAGAACAAGATTCAGGAAACTGCACAAAATTGTTCCCCCTTACAAGGAGGGGGATGACATCAACAAGTGGTGTGCTGCACATGAGAGGGCCTGTGTGGTACAGTTGGTCTCTCAAAGGCAGTGGACTGCTATCTTGTGGTTATCATTCACTGGTAAGAGTAGGGATAGGCTCCTTAATGTCAGAGAAAGTGATGCCAATAACTACAAAGTTTTGAAAGATGCACTCTAAGATGGAATTGTCTTAACCACCGAACAATACAGGATAAAATTCAGAGATACCAGAAAATAGTCCTCTCAAGACTGGACAGACTTTGTAGATTGTTCAGTGAAGGCCTTGGAGGGATGATTACATGGCATTAAGGTGACTGACTATAAAAGCCTGTATAATCTTCTTCTGAGAGAGCATATGTTGCATAATTGTGTGTCTTACTTGTTACATCAGTACTTGGTAGACTCAGATCTGACCTCTCCCCAAGAATTGGGAAAGAAGTCAGACAAATGGATCAGAACAAGAGTGAACAGAAAAGTTCATACAGGTGGTGACAAGGATGGCAAGAAGAAGGATGGTAAGTCTTCTGACAAGGGTGGGGACAAAGATAAAAAACATTCTGCGTCTTTATCAGGCCCACAAAAATCCTCTGGAGGAGGTGGGTCCAAATCCTCTTCTCACAATCAACAGAAGCCATGGTGTTATTTATGTAGGAGTAAAGGCCATTGGACAAGTGATTCCACCTGCTCAAAGAAAAACGCCAAGGCTCCCCCTACCACAACCACAACTGCGTCCTCTAGTGCCCCTAGTAATAGCAGTGGTGACGGGAAGTCGACTACAAATAACCAATCAAAGGGTGTAGCTGGGATCACCATTGGTAATGTAGTTGGGGTTGGTCCTCTTAGGGAGACCACAGAGGCTGTTTTAGTCTCTGAAGGTGGTATTGACTTTGCCACTTTGGTTGCTTGCCCCCTTAATATGGGTAAACACAAGCAACTTCCCCTAATAAATGGTGTTGAGGTTCAGGCCTACAGGGATACAGGAACCAGTGTGACTGTGGTGATTGAGGAACTGGTTGCCCCTGAACAACACCTACTTGGTCAGCAGTACCAAGTGACTGATGCTCATAACAACACTCTTAGCCACCCCATGGCTGTTGTGAATATCAACTGGGGGGGGGGGGTTACTGGTCCAAAGAAAGTTTTGGTAGCCACTGATTTACCTGTAGACCACTTACTAGGCAATTATTTGGAGACATCAGCTTGGGCTGAAGTGGAGTTGTATGCTCCAGCAGCAATGTTGGGTATTCCAGGGCATATCTTTGCTCTCACAAGGGCTCAGGCCCAGAAGCAAAGAGGACAGGGAAGCTTGGATCCTGAAATAATGGACCAAGTGCTCCCAAAAGCTAGGGGTAGAAAGGGTAAATCCCTGCCCACTATCCCTCCCTCTCCAGAAGATTCCCTTTTTGAGGAAGAGGACTCCTCTCCCTGTGCAGAACCTAAACCACATGAGCTGGCAGCAGACACTGCTGAGCTTTTGGGTGCAGGGGGGCTGCTAGGGAAGAGCTGAGTGTGGCACAGCAGACCTGTCCCACACTAGAGGGTTTAAGACAGCAAGCTGTCAAACAGCAGAATGGGGATATCACTGATAGCCATAAGGTCTATTGGGAAGATAACCTCCTCTACACTGAATCAAGGGACCCTAAATCTGTAGCTGCCAGGAGATTGGTCATCCCTTTGCAGTATAGGGAGTTTCTTCCGACCTTGGCACATGATATTCCTTTGGCTGGGCATTTGGGCCAGAGTAAAACTTGAGACAGACTTGTTCCATTGTTTCACTGGCCTCACCTGTCAGAGGATACTAAGGATTTTTGTCGCTCCTGTGTGACCTGCCAAGACAGTGGCAAGACTGGTGGCACACCTAAGGCCTCCTTAATTCCCTTTGAAAGGGTAAGGGTTAACATAGTTGCCCCCCTTGACCCTCCAACAGCTTCAGGCAATAGGTTTATCCTTGTGGTAGTGGACCATGCCACTAGGTATCCTGAAGCAATTCCCTTAAGGACCACTACAGCTCCTGCAGTGGCAAAAGCCCTCCCAGGAATCTTTTCCAGAGTGGGTTTCCCTAAGGAAGTGGTGTCAGACAGAGGTAGTAACTTCATGTCTGCATACCTCAAAGCTATGTGGAAGGAGTGTAGTGTAACTTATAAGTTCACTACTCCTTATCATCCACAGACAAATGGTCTGGTTGAGAGGTTTAATAAAACCCTCAAAGGTATGATTATGGGACTCCCTGAAAAACTCAGAAGGAGATGGAATTTCCTGTTGCCATGCCTCCTTTTTGCTTACAGGGAGGTACCCCAAAAAGGAGTGGGCTTTAGCCCCTTTGAACTCCTCTTTGGACACCTTGTGAGGGCTCCCCTTGCTCTTGTGAAGGAGGGTTGGGAACAACCTTTCAAGGCTCCAAAGCAAGACATTGTGGACTATGTACTTGGCCTAAGATCCAGAATGGATGAGCATATGAAAAAGGCCAGTTGAAATCATCAGGCCAGCCAAGAGCTCCAAAAGCAATGGCATGGCCAGAAGGCTGTCCTGACCCAGTACCACCCAGGACAGAAGGTGTGGGTATTGGAGCCTGTGGCCCCAAGAGCACTCCAGGACAAATGGATTGGACCCCATCTGTAGGAGGCTGGACTGGTTTGTAGTGAGTACCAAGGGGTACTTACACCTTGCACCAGGCCCAGGTATCCCTTATTAGTGTATAGGGGTGTCTAGCAGCTTAGGCTGATAGAAAAGGTAGCTTAGCAGAGCAGCTTAGGCTGAACTAGGAGACGAGTGAAGCTCCTACAGTACCACTAGTGTCACTTGCACCATATCATAAGAAAACACAATACACAGATATACTAAAAATAAAGGTACTTTATTTTTTATGACAATATGCCAAAGTATCTCAGTGAGTACCCTCAGTATGAGGATAGCAAATATACACAAGATATATGTACACAATACCAAAATATGCAGTATTAGCAATAGAAAACAGTGCAAACATTGTATAGTTGCAATAGGATGCAATGGGGGCACATAGGGATAGGGGCAACACAAACCATATACTCCAAAAGTGGAATGCGAACCACGAATGGACCCCAAACCTATGTGAACTTGTAGAGGGTCGCTGGGACTGTAAGAAAACAGTGAGGGTTAGAAAAATAGCCCACCCCAAGACCCTGAAAAGTGAGTGCAAAGTGCACTGAAGTTCCCCAAAGAGCACAGAAGTCGTGATAGGGGAATTCTGCAGGAAAGACCAACACCAGCAATGCTACAATGATGGATTTCCAGACAAGGGTACCTGTGGAACAAGGGGACCAAGTCCAAAAGTCACGATCAAGTCGAGAGTGGGCAGATGCCCAGGAAATGCCAGCTGTGGGTGCAAAGAAGCTGCTACTGGACAGTAGAAGCTGAGGATTCTGCAAGAACGACGAGGGCTAGAAACTTCCCCTTTGGAGGATGGATGTCCCACGTCGTGAAGAGTCGTGCAGAAGTGTTTTCCTGCAGAAAGACCGCAAACAAGCCTTGCTAGTTGCAAAGCTTGCGGTTAGGGTTTTTGGATGCTGCTGTGGCCCAGGAGGGACCAGGACGTCACCAATTGTGTGAGGGTACAAAGGGGGCGTCCAGTAAGGCAAGGAGTCCTCTCAGAAGTAGGCAGCACCCGCAGAAGTGCCGGAACAGGCACTAGGAAGTGGAGTGAAATGGTGCTCACCCGAAATTGCACAAGAGAGTCCCACGCCGCCGGAGGACAACTCAGGAGGTCGTGAAATGCAGGTTAGAGTGCCGTGGATCCAGGCTTGGCTGTGCACAAAGGAAATCCAGGAAAAGTGCACAGGAGCCGGAGTAGCTGCAAAACACGCGGTTCCCAGCAATGCAGTCTGGCATGGGGAGGCAAGGACTTACCTCCACCAAACTTGGACTGAAGAGTCACTGGACTGTGGGAGTCACTTGGACAGAGTTGCTGAGTTCAAGGGACCTCGCTCGTCATGCTGAGAGGAGACCCAGAGGACCGGTGATGCAGTTCTTTGGTGTCTGCGGTTGCAGGGGGACGATTCCGTCGACCCACGGGAGATTTCTTCAGAGCTTCTAGTGCAGAGAGGAGGCAGACTACCCCCACAGCATGCACCACCAGGAAAACAGTTGAGAAGGCGGCAGGATCAGCGTTACAGTGTCGCAGTAGTCGTCTTTGCTACTTTGTTGCAGTTTTGCAGGCTTCCAGCGCGGCCAGCAGTCGATTCCTTGGCAGAAGGTGAAGAGAGAGATGCAGAGGAACTCTGATGAGCTCTTGCATTCGTTATCTAAGGATTTCCCCAAAGCAGAGACCCTAAATAGCCAGAAAAGAGGGTTTGGCTACTTAGGAGAGAGGATAGGCTAGCAACACCTGAAGGAGCCTATCAGAAGGAGTCTCCGACGTCACCTGCTGGCCCTGGCCACTCAGAGCAGTCCAGTGTGCCAGCAGCACCTCTGTTTCCAAGATGGCAGAGGTCTAAAGCACACTGGAGGAGCTCTGGGCACCTCCCAGGGGAGGTGCAGGTCAGGGGAGTGGTCACTCCCCTTTCCTTTGTCCAGTTTTGCGCCAGAGCATGGCTGAGGGTTCCCTGAACCGGTGTAGATTGGCTTATGCAGAAATGGGCACCATCTATGCCCATGAAAGCATTTCCAGAGGCTGGGGGAGGCTACTCCTCCCCTGCCTTAACACCTTTTTCCAAAGGGAGAGGGTGTAACACCCTCTCTCTGAGGAAGTCCTTTGTTCTGCCTTCCTGGGCCAAGCCTGGCTGGACCCCAGGAGGGCAGAAACCTGTCTGAGGGGTTGGCAGCAGCAGCAGCTGCACTGAAACCCCTGAAAAGGCAGTTTGGCAGTACCCGGGTCTGTGCTAGAGACCCGTGGGATCATGGGATTGTGCCAACAATGCCAGGATGGCATTGAGGGGCAATTCCATGATCATAGACATGTTACATGGCCATATTCGGAGTTACCATTGTGAAGCTACACATAGGTAGTGACCTATGTGTAGTGCACGCGTGTAATGGTGTCCCCGCACTCACAAAGTCCGGGGAATTTGCCCTGAACCATGTGGGGGCACCTTGGCTAGTGCCAGGGTGCCCACACACTAAGTACCTTGGCACCCAACCTTTACCAGGTAAAGGTTAGACATATAGGTGACTTATAAGTTACTTAAGTGCAGTGGTAAATGGCTGTGAAATAACGTGGACGTTCTGTCACTCAGGCTGCAGTGGCAGGCCTGTGTAAGAATTGTCAGAGCTCCCTATGGGTGGCAAAAGAAATGCTGCAGCCCATAGGGATCTCCTGGAACCCCAATACCCTGGGTACCTCAGTACCATATACTAGGGAATTATAAGGGTGTTCCAGTGTGCCAATGTAAATTGGTGAAATTGGTCACTAGCCTGTTAGTGACAATTTGGAAAGAAATGAGAGAGCATAACCACTGAGGTTCTGGATAGCAGAGCCTCAGTGAGACAGTTAGTCATAACACAGGTAACACATACAGGGCACACTTATGAGCACTCGGGCCCTGGCTGGCAGGGTCCCAGTGACACATACAACTAAAACAACATATATACAGTGAAATATGGGGGTAACATGCCAGGCAAGATGGTACTTTCCTACACCATCTCATTGTTGAAAAAAAGGATGGGGTCACCTACTTGGTAGACCTGGGCACTGCCAGGAGTCCCCTTAGGGTGCTCGAAGTAAATCGCCTGAAACCTTACTATGACAGGGCTGACTTAACCCTGCTCAAGGCAACTGATGAGGGGCAGGAAGAAGAGAGTGACCCTCTCCCTGACCTCTTCTCCACCACTGAAGCTGATAGCTTAGTGGAAGGAGTGGTGCTTGCAGATTGCCTTGCTGCTGAGCAGAAGGTCAACTGTATAAATCTCCTAGGCCAATGCTCTGACCTCTTCTCACTGATCCCAGGTACAACTACCTTGTGTGAGCACACAATCAACACTGGAAACAGTTTACCTGTCAAAAGTAAGATTTATAGCCAGCCTGCCCATGTCAGAGATTGCATAAAACAAGAGGTACAGAAAATGCTGGATCTAGGAGTGATTGAGCCTTCGGAGAGCCCATGGGCTAGCCCAGTGGTGCTTGTCCCAAAACCTCACAGTAAGGATGGTAAAAAGGAAATGAGGTTTTGTGGTGACTACAGAGGACTCAATCAAGTAACCAAAACTGATGCTCACCCTATACCCAGGGCAGATGAGCTAATAGGTACACTGGCTTCTGCCAAGTATCTAAGGGCCAGATGTAGCAAAGTTTTGCGAGTCGAAAATTGCCCGATTTGCAATTTGCGACACCGCAAAATTGGAGATGAGATGCAAAAATCCCATTTCCGAAGTGCAAACTGCGATGCGAGCCATTACCGACTTGCAAAAACAGCGACCTAATTTAGCGACCCCCAAATAGGAAGTCGCAATTTGCAAGTCGCAAACCATATGAAAAAGCCAGTCGCAAATTGCGACTAGTCGCAAAAAGCCCATTTTGCACACCCAAATTACCACTAAGTCAGAGCAGGTGGTAACCAGAACCAAGGTATAAAAGGAGACCCAGAAGGCATCTGGGTTACTCAAAATGGCTGAAATATATGTGATAGCAAGGAGAAGGATAGTCCACGCCGCCCAGCAGAGGAGGGGGAGGAGCCAGAGACAGGAGAGGATATACAGAACCAGGCAGACACTTTTCCAACAAACTGAGGGGGAGATTTATGACAAATACAGACTCAGCAGTGCAGCAATATTAGAATTAATTGAACTACTCAATCCGCAGCTTCAACGCCACACTATGCACGGCAGCGCCATCCCCACACATTTGCATGTGCTATGCTCACTGCACCTCTTGGCCTCGGGTAGCTATCAGGGGGTGATTGCAGTGGCAGGTGGGGTATCCCAAAGTGCCCTCTCACGATTCTTCAGATGTTTCCTAGATTCCATACTCACACACCTGTCCAGATACATATGCCTTCCCAGGAGTGAGGCAGAAATTAACAGCACCAAGTTGGACTTCTACAGAATTGCCAACTTCCCCCATGTAATAGGGTGTGTGGACGGGACACATATACAAATCTGCCCACCTGCAAATCTGGAATATGTGTTCCGCAATAGGAAATGTAGCCACTCACTGAACATCCAGGTGGTATGCGACGCCCATAATGTCATCACTGACATTGTAGCCAAATTTCCAGGAAGTACATGACTCATACATATTCAGGCACAGTGGGATACACCAACGCCTAGAATGTGGGGAGTTTGGAGACGGATATCTATTAGGTATTGCTGACTACACCCTGTAGCCATACACACAGGTCACTGTAGAAACCATCCATGCCCTGCTAACATTGCTTATTTTTGCCAAACAGGTGACAGTGCATATGCGCTAAGACCATGGATACTTACCCCTTACCTAACACCTGGCAATGAGAACGAGAGGTGATATAACAATGCACATTGGCGGACCAGAAATGTCATTGAGAGGACCTTTGGACTGTTAAAGGCAAGATTCCGATGCCTCCACAGAAGTGAAGGTGCGCTCCAGTATGTCCCAGTAACAGCATTCAAGATCGTTGGCGCATGCGCAATCCTACACAACATTGCCACCAGACGTGGGCTACATCTCACCCCTGAAGACACAGATTCGGAGGATGAGGAGCAAGAGCTACCACATCGCCGGCCTGGGGATAGAAGCATTGCAAATCAAGGCAGACAGAGACGGGACCACATTGCAACCCAATACTTTGCCAGGTACGTGGCAACTGTCACCACACTCATTGATGTCACACAAACAGAGCCCAGTTGTGTAGTGGAACAAACAAAACCTTTTTATTAGTGAACCAAATGTTGAAAGAATATATCTGTCCGTAAGGGGCTGCACATGTCCACTTTTTATGAGGACATATTGACTTCATGTGCCTCATGAATCCTGCTGTGTTATGGCCTACAACCTCCTCCTTGGTCACCCAGCATGGCTAATTCCAGATGGGTCTGCTGACCCCTGCAGTGCACTTCCACTCCTCAGTACACGTGTGTCAGTTGCAGATACACTGCTGATAGTGAACCCCTCCTCACTGTCCTGAGGGCTCTCACCTGTGCCTCTTGCCACCTGCCTGGCCTTCAACATGTCCACTGCGTGGCTGATGCGGCCTAGTTCCCGTGCCACATCCCCAGCAAAGTGGCCAAGTTTGACCTGCAGACTCACGATCCGTCTTGACAGGCCTGTAGTGTTCGTGGCAAGATGCCCAATGAACGCTGCCATGCTGTCAAATCTTGTGACTAGGTGGCGCTCTCCGCGCCTTGCACTGTGTCTATCAGCCCCCAGTTCTGTCACTAGTTGCCGGATGGACTGGGTGAGTTCACTCACATTGTCATTGAGTCTTGTGAACAGCGAGTTCACATCAGCCAGGCCATGTGTCATGTTATTTTCAAGTCT
The DNA here is from genome assembly GCF_031143425.1 of Pleurodeles waltl. Lineage (NCBI taxonomy): Eukaryota > Metazoa > Chordata > Amphibia > Caudata > Salamandridae > Pleurodeles > Pleurodeles waltl. Next base: position 1,054,700,371 of record NC_090448.1, read on the forward strand.
GGGAAAAGCACCTGAAATCAACCGCAACTGTCTTGTTTGCAGGCACTGACCGGTAAGGAGGGATGCCTCAACTACAGACATTGCTACCTCCCCTGGGGCACCGCCTGACCTTGGCATCTGGGCCTGCGACATGGTTGTGCTGCTGGCTCTGGACGTCTCACTGTGGGGCTGGGGCCAGGGGTCGTGTGTTCGTCCTCCATGTCCTGCACTTGTTCTGGAGGGGACTGTGGTGGTGTCGTGCTGGGCCCTGGAATAGCTGCTGCAGGCTCCTGCACTGCCTGTGGCCTGCTGTCTCCTCCCTGGATGGTGTGGCTGGTGGGGGTGTCGTGTGGGAGACCTGTGGGACATATAGGAACATACTGTCAGTCTCACACATCTGTTGTGTGCCTCAGAATAAACATTTGCCTATATGCTGACTACTGTACTACATTGCCCATAATGCACCATTCTGGTGGTTGCTACACAGCCTCAGGCTCCAGTGTCTGCTCCACCAATTCCTCCATGGCTGTGGGTGGTGGGATGGTGGATGGGCCTCCTGCTGTGCCCCTCATTTCCCTGAGGTGCTCTGCCACCCTCTCCTTTGTTCTGGAGCGCAGGTGGTACCACCTTTTTTTGATTTCATCCAGGGTTCTGTGGCTCACCCCAATGGCATTGATCCTCTCCTGGATTTGTAGCCAGATCTTCCTCTTCTCAGTGTCTGGGACACTCAGAGCTGCCTTGCCAAAATGTTGGTCATGGTGCTGGCAGCATTCTTCTGTTAGCACCTCAAGTTCTTTCTCAGAAAACTTGAGTTTCCTTTTCCTCCCTTCACTGCCTGTGTCTTCCATGTTGGCAGCAGCTCCTCTCTCCTGGTTGTTGCACAGCAGTTTGAAAAGGGTGTGGTCCTCCCTCCTCCCAGGTGTATTTGATGACTTCCTGGTTCTGATGTCATTAGCAAGAGCCAGGAAGTGTTTTTCCATCTGTTATGCTGCACCTGCATGCAATTTGCGGGCCAGTCGCAATTTGCGAGACCAGATTCACAAATTGCGAGTTCGCAAAAAGCGATCTCGCTAAAAGCGAACTTGCAAACTGCAGAGCAACATCATTTGCGAGTCGCATTGACTTGCAATTTCTGACTTGCAAAATGTTTCCTACCTACATCTGGCCCTAAGCACTTTTGACTTAGCTGCAGGGTATTGGCAGATTAAGTTGTCAGAAGATGCTAAACCTAAAACAGCATTTTCCACCATTGTAGGGCTCTATCAGTTCACTGTTATGCCCTTTGGTTTGAAAAATGCACCTGACACTTTTCAGAGGTTGGTGAACACAGTCCTGCAAGGGCTGGAAGCTTTTAGTGCAGCATATCTAGATGATATAGCTGTCTTTAGCTCCACCTGGGATGAGCACCTGGTCCACCTATGGAAAGTTTTGGGGGCCCTGCAAAAGGCAGGCCTCACTATCAAGGCTTCAAAGTGCCAGATAGGGCAGGGGAAAGTGGTTTATCTGGGCCACCAGGTAGGTGGGGAACAGATTGCACCACTGCAGGGGAAGATCTAGACCATTATGGAATGGGCTCCCCCTACAACTCAAACCCAGGTGAGAGCCTTCTTAGGCCTCACAGGGTACTATAGGAAATTAATTAAGAACTATGGCTCCATTGCAGCTCCTCTTAATGACCTCACCAGCAAGACCATGCCTAAAGAGGTATTGTGGACAGCTAGCTGTGATAAGTCTTTTGATGAGCTCAAACAGGCCATGTGCTCTGCACCTGTCCTAAAAAGCCCTTGTTACTCCAAGAAATTCATAGTTCAGACGGATGCTTCTGAATTAGGGGTAGGGGCAGTTCTATCACAGCTTGACACTGAGGGCCAGGATCAACTTGTTGCTTTTCTCAGCAGGAGGTTGGCCCCTAGAGAAAAGCATTGGTCTACCATAGAGAGGGAGGCCTTTGCTGTGGTCTGGACACTGAAAAAGTTGAGACCATACCTGTTTGGTACTCACTTTATTGTTCAGACGGACCACAAACCTCCATTGTGGCTTAAACAAATGAAAGGTGGAAACCCTAAATTGTTGAGGTGGTCCATCTCCCTACAGGGAATGGAGTATACAGTGGAACATAAACCTGGGAGTACCCACTCCAATGCTGATGGACTCTCCAGATATTTACACTTAGACAATGAAGACACATTTGGGCAAGGTTAGCCTTATTGTCCCTCGTTTGGGGGGGTTGTGTAGGAAAGTACCATCTTGCCTGGCATGTTAGCCACATTTTTTGCATGTATGTAAGTTTGTTTTTGCCTGTCTCGCTGGGATCCTGCTAGCCAGGACCTCAGTGCTCATAGTTTGTGGCCTGAATGTGTGTCCCTGTGCAGTGATTAACTGTGTCACTGAGGGTCTGCTAATCAGAACCTCAGTGCTTATGCTCTCTCTTCCTTTAAAATTGGCACTATAGGCTAGTGACCATTTTCACTAATTCTAACTGGCACACTGGGACACCCTTAAAATTCCCTAGTATATGGTACCTAGGTACCCAGAGTATTGGGGTTCCAGGATATCCTTATGGGCTGCAGCATTTCTTTTGCCACCCATAGGGAGCTCAGACAAATCTTACATAGGACTGCCACTGCAGCCTGAGTGAAATAACGTCCACGTTATTTCACAGCCATTTTACACTGTACTTAAGTAACTTATAAGTCACCTACATGTCTAACCCTCACTTAGTGAAGGTTAGGTGCAAAGTTACTAAGTGTGAGGGCACCCTGGCACTAGCCAAAGTGCCCCCACATAGTTCAGGGCAATTTCCACAGACTTTGTGAGTGCTTGGACACCATTACACGTGTGCACTACATATAGGTCAATACCTATATGTAGCTTCACAATGGTAACTCCGAATGTGGCCATGTAACATGTCTAAGATCATGGAATTGTCCCCCCATGCCAAATCTGGTATTGGGGTGCCAATCCCATGCGTCCCCGGGGCTCCACCATGGACTCCGGGTACTGCCAAACCAGCTCTCTGAGGTTTTCACTGCAGATACCGCTGCTGCCAACCCACAGACAGGCTTCTGCCCTCCTGGGGTCTGGGCAGCCCAGTCCCAGAAAGGCAGAACAAAGAATTTCCTCTGAGAGAGGGCGTTACACCCTCTCCCTTTGGAAATAGGTGTTACGGGCTGGGGAGGAGTAGCCTCCCACAGCCTCTGGAAACGCTTTGAAGGGCACAGATGGTGCCCTCCTTTCATAAGCCAGTCTACACCGGTTCAGGAACCCCCAGCCCCTGCTCCGGCACGAAACTGGACAAAGGATAGGGGAGTGACCACTCCAATGTCCATCACCACCCCAGTGGTGGTGCCCAGAGCTCCTCCTGTGTGTCCCAGACCTCTTCCATCTTGAATCCAGAGGTGTGCTGGCACAATGGAGACCTCTGAGTGACCAGTTCCAGCAGGTGATGTCAGAGACTCCTCCTGATAGGTGCTTACCTGACTAGGTGGCCAATCCTCCTCTGAGGGCCATTTAGGGTCTCTCCTGTGGGTTTTTTCTCAGATAACGATTTGCAAGAATTCACCAGAGTTCCTTTGCATCTCCCTCTTCAACTTCTACCACGGACTGCTCCAGGACGCCTGCAAAACTGCAACAAAGTAGCAAGAAGACTACCAGCGACATTTTATCACCTACACCTGCCGGCTTTTGAATTTGAATCTAGACACGTGCACAACATTGTCCCCCCTTACATGGAGGGAGTGGGCTACATCCCATTTAAACTCCTTTTTGGTCACCCTGTTAGGGGTCCACTTGCACTTGTCAGAGAGGGGTGGGAGCAACCGTTGAAGCCTCCTAAACAAGACATTGTGGATTATGTGCTTGGCCTAAGATCAAGAATGACTGAGTACATGAAAAAGGCCACTAAAAACCTTCAGGCAAGCCAAGAGCTTCAAAAGCAATGGCATGACCTCAAGGCTGTCCTGACTGAGTACCATCCAGGACAGAAGGTGTTGGTATTGGAGCCTGTGGCACCAATGGCACTCCAAGACAAATGGAGTGGACCACATCTCATAGTGGAGAAAAAGGGTGAGGTCACCTACGTGGTGGACCTAGGCACTCCCAGAAGTCCCCTAAGGGTACTTCATGTGAACTGCCTTAAACCCTACTATGATAGGGCAGACTTGACCCTACTCATGGCCACTGATGAGGGGCAGGAAGAAGAGAGTGACCCTCTCCCTGACCTCTTCTCCAACATTGCAGCTGATGGCTCAGTGGAAGGAGTTATCCTTGCAGACTGCCTTACAGCAGAGCAAAAGGAGGACTGCAAAAACCTCCTAGGCCAATTCTCTGAACTCTTTTCACTTACACCTGATCAGACCACTTGGTGTGAGCTTACTATTGATAGACCAGCCTCCTAAACAAACCATAAGCACTGGGGTCCTGACTAGCAGGATCCTAGTGGCACAGTCAAAACACACTTACAAACAGGCCAAAAATGGGGGTAAGAATCATAGAAAGAGGCTACTTTCTCACAATAAGTCCCTAGCATATGGTACCTAGGTACCCAGGGCATTGGGGTTCCAGGGGATCCCTATGGGCTGCAGCATTTCTTTTGCCACCCATAGGAAGCCCAGGTAAAGGCTTCCGCAGGACTGCCATTGCAACCTGTGTGAAAGGGTGCATGCACCCTTTCACTGCCATTTACACTGAACTAGGTCACTTATAAGTCACCTATATGTCTGGCCTTCCAGCCCTGAAGGCTAGGTGCAAATTACCTGTGTGTGAGGGCACCCTTGCACTAGCAAAGGTGCCCCCAAATAGTCCAGAACCATTTCCTGGACTTTGTGAGTGCGGGGATGCCATTTTACGAGTGCCTTGGTCATAAATCAATACCTATGTCCAACTTTGCAATGGTAACTCCAAATATGGCCATGTAAGGTGTCTAACATCTTGGAATTATACCCTAATGCTGAATCTAGCAGTAGTTGTATAATTCCATGCACTCTGGGGGCTCCACAGTGGACCCCCAGTACTGCTAAACCAGCCTTCTGAGCTGCTGCCACCTGACAGACAGGTTTCTGCCCTCCCGCTGCTTGTGCAGCTTGAGCTCAGAAAGGCAGAAAAAGTAGGGTGTAACACCCTGTCCCTTCCGAAATAGGTGTTACAGGCTTGGGAGGGGTAGCCTCCCAGAGCATCTCCTTGCACAAGCCAGCCTACACAAGTTCATTAACCCCCAGTCCCAGCTCTGGCGCGAAACTGGACAAAGGAAAGGGGAGTGACCACTCCCCTGTCCATCAACACCCCAGGGGTGGTGCTTAGATCTCCTCCAGAGTGTCCCTGGGTTCTGCCATCTTGTTTTCAGGATGGGGAGGGAACTCTGGGAGCATCTGAGTGGCCAGTGCCAGCAGGTGATGTCAGAGCCCTCCCCTGATTGGTGCTTACCTGGTTACGTGACAGATTCCCCTTTCAGGGCTATTTAGGGTCTCTCCTTTGGGTGGTTCAAATTCAGATTGCAAGACTCCATCAGGAATCCTCTGCATCCTTCACTTCACCTTCTCACTGAAGAAACTGCATCTGGATCCTCCAGGAACTCTACAAACTGCAACAAAGAAGCTAAGACGACTTCTGCAACATTGTATCTTCAGCTCCTGCCAGCAACTGCAACTGTTTCCCAGTCGTGCATCCTCAGAGGACAGTCAGTTTTCAACCTGCACCTGAACAGTGCAGGAATCTCCCTTGAAGTGAAGGAGTCACTTCCCTGCTTCAGCAGGCACCCCTCTGTAGTGAGGACCGGTGGCTTGGGTCCCCTCTCCTGAAGAAGTACGTGGGTCCAGCAACACGGTGGTGGACTGAAGTGGTCCCAAACGTCCTGAAGTCCAGCTGTCCAACTTTGATGGAGGTAAGAGCTTGCCTCCCCACGCAAGACAGTTCCCCCATGCACCATGTGACTTGCAGTTGCCAAAGCTTGTGACCTTTCACAAAGTTCTTCGTGCACAGCACAGCTCCTGCCCCCAGCACTCCATTCTGCAATGAACAGCTCCCTGACTGGTTCTCCGGCGTGGGATCCCTTTGTGTCATGCTGCATGGGCCTCTATTTGCATCTTCTTTGTCCCCATGCTGTGGGACTCCTGTGCATGCTGCCTGGTCTTCCGTGGGCTCTGCGTACTGCTGAGAGCCCCCTCTGTTTCCCCCTCCTGGGTAGAGTCAATCTGGCCCTTTCCGGGACCAGGCAGTGCCATTTTTTGCTAACCATGAGCTTTGCGTCTACCAAGGCTTGTTGGTGGAATCCAGCAACGCAAACCAGACTGCAATCATCCATCCGGCATGGGACATCTTCTGCACCACCCACGCAAGACAGTACCCCCATGCACCACGTTTTCCATTTGCCAAGGCTTGTTGGCATCCTTCCACAAAGTTCTTTATGCACCTTGCAGCTCTGGCCCCCAGCACTCTATTCTGTGACGCACAGCTTCCTGAGTGGTTCTCCGATGGCGTAGTATCCCTTGTTGTAGTGCTGCAGAGGCCTCCTTTTGCACCTTTTTTACCCCCATGCTGTGAGACTACTGTGGGCACTGTCTGGCCTTCTGTGGGCTCTCTGAGTTGCTGACAGCCCCCTCTCACTCCACCTCCTGGGTAGAGTCCACCAGGGCCCTCCTGGTTCCAGGCAGCACCAGTTTGCCCTAACCACAAGCTTTGCGTGTGCCAAGGCTTGTTGGCAGAATCCATCAACATAAACCAGACAGCAATCTTCCATCCTGCATTGAGACATCATCTGCACCAACCAGGAACCCGCATCCTTCTTCGTGGGTGCAGTACTGACTGCTGTTCCTCACCGGTGGTTACTCTTTTGCACCTTCATCCATGTTAGCAGGGGCTCCTGTTCTTCTTAGACTCTTCTGTGCTTCTTGGACTTGGTCCCCTTCTTCTACAGGTCTCCATGTCCAGGAATCCATCGCTGATGTCTTGCAGTCTCTTATGGCTCTTGCATTAACTTCTTTGTCGTGTTCTTGTGTATTCTAGGAAAGTTACTGTGACTTACTCCTGCTTCCTTGGGCTCTGGGGTGGGTTCTATTACTTACCTTTGGTGTTTTCTAATACTCCCAGCGTCCATCTACACACTACACTTGCCTAGGTGGGAAACCAACATTCTCATTCCACTTTCTTAGTATATGGTTTGTGTCCTCCCTAGGCCCATTTCCAACTATTGTGATTTTTACTATTTGCACTGTTTTCTAACTATTTTTGCATACTAGTGTATATGATTTGTGTATTTCTTAGCTCCTAAGGGAGTATAGTCTCTTTGGTATTTTTGGCATTTGTGTCACCAAAATAAAGTACCTTTATTTTTGTGACACTGAGTATTTTCTTTCATGTGTGTACTGTATAACTATAGTGGTATTGCTTGAGCTTTGCATGTCACCTAGATAAGCCTGGGCTGCTCAGCTACAGCTACCTCTAGAGAGCCTGGCTTCTAGACACTACATACATTTCACTAATAAGGGGTAACAGGACCTGGTATAAGGTGTAAGTACTATAGGTACCCACTGCAAACCAGGCCAGCCTCCTACAGTCAGTTACCCTGTAAACTTTATGTTACACAGGAGGACTGTCCCCAGTGTCCACATCATGTGTACACAGATGGGTGACCCCTGGGATCAAGTAAAGGAGAGAGGCACGCTGTCCCAACACTTGGTGACAGTCCCTCTGTTGTTCTAGAGTCAGGGAGGGGGGGAGGTTCACATCTTCCTCTGAACCATCTTTCTCTTTGGCAGACAGGAAGTCAGGAAGAGGCTCACTCTCTTCCTCCACCCTATCATCTGTTGCCAAGAGCATAGCCACCTCTGTCCTCTCAAAGTGAAGCTTGAGGCGGTTCATGTGCAGGATCCTCAAATGGTTCCCGGGAGTCTGCAAGTTCGCTAGATAAGTGACATCACTCTTGTGCCCACAACCTCAAAATGCCCAGTCCTCTTGTCCTGGAGAGTGTGATGCTCCACTAGGGCCATGACCCACACTTTGTGCCAGGCTGAAACTCAACCAGAGTGGCATTCTGGTCATACCAGCGCTTCATGTCTTTCTGGCTTGCTTCCAGGTTCTCTTGAGTGAGCTTCCTGAAGTGGGCTGTCTGGTTCCTAAAAACCAGCATGTAACTGAATACATCCAGGGGGGTTAGTGGAGGCCTTCTCCAAGCCTTCACTAACCAGACTCAAAGGCCCCCTCAAAGGGGTGGCCATACAGCAAGTCAAAATGGCTAAATCCAAGATCCTTTTGTAGCACCTCCCTGTAGGCAAACAGATGGCATGTCAAGAGGACATCCCACTTATGCCTCAAGAGCTCTGATAGGCCCATAATCATGCCCTTCAAGGTGCGGTTGAATATCTCAACCAGACTGTTTCCTTGGGTATGGTAAGCAGTGGTAAACCTGTAGGTTACCCCACACTCCTTCCATAGAGACTTCATATATGTAGATATGAAGTTGGTACCCCTATCAGATACCACCTCCTTGGGGAACCCCATGTGGGTAAAAACCCCCATCAATGCACGTCCCACCACCGGGGCAGTGATTGATCTCAAAGGAATGGCTTCTAGGTACCTGGTGGCATGGTCTACCAAGACCAGGATGAACCAGTTGCCCATGGCTGTCTTGGGATCCAGAGGCCCAACAATGTCAATACCAACACTTTCAAATGGGTTGCTGACTACAGGAAAAAGTTGGAGGGGAGCCTTACATTTCCCCCAACTCTTGCCAGTTTCCTGACAAGTTTGGCAAGACCTACAGTGTGCATCTGAGTGCCTGCACATCTGGGGCAAGTAAAAGTGGATGACAAGCCTCTCAAAGGTCTTGTCCAGCTAAAGGCACATCATGGGCCAGACCCAGAAGGAAGGCTCTGAAGCACTGGGGTACCATCAGCACTTAGGTTGCCCCAGGCTCAGCAACCTTAGGCTTGCGACATAGGAGGGCATCTTTCCAATAAATCTGATGTGAACCAGACTCCTTGTCAGACGCCTGGTCTGTAGCCTGCTGCTGCAAACCCACCAGAGTAAGGCATGTTCTCTTTGCCTCACAGTATGCTTCCCTGGTGGGTCTCCTTTCCTGCTCCCAGCTCAGGTACCTCCCCCAGTTCAGTCACCTGTTCCCTTGTAGGCACCGGGGCATCCCTCTCAGGTTCAGCCTCCTCCCGGACCATGGGATCTTCTGGGGTGGGTTTCCCACACCCCTTGCCCTTTCTCCTTCTGGCAGTACTTGGGCCACTCATTCGGGTTTCAGGTTCTCCGGATCACCCTGAATGGCTGCCATTGACCGGGTGGATACAAACACCTACTCAGACAGACCCAACATCTCCATGTGAGACCTGTGTTCAAGCTCCTTCCAAGGGGAATCCTCCAGGTCATTGCCAAGCAGAAAATCTACAGGCATGGTTAGACTCACAGCTACTTTCAAGGAACCTGAGATCCCCTCCCACTCAAAGGGAACCTGTGCTGCTTTGCACAGGCGTTCAGAGTTGCCTACCACAACTACTTGGTGAAGTGCATGGGGAACTGCCTGCTCTTCAGACACCAGGTAACAGTAGTCACACTGGCTCCTGTGTCTCTCAGATCCTCCACCCTCTGTGAACTGATGGTCACCCACTGTCTTTACTTTTTAGCCTTCTCAGGCAGAAGGGTTTTCTAGACCATCTCACTGTCCCCTAGTGAGAGAAGGGGCATCTCAGCTGGCCCCCACCCACCTGGAACCAACTCCTTCATAAGAGTTACACTGGCCAAACCCTGTGACTGATCACTAGTGGGTGCCTGTGTCCCCTTTGGGACATTTGATATCCCCTCTCATGGTACCTAGACATAATGGCCTGTACTGAAAATAGTAGTGTACATTTAATCACTGTATATCAAGTACAAATACAAGTTCTATCCTCACCGCTGGTACCAGTGTTAGAAAGGGGGTATCCGGTTGGCAGTCGGTTTGCACTTTGCCCAAGCAGGGACCCTCACTGCAGTCAGCGCAATGGAGATACACACTTAAGATAACCCCTGCTCACCCCCTTGGTAGCTTGGCACAAACAGTCAGGCTTATCCCAAAGGCAATGTGTACAGTACTTGTACCAGCACACACGGTAATACAACACTACAAAATGGACACCACACCAGTTTAGAAAAATAGGCAATATTTATCTAAAGCAAACGAGACCAAAATGACAAAATTCAACATATACAAGTCAAGATATGAATTTTTAAGATAAAAAGAGACTTGCTATATAGAAAACAATAGAAAAGTTAATTTTACACAAAGTACCTGGTTTGCGTTAAAAATAAAGCCGCACGGGTGAGCGTGCGCCAGAAAAGTCAGCAATGCATCAATTTCTTACTTGCAAGTGAGACCGTGCTTCGTTTCTTCTCCGGTCAGATAGGATATGCGTTGTTTTTCTCTCCCGCAAGAGAGCAATGCGTCGATTTCCGGATGGGGCCCCTTGGATCCACAAAGTCTCACGTTGATTTTGACGCCCAGTGATGATGCATGAAAAATCCGGCTGCAGGGTGATGGTAAAACTGTGCTTCGTGGGGCTGCGTCATTTTCAGCAGCCGCAAGCGAGTGTTTGCATCGTTTCTCCAGCCGCGATGCAGGTGATGCGTCGATTTCCCAGCCACGATGTAGGTGATGCATCGTTTTCAGCCACGAGGCGGGTGGTGAGTTATTTTTACATGCTTATTGCAGGTGGTGCGTCTACATTTTCCCCGCACGGTGTCTTGTGCATGGATTTCAGCCTTTTTCTACCAGCTTCACCTTTGAGGGTCCCAGGGACTGGATAGGGCGCCACGTGGCAGGGCAGGTGTCTCAGCACAGACTCCAGGTGCTGGCAGAGGAAGTCTTTGATGGCCTTAGAATTCAAAACAGGAGGCAAGCTCAGTTCAAGCCCTTGGAGATTCTTCACAAGCAGGAATATACCACAAAGTGCCGTCTTTGTCCTCTCTCAGGCAGAAGAAGCAATTGCAGGCCAACCCAGCAAAGTACAGTCACAGGCAAAGGGGCAGTACTCCTCTTCTACCTCTTCAGCTCTTCTCCTTGGCAGTGGTTCTTCTTGGTTCCATAAGTATTCTGAAAATCTGGGGTTTTAGGTCCACTACTTACACCCCTTTCTGCCTTTGATGTAGGCAAACTTCAAAGGAAAGTCTTTGTTGTTCACAAGATCCTGCCTTGACCAGGCCTGACTCCAGACTCACACTAGGGGGTTGGAGGCTGCATTGTGTGAGGGCAGGCCCAGCCCATTCAGATGTAAGTGACCACTCCTCCCTCCACTCTAGCCCAGATGGCCCATCACGATATGCAGGCTACGCCCCAGGTCCCTTTGTATCACTGTCTAGTGGGGATTCGCAAACAGCCCAACTGTCAGCCTGGCCTAGACAAGGAATACACAAGCAGGCAGAGTCACAGAATGGTTTAAGCAAGAAAAAGCCCACTTTCTAAAAGTGGCATTTTCAAACTGGCAATTTAAAGACCAACCTTATCAAAAGATGTATTTTTAAATTGTGAGCTCAGACACATCAAACTCCATATTTCAATATCCTCCCAAAGGGAATTGCACTTAAAAGATATTTAAAGGCAACCCCCATGTTATGTGATGAGAGAGAAAGGCCTTGCAACAGTGAAAAACACATTTGGCAGTATTTAACTGTTAGGACATGTACAACACATCAGTACATGTCCAACCCTTAACATACACTGCACCCTGCCCATGGGGCTACCTAGGGCCTACCTTAGGGGTGTCATATGTATAAAAAGGGAAGGTTTAGGCCTGGCAAGTGGGTACACTTGCAAGGCAGAATTGGCAGTGCAGGACTGCACACACGGACACTGAGGTGGCAGGTCTGAAACATGTTTACAGGGTTACCCATGTGGAAGGCACAACCAATGCTGCAGGCCCACTTGTAGTATTTGATTTACAGGGCCTGGGCACCTCTAGTGCAGTTTACTAGGGACTTACTAGTAAATCAAATTTACCATCATGGAAAAGCCAATTACACATACAATTTACACAGGGAACACTTGCACTTTAGCACTGGTCAGCAGCGGTAAAGTGCCCAGAGTAACAAAAACAGCAAAAGAAGAGTCCAGCACACAGTCAAAACATGGGAAGAGGAGACAAAAAAGACAGGGGAGCACACACCAATGATACCAGGTCTAATAACCTGATACACAAGGGATGCTGAGCTTTAGATTGGTAACTTGTAGGGAAGCTTTGTATATTTAGGCAACAGTCAAAATCTGACAATAAGTTTGTAAGAAAAAGTGAATGCAGACGTGTTCCTGTTTGAGAGTGTATGGGATTTTATGTTGAATGGACCTAAGCCCGCTGTGTCTGGTGTTTATTGTGTTTGTGGTAAGAACGCTTATTACAAGTTGCTGAAAGGCTGGTATGGCAGATGATATTTGGGAATGGTTTTCCCGAAAATGTACCAAGCGGACAACATTGACAATCCAGAAGGGATTTTGAAATCTAAAATGAAATTTAAAAGAGGAGCAAGTGTTTTAGAAATTACTGGAGATATTTCTGGACCTTTCATTCCATCAATGGGTGTGCTCTTGAATTACATAAAAATAAGGAAGTTATCAACGATTGTAGATAAGATGTCAACTTATTTTTGAGATGCAATGCTTCCAATGGACACAGAAATGGTTGCATCAAGGTCTATGATTCTTCAGAATTGCCCTGCATTAAGCATTCTTTTAGCAAAAGAGGGCAGAGTCTGCAGAGTTTTGAAATCACAGCACTGCTGCACTTGTATATCCAATAACAGCAAAGAAATAAGGAGATACTTATCTAATCTGACAAGTATAAAAAATGACTTAAGTGACCTAAAAGAGACAAACATTTGGGAAACCATAGGTGAAGGATTCTCTAAGGTAGAATCATGGTTTTGAAACTTGGGAAATGGTTTTATGAAGATGATCCTGAAACCTTTATTGATTGTGACAATGTACTTAATTTGTGCACTTGGATTTTACAAAGCTTACAATTCCTGGAGAAAGCAAAGAGCAAAGAATAAAGAGATGAATAGAAATTGAGAATATGGGAGTCAGGTATCATCAGACAATGAAGGGAATCAACAATTATCGCAAGCCTAGATCTATGCGTTATCAAACTAGAAGGTTTTGATTTTGTCTCATTGTAAATGAGAATAATTCTTTTGTGATGACAAAAATTGCCGTCAGAGGAGGGACTGAGAGAGATCAAATTTTATTAATAAATTAATGGCATAGAAGTTAGCATATGGTGATGAATTAACCTGCATTTAAAACTGTATCAGAGAAAGTAACATGAGTTGTGAAATGTGCACGTTTGAATTATGGTGAACCATGTGGCCACGCGTATTGTGCACCACGTTTTAACGTAAGCGTTTTGCATTTTATTAAATGAAGTATTAAAATAAGCCAATGTTAATAATGTTTTCTTAAATGTAGATTAATTATTGTAGCATTAAATGGATATGAAATAATCACAATTTTATTGAAATATTGAGTTTCATAATACGAGTTATATGTGTG